>NC_056514.1:6903809-6927911 GCF_014905685.2 Nematolebias whitei
TGTTGTGATTTTCTTATTTCTCCACCCGAGTTCTGTAGTAACCGCTTCAATCCTGCAGGTATCAGTCAAATCATTGCACATTAAATACGACAATGGCACCTTTAAGTTATGAATATTTAATAAGTAAAGTAACACAGAAGTAATAATGTTGTCACAGATTCACAAGTATAAACAGTGGGTTAGTTAAATGCAGTCGTTATTTTAACATATTAAAATGGATGCATCTCTTAATCTGAAACAATACAACCTGCTTTTATCTTTCTCCTCCAAACTGCTCCTGGCTGGCTGCTGCGTCCCTCTCTCACACACACACACAAGGAGACGACTCTTCACTTCTCTTTGTCTCAGAAAAAACAGGGCGTTCCTTCACACAGAATAACTAACTTTTTAGCGCGCTTTGAGTCTGTCTGCGGTCTGATTGGTCAGTAGCAAAAGTGGTTTACATCGTGTTACATTATATAAACAGGAAATGAAGAGCCTCTTCAAAGTAAAACAGGAAATGGGTCAATTTCAAAATAAAATAAGAATTAGGAGTCAGATTCTAAAAGGAACAAATATTATTCCACAACAAGCCTGAGTTCAGTCCTTCTGCTGCTGAGGAGAACTTTTGATCAGGCTTCATTTTTCTTAAAGCTGGTGGTCTGTTCATGCATTATCACCACAGACACCTGGTTTAATGACAATCTTTTGTGAAATATTTCCAGACTACTGATGCATTTCTACCTGTTTGCCAAGACTGGACCTGCTCCGCTCAGTCCGTCTGCTGGGAGGAATCCATTTGGTAGCTTCTACTAGTAGCCCGGTGCGAATCACGTGACACAATGACGTCACTGCGAATACTCAACGTGAAGTTTAAAAACTTGATAGATGTTCTAGGAATCGACCTGTCGATTACTCAAGTAGTCTGTTAAAGCCCTAATATATTTGTATATATATATATATATATATATATATATATATATATACACACACTATAAACCCTTCCCACTGTTATGATTGCAGGTGTACCCAGATGAAAGACCAGAGCTGATCAGAGACCAGGACTCGGATAATCTTTTACATTGTTTATTTACAGCGGTGTGAAACTTAAAGACATCAATGTAGGAGAACGGGAACACCTGGGGAGGTTAAAAGGCTGGATGAGGATTTGTTATGCTGAGTTATTCTGACAGAGAGTCGCAGGGAGCAGAATGAGAAGGTTTGGTCCAGATGATCTCCAGTAACACGAGGTGAAACAACACATAGAAATGGCGAGTGGTGGAAGGCATTCAGCAGCTGAAGAGAAACAGGAGGAGTCGAGGTTCTCATGGAACTCAAGGCAGGGCAGGTGAACGGCAAGATCCAAACTCTGAGAATGTGCAGAGAAAACACACAATATTAGATTCTACTAATATCAGAGATAAACTGGCTAGAACATAACTACCGTTGGTATGCAATGTCCCAGCGCCTGCAGAGTGTTTCCTGAAGCTTCTTATACTCCTCCTGGGTGTTGTGTTGATTGTCTGCAGCTGCTGCCAGATAGGAGTGCTGAGGAGAGAGGAAGGCAGGGTGCTGGGCAGAACTCCTACACCCACACTCTTGCAATATTTTAAACAATGTTTCTAAACTCTAAACGCTCTAAAAGCACAGAATGTCATGATTTCATCTTTCTGCCACCTGCCAGCACCCTTGGCCACACCCACTTGTCCGCTGCAGAGTGGAGAGCAGCTGATCAGCTGCAGGATGGAGCTTCTCCCGCAGCTGTGGGTGTAGCCAGGGACTACTGTATTCCTAAATTGCAGTTGTGGGCTGCACAAAATCACTTTAAAAATGTATATGAAGTAAACCCGTAAACCAGTAAACCAGTAAACCTCACTTAAAAAAATATATATGAAGTAGCTTAGTGTGTTTTTTGTATTAGAATTAGAAAAATTAGAAAGAGGTATTAATTTTGTTCTGTTACTTGAAAATTATTATGATTTAACTAATTGTTTGAAAAAAAGGGGCAGATATAATAAGATCTTTTCTTCTTTCTGCTGCCTTTCATTTTAAATCTCTTGTATTTTTTTATATTGTTATGGAATTGTTTTGTATTTTTTAAAATAAATAAACTTTATACCATACCATACTTTGCAATGACCACAAATGACCTGCAGGCTGCAATTTGGCCAACCCTATTCTACAGAATCAATGCCTCTGCAGTGGAACAGCAACCGTGTTTTTGAATGTTCATAATTTGTGACCAGTACTTAGTTTGAGCCAGATCCTGCCAGAACAGGATCCAGGAATTCTTTTATTTTGACAGGGTGTGTTCCAGTAACTGTTTGCTTAGATTCAGTAACTCTCAGGCTTACAAATAAAAAAGTATATTGGATATCTAATCTGAAAATAATTACATAAACATTAATTTTAAACATAACAGCCAATTAAGAGCTTCCAAATATCAATAAGAGCTGCCCCTTCAAGTAAGTATTTCCACTTCTACCCTTAAAAACATCTCTGCCCCTTAAAGTTCAGCCTTGGGTAATTTAATTAAAAGCACAATATAATTAAACAGCACAACTAAATTGCAAATCAGTTTGACAGTTTGTGGGTCATTAATAAAATGTTTATTATTTATCAAAAATACTAGAAAAATGTTTGATGGTAGTCACGTTACGTACATCATGTATCAAAACAACGGCGCCAATTTGTCAAAATAACTGTGATCAAAATGTCGAAAAGACTGTGCAGTTTACTTTCATTTAAAAAAGTATTTGCATTGTACAACTAAACAACAGAGAATTGAAGCACATGAAGGCAGTGGTAATGGAGATACTGGAGCAGGAGTGAGTGGTGTGGGTGAGAGCCGAGCTGACCAGGCTGTTGTACCCGAGCAGGAGCTCACACACAGCCAGCCACCATGAACGACCGGAGGAGAAGCCTGGAGGTTTTACATGTGGAGGAAGACGACGATGAGGAGGACAGTGAATTCAGAGAGAAGAGTTGAGCTCAGAGAGAGAGAGAGCTTGAGAGAAGCAGAGCATGCTCAATTCACACAAGGAGAGAGCTGTTGATCAGGCTACTTCTTGCTGCTCTCTAAAATAGTTATTGAATCAAGTGTTTACAAATGTTGGTGAACATAGATGTTTAACAACCTGTTAAAATACAGCAGAATGGAGGAAATGACATCTGCCTTATTCAAAATTACACTCTGAGGTGATTTGAGACAAAACCACAAGTTCTACAGCAGGTAAATGAACTGTATTTATATATCACCTTTCTATCTTATTAACATACTCAAAGCTCTTTACAACAATCTGTGTCTTTATTTACCCATTCATACAGCTCTATACTAGATCTATACAAATCTAATTGAACAAATCATTCTAAAGAGACTAATCAGAGCTTTATCACATGTATACACTGATGGGACACACATCGGAGGCAATGAGGGGTTCAGTGTCTTGCCCAGGGACACTTCGACATGTTACTGCTAGTGGATTCAAACCCCCAACTCTTGCACTGGAGGACGACTGCTCTAACCACTCAGCCACAGCAGGGAGAGAAACACAATGAAGTTAGTTCCCCTCTGCTGTTGGACTCCTGAACACATAATGCTACCTCATAATTTCTGCTTTGGTCACATTACATCTGTATTATAATTGAATACTCCATCTGTACTGTTCTCTAAGCTTTTTTATTGTTCTCTATTGTATGGGTGTACATATGGTTATGTTATGTTTTTAATTTTACTTTATTTGTGGGTGTACACAGGCTTATGTCTTATGTAATGTTCTCATTTTTACTTAATATTTACTTTATTTTTACTTTATTTTACTTTATTACTATTCACACCTTATGTCGAAGCAAATTCCTAGTTTGTGAACCCCGTTCATTGACATGGCGATAATAAACTGATTCTGATTCTGATTCTGAAGATAAATACATCATGGTCAGGGCTTAATTTGTAAACTGATTGATGTTGGAACAGCGGGCAGGCCAGTGGGGGGGGGGGGGGGGGTGTCCATGGGTCCTCTCACAGAACATTTTGAATAACAGAGATGCCATTTCCTGCATTTGGGGGTATTTTAACAAGTTGTTATACATCAACATTTATCTACATTTGTAAACTCGTAATAAAATTACTGTTTAGGACAGGACCAGCAGGTTGTGTGTGAATGATCAGCTCTGATCCTGCCAGGTGTCCTACCCCCCTCCCCACACACACACTTCACAGTTCTGAACTGAAGTCTTCTCCGCTCCTGCTCCAGTCTTGTGGCACCGTTTGAAGCACCTGAAGGATTCAATTCTCTGTTGTTGGACAATCCATCCATCCATCCATTTTTTTATTAAAGTAAATTGGACTGTCTTTTTGACATTTTGATCGCTGTTATTTTGACAAATTAGCGTTGTTGATTTGAAACGTGACGTATAAGGAGCATGTAGCTGGTTCGCCGTGCGTGCTGCGGCTGGAACATCCGCTCCACAGACTGGGTCCACTGGGCTAAAGGCAACATATCCTTTAGTTATGTTGTTTTAATAAATAATTAAAATAAAAACCCACGCAGCACAGAGAGAACAAGCAAACTCCACCCAGAAAGGCCCCTCACCGGGATTTGAACCAGGGTGATCTGCTTGCTGAGAGGTGGCAGCTCTACGAACTGCACCACCGTTCCATCCTTTACTAAACATGACTGAGTATAATGCAGGTAAATGTCCATCAACGTTCAGTCCGGTCCTCTGGACAGTTTCTTTTTGTTTCAACATTTCAACAAAAACAAACCGTCCAGAGGACCTGACTGAACTTTGATGGATATTTACTGAAGCTTTTTGCAGCACTGTTACCACGTCAGCCCTTCTTCAGACTCTGTTAGAAGATTTTTGCTCTTGTGGTGTTTTAACAAAGCATGGAGGACAGCTCTTGATCCTGTAAGTGTGAGCAGCTGATCTAATTATAGACTTTATCATTCATCTCTCCAAATGATGTATTTTCTCACAGCTTCTTATCGTCAGACTCCACGTTTAATCCAACACTTTTGTATCTCCACATTCATGTTTGATGTCCACTTTGTTTCCAGTGAAATAGAAGCTGCAGTTTATCCTGCAGGCTTGTGAGCTGATTAAAAAACATTTTTCACATCCCACTGAGGCACTAACCAACCACCAATTATAGAATTTCGGCTCCAAAGTCCAGAAGACGTGTTGCAAACATACCCCCCAAGTGTTCTTTCTTTTTTCCTTTTATTGCTTCAGCTAAACTCCTATTTTCAATCAATGAAGAATGCTAATTGGCTGCTGCTTTGTATATGTCGGCAAGGTAATAAGATTGTCTTCAGGTGGCAATCACAGATTGAAAACCAATTAAAGGAGCAAAGACAGCCCAGGCAGAACAATGCATTTGTTGCTAACAAATTTGTAAAAGAAATGGACGTCCATTAGAAGCTATCAATTGCTGACTTGTTTTTGAAGCTGGCTTCAGCTCTGTGGGTAGAAATCAGACTCTGAGATGTGCAGAAGCTTCTGTCCTGCAGCCTTTTGGCAAGTCTGATGAATAAAAGCTTCTCACTTGTAGGATGAGCGCCTTCGGAGGGAAGGGGCTGGATTCTGACAGCCAGCACACCAGAGGCATTTTGATGGGCAGTTCACATCTCACTAAACAGAGCTGGGTCCGGTGTCCCCCCACACACACTCATTGTGTAATACTTTCTGCCCTGAAACACTGCTGTGAATTTTGGTTTTCCAATTAAGTGTAGCACCATCTCTGCCACTGTGTGTGTGGTTCATGGACAAACAGTGAACAACACAACTTCACACACTTTGTTTAGGCTCACAAAGCTATCCAAGCACACATATTACAAGATTCCTTATTTCTCCAGCAGTGTATTCATGTTCAAGCTTCAAAACAAACATATGTATATTATGTACATACCAGAGAACGTGAATGAAATCCATGTGGGATTTTTTTTTTTTTGTTTTTTTTTTGCTAACACAGAAAAGGTTGACTCCAACAGGTACTGAGAAAACATTAAACATAGAAGTCATGTGATGCGTTAACACTTAGAATATCCGTTTGGGCTCAGTCTCAGCTGCTACCTCAACAAATAAATTACCTCCAACCATTTTTATGTTTTTATTAATTATTTAGCATTGGCAGCCATCTTGAATTGAGTTAGCTTGAAAAGGTCATCACTTCTAGACATACATACAATCATTACATTGTGGGAGTTTCATTAAAGTTTATAACATTTTTGGTAACATATGAGCAGTTGAATTCAGTTTATTTATATAACACCAAGTCACAACAGAAGTCATCTCAGGGCACGTTCCAAATACATTCACAAAAAACATTTAGTAAAGTTCTCAGTCTAAGGAGGCCAGCAGATGTTGAATCTTCACTTCATCACAGTCTCCCATCCTGAGCAAGCACAAAGGAGACAGTGGAGAGGAAAAACTCCTTTTAACAGGAAGAAACCTTCAGCAGAACCAGGCTCAGGACAAGTGGCCATCTGCATCAAACAGCTGAGTTTGAGAGGACAGGAAGGAGAGACAAATGAACACAGCATGGCAGGTCCAGATGTACTTTCTATAGAAGGAAAGACAAAGCACATGTTAAGATAGAAATAATTACTAATACAAAACAGGAAGACAAGAGCAAGTAAAAACAGCAGCAGAGTGAGAAAATGTGGTGTTTGTGCAGTCTAAGCTTATAGCAGCATAACTAAGGGGTGTCTCAGGAAACCCAAGGCGACCCTAACTATAGGATTTATCAAAAATTAAAGTTTTAATCCCAGTCTTAAAACTGGATAATGTGTCAGCCTCGCGGACAGAAACTGGAAGTTGGTTCCACACGAGAGGAGCCTGATAACTGAAAGATCTGCCTCCCATTCTGCTCTTGTAAAAAGTAAACCTGACATCGAAGTGCTCTGTAAGGAAAATATGGAACAATAAGATCTGTTATATAAGATGGAGCTAGGTTGTTGAGAGCTTTGTAGGTTAGAAGTAAGATTTTGAATTTTATTCTGGATTTGACAGGGAGCCAGTGGAGAAAAAGTAAAACTGGAGAGATATGATCTCTCCTACCAACTCCAGGTAAGACTCTGGCAGCAGCATTTTGGATTAGGGGTGGGCGACATGGCTCAAATATAACATTGTGATATTTCAGAGCATTCTGATGATAACAATACATTTTTTGATATAACAAAAAAAAAAAACCAGAAATGATAGTTATCAATTGACAAAATTAACTTAACATGTTGCTTTGCAGTATTATATAAGAATAAAAATAAACAACAAGGGTTTGTTTTACTGAAATTACTTTATTTAGTAAAGTTTTCAGTCTCAAAGTATAAAAATAAAAAAATAAAAATGATCATTCTGTTATTTAGATTGAAAAAGTCTGCACAAAATATAGATCAATAAATCCACCACAAAAACTAAAGTGCAGGTGAAGTTTCCCAAAAAAACTAAATAAAATAAAATGAAGCTCAAGATCTGTTGAGCATACATTTAACATGCACCAAAATATATGTTGCCTTTAAATGAGCTATAACTTCCAGAACTTGTAACAAAGATGATCAGCTGACCCTGAAGCTTGTGGTGTTTCAGCTTCCTCTGTTCCTGCAGGAATGATCCATTTCTCTGATGCTCTGTCTCTGATCACCTGACTCTGTTCTTGGTCCATGGACCGTGAACTTAAGGTTGTTTTCACACCAGATAGTCCGGTAGACTCGGTTCGGTTGGGGACCAATGTTCATGACCTTTTGTTACATTTGAGCTGGTGCGTTTGCATTCACCCTGCACTGTGCAGTCGAGTCAACCTGTTGAACCAATCTATTCCCCCGCTCGCCTGTGGGGGCGCTGCACCAAGAACTACTGAAAGAAACAACACAAAAACCTCTGAAGACACGTCTTATTCTTCTTCTGTAAATAAAAATAAAAACGAAGTGGCGTCAAGTTTTAGCAGTTTTAGGAGTTATATTTTGTAATTTTTCAAAAATGGATTTAGTATGAGCAGAAGATGAGACAGAAGACCATGGAGAATATTGTTTTTCCACACAAGGCAGCTGACGGCTCCATATAAGGTCAGAGAAATACGTGTTTGTTTGTCCTACGCGTGTTTGTACCGGCAGTCCAGAGCGGGGTGGGGGGAGAGATAAAAGGCAGAGCTGCGTGGGTGGGGGGGATGGAGAGACAGCTGAGCTGTCACTTGGTATGTTTACATGGACATAAATAACCGGATCAAAAGGCCGTTCAGAACAAAAACATGTCATGTAAACACCCTGTTGGGTTTATTTTTTGTTTCTTCAGCATGATCCGAAATGAATTGTGATCAGAATGAAACAGGTGGTTTACGCCGATTCGTAACCCGAACGTTACGCATGTAAACGCTTGATCTGTTCGTTTTTATCTGATGGTGAAAAACTGACCTGACTGCGCATGTGCGACTTTGCCATTTCTGCCTGGGTAATGCTAATAATATTAGCATGTCGGGGAAGTAAAACTGGTCGGTGAACGACACAACATTTCTACTAGAAACTTTGAAAGAGCTCAACACGATCTGTATCACCTGTAGCTCAGTCAGGGAGTGCAGGAACGTCTCCACCATCATTAAAACCTGTTGCGGGTCCATTTTGCGTGCTCAGCTTTGTTTACGTTAATTTTGAAAGCAAAAGCAATGATGACAAGTGGTATGTCAATGTCCCGTCGCTGAGGGATCTGAAATGTGAATGTTTGTAGTTTTCAAGATGAGTGTTTTTCTGAACTGAAATTGAACAAGGAATGCAAGTAAACTTTAATGTTTTTGGTGGGAGATAGTTAAGTGGGTTGGACTTACACTGTGTGGATGGACAGAAGGAGTTTTTTCTTGTCACAGGCAGCACAAAATGACAGGTCCTGACGAGTGGAGGGAGCAATTTTATCCACCACCAGGTGCAGTAGTGGAGCTAGGGGGTGTCCATTGGTGGCCTTGGCCACAATGGATTAATCTTCAGCCTCCCTAATCATAGGAAACTATACTTTTAAGCAACATACACATTAGAAAGGATAGTTACCTGACATGATACAGGCTGTCAGTTTAGACACATATATGGTGGCAGCCATGTTGGATTTTGATGTGGCAGCCCAGTTTTTGATGGTGACTCTTCTTACGCATAGATGGGGCGATGCACCAAAATGGAAGTCGGCAAGTTGTTTATTTTTTCCCGTTAACCAGCTCATAAGACATTCTGGTATAAATGGCAGCAGTCATCTTGGATTTTGACGTGGCAAAATAATTTTTGATAGGGGCATTTCTTAGAGCTAGATGCAGACACACACCAAAATGAATGTTCATAACTCACTTTTGTTTCAAGTTATCTTGCTCACAACATGCACGGGTGGACAGCGGGTACCTCCAATTCCCACTATTTGCTCTGCAACAGGGACAAAACAGAAGATTTTGTGAAAAAATGTCGGCAGAGAAAAAGGTTAGAACATTTATTTGTACTTCAGCCTTTCTTTACACGCCGTCCCCTTTTGTGATTGATGGACAGTAGTTTTGTAACAAACCTTCACAGTGTCGTCCTCAGCAGCAGCTTTGTGTCCTCTGTTGAACTGGATGCGTGTCTGACACCTCGGTGGTTCACATTCAGCGAGGCTTCTGTGTGGTTGCTCCTGTTTTCTGTTAGAAATGCCTGAAAGAACTCGATACAGATGCAAGCACAATAATTCAGTCTCAGCAGAGCGGAGAAAAACACGCCACGCTTATGTTCGTGTATTACATTTACATTTCTGTAAATCTTCTGTCAATTACTAATATGGTACTCAGTAAATCCCTCATGTGCACCAACACAAACTGACACATGAGCAGCGGGCTCTCAGTGACAGCTGTTGGTATTAAGTGGCAGTGTGATGGATGAGGTCCAGACAGAAAGGCACTCATAACCTCCCCTTTATTTACCCTCCACTGACTGACAGGAGAAAAGAGTTCACGACAAGAAGAAGGGGCTAAACAAGTGAACAGAAACAAGTGGAGGAGAAATACAAGAAACAGAAGAAATGAGAAAAGAGAAGTAAAACAAAAAGAGAAAATTAAAGGAATATAAACACCAGCAGATTATATTGGTGGAAGGACAAATGTAGTGGAGAAACAAAACAAAAGAGTAGATGGTAATAAGGACTTAATTCAAAATCTAGGAAATAAATGTGAAACTACTCCAAAAAATTATTAAAGCAAAAATCTACACACTGTTGAGTGGACGCAGCAACAAGGGGACAGTTTTTACTGTTGCACAGCATTACCACGTAGCTGTTTTTTTAAATACTATTTTCTTTCATTTGTTCTTCTTAATTTGTATGCTTTATTTTATGATTGTCTACTGTTGTCACCACTCTTTGTTAAATCAGGTCCCCGAGGCTCAGTGGGACTAACCTGTAGAAGTAAAGGTTGAATGAATGCAGAAGTTTGTAAGAACCAGTGTGATTTCAAATTGAGGAAACACAAATCATTTCATAGTGTCAAGTAAACAGTGTCACCAAATACTTTGTACATGCATAATACTGTATCCATACAATAAATAAGTATCAGTACTTTGAAGGAAGGATTTTCATGTGAAAGTTTACATGTAGACCAGTGAAGGGGTAACTGGGAAAATGAGGCACCTTTAAAAATGAACCTTTTTACACCTAGATGCACCCATACACCAACATGGAAGTCACTTATTTTTCAAATCATCATGGTTACAACATGCACAGATGGGAGGACGGAGAATATTTCCAATTGCCCCTTTTCGCTCAGTGATGGGGTGTAGAAATGTGGACCACTAAAGCATTGCCTGTTGATGTACAGGGTCATCTAACAACATTGAATGTATCACCAAGGCAACACGGTGCATGCTTATGAGTAAAACAGGTTTTATTGTGCAATTTAAAGCTTTATCATAATATTTTTCCAACTCTATGTTTAATATCCTGATGCATGCTCAATAATTCAGGTAGAAAAATCTAAAAATGTTAAATCTGGTCCTCTGGACATTCAAAAACAAAACAAAGCAAAAACAACAAAAAATGTAGAAACATTTTGTCTTTCATCTGAAAGGCTTCCTCAGTCTGAGGTGCTGTATTCAGCTCAGTCTCTTAAATAGCACCTTCTCAGAGTGGATCAACCAGTTTTGCTGCTGACAACCAAAACCAGCTGATCACATGCTCAAGAAGGACCATCAGCCTAACAATGGATCATTAGCACACTGATGGCTGTTTACTATTCACAGAGGGCTGAGTGATACTAGCAATAACAGCATTGTAAGAGGGGGACAGTTGAACCCGGAGGCCTCCACCCCTGTTTAACGATGGATGATTTCTTTTCACAAAGATGGCCTCCTTTACTCCTCTCTCAAACCATCGTTCCTCTCTGTCCAGGATGTGAACATCTTCATCCCTGAAAGAGTGACCGCTGGCCTGGAGATGAGTGTAGACCGCAGAGTCCTGGCCTGATGATGTTGATCTTCTGTGCTGGGCCATCCTTTTGGCCAGTGGCTGTTTAGTTTCCCGATGTAAGACTGATCACCCTCCTGACACTGAACAGCAAACACAACATTACTCTGTTTGTGCCAGGGGACTGGATCTTTGGGATGAACCAGTCTTTGCCGTAATGTATTTTGGGGTTTAAAAGCCACTGGGACGTTATGTTTAGAAAATAAACATCTCAGTTTCTCTGATACTCCCTCAACATATGGAATGCCCACTGGTCTGGGTTCCTCCTTTTCACCTGTTGGCTGACTGGAGTCCTGTTTGGGTTTCTTCTCTGCTTTCAGGAAGGCCCAGTTAGGATATCCACATTGCTCTAGAGCCTGTCTTGTGTGGGATTTCTCCTTCTGCCTGGCTCCTGAGCTAGTGGGGACGCTGTCTGCTCTGTGGTACAGAGTCCTGATGACTCCTAAATTGTGCTCCAAAGGGTGATGGGAGTCAAACTGCAAATACTGGTCTGTGTGGGTGGGTTTGCGGTACACCTCAGTTTGCAAATGTCCTCTATCAGAGACTGAGACCTCACAGTCCAAGAAAGCCAACTTGACATTTTTTACATCTTCTCCTGTGAACTTGATGTATTTATCCACAGAGTTGATGTGGTCAGTAAAATGTTGGACTTCCTGAGATTAATCCTGGATTAAAATTACATTTAAATTTAAATAAAACGATGGTTTGAGAGAGGAGTAAAGGAGGCCATCTTTGTGAAAAGAAATCGTCCATCATTAAACAGGGGTAGAGCCTCCGGGTTCAACTGTCCCCCTCTTACAATACTGTTGCTAGTATCACTCAGCCCTCTGTGAATAGTAAACAGCCATCAGTGTGCTAATGATCCATTGTTAGGCTGATGGTCCTTCTTGACCATGTGATCAGCAGGTTTTGGTTGTCAGCAGCAAACTGGTTGATCCACTCTGAGAAGGTGCTATTTAAGAGACTGAGCTGAATACAGCACCTCAGACTGAAGAAGTCTTTTGGATGAAAGACGAAACGTTTCTACTTTTTTTTTTTGTTTTGCTTTGTTTTGTTTTTGTTTTGTTTTTTGAATGTCCAGAGGACCAGATTTAACTTTTTCAGATCTATGTTTAATACATAAAAAAAGTATCGGAACAACAAAAGTCCCAGTGAAGGCAGCAGAGTCAGGGAGCCCCGTGCTTCTTAACACCCCCCCACACACACACACACACACACACACACATACACTTTTAATCTACTCAGCTGGTCTAAAATACTTGTTTACAACCACCTGCTGTAAAACAATGTCTTCTGTTGGCATTTATTATTGATGAAGCTGGAGCAATATGCATCTGCAAACACACACCCTGAGCTAGAGACCGGGCAACAACACGCGACAAGCTGGAAGTCATAATGTGTTGGACATGTTTAGAAAAAGATACATTTCAGTAAGGATTGAAGGTAAAAATTAATCCACAGTTCAAACATGTCTGAACTGATCAGATGAGATGAAAAGCGGAGCAGGGACAGAAAGTCTTCTCTCGTGCGTGTTAGAAGCCGCTGGCTGTGATTGACACCTTCACAGCGATCTGTGCAACTGACAGATTTAAAGGAGGTGAGGAGAGTGACTGCACCCATCATCACAGGGTTGCAGTCGAGCGAGAGGAATGTTTTTTCAATTTCAGCTCTTTTCTTCCATTCACCTGGCTCTTTAAGACCCCCTCTGCCCTCATTTATCTGTCCAAGTTTCACTCTATTCATTCTCTCTGCTCTCTCTCTTTTAACCTCCACCGGGCTGCCTCTGCTTTCATCTTCTCGCTCAGTCCAACTCAGACCTGACCTCTCTCTCTATTTATCCCCCACCTAGGTCCATCTACCCCCTTCTATTCTCATCTGCTGTTTTTATCATCTCTTCTTCTTTTTCATATCCTTTTCTGCTGACGTTTCTTCTCTTCTCTAAAAAATATTTTTTAATTTGAACTTCCATGTTTTTATTTCCTTTCCCTTACAAACATCTACATGAATGTCACATGTAAACTAATGTGTTTTCATATCTGAAATGTTACATTATTGTCCTGTAAAACATTTTTATGGTCCATAGAAATGTTTTTCTTTCCACATGGTGAGAAAATCAAATCAGCTCGATGTAAACGGCTCTGGGTCAATTCCAACTTCTGCTAATGTTTACGTTTGCAGTTTTGGTCATTTCGTTGTCAGGAAAACTTTTTACTGCTCGGTTTTCTCCTGCGAATCACTTCGATTCAATTCAAGCTTTATTTAGACAGATCACTCACATTGAGCCTTGAAGACTCATTTACAAGTGAGTTCCTCTATGATTCACACCTAAACCTTGTTAGATATGTATAGTACATGCACATAATCCACCTGCCATTGATCTCTTCGTACTCACCTCCACCCACTTTGTACTTGTAATGGCCTAATTTGTACCATCTTGTCAAGCTCAAAGAGTTATTCCGTATTTTTTATTTTTATTTTGGGGTATATATTTTGCCTTGGTATTTTAGATATGTTAGTATATTTCAGGTTACTTCAAGTGGTATCTCATTGGACTGCGACTGCTGGAAAACTAGTTGGGGACTCAAAATTGCAATTAAAATATTAAGAACATTGGTAACCCTAGACTGTATACACTTGTACTTACACAATGCTTCTGATGCCAACGCGAGTGGCGGTCAATCCGGTAGCTTCAGTAGCTGTCGCGTTTTTTCAATTATTTTACCTTTTTTATCTTTATATCTATTTTATATTCTTTGATATGCAAACATTACTGCGGGGCAGTAGAGATTTTTTTGGAATTTTTACACAATTCCACAAGAACTGAGAAAGAAGTATCGAGGCTGCAGCTCAACCCCCCCCCCCCCCCCCCCCCCCCCCCCGGATTAATAAAGTATCTGTCTGTCCGTCCGTCTGTCTGTCTTCTAGGTGTGAGTGAGAGAGTGAATGGTTGTTTGTCTTGTTTGTCTCTATGTGTCCCTGTGGTGGACCTGTCCATGGTGTCCCCCGCCTCTCCCACAATGACTGCTGTATCTGGGCACCAGTGACCCCCGCAACACTGAAAGGAAGAAGTGGGTAAAGAGGATGGGCGGATGGAAACTTGTGTTTTGTGTGTTCTTATTTGTCCGCTCATCATTCTCTCAACATGCATGTCTTTGTTCCGTGATGGGGGGAAATAATCTTAGTTGAAAACTTGCACATAAAATGTAGAGGGAGAGACATTCTTTGTAGGAATGCTAGGTCTTTATTTGTTTCCTCGTGTGCAGCTTCAGCTCCTGCGTTGAGCTGAATGCTGCTGACTCTTTTATGTTTCACCTCTGTGGCTGTGACTGGGCAGAAAATGAACCTCTAACTGGCTTTTAAAGCAAAATGAAGGCAAACGATGAAGTAAATGACAAAAAAAACACGACCTGTGGAGCTTTTTTCCAGCTTAGTGACACTCTCTCCTCCTGACTAGACATCTTGAGTGTGTTATGCAACTCCCACTGTTTCTATTCATGTAATACATCCTACCTGTCTTTTCCTGTTCTCCAGTTATCATCAGATGTGCAGCTCTTGTTATTTACCTTAAGTGGGATTTCGATCTGCCAATCAAATCTTTACTATTCTCAACCCAGGTCATTGTCAGTATTTAGTCTGAACAGACTTGGACAGCATGGCGATGTTTACACTCCACAGATAATACAAAAATACGTCGGCAAAAAACGGTTTCACCGACAGCCTGATCGTAATATGAATATCTCTGCCAAACGAGTGCAGCCTTCACAGCTACTGATACTGTGCTCTGAGGGGATGAGGGACAAAATATAATACGAAGCAAAAAATGTGTATTTGTCTGAGGCCAGTGCAGTACAAAGAAGAATATCATAAAGAAACTAAAAAAACAAGATTGAATCTTTTTTCCGGATGAGCTATCCTGTTTATATACTGCTTTGTCAGCGGCTCTGGTGTGTGTTTTGTCTCTTCAAGTGCTATTTAGGAGGGTAAAGTGCACCTGAAGCTTTGGAAGTTGCTGACGCTTGTACTCCAGTCAGCTATACTATATCATTTTTGATAAATCTTCCAGTGTTAGATTCCTTTACAACATTTTGACAGATCATCTAAAGCTGCCTTGAAATGTTTCATGATGATTTCTTTCATAATACAGTAGAAATATAGAAAAAATACAATGTATATGAGATGAGGTGAGGATATCTTTAGTCACCTCACGATTTGATTCAAATTTGATTCCGTGGGCAGCAAGGTAATTATAAAATAATTACTGTTGCATCTTGTTGCATCTTAATGTCATAAAAAGTTGCAATAAGCTTTGTAATTCACTTGGTCTTTTCTGAGGTACAGATGTCCATAGATATGTGTAAACTGACCATCTTTATCATTTAAGGAAACTATGCTTTCTGCCCATCCATCCATCCATCCATCCATCCATTCATACATCCATCCATCCATCCATACATACATACATCCATCCATACATACATACATCCATCCATACATACATACATCCATCCATACATACATCCATACATCCATACATCCATCCATACATACATCCATCCATCCATCCATCCATCCATCATTTACCTGTGTCTTCCTGTTTGAGTTGCTTGGGTCTCTGGTGCCCATGTCCAGCCATCACTGTGTGAGAGACGGGGGACACCTGGACAGGTCTCCAGTCCGTCACAGGGACATATAGAGACAAACGAGACAAACAACCATTCACTCTCTCACTCAACTAGAGATCGTTTAGAGTTACCAGTCAGCCTAACATGCATGTTTTTGGTCTGTGGGAGAAAACCCACGTAGCATGGAGAGAACATGCAAACTCCACCCAGAAAGCACCCCACCCCCCACCCCCAGCCGGCATATGAAGCAGTGACCTCACTGAAAGACAGCAGCTTTACCAACTGTGCCACCCTCTATGCTTTCTAGTTTTTATAATAGCTTAAAAGTAAAGTTTCCTGAAATGATTGGGGTGGCTCTTTGGGTGTCCAAAGATTAATTTATGGTGGCCAAAGCCACTACTGGCCACCCCCTGGCTCCGCCATTGTACCTGATCATGAATAAAATTGCTCTCTAGTTGCAAAGATGCATCACCTTGCCTTGCCTTTGACAAACACTCTTCTACTACACATTGTAACTCATATCCACTTGAATATCTTGCACCAAAAACATTAAGTATCCTTATGCATGCTCAATAATCCTCATTAAGGCTCAATAAAAAACATTGTTTACTTGAATTTCCTGTTTCATTACAGTCCAGAAAAAACAGTCATTTTGAAAACTACAAACATTCACTATTCAGATCCCTCAGTGCTGGGGGACATCGGTGTACCATTTGTTTAAATTTAAATGTATATTTTGGATATTTTTACATTGAGTATCAGTTCTGTCTGCAATGCACTGCATACAAATATATTATAATCCCCTACCCCTACATAAATATATATTTTTAATCAGTTAAATCAAATCTTCTGACTGAGTGCCAGTGAAACACATTCACACTTCTTTGTCAATCTGCTTTTCCAGTTCTGATAATTCACGAGTTTTTGATCATTTGAAAAAAGGATTTACAGAAAGTTTTGAGCAGCTTTAGTGATCTTACTCTGAGCAGCAGCTACTCCAACACAGCTGCAGAGGTTTTCTGCAGGCATGGCCATGTCTGTTGGATGGATGACCATCTCAGCAAATCTCCATGAATAATATATTTATGTTGCAGCACACAGATGGAAGTCTGTTGGAGTAAAATGTAGAGCAGCTAACTTGCAATTTGAACCTCTGCGATGGTGAAGTCTTGAAGTGGCAGGATTCAGTTCAGTTCAATTTATTAATAAACTGACAATTTACAACACAAGTCATCTCAGGGCACTATGTAAAAAGAAAAGGCCAAATTATAAAGGCATATCATTCCATTATGTGTTTTCTTTTTATTTTAGGAGCTGGAGAAGGAACACTTTCAGTAAAATAACAACCCACGACATAAAGAAAAGGAAATGATGAACTGACTTCAAGACAAGTTTTAGTGCTAAAGTCAAAGCCTGGAACACCCGAGGAAAGACCTGAAGGTCCCTACAAAATGTTTACCCCAAATCCTTAAATCCAGCTGTGACACATGTTCACATGTTAGAAGCTGAGTGCATTTGTCCTCTAGTAGGTTGCAAACAATAACTCCTTATTTCATAGTGCCAGGCTAGCAGTGTCAACAAATATGCATAATACAGTACTTTATCTACACCATAAATACATTTAAATAATTTGGTTTACATGTATATAAATGATATGGATATAAAGGGTTCACTTTACATAGATGGGTACACCTAGACCCAGCACCAGGAGGTCAAAGTAGCAGCGTCACAAGAGGAGTGTTGTCAGCTAGATGCTGGAGCATCCATCAGTTAGTTAACTAGTCAGTGAAGGTCAGGATGCTTTGTAGCATTACCAGCACACAATAGAGGTGGTTTGATAAGGACCATATCATGTGTTTGCTTGAGACCAAGTGATTGGATCATATTTTCTAACATGTAGGCTGTACAGATGTCTGAATCAATGGGGTACATGAGGGCACCCACACATTGTCATCAGTCCATGCTACCCAGAAGACATGGACTGAAGCTGAGGCATCCCAACATGTTCAGTGCAGGACCTCTGTGGTGCGTAAGCACTAGACATTAAACCTTGCGGCAATTATTATTATTTAATATTGTAATTATGACATTGATTGCAAGAAATCGATATTTACCTCACTCCTCACTTTCTCTTGTCATCTAAACCTGGCGTGCATCAAAACCAGTGAGATTCTGTTCAATTGACCGAGTACAGTATTAACAGCTGAACATGAAAGCATAGTACTTTAAATATATTTGTCTATGATTTATTATATTCCAAGCATTGGACTTTAATAAAATCACAGACAAATATAACTTGCACTGGAATAATGAACATAATTGTGATATTAGACACTTTCACAAAACATTTCCACAAAATGGCTGCTAAGACCTGTTCTTCTGTCTGCTGCTTCTGACCAATCACAAATCATAACTGGAACTAGCCATGTCCTGCATGAGCACTCAGGAATGAAGGAAGCTTTGCAGAACCTAAAGAGATGTGGAGCAGAACTTCTCCTGATGCTGGACTCATGAACATTAATGTGAGAGAGACCTCCAGGTGTTAGAAGTTACCCTGGGCTCCTTTGTGACCTCAGACTATTCCACACCTTGTTCTTGGAGTGATCTTTGATGGTCCACCACTCCTGGGGAGGGTAACAATGCTCGTGAACTTCCTCCATTTGTTCACAGTCTGTGTGACTGTGGATTGGTGGAGTCCAAACTCTTTACAGATGTTTTGTAACATGTTCCAGCCTGATGAGCATCAACAACTCTTTTTCTGAGCTCCTCAGAAATCTTCTTTGTTCCTTCATGATCCACTTCCACAAACATGTTGAGAAGATCAGACTTTGATAGATCCTGTTCTTTAAATCAAACAGGGTGTCACACCTGATCATCATCCACTGATTGAAAACACCTGACTCTAATTTCACCTTCAGATTAACTGATAATCCTGGAGGTTCACATATTTTTACCGTCACAAAAATGTAACATTGGATCATTTTCCTCAATTAATAAATGACCAAGTTTAATATTTGTCTCATTTGTTTAACTTTGTTCTCTTTATCTACTTTTATGACTTGTGTGAAAACCTGATGATGTTTAGGTCAGATTCATGCAGAAATATAGAAAATTATAAAGACTTCACAAATGTTCAAGCACCACTACATGCTGGTGGCCACCTGGGAATTTGACGTGACAATTTTGATTCAACCCAGTTTTTGATGATCTCCCTTACTCCTGTAGACACTCACCAAGATGGACATCGATACCTCACTTTTTTTCAGGTTATCTTTCTCACATCATTTATTTTTTTATTTACGCTTTATTTATACAGGTCGTCTTACTGAGCCACGAAAACTCATTTTCAGGGGAGGCCTGTTTGGGGCGGCAGATGGTGGGGGTTGGGGACATTGCTCAGGGGACCAGGGTGGGACAAATGAGGGTGGAGGCAGGTGTGGGTGTTTCACCTTTTTTACCCACATTTTGATGTTGACGGTACCGGGAGTTGAACCTGCAACTTTCTGATCACAGGCCCATCTTCTCTAACCTCTGCACCACCACTCCCCCACATACATGGACAGACAGATGAAGTGTCCACAGGCATTTCCAATGTCCCCTTTTCGCTCTGCGATGGGGGACAAAAAGCGTGTTTACATTTGTGAGTGAACACGTTGTACCTTGACAGCAGCTGTGTTTCAGACTGATGGATACAATCTATTTCTTCTGTCTGAGTTTGAGTTGTCAGTTTCAGAAACATACTGTGAGATTTTACAGTATGTGTTTCAGTTCAAGAAGAGTCGAATGTGCTCACACTTGAAGCCCAAGCACAGCTTTCCTAATTGAAAATTGTTGTGTGCACGTTTGAGTGTTTGTTTCTGTCAAAGTTCATCAGAGCTGTAGTCACTTAACACAGCACCTAATGCTTTTTACAGAAATACAATGTGGACCGTTTTTCTTCCTTTTTTCTATTTCACTCATTGGTTTTTCATTCGGTAATACAGATTTAGTTTACCAAACAGAGAAGTTCTGTTTTTCTGCATATCTGTTCTGTGAACTGCAAACACAATGAACCATGGATACAATTACTGTGACCGAGATGGCGTTTAGAGTGAGGAGGAGAGAGAAGTTCTGGTGGCAGCATGCTGAATTGTCATTCAACAGCTTATTCTGTAGCTTCTCTACACAGCTTCACAGCTGACACAGATGTACGGTTTGTAATCCAGCGTTTTATTTTGAAAATGTGACGGATATGTTAGTTATACAATTTTATTCTTTATGAATATATTTTCATGCTTTTCTGTTCTAATCTGTAAAATTTTGATTTGTTTTCTGGGGTTAGAAGGAACAGATCAATGATTCAGTGATGCGGCTGAGCCGTCCTGATATAAGCATCCTGTGATAGTCAAACATCCTGATCGCAAGGCTCAGGGTGTTTGAGTATGATGCTAAAGCAATCAAATTGACTTTCCTTTTTAAGTACTCAGGCAGTTTTTTTATGCCATGGCGTCAGAGATGTGAGATCCCCCGTATTGTGTGGGAAACATGCAGTCAGTGCAAACAAAGAGAGAAATCCATCTTCCAAAGGCATCCATAGCCTCACTGACGTTCTTTTTCCAAGCCTGTGAAAGACCGCCAGTCTGAAGCTTGTGTTTACAACAAGCTGTGTGTTCTTTTCATTTTTTGCTGCCCACTGCTGAATGTGTCTGTCTAATAGCAAAATATCTTGTGAACCACTGGACTGAGTTTAAAGAAAGTGTTCAGAACCCAAAAGTCACCCCAGATGCACTTGGTCAGCAGTTGATGAGGGGGTGAGCTTTTTGTTGGGTTATTGAAGAAAGAAAATCTCCCTTACTTGGACGACGGGAAATCTGCGCAGTCCAGGTAAAGTAATCCAAAGATTTGGTACTAAGGAACTTAAAGTTGTCTGCCCTCTCCTTCTTCCCCTACCTGCAAAGGACAACTTTCTATAGTTTATTGTGGTTTCTATTGTGAGAGCTCCAATCTGTCAGGTGAAAAAATTCTAATCTTTCTGAGTGATCTATTAACAGTCAAATGATGGTGATATCATTGGCAATGTTAGAGTCTTTAGAGTAGAGTCTGGCCATATGGAAATTTTGGCTAAGACTGATACAGATATTGGGCGGGGGGAGGTTAGCTTTAGCACAGCTGTTAACTACCATGAAACAAATCAGAGCCACGATATACCTAGTCCCACAGTAGGTTTACAAGTGGTGCACTGGACAGAACAACAGTCTTCCTAACGTGCGTTCAGATTTCCTGTCCTCCACTCTTTACCATAGAGTTATCCAGTGTGTTAGAAAAATATCAATCAAACAAACACCCTTCTCTGTTCATTGTTTAAACATTCAGTCTTGTATGGTGAAGGTCTCATTAGTATTGACCACAGCAGCATTTTTTTCTTTTCAGAGAAATAAAAAATTCAGACAAACTATGCATTTCACAGAGGATGACAAGGATAACAATTCAATTCAATTCAATTCAATTCAAAAATACTTTAATAATCCCAGAGGGAAATTAAATGTTGTTGTAACTCATCATCCTGGTTTCATTAAAGAGTTGTTCTAGATGCTGATGTCTGTGGGCAGGAAGGATCTCTTGTAGCGTCTGTCCTACAACGGATTTGAAGAAGCCTCTGACTGAAGACACTTTGTTGTTGTATGACAGTCTGATGAAGAGGGTGCTGAGGGTTGTCTATAATGTTCTTCATTTTATGAAGAATCCTTCTTTGAACAATCATCTCCAAAGGTTCTAGAGGAGTCCCCAGAACTGAGCCACCCTTCTTTATGAGCTTGTTGATCTTTTTTAAGTCACTTGCTCTGGTGCTGCTCCCCCAGCAGATGATGGCAGAAGAGATAGTGCTCTCTACAACAGACTTATAGAAGATATGCAGCATCTTGCTGCAAACATTGAAAGACTTCCGCTTCCTCAATAAGTACAGTCTGCTCTGTCCCTTCTTGTAGATGGTTTCACTGTTGCATTTCCAGTCCAGACTGTTGTCCAGGTGAACCCCAAGATATTTGTACTTCTCCATCACCTCCACTTCTTATCGCATGATGGAAATAGGGTTGGACCTGTTCCTGATTCTCCTGAAATCTACAATCATCTCCTTTGTTTTGTTCACATTCAAGATGAGATGATTGTTTCCACACCATGCCACAAAGGGGCCCACCAGTTCCCTGTACTCAGCTTCTTGTCCATCTCTGATACAACCAACCACTGCAGAGTCATCTGAATATTTCTGCAGATGACAGGAGTCTGTTTTGTATTGGAAATCTGAGGTGTACAGAGTGAAAAGGAATGGTGAGAGTACAGTCCCCTGTGGTGCTCCTGAGCTACTGACCACCTGGTTAGACACACAACCCTTCAGTCTCACAAACTGTGGTCTGTCCGTCAGGTAGTCTTTGATCCAGGCGATTGTTGAGGCCTCCACCTGAGTCTTCTGGCGTTTCTGACAAAGCAAATCAGGCTGGATTGTGTTAAATGCACTGGATAAATCAGAGAACATGACTCTCACAGTGCTGTCTGCCTTTTCTAGATGACAGTGAGTTTGCTGAAGCAGGTGTATGATGGCATCTTCAACTCCAAGTCGATGCCGATAAGCAAACTGCAGTGGGTCCTGATATGTGCTTGTTTGTCTAGTCAGGTGGGTCAGCAGAAGTCTCTCTAGGACCTTCATGATGTGGGATGTCAGGGCAACAGGTCTATAGTCATTGAGGACTGATTTGTGAGTTTTCTTTGGCACTGGAACAAGGCAGGATGTTTTCCACAACACTGGAACCTTCTCCTGGGTCAGGCTAAGGTTGAAGAGGTGCTGCAGAACCCCACAGAGCTGCTCTGCACAGACCTTCAGGACTCTGGGACTGACACCATCTGGACCTGCAGCCTTATTCCGGTTCAGTCTTTCCAGCTGCTTCCTCACCTGACTTCTGGAGACGCAGAGGGGGGAGGCAAAGGAGGTATCAGCATCTTCTGATTTGGTTGAAGACCAATATGTAGAAGAAGGGTCCATTACTAAGGTGGTAGATACAATATTTGAGGTGTGACAGGACAGCCTTGGGTCAATGGAGGGTGGTATGTATGTTTGGCTGTGGGCAAGAGAGGAGGATGCTGAGCTTGTTCCTGAACTGAACCTATTGAAGAATGTGTTCAGTTCATTGGCTCTGTCCAGGCTTCCATTGTAACGTTACTAACACTAAAATATTTTACCTCTACATTAGATTTATTGTTCTGGATACATTTTACAAGTCAGTAGCCTATGCTAGGTTATCTACATGTTAACTTGCTAACTTGAGATGCATGTTGCTAATGTCAAGTGGGGTTGGTGGGTTCAAGAGAATTTATTATTGCAGATTTTTTTATTTTACTAATCAGTTACAATAAACTTGCCATGCACTGTTCAGCGCAATATGCTACACATTTATTATTCCCTGCTTCGGCTGTGCTGAATGTGAAAGTTGATGTGAACGTCATGACTTGAAAGTAATCTTCACGTACCCTCTGCTGGGTACATTGTACAATTACGTCCTTTGCCAGCATAGACACAGCTTGGTCCCAGCCGTTTAGGAGTGGAAATTAGAAGTGTTTATATTGGCACATAATGGGTCAATTATCACAGATATCGATATGTCCCTAAGCACCTAGATCGGCCTAAAATATAAAATCGGTCGTGCTCTACTTTCGAGATTTGAATTTTAATCTGTTTTCAAATTGATCTCAAAGCATATATGAATAATTTCGAATTGATTTTAAAATGTTAAAAATTGATTGCTATTTAATGTTGACTTTGTGAGTAAAGCAAAATGTGAAGTGCCGAAGTGCAGCACCTGGACAGTATATGACAAGACAAACTAGGCTGCCATGTCAAAAGTCAAGATGGCTAGTGCCATAAATGTCCATAATTCTTATGAGCTGCATAATTTGAAAAATAAGCAACATTTCGGCCATCATTTTGTTGTGTGGCTGCATTTAGGTGTAAAGTATGTCACTATCAAAAATTGGTTTGCCATGTCAAAATTAAAGATGGCCACCACCATACAGTATAATATAT
>NC_056514.1:6928311-6933295 GCF_014905685.2 Nematolebias whitei
TATATATATATATATATATATACAACATTGGCTTCCCTGATTTTTAAAGATTGGCCTTATCCAAAGAAAAACTCATATTATTTAAACTCCATCCAGCATATCTTGAAATGCACACAGGGTTTTCAGCAATTAATACTATTTAAAAATTTGGTAAAAATGTGTCAATCTTAACTTCTAAAAACGTACTCCAGCAGAATAAATGTCCATGGTTCAATGACTCCAACACGTGGTCAGTGAGATTACATTTGAAAATTTGACATTTTTTCTTGCAATTTTCACTTTGAAACACCCAAAAAGCATTTAAGATAGCTCTCAGATGATGCATGAATATCCATTGCCACAAAATATGTCACTTTACTTTGCATTTTGGCTCATTTTGTTCCTTTAGTTCCCAAAATATGTTTTATAGTGCAATTTAAAGTAAAATATTTAGTTTATTTTAGGTCTGAGAAGTTCTATACTCAGGATTTAATTTGAATTGTGATCATGGATGCCTTGATACTTGTTTTATATTTGCATTGCAGTCCTTTGAAGTATAACCAAATCATAAGGTTTCTAAAGATTCCCTTCAGGTTTCATAGGTGAAGAAGAATGAGTACAATAGAGGACTCAGGACACATCCTTGTTGTGCTCCTTTGTTCTGAATGAGTGGATGAAGTCAGACTTCCTGATGCTTTTCAGTCTGTTGTTCAAGAAACCTAGTGTCCATGATCACAATGAGCCACTGGTCTAAGGTTGCCCAGTTTCTGAACGAGTTTCTGAACAAGCTGAGCTGAAATTTACGAACATCACTGTTTTTTAGGCACGTCTCTAGTCCCAGAGTATAAGAGCTTTATACAGAGCAGTGATAACTGCACCTTTCATCGATCTGTTTGCTCTGAATGCAAATTGATATTGGTTGAGATCAGCAGGGATGGCTGACCTGAGATAATAGAGAATGAATGAGATTCAGTGTCTGAAAACACCAGGTGATGATAGGTGTGAGAGCAACCAGACATTCACTCACTGCCACTTGATTGTTCTTTGCCCTTGTTTACATAAAAGCTTGAAAAAGCTCAAAACTTGCAAAAAATATTGTTGTAATAATTTTCCTTTTTATGTTTCTTTCCTTCTTGTGTTTTTGCTCCGTCAAAAAACAGGCAACATTTTTGCAAATGTTTGTTTGCAACAAAAACATTCACATAGGGCGGCTGTGGCCGAGTGCTTAGAGCAGTCGTCCTCCAATGCAAGAGTTGGGGGTTCGAATCCAACAACAGTCACATGCCGAAGTGTCCCTGAGCAAGACACTGAACCCCTCATTGCCTCCGATGTGTGTCCCGTCAGTGTATGAGTGTGATAAACTGATTAGTCTCATTAGAATGATTTGTTCAATTATCTTTGTAGAGATCTAGTCTAGAGCTGTATGAATGGGTACATGAGGCACAGATTGTTGAAAAGAGCTTGGAGTATCTCGATAAGATGGAAAGACGATATATAAGTACAGTCCATTCACATACATTATAAAAGGTAGTTACTAAAGTTCTCTATGTAAGAAGCCAGCAGACACGTTGAATCTTCACTTCGTCACAGTTTCCCATCCTGAGCAAGCACAAAGGCAACAGTGGAAAGGAAAAACTCGCTTCAATAAGAAGAAACCTCCAGCAGAAGGCTCAGGATGAGGTTAATTAGATTTCTACAACTGATCAGTATTTAATGCCAATCCACTTCAAGCTAGTCATCACAGCTAATCAATATTATCAAACTCATAAATAGCTATAACTCAGTCAGTTTTACAGATATTAAGATTAATTTGATCTGGTAGTAGCTGAGAGTCATTCACAACAAACTTGCAAAATTGCATGAGACTGAGGATAATGTTAAAGGTTTGACTAAAATGTCTACATTCAGTCATTTCTCATTAAAACATGATACTAAATTAAATCTCTGATTTGCATTCCTTTAATGAATGCTAGGCTTTTAATTTTAATTCTTTTTCCACAAATAATTGAAGTAAAAAACAAAACTGAGAGTTGTTTTTGTCCCTACATCCGCAGGTCCAATTCTTTTTTCTTTCTGAGCTCACTTTTTCTCCTCCAGCCCATTGTCACCCTGGTCTGCGGCTCTATGCATGACATTGACAATCGAATGACCTCGTGTGAATACACAAGCTTCCAAGGGTTGAGCCTGAAATGGAGTCTCCATTAAGTCGGGTAATACAGCTCAATGCTGTTTGAACAAAACTCCTTCGTGGGACTCTGCAGCAGTTCGACCCCGGTGCCTTTAGGATACCTCCCAGGACTGGACTGTAATGAGAAAGGAGAACCCCGGAGGCGGGCAGACCCCCTGCTGATCACCAGATCTGCTGCAGAGATCGGTGCAAGGACACAGATGAATTATCAAGATGGAGTTGACAGCAGGGGCTGAGGGAAAGCAGTAGATAATGACATAACCATTCATTCATCCTAATCTTTATATTTCCTTTCATCGTTCATGCCCAGCAGTGGAGTTTTTAAACACATTTTAGCAAATGTAGAATGACGTTCAGTCTCCTTGGGACTGCTCCAAGAGGATGATGAAACAGACATAAAGTGTATCCTGGCAGACTTTTGTTTTGTTTGTTTTAAATTTAAAAAAAAGTTTCTGTTCAACCAAGATTATGGATTTACATTTAAATCCACTTTCTGGGACTCGTCCAGGGTTTTCCATCAACAAATTATTGTTTCTCTAACAAATATGTATTTTCTACAGTACTTTATTTCTAGCTATTAAAAACATCTTTAATGAAGCTCTCAGAAAGTAATTAATGGGTGTACATTTAGAATTAGACCCTGACCCGTTAGGGCCAATATTTTAGGCCAATGTAGGCGTTTGGGGGCATCAGTGATAATTGTCTCATTATACAATGTTATAAAGACTTGTACTTTGTAATTTTCACCCTAAAGTGCTGGGAATCAGCCATGTCCTCACTTGCACAAGACATAATTGTACAATATATTCAGGAGAGGGTGCATGCAAACTACTTTCAAGTCACGGTCATGCACTTTAACTTTCAATCACAGCACAGATGAAGCAGGTAGCAATACTTTGTAGTGTATTTTGCTGAACAGAAGATGGTAAGTTTATTGTAAGTAATCTGTAAAATAAAATAAAAAATCAACAATAATAAATTCTCTTCAATCCTCCAACCCATTTGTCTTTAGCTACGTGCCGCTCAAGTTAGAAAGCTAGTTTAGATCACCTAGCATAGGCTATTCCCTTGTAAAAAAATTTATCCAAAACAATAAATCTAGCATAGAGGTAGAATATATCAGCATTAGTAACATTATCTTTGTTGTCCTCAATGAAATGCATTGTTTGTCTGAAATCTTTACTTGTCTGGAAAAAAAATGCCTCTGCGGTCAGTACTAATAATAAGGCCTTCACCATATGTGACTGACTGACCAATGAACAGGTAAGAGTGTTTCTTTGTTTATTTTATATTTTTGTAACACTTGGTAACTTTATGGTGAATAGTGGAGGATAGAAAATATGAACGCACGTTAGAAAGACTGTTTCCAGACTTCAAGTGTTAAAACAGGCATAAAAGTAGTTGTTTAATTAGATTCTTGGGGGTGGACAAAGCTCAAGAATTTCCTGCCATTATATCGGTTATCAGCATTAGACTGCCACTTCCCAATATTGGTATTTGCGACAGCCAAAATTTCCTTACTGGTTGGGCTCTATCTAGAAACTTTGAAATGAACCCAATTTAAGATGGCTGCCACAGCTAATCAACCTTAGCAAACACAAAAGTGGTACTAACCAGCCATTTCTTCAGATCTGAACTAAGATTTGGTGTGATTGTACCTGCGAGTCATCTACAACACATATTTTGAACACTAACATATCATGCAGATTTTCTTGGGAAAGTCTTTAGACATATTAGAAATGTGGCAAGCTTTCCATTGTGTTGTAGAGTGTTGATGGGTCCATGAGCGTTTTGAGTATGGGGTTAGGGTTACAAAGCTTTGTTAAATGTGTTGGTTTGTCATCATGGTATTGTAAATCTCACACACACTGGTGTGGTCTGATTGTTCAGAATTTGAAACAGGAAAAGCCATGCTAGTCTAATGCCTACACTATGACTAAAATTTTATATTATTAATCTTTTTTCATCAGTCAAATCCCATTGAGATCACAGATCTCTTGCAAGGACGGTCTGGACCTGAAGGCAACCAAACATGCATGTTTTTGATAGTGGGAGGAAACTGGAGTACCAGAAGAGGAAATACGAGGAGAACATGCAAACTCCACACAGAAAGACCCCAGGTCCAAACTAGGTGCTGAACCCACGAGGTCCTTGCTGTGAGGCTATGCTAACAACTAAGCTGTCATGCTGCCCATTGTGACAAGGAAATACAATGGTCTCATTTGGCTGTGACTGCCTTGGACTCATTTATTGATTACCTTTTTCATTTATCATTGTTTTATACAGGTAGTCTCACTGAGTCACGAGAACTCATTAAGAGAGACCTGTTTAAGGGGCAGATGGTGGGGGTTAAGGGCCTTGCTCAGGGGCACAGAGTGGGGCAAATGAGTGTGGAGGCAGGTGTGGGTGTTTCACCTTTCCCACCCACATTTTGATGTTGACGGTACTGGGAGTTGAACCTGCAACTTTCCGATCACAGGCCCATCTTCTCTAACCTCTGCGCTACCACTCCTCAGTAGTAGTAGTAATTACAGTAGTCCCTCGTTTATCGCGGGGCATCCGTACCCTGAAGCCTCGCGATAAGTGAAAAACCACTAAGTAAGGATACAGTAGTCCAAGTTCAAGTTCAGTTCAAGTTCAGTTCAAGTCAGCAAACTTTGTCATGACATATGCCAGGCTGCAATCACACTCCTTTTACTCCCCATCTCCCTCCTTACATAAACAATTTATATTTAAATACTGTAACATTTTAAATAAACAATCCAGGCAGCATGGATTGTTTATTTAAAATATTACAGTACAGTATTTTAGTATATA
>NC_056514.1:6933395-6947301 GCF_014905685.2 Nematolebias whitei
TATATATATATATATATATATATATATATATATATATATATATATAAGGTATTTTAAACCCTTCCCACACTCTCGCAAATTCTAAACAATATTTCTAAACGCTCGAAAAGAGCACAGAATGTCATGATTTCTCTCTCTCTCTGCCTCTGCTGCTCTCAGCTACCTGCAAGCGTTCTTGGCCACGCCCACTCCTCTGCTCTGCAGAAAGATCAGCTGCAGGAAGGTGCAGCAGGTGCTAAATAGTTTATTTTAAATAAAAAATCCATGCCAATCGTGTGGCTCATCCATCAATCAACCAATTGTGCGTCATATCCAGTCTTATTTTGAAAATCCGCAATAGAGAGAGTCTGCGAAAAATGATCTGCAAAGTTGCGAGGGACTCAGAATTTAGTGAGACTGCAATAAAATAAAATTCTCACAATTTTGAGTCACCAACAAATTGAGAGACTTCCTTAATGGGAACAACATACTGCGGACATTTACCTGTGCTGGTAGTATCATGGTCTGAAAGAGTATTGCCACTGTCAGTGTGATGCACTCATGGGCACATGGGCCAGCATGCTCATCGGAGTGTGCTGCTGTGTACAGACCAAGAAAAGGACACAAGAGAGCATCTTGTCAAAAAGATAAAAGTAGGAAAAATCTATTTGGTGAATCCTAAGAGTATACAGAATCCAACCCTGCTACATTCTAATAGGTCACGTACAGCGAAGCAGCAGTATCATCCAGTGCTAAAGGGCTCTATTTTAAAAAATGACTTGGAAAAAAAAGTGTTTTTAAAAGACAGGAAGACAAACTACTTCTGTTAGCATTTAGAGATTTAGCATCATCTTTCATACACCACCATTCCTTAAAAGGTGTAAACTCATTATATCGATCAGCATGGGAATCAATAGCTCTGAAAGGAAACAATTATGTTATCTCAGAGCAAATAATTGTTCAAATCCAAGACAATCAATCAGCAAACAGAGTTCAAAGCAAATATCTAAATCATACACAGGCAGTAAACTATTGTTTTGTGGAACGTCAAACTATTTATTCATTTTTTTGAAAGCAGCAGCAAAAAAAATGGCTTCAATACATGAATATCTGTCCTAGTTCTGTTGGATGGTTTTAACCCAGATGAAGATGCTTTCATGAGGAGCTCCTAAATTAAGTTGTGATCACACAGCAACCGATTACAACCAAAAATATACCAGCTTTTAAACGCAGATGTAAAAATCACATTTAGGAAACAAGTTGCGTTTTCATGACACTTTATATAAACCAGTGTTTCCCCTACATCTTACCAAGGAGGGTGTCCCATCCTGTCAACAGAACCAAGTGCCCTGCCTACCAAAATGTCTTTCACCTGCAACTCCTCTCCGACTACAAGTGCCAGCACTGATATAGCGCTAAGCTAACGGTGCATAGTACAGACATGTCTCCATCTCCACCACAATAAAAACCACTCAAGATATGAGCGCCCTGCCAAGGCAAGTGACCCAGGGGAGACATTGTAAACAGTAATTTAAAAACCTTTACACTTACATCTGTTTTGCATTTTATGTTTATACAAAAAGTGTTGTTCTTTTTAAGCATAAATAGCAGCAGCAGCCAGCTGCAGCACTTCCCGTGCAGCCTGGCGCACTTCCTACAGAAACCTCAGTCAAAAAACTTGAATTATTATAGTATGTCAAATATGTTGTTTTAGGAAAGAAAATGTGCCTTCATTGTCAGCGTGATGCTGTACTGTCATGACTGGTGCTGGTGAACCCAGTGTGCAGGCAAGTAGGCATGGACTCAGGATTTATATAAAAATAAAAGATGTATTAACAATACAAAAAAGCTGACAGGGCAGCAAAAACAAACACGGATGGACAGTTGGTACAGATGGGTCATCAACAGTGGGCAGTAGACAATGCCAGGACAAACACTAACACAGAGACACAGACTTATATAGAGAGAAACACTAATCAGACAAATTGAAGGCACCTGTGAGTGATCACAGATGCCAGGGGACAGAGACTGAAGACGCAGGACATAAACACGACAAAGATGGGGTCAGACACCAAAGAAACACAAACCCTGTAGAGACATAAACAGAGGATTAGGGAAACGCAGACATGAACACAACACCAAGGACAAAACCACAATTCCTACATGTACTTAGATTAGAAAAGAATACAAATTTCCAGCTCTGGTTCCACTCAGGGTTTGCTGTATTTAGCAGCTCCTTCTCTATTCTAATAAGATTAGAAAATCTATCCATCCATCCATCATCTTTATATGCTTCTGCCTTTTCGGGTCATGGGGGTCACTGGTGCACATGTCCAGCAGTCACTGTGCAAGAGGCTGGGGACACCCTGGACAGGTCTCCAGTCCATCACAGGAACACTTTGGGACAAACGAGACAAACAAACATTCACTCTCTCACCTATAGAGACAATTTAGAGTTATCAATCAGCCTAACATGCATGTTTTTGGTCTGTGGGAGGAAATTGGAGTACCCAGAGAAAACCCACACATGCACAGAGAGAACATGCAAATTCCTCCCAGAAAGATCACGGCCCGGATTTGATTCGATGACCTTCTTGCTTAGAGGCAAAAGCTCTACCAACTAAGCCATCGTGATGCCCGATCTGAAAACCACAATCTCCAATTTGAAAGCCTTTTCTGATTTGACTTTATATTTAAGGAAACTTTAATATAACAAGGTGCTCTGGTTAGTTTGTAAAGAGCAAAATGGAATAACAATATTTTTCATATTTATTATTTATTAGTGTTAGTGTTATTACTTTTTGAAAATGTTCAACTGTTTGGTAGGAATTTATTATTGATTGATAGTTTTGTATTTTTAGCATTGGCGGCTGGTGCTTTGATCAGGGGGTGTTATAAGTCCAAAATAGACAAGCATGCACACACACACATATATAGAAATATGGATTCTAGACTTCTTAACAAACAGACCGCAATCTGAGGAGCCATAACTTCTCCTCCATCATAACCCCCAGCACTGGCTCCCCTCAGGGCTGTGTGCTGAGCCCTCTCCTTTTCACTCTGCTCACGTATGACTGTGCAGCTACCCATCCAGGCTGTCATATTGTAAAGTTTGCAGATGGTGAGATGCATCACAAACAACAATGAGTCCAGCTACAGGCAGGATGTGGAACACCTGGAGAGCTGGTGCAAGAAGAACAATCTTCACATCAATGTGAAGAAGACAAAGGAGATGGTCGAGGACTTCAGATGGAACACACACACACACCGAACATAGGAGGATCTGCAGTGGAAGTGGTCTCCAGCTACAAGTACTAGGGTACTAGGGTGTGCACATGAATGACAACCTCAGCTGGGGCAACAACACCACCAACCTGATCAAGAAAGCTCATCAGAGACTCTACTTCCTCAGACGGCTAAGACGAGCTGGTCTGGGAAGCTCAGTCCTCACCTCCTTCTACAGGTGTGCAGTGGAGACCATCCTGTGCTCCAGCATCGTGTGGCATGGAGGCTGCAAAGCTGCAGAAAAAAAAGTTTTGCAGAGAGTGGTGAAGGCTGCACAAAAGATGTTGGAGTCAGTCTCCCCACCATCACAGACATCTACACCTCCAGGTGCAGGAAGAGGGCCACCTGCATCATGAAGGATCTCACTCACCCAGCACACACACATTTTTGCCCTGCTCCCCTCAGGCAGGAAGTTGAGGAGCATTAAGTGTACGTAGAACCACTGGACTGAGGAACAGCTTCTACCCTAAAGCTGTTAGACTCATGAATCCCTAACCAGAATAATCACTTAAAACATCACATCATGATGCTGATTTATTTCATGCCACTGTGTTTATTCATACTCATCTGCTCACACAAACTCATGTTCATGCTGCTGTTCGGCAGATTGAGGGGTGGGCGATATGGCTCAAATATAATAATGACTAACTCCTGAAGGACTTGGATTGTTTGTGTCCTGGAAGATTGTTTTGCCTTGCACCCTGTGGCCTGCTCTCCTTACTTTTGAACTGCATTGCTGGCTGTGGCCTGTTTGGAGTAACCCTGCTTTGGAGTTTGAGGCACGCTACATCCAACTGACCCAACATCTTGGGACCTGGTACATCCACTCTGCTGTCCAACCTGAGGCCTGCTATATCCACCCTGCTCTGCTGAAGGCCCCGTTGTGTCTACCCTGGTTTATGGTTTGGAGCCTGCTGCATTCCACATTGCTGCTATGTAGCTTGGGGCCTGCTCTACAGCCTGAGGCCAGCTACATTCATTCATTTCTGCAGCCTGAGATTGCTCTATCCATCCAGCTCAACAGTCTGAGGCCACTTGCATCTACCCTGCACTGCAGCCTGAGGCTTGCTAAAAATCTTGCTTTTTAGCCTGGGGTCTGTTACAGCCACATTACCTAAGGGGTAGAGGAGACTAAAGCTGGTGAGGTAACCATCTGGATATAAATCTGACTCAAATGCCAAGTTTTTTCAAAGAGCAACACTCATTGATTTAGTTTTAGTTAATATGCCATCTAAATATGTGACATCAGCAGTCTTTTCAAATGATGTGAGTGACCACTGTGTAGTAACAGTTGTAAGAGACACAACGCTTCCTAAAACTAAGCCAAGTTTTGTAGAAAAGCGCAATTTGAAAATGTTTGTTGAACAAGCATTTTTGCAAGATCTTTTTTATTTTGACTGGGAGAGGATTGCTCTCTTTGATGATGTTGAATTGGCTTGCAGTTATTTTTTCGAAAGTTTCAGTAAAATTTTTAATAAGCATGCCCCTTTGTGTAAATTTCAATTCAATTCAATTCAATTCAAAAATACTTTATTAATCCCAGAGGGAAATTATTTGTTGCTGTAACTCGTTATCCTCATTTCATTAAGAGATGTTATAGATGCTGATGGCTGTAGGCAGGAAGGATCTCTTGTAAAGGTCCATCCCACAGTGGATCCTAAGAAACTGTCTGCAGATGCCGTCCGATCCGTCCACCCAGACTCAGCTGGCCTCTCGGTTTCCCTCGGGCTGTAGGACTGCCCAAATGCCGAGCAGAACTCCTCCCAGAGCGATGGCCACTCCTCCCAGCAGTCTGCCGAGCTCCTCGTCGCTGCAGACATCCAACTGTAGGTGCCGAGGGACGATCCTGTCCTTCTGCTGTCATGAGCCGTGTTTCCTGCTAGTTCCAGGATCTCAGTGGTCACGCGAGCACAGCTGGCAGGTAGATGAGAATGCATCTACAGAACATCCTTTTCAACTCACTTGAGATTTTGGGCTGTAGTTGAGATATTATTTGAGCTTTTGAGATGTTAATCAGCTGCTCCTGGTTGTAGAAAACTGCCTTGTTGCCATGGTAACGCATCATAACAAATGTCCAAAACTAAAAAAAGTTTCAGTAAAAATCCTTCCAGCTGCACAGCATCTGATACCAGACAAACATTCAAAAAAATGTGATTTACATCCAGAAAAAGAGGAATTAAAGTTTCCAAAAGCAAAATCTCAGAATGAAAGTAACAGAGCTGCTCCAACATGCAGCCACCTTGAGCGGCGCAATTCGCAATAAATTTAGAGTTAAATGACGTAAAAATCCATGGTTTACAACAGAACTAGGAGAGCTTTTATACAAGCAAAATTCTACATGGGCAAGGGCACGAAAATCAGGCCTGGAAGCTGACTGGATTTATTTTAGAAAACTGAGAAATAAATTTACCTTTCTTCCTCGAAATACAAAGGCTGACTTTTATTTATCTATGACTACCGAAAGTCTGAAAAATCCCCCAAAATGTTGGAAAACAATTAAATCTTTGTCATCAACCTCTAACTCAGTTAATTTCCCTTCTAGTATGCTGATTGATGGTAGCAGGATAACTGATAAATTAAGTATTCTAAATTATTTTAACAATCATTTTATTTCCTCTGGGTTTTTGTGTAACTCTAAAAACCCATCCAAACAGCCTTTGCTTTCTGAAAAGTCCTCAAATGGTTCACCACTGGCTGATGGAGCCCGAGGCAATGTTCAAGCTTTTAACTTAACACCTTTCTCAATAGCAGAGGTAGTTAAAGCTTTAAAAAACCTTGATCCCGAAAAAAACCCCAGGTCCAGATAAATTGTAACCTATGTTTTTAAAATTGGCATCTGACATTGTAGCTGCTCCATTGTGTCACATTTTTAATCTCAGTTTGTTGACCAATGTAATTCCCAAAGTCTGGAAATCTGCATTTGTTATTCCCCTATTGAAAGGAGGAGATCCAGCAATTCTGAACAATTATAGACCTATTTCAAAATTATCTGTGCTTGCAAAAGTCTTTGAGTCCCTTGTTAGTGAACAAGTAAAAGAATATCTGGCCACTAATTCCATTTTTTCGATTTCTCAATCAGGATTTCATAAAAAACATAGTACTACCACTGCAACATTAAAGGTAATATAACAGAAGTTCTAGATAAAAATCATTGTTGTCTTTCACTATTTATAGATTTCGCTAAGGCCTTCGATACTGTGGATCACTTCATTCTACTTAACTGTCTAACAACAGTTGGGTTTTCTACACATACAGTTGGATGGTTTGCAAACCATCTTAAAGATAGAACTCAGGCTGTCCAGTTAGATGGTTTTTGTTCTGGAGTTCACTTTATTCACAAGGGGGCACCACAAGGTTTTGTACTGGGCCATTTGTTATTTATCTTGAATATTAATGATTTTGAAAAGGATATTTCAAATGCAGCAATTCGTTTTTATGCAGATGACATAGTCATTTATTGCTTTGCACCTACACCCACACAAGTGTTTGCATACATGCAGAATGCATTTAACAGAATACAAGAACAACTTTGTCACCTTCAACTTGTTTTGAATGTTGACAAAAAAAGCTAATGTTTTTCAGCAACTCAACATCAGCAAGGTCAAACCAGTCTCTCATCACCACTAGTGATGGTCAACAAATTGAACTTGTATCTACATTCAAATATCTGGGATTTTTAATTGATGATAAATTGTCTTTTAAAGCACATATTCAGTTTACTGTAAATAAACTGAAGCTTTTACTTGGATTTGATTTTCGGAATAAATCCTGCTTTTCTTTTAGGGTAAAACAGAAATTGCTGAAGTCAACTTTCCTTGCGATTATTGACTATGATGATGTGTTATACATGAACGCCTCTGCTCACTGTCTTCTCATGCTGGATAGCGTGTATCATGGCGCTTTGCGGTTTATTACAAATTATGGCGCCCTAACTCATCACTGTCTCTTGTATGATAAGGTACTTTGTAAAATGGCCATCTCTGCATGTACGTCGGCTTGGCCATTGATATGTTTTGATTTACAAGGCTATTCTTAAGTTGTCAGCACCTTATCTTTCATCTTTGTTAACTTTAAACAACATGACCTACAGCATCCTGTCTCAAGATTTTTTAAATTTTAGTGTTCCTCGTGTCAGAACAGAAAGGGGCAAGAAAGCCTTTAGCTTTTCTGCTCCAACCTCATGGAATAGTTTACAATCAAAGCTTAAACTTGGAACACTAGTATCTCTGAATGCATTTAATACCATGATAGATCCTTTTTACTCAAGTTGCAGACGTGTAATTGTTTTAATTGAGTCATTTGTTATTTAAGTCTATGTTTATTGTGACTTTGTGTTGTAACTGTGTTTTTTACTGAGTGTTTTTTTCCCCCTCTCTGTATGCTGTCAGTCTTGGCCAGGTCTCTCTTGTAAAAGAGATCTTTTGATCTCAATAGACAAACCTGGTTAAATAAAGGTTATGATGATGATGATGTGATATTTCAGTCATATTATTCTGACAATAATGATAAATTTCGACAATAACAAAAAAAAACCCAGAAATCATAGTTATTAATTTGACTAAATTAACTTAACATGTTGCTTTGCAGTATTATATAAAACTATTTTATTGAAATTACTTTATTTAGTAAAGTATTCAGTCTCAAAGTATAAAAATGAAAATGATCCTTTTGTTATTTAGATGGAAAAAGTCTGCACAAAATATAGATCAATAAATCCACCACAAAAACTAAAGTGCAAGTGAAGTTTCCCAAAATAACTAAATACAATGAAGCTTAAGATCTGTTGAGCATAAATGCAACATACAACAAAATATATGTTGCCTTTAAATGAGCCATAACTTCCAGAACTTGTAACAAAGATGATCAGCTGACCATGAAGCTTGTGGTGTTTCAGCTTCCTCTGTTCCTGCAGGGATGATTCATTTATCTGATGATCTGTCTTCCATCACCTGACTTTTTTCTTTGTCCATGGACCATGGAACTCAAGAGACTCAGACGAGCTACACGTGTTTGTACTGGCAGTTTAAAGCGGGGGGAGACCCAGCCAAGCTGCGCCTGCATCGGCAGCCCAGAGCGGGGTGGGGGGGGAGAAAAAAGCAGAGCTGCGTTTGTACTGGCTGCTTAGAGTTGGGTGGAGAGACAGCTGATCCGCGCATTTTATTTTTACCTTTTTAGCTAGCTAGTATTGCACGCATCTAATTAGCATTACGCCAGTACCGACAAGTGGATGGGGGTGCACAGTTCGATTCGGTAGTTCGGCGCTCGGTTCTGACGTATTACGTCATGAAATTAGCATATCATGATATCATTTATTTTCCCGGGCAAGCTATTTTACCGGTATTATCATGAACGATATGATATGGCCCAGCCCCAATATATTATATATATATATATATATATATATATATATATATATATATATATATATCAATCAATCAACCTTTATTTATACAGGTAAATCCCATTGAGCCTCGAGGACTCATTTACAAGAGAGACCTGATTTCAACAAAGAAAGATGACAACAATGGACAACAGCAACAACAATAAGAAGTTATAAAAACTCATACTACAGTTTTTTTTTTTTTTTTTTTTTTTTTTTTTTAACAAATAGGATGGCTAAAAGGAAAAAGGTAACAAAACAAAAAAACAGCTAGATTCCAAGACAAATGTATAAAACTAAAAACAGGAACATGTCTGCATTGGACTCCGCCAGGAGTCCAACAGATTCTTAAAGCCACTTAGAGAGGTCAAGGTCGAGAGCTTCAAATCTTTTTGTAAGATATTCCAGGAAACAGGAGCGGAGTAGGAGAAGGCCCTTTTGCCTAGTTCAGTCCTCACTAAGGGAACACTGCAGGTAATAATGTCCTGAGAGCGCACTCCGTAGCTGCACTCACGCAGAGACATGTAGGAGGAGATGTATGAAGGCAGCCGACCAAGAAGTGATTTAAAGATGAAAATGTACCAGTGAGAGAGTCTGCGTGAAGTTAATGATGTCCAGTTAACCAGTGAATACAGGGTGCAGTGGTGGGTACGATAATCACAGCCAGTATATATATATATATATATATATATATATGTGTGTGTGTGTAGTATATATATATTATATATATATATACTACAATAAACTACTACTTACTACTTGTGCTACTATTCGTACTTTGTGGTTTTTCACTTATCACAGGGGGACAGAGAAACAAGGGACTACATTACTGCATTAGATTGTACATAACTTTATTTTTAATATTCAACAACAACAGCTATAACTACATCATGACTCAAAATAAGATGATACTTTAAAAGTCTCATATGAAAGGCAGTGAGATTCATTTCATTATTGTTAATATTTTTTTTAGAAATGTAATATTTTAATTATTTCAACAAAAATTGCTCTAGAACTATTTTTTCACTAAACTAACAGGAAAGCAACATTTTGTGATTTATTGAGATTATTGAGGCCACCTGCTGACTTCCTGTGAGCCCCCACATCATTTTCAGCCTCCTAAATCCATTCCCCTGGCACCCAGGAGGCAGCGACAGGGTGCTGCTCCTTATCTAAAGGTTAACCGGGGTAGTATCAGTTTCATTATTACCGCTGCTTCATCACACTTCATGTTTCCTCCCTCTGAGCATTAAGGGCCACCGTGTCTTCCTGTCAGGCCACAGAGCCGAGGCAGAATTTACTCCTGCTCCCATCAGATGTAAATTCTGCCGACGCTTTTATGAGTCGTTTAGACCTCTACAGGAAGGGGTCAGACAAATGGATAGGGTCCACCACCATCTGCAAACACATCACAGTCAGACAGGTGCTCCAGAGTGATTTGTGTGTATGTGTGTGTTAGTATACGAGTTACAGAAAGATAATTAAATTCACTGGATGAGCAACAGATTGAGGAGACCAGTCCGTCTCTCCATCCAAACCCAGTCTTCTCGAGAGTGTTCAGAGATAAGCACCCAGATGTTTTAAACTCCCTGCAAACATTATCATGTGGAATCAATAAAACTCAACGTTGTCTGCTCAGTTTTTCGATCTAAAGCTGATGTAACTTATTGACTCTATGCTGCCTTCAGTAAACAGAAACATACCAACATGATGAAATTCTGATTCTTTTTAAGTGTTTGTGTGGACAACTTTCTTCTGTCTGCCTTGCAAACTTGGAGAACTGCCCGTGCAGAGCTGACCTTCCCTCCTATACACTCCTCTAATGAGAGTCACTGATAGATGTAGGACATCACTAAGAACAGATGAGCTGTCATGTTGCATTTAGGCAGTAGATTAACAAAACTAGCTCATGGTTTATATACAGAACATATCACATACAGTTATTAAGCCAGTAATTCATCATACTGTCTACACAAGTACTGCTCTACTCACAGGAAGTTCACATTGAAGTTGACAGTTGATGATTCAAATACATATAGTATTGGTGTATTTACTGTAAATATATTATGATATTGTGGGACTTCCAGATCCCAGTTCACCCCATTTTCCCATGTGTGGTTCTAATTTGTCATTCATTTCAAGCTCTTGTCTCTACCTGGAGCTTCAGAGTTCTGTTCAGTATCTTAGCTGTTTCTAGGACAGAGATCTATGAGGTTGTTCTTGGGATCTGTTGGAGCTTCTCTTCCAGTTTGGGCATCAAACCTGAGATATATTTGTATCTGATTTATGTATTATCTTACTGAAACGTGTGATTATTTGTAATAAAGTTTTTGTAGCTATCATGATTTGCATCTTGTTTGAACCCAAATGCAGGCAGGACTCGGAGAACTCAGGAATTAATAAATAATATTTAGTAAAAATAAAACAAAAGGGCTGATGTGGCAGGAGAACTCACCTTTAGGGCATAACCAGGAGATACGGAGGAAAAATAGAACATTACGCCTTACAGGACATAACGCCAGAGAGGACAATCCTCGGACTGGGGAACATAACAAAACGCAGAATATATGGACCCACTAATGAGGGGATAAACATAAACATCTGGGGAAGGACAACATGTGGCAGAGTAGGACTTGATTACGTGAGGGAGAAACACAGAGGAGAGCAGGAGCAGACCACAAGAGGGAGACATGCTAAGGAACACAACAGATAAACACTAATGTTCTGATATTTTAAGGATGAGTTTCATTGGCTGAGAGTTGGTCACATGATGTAATGTAGTAACTTTCACTGAGCTGTGACGATGACATCTGCAGAGGTGTGTCCAAGCTCTGAAGAAAACGTGTGTTTTGGTCAGAGTTTGGCGCCATTTTCTGAGAGCTCCTGGTGTCTCAGGAGTGGACCAGCGCTGTAGTGATTTTGTTACTTACATTTGTGGGTAAAATAAACCTGAGATGGAAATCGATCGCCCCTCCAGAGCCTGATTCAGACCGTTAGAACATAGATATATTTAGCAAACCACTGTAAGAAGGTTGTAAAAGTTATGTCACATCAGATTCAAACCATGGTACCGCCAACCTTTGAGCAGCCTTCGTTGCATAATGAACAAGAGATAAATGTATGTTTTGCTTGCTCAGACATTAATGAGGTGTTGGTCAGATGTTAGGGAACCAGAACACTCTGATGAGAAAGGGGTAAGTGGAACAAGATGAAGGCAAAGAACTTAACATCCGATCAAGCCTAAAAAGAGGGGCTATATGGGGAGGGTCTTGGAACAAAGGAAACTGGAATATTAGCATATACAGACAAAATATAGAAAATACAGTATTTATTTATTTACTTTCTTTTGGCTGCTCCCTTTCTCAGGGGTTGCCATAGTGAGCAAATTCACAAGAATGCTTGGTAAATGTTTGATTTTTTATTTTTATGCTGGATGCCCTTCCTGACCACCAACAACTAAACTACAACTCCAATTCCTACGTGTCCAGTTAAACACTGTTTTTTGTCTGTCCAAACAGGTCTCACTTGTAAATGAGTCTTCGAGGCTCAGTGTGATTTATCTGTTTAAATAAAGGTTGAATGAACAAATGAATGAAAAAAAACCACCACAGCCCACATGCGTGTAGCAGAGGGCTGCTATCTAGGGTGCTCGGGGAGCAGATGGGGGGAATATGAGCCTTGCTTAAGAGCAAATGGGAGGAGGCAGGTGTGGGTGCATCACTTTTTCCACTCGAATTTTGATGTAACCATTTGGGGGATTCCAACCTTGGACCACTCGATCACAGGCTTCTCTAACCACCACCACTCCAAGAAAATACACTATTTATATATAAACAGATATTACTTGGACTACAACAGTGTTGTGCAAGTTCAAGAATTAGTTAAAGGTTTGGCTTCCACAAGTTAAAACAGAAATGTATTGAAGCTCATAGTCCATCACTGAAAAATTATGTGCTTAGTACACAGATTCAAAATTAAATAGTTCATTCATATTGTTTAAATTGTTCTAATTACCGTATTTTCTACCATACACTTCGCACTGCCCTATAGGTCGCATCCGTCCAAATATGTCTAATAAAGTGGAAAAATGCATAAATACGTTGTTTCACCGTATAAGTCACATCAATTATGCGTCACCTCTGACATGCTGCGTTTGTTATGCGTCACCAGTGACAACCTGGAAATGTGGACCGGTGCGCCAAAAATTAATTGGCTGCCAAAAGGTGGCTGCGGGAGCGTGCACAAGAGGACTTTAACAAGAATTTAACAAGAATAATACCTTATTTGTTTGCTCAAAATTAAAGTAAAGGTGTGTCTCAGTCTAACTTTTCCTTAATAAATGCACTTTGACGGTCAAATCAAATCAGCTGCATTTCAAAAGTATTTGCTGCCTCAGTGCTCTGGGAGTGCACAGGCGGAGGAAGGAGGAACGAAGTGCATTTCTTCGAAATTTAACAAGATAAGTATCTAAAACAATTGATTTATTGATCAAAATTATACCAAAGGTGTGTCAGTTGAACTTTTACTAAATAAATGCACTTCAATGGTCAAATTAACTGCATTTCACCGGGGTGGTGCAACAAAATGCAGCTGATTTGACGGTTGCTCCAAGCGAGCTGCATGAAGGTAGGAGGCTATGGCAAGCTGATTGTGTCATTATTAGCCTCTTTTGCCTATTACATGACACAATATGCCATACTACTCGAATGCCATCTAGCAGCTGAAAATGGAAGTGTTCAATGTTTTCAGTCAGAATGAATGAAACAGTCATATTTCAGCCAAAATTTGGTTTATAAATATGGGGAAGAACATAAATAAGTCTCTTTGGCATATAAGTCGCAGGGCATGCAAATTATGCAAAAAACTGCAACTCATCTGGCAAAAAATACGGTATGTACATACCGCTAAAATCTGAGAGTGTATGCTAATTGTTACTTGGTGTCCAAGGAATGAACAACATATACATTGTTTTGTCCGTTAACAATGGTCAGCGTCATAGTTTTCATCACTTTCTGCAGTTTTTTTGTGCTGGGTTCTCCCTCGCAAGATCCTCTATATTCCTTCAGTTGGAAGAAAAAAATTAATCCATTATGTCCAGCTTCATCCAAAAGTCGGGTTGCAGGGGCAGCAGCAGCTTGAGCAGGGAGGCCCAGACATCTCTTTCCACAGCCACCTCTTCTAGCTCTTCTGGGAGGACACCAAGGTGTTCCCAGGTCAACAGAGAGACATGGTCATAAATATATATATGTATGTATATATATA
>NC_056514.1:6947401-6971548 GCF_014905685.2 Nematolebias whitei
CATACATATAAATAGAACTACAATTTCCTCAAATGATTGGGGTGGCCGGGCAGCACAATAGCACAGGTCCCCGGTTCAAATCCCTGTCCGGGGGCTTTTCTGGGTGGGGTTTGCATGTTCTCTCCGTGCATGCGTGGGTTTTCTCCGGGTACTCCGGTTTCCTCCTACAGACCAAAAACATGCATGTTAGGCTGATTGGTAACTCTAAATTGTCCCTAGGTGTGAGTGAGAGAGTGAATGGTTGTTTGTCTCGTTTGTCTCTATGTGGCCCTGTGATGGACTGGAGACCTGTCCAGGGTGTCCCCCACCCCTCGCACAGTGACTGCTGGACATGGGCACTGGTGACCCCCGTGACCCAAAATGGAACAAACGGGTAAAGATTATGGATGGATGGATGGATGGATGGATGGATTGGGGTGGCTGAAGATGAATCTGTCTTAATCTAATCCAACACCACCACTGGCCACCCCCTGTCTCTGTCTCTGTACCTGGACGTGGACGTGGACTAAAGCATTTCCTCCAATTGCCAGGATCTGTCACTGCACTGCCTGGAAAAAGCAAAAGAATAATAATAATAAAAAAAACTACCTTTGTTCTTCTCCACAGCATAACTCCTGCCTACTTTAATTTCTAACACCTAAACATTTAGTTTTACTTTTATCCCTTGTACACTTCCAGGCCAGAAGCAACACTCATTTCAAAGCCTAAAAACATTCAATATTCAAATCTGTCAGCGATGGGGGACAGCAACGCACTGCTTATTTAAAAATGTTTCACATTGAGCTGTTCTCTACTTTTTTATCACATTTTAGTTTTAGTAATAATTGATCAGTAAAATTAACCAATTTTATCTCTCCATTCAAAAGTTTGTTGATATCAGAGTTGAAAAACTTCATCAGACATCCACCTTCAATGCTTTGCCTCTACATGAAGGAATAATCCTTTTGAAGAGTAAAAATGACTTTGAGAGGAAACCCAAATCCTGCCATGAACCCACAAAGGCACTCTGCCGTCTCTCCTGTCTGTGTGTGACGAGTCGTCTGCTCCGTTGTGGCAGCTCCTGATGATCTGTGGGTCAAACTATTGAAACACTCAAACAAAACAAAGATTTGAAACACACACATACCTGTACATACACAACCACATTCGATTTAGACGTTTCCTTCCCAGGGACTCCACACTGGGTCTGGTGTGATTTATCACAGAACTACACACTCAAATCTACCTGTGTGTGTGCTCAGAAAACACACATTTAGATACTCTTATTTAGACACAGATCCATACAGACACCCCTGATAAAATGGACACCTACTGCAGCTGTCTTGTTGAATGTCTGAAACACCTGCTTTGGGTTCTGATTTAAATTACAAGCTGTTTGTCTGTTTAACTGGGTGGGATTGAGAAAATGGATTCGACTAACAACCTCTGAGCCACAGTCATGCAGCAGCAGGTTACAAAAGACCAGTGAACTGCCCAGGACCCATTTGTTAGCTTTAAAATGAAACAGCACAATATAAAACCTCATGCATTAAAGCCTGATATGAGTACAGATCACAGAGCACACAGCAGCTGAAGGTGTCTGTTTGTGGACGTCTGCTTATTGAGATCCTCGCAGGTATTCAGTAAAAACACAGACAAGAGGTCCACGCTGTTCTCGGATCTCTGCACTTTATCATGGTTAATGGGCTTATTCATCATCATTTTTGGTATTTTGCCAGAAGCAACAACTGTGGATCGGTGTTTTGGGGTTCCACTTAACGGAAGAATCATAGAGGCCGCGTGCCTCTATGATTGGAGCGTGAGGGAGCCTCATCGCTGTTGATTTTCCAGCCTCTCTTCCCTGCAGACATCCTGCTGACCCAGCCTGAAATGATTCAATAAGTCTGGGAAGATTTTCAGCATGCTCCAGACATAATCACTTTGGAACGCCAGTAGCGCTGCTCTGTCTGGATTGTTTCTTGACCCACAGCGAGCAGATGCTACCCAGATAGCTAAGCCTGTGTTGATTTATGTCCAGTGTTGGGAGTTTTTTATTAAAAATGTCAAGCAAGCTGTTCAATCACATTCTGGTTTGACAGTGTATTAAATATTTATTTACATATGGTGTGACTGGTAGGCCTGTCGCGGTAAACAATAAATCAATTAATTGCACGATCAATGAAAATTATCAACCTCATTTTCATGCATCAGCTTTATTGTTTCTTCGTGTCTCTCTCTTTCTACTGAAGACACTGGATGACAAAAAGCTCAACTCTGGTGCTCTTCACTGACCCCTCCCTTTCTCTTTTCTCTTTAAAATATGTTTTAACCATCTAAAATTGTGTTTTTGCATCCTTAAAAGAAGCTAAACTGAGAAGCTAAGCTATGAGCTAAGCTAACAGGCCGACCTTGGGAAAAAATCTCCGTCTTGTCAAAGCTCCAAATTTCATGGTTGCAACCCATGCCTTCATCTAAAAAGTTGTTTTTCTCTGCAAAAAGAAGCTTAAAACTTGTTTACTGAATTTTTTTATTAAAAGCTTTGTGTGAAAAATGCTATGCTAAAGAGCTCAAATCACATTGGGCGTCTGCCATTTTGTGAATTGGAAGACAGACAGCCCATGTCACGTCAAACGGCCTCCCTCCCTTTTTCTTAAAGAGACACGCTGCTTGCTCACCATCCATCCTTTGGTTTAGACAGTCTTATACTGCCATCTGGTACTACATGCAAAATAAATTAACAAACATTTCTTCTTAAATTTGACAATATCCATCCATCCATCCATTATCTTTTACCTGATTCTTCCATTTTTGGGTCACGGGGGTCACCGGTGCCCATGTCCAGCAGTCACTGTGCTATATTACAAATTATTGTCAAATTACAAACAATATTATAGTTTATCACAATAATTTCTGAGACAATTAATCACCCAGCAAAATTTGTTATCGTGACAGGCCTTTCCATACTAGACAAGACATTGGGACATTAAAATACCAGTTCAGAAATGGGTAAAGAACTGGGTAAAAAATATGAATGAAGGACTACAGCATTTTTGCTGGTGTGTATGCAAACATCCAGTGACTTTTTGTTTAAATCATATAAAAAATGTGTTCACGCGGTTTGTGTATCCAACTAGTCCATGGCAGTCACAGTTGTATGAGCTAAGGTGCTATCTTACTTAACTGACATAACTGAAAGACTTGTTGGAGAAAAAATCCCTCAAATATGTGATTTTTTTTTTAAGTGTTTGAAAATAGGTGACTATCATGTTGTAAAAATGTATTTTCAGCAGCTTCAAATTTGTTTGTGTCCAAATGGAGCAGCTATTTAACAGTTAGGGAACAAGTTTTATGCTCAGGGACACCACGACATATCAAACATGAGACTGTGCGGTCCCATGTCAGCCACCCTACCACTGCACCACAACTCCCACTGCCAACAACCTGATTCATTAAAAGGCAAGAGCAGCAAAAATAAAACAACGCACCCTTTAATAACAATACATTTAATTCAATAAGAATTTGGATTTACCATTGAAATTTAATGTTCTACAATATGACAGCGAATGGCCCGTTGTCATTTAATGAAACAATGCTTTAGTTTTTACGAACGAATAAACAAATAGTTTTCAAACTACAAAACATGTTCATAAAACCAGACTCACAATTAAAATAAATAAAAATGAAAAAGAAAGCTAAATGCAAACACTGTCAGCAGCAGAATGTTCATCACTGTTTCAGTGACTCAGCAGTGAGCAGCAAATGTACTTTCTGTGATATGAACAATAGAATATAAGTTTCACAAAATGGTCTTCTATTCTGCTTACTCTTGGGTAAACTGCTGTGACCATACACCAGTTCATTCTGTCACAGTAAAACATAGTATCTGTGGGATTGTTTGGAAATAAAAGGACAAAATAAATATAAAGGAAATATTTGAAAATAATGAGCCTAAAACTGCACATTAGTCTGCCACTGGTTCAACCAACATGCTCTACTTGTTATTTTTTCTTGTGGACAATTAGTTGATTCACACAAACAGGTTGAAACAGTCTCAGCTAAAACTGATGCTACTGGTTATAAAACGTCAGGCTCAGATTCTTCAAAAGGACTTTGATGATATTGTGAGCAAAATTTGGATTTTGCAACTTTGTCTATTTCAGAAAACCCTCAAAGTAAGCTTTGAACCTGGTTGTTGGCTGTCAGCCACGCAGCGTGGCTCTGTGCTCACACATGAGAGATTTAATTCATGTATTTACAGAGAAAAAACTTCTAATAACTGCAAAAAGTGTCAGAAAGCCAAAAAGCAGCACTGTTTGTATGAAATTATTATCGTCATTTAAACAAGAAATAGAACAGGTAAGTGGTGGCGCAAAGGTTAAAGGCAAGCCTGTGATCGGGAGGTTATCGGTTTGAATCCCCTGACAGTTTTATCAAAATGTTGGTGGGAAAGGTGAAACACCCACACCTACTTCCACCCTCATTTGCCCCACTCAAATCCCGATCCGGGGGCCTTTCTGGGTGGAGTTTGCATGTTCTCTCCGTGCTGCGTGGGTTTCCTCCAGGTACTTTGGTTTCTTCGCACAGACCAAAAACATGCTGATTGGTAACACTAAATTGTGAGTGGTAGTAAATGGTAAAATGGACTGTACTTATATAGCACCTTTCTATTTTATTGAGATACTCAAAGCACTTTACACAACAATCTGTGGCTCATTTACCCATTCATACAGCACTCTATTAGAACTCTACAAAGTTAATTGAACTAATCATTCTAAAGAGACTAATCAGAGTTTCATCATATTCATACACATATGGGACACACATCGGAGGCAACGAGGGGTTCAGTGTCTTGCCCTGAGACACTTCGACATGTGACTGTTGGTGGATTTGAACCCCCAACTCTTGCATTGGAGGACGACTGCTCTAACCACTCAGCCACAGCCGCCCCAAACTGTAGGCAAGAGTGAGAGAGTGAATGGTTGTTTGTCTTTATGTGTCCCTGTAATGGACTGGAGACTTGTTCAGGGTGTCCCCCGCCTCTTGTACTGTGATGGCTGGACATGGGCACCAGTGACCCCCGTGACTCGAAAATGAAACAGGTAAAGATAATGGATGGATGTATATATATATTTATATATATATATATATATATATATATATATATATATATATATACACTGTATTTACTCAATTCATTAATTCAACCTTTATTTAGACAGGTTAGTCCCATTGAGCCTCATGGACTCATTTACAAGAGAGACCTGAATGGCCTAGAGTGGGGCAAATGAGGGAGGAGGCAGTTGTGAGTCACATTTTCCACTCAAATTTTGATGTAACCATCAGGCGGACAGAGACGGGTCTGCGACGAACGGTGGACGTGATTTTAAAAAACATTTTACGTGTAAAAAAAAAAAATCATTTTTAAATCGCTTCAGCAATTTTTTTTAAAACATTTTTTGTATTAAAACAAAATATTATTTTATTTAAAAATCGCTTCCACCGTCCGTCCCAGACTGTCCAGTCCGCCTGACTGCCGAGTGGGATCGGGATTCAGCCTTCATGATTACGCGCGGCCGGGGTCTGGCCACGTCCATCTGCGAGTCCCCATCTCCAGATTCGCAGTGACCTGCGGAGCTCTGAGCACACAAGGCTGGTATCCGAAACCCGAGCCTCCGAGTCGGCACATCGAAGGATCTTACGCGGTGACCAGCTGAACTTGGAGCCGGGGAGATGACGCCCTGCCCGGTCTGGCGCTCCGAGGCTCCGGGGGGAGGACCGGGGTAGACCAGCAGAGCTCCATCCAGCTTGCTCTGAATTATGTCGTCGGCCACCAAGCACAAAAATGCCAGCACATCAGCATTAGACCAAGATGTTGTCAGTATTGTTTTTAAAATCTTTAAAATAAGTCCAGCCGCTGCTCCAGTCCGAGAAATTGCAAATGGCGGATTATTGTTTTGAAAAGTTTCTGAAGGATCCAGTGACTCCGCCCCCGACTCCGCCCCCGACCAATCAGTGACCGACAGTGTTCTGACGTCACGTTTTAGTACCTCTTCGTTCCGGTTAGAACCACAGAGCCAAAGGTACTGAAAATAGTAACAGGTGCTAAGTACCGGTACTAATGGAAAAGCCTCAGAACCGGGCCAAGTAGGGTCCAGTCGGCCCGTACCGGTACTAATGGAGAAGGGGCACAAGAGATGGTTGGAAGTCCTTCAAAATAAAATATAAAAATATAAATTTTGAAAATTATGAAAAACAAAATACATAAATAAATAAGAGGCTCCTGCAAATAAACCGTGGGATACAATGGGTGAGACAAAAGTAGCAGCTTGTAGAATGGCAACTTCGGTATATATATATATATATATATATATATATATATATACAAAGTATGTATATATATGTATATACACAAACATATGTGTGTGTGTGTGTGTGTATGTTTGTATGTTTATGCATATGTGGCGTTGTTCTTTAATATTTTCCAGTATATCCAACATTCTGCTATAATTTCAAAAAAAGGTTGCATATTTTAAGGAATTAAAGTTATGTGACAGCAGCTGTCAGAGGCACAGCTGTCAGAGTTGACAGCTGATGTTTCTTGCTGCCGTAATTAGATTTTAAATATTCTGACAAGTTTGGAAACTGGGACAGCAGCAGAAATGTGCCACTAATTGTTTCCATTCTCAAAAACAGCTTACATCTTTGCATTTTGCTTTGTTTCATTTGGAAATTATTCTTTTCTGTTGTAATTCAGTTTTCATAAATAATAAAAGGTGCTTTTGTGCTCTGATTGCAAATGGTGAAGTGCTGTTTTTGGCCCCCACATGATGAACCTGGTGCTGAAAGCACTTGCAAAATTAAAGATATAAAACTTCAGCTGGTTTTAAAATCAACATCAATATAAAAAGTGTAAAAGCTTCATTTTGTGGTAAGAAGTCTCAATCAAAACATCATTACTATTTCTGTACCCGTGAAGTGTTGACAAGTGTTACCAGTGTGCAGTCATCAGTGCATTCATGCAGGTCACACATGTTTAGACGTGTTTACCACCCACATTACAACCATGTTGAAACATATTTTTGCACTTGTAAACGTGCACTTTCAGCGTTCACTGAACCACATTATGCTGTAAGCTTTGTTTACAATATGTTCTTTAATGAGCAGCTTTGGATCATAAGAGCTTCAGGTAATGTAACAATATAAGCTCCATTTTGCATTTAAAATGACGTGTAATTACATGCCTTTCATACATGTCCAAGGGTTTTAATGAAAATATGGTAAGTTTACACAAAGAATCAATATTTGCTGTGTTGACATCTATTGCTGTCAATCAGCTATTGGACCAAATCCTGACAGATTTTAGCTCATTCTTGCATAATCAATGTTTAAAGTTTGACAGAATTTTTTTTTGTTTGTTTCTCTGTCAGTCTTTTAAGGAAATATCACAAGCTGTTCACTTCCTATGGTTAGCATTAATTTGGCCTCCAGTTGTTATGTAAAGAAACTTGTTTTTATTTTTGATCAGATGTCATTTAACTCCTTGCTCCACTAGAAGAGCACTAACGTGCCACATCCAATATGGCGTCGATGTATGATTCAGTGCTCAATGAGGCATCTATGTAATATATGTCTATTCTTGTCTTGGTCACCTTCTTAAAGGTACTTCTCCCGCAGTTAACGCATAATACATTATCGTATTTTTTGAAACCCCCAAGCTAGAAAAATGAACAAATAATAAACATCTTGGGAAAGTTTTTTGTGCAGGGTAGAAGAGCCAATGAGGAGACAGAAGAAGGGCCTACAACTTCAAAGAAAAAGAAAGCTGCAGTTAACAGACAATACCAGGAGTCCTACTTGAAATATGGATTTATTGCGACAGGTTGTTCCCACGCACCAACCCTGCTCTGCATAATATGCGGTGACCAGCTCTAATGAGGCAATGAAGCCTTCACAATTGCAGAGAAACAATCTCAGGGCTCCCACTGATTTAGTGTTATGGTGAGTTGTATTTTTCATGCACTTTATATTTGTTTTTGTGGTGTATCTTATGTTGAAGTCATGTTTAACCTTTGCTAGCTAAAAGTTTATTTACCTTTACTTACTAGTTTAATACTTTACAATCAGAGAGTGTAAATAGCAGTTTTTATGCCGCTTGTCTCATTTTATTTAGTTGTATTTATCCATCACACCTTAAAGGACGGTCCGTAAAAATATTGTCTGACATTAAACCGGCCCGTGGCACAAAAAAGGTTGGGGACCACTGATTTAACTCAGCCATCCCATCATTATTTTTACATGATTTCTTCCTTTCTGGGTCACAGCGGTTGCTGCATTTGCTTCATTCTAAACATTATGATGGCATTTGAGGAAGAATTGATATTGAAAGCTACTTTGGCAAAATGTCCCAAATCTGCCTTGAAAAAGGCAAAATGCATCTTGAAAGCATTGTGTTTGCTGCTGGAAACTTGATGTTAAAATGGGCAAATACACTTGGAATGCCATCTAAATAATTTAATTGTTGCTGGAATGCAGCTCAAATGCAGTTAGAACATTCTGATTTGCCCTTAAAAGAGTCTGAATTTAATTCAAAATGTAAAAATCAAAACACCGTCAGCTGCTGCTGGAACTTCTTTCTGCACTGAGGGTTTGCCTGGTTTTAGTCAAATTTAGTCTTTTTGTTTTACTTATGCCACCAGCTGCATTCATGGACCGGGCACAGATGCATAGTCCAAAAAAAAAAAAAAAACCTGAAAAGCATGACGGTTGAAATGCTTCTCTGGTCTTGAACATAATGACCACGAACTTGGTACACTAAATATCTGTGCTGCATTCTTAAGTATTCAAGCTGCGTTGTAATTGAAATACGAGTGTGTGGCTTTTGAGAGAAGGGGCTTCTTGGCTGCTCTTCTTGACACCAGGCCATTTTCTACAATTCTCACTGCGTGCCGATTCACACACACCTGCCTGCTGCCATTCATGATCAAGCTCTGCTCTGGTGGCGCCCCGATACGACGCCTGCATCAACTTTAAGGACATCCTGGTGTCTGCTGGATGTTTTAGGGTGCCCTGAAGTCTTCTTCACAACAATTGCATCTCACATTTAGAGTTTCTTATAATTCAATAAATGGTTGATTTTGGTGCAGTTGTACTAGCACCAGTATCCTAAGCCCATTCTGTGCAAACTATCACTGACTCCACGTTTCCTTGCAGGTTACCATGGTTACTAGAGGAAAAACACTGTTTTCAAGGACCACCCTCATTTTAAAGCATCCTGTCTGTTATTCTGACTCAACCAGCATGACAGAATGATGGCCGGCCTTGTCTTCATCAACACTCACCTGAGTTAACAAGAGGATTACTTTAATTATGTCAGGATTATGTTTGTGGCTGAAATGCGTGAGAAATAATTAGTATAGGAATAAATCATTTTTGAGAGCAAAGAGACACTTTGTATGTCAATTCATCTGATCACTAATATTTGCAGCATATGCTAACAGCCAGTTTGATGCTTCACTAACAAATGAAGCATCAAACATTAATACAATTATAGTTTTAGTTGTTTTCAAAATTGTTGCCAACGAGTGTACATCATACATCATAGTACTACAAGAACTCATTGTCTGTTTTGTCAAGTAAGAACCCGATGATAGAGACTGGATGCGCTTTTACAACAAATAAACATTTTATTTTAAAGGATGACAGGGCAGCAAACAAAATGCAAAGAGAACTAGACCATGAGGAACACACAAGGAACATATGGGGAGGCAAAAATAGAACAGGCATGCAACAGGTCTGATGAGGGAAAGAGAACTGTGAGTGTAAGTAGGCTGGGAGGAATGATTACTAGCGATGACAGCTGAGACTAATGAACACGAGGAGTTGGTGTGAACTGATGGTAAGAATGACGGAGGGGAAATGGCCAATGACAGGGAGACACTGAGAAACAAATGGTGAATGGACTGCACTTAAATAGCGTCTTTCTATCTTATCAAGATACTCAAAGCTCTTTACAACAATATGTGCCTCATTTACCCATTCATACAGCTCTATACTAGATCTCTACAAAGACTAATCAGTGCTTTATCACATTCATACACTGATGGGACACACATTGGAGGTAATGAGGGGTTGTTCACACTGTCTCAGGAATGCTACAAACATTTTAAAAGATTCCTCACACGCAGGTCCCATTGTGTCCCAACCTCTGCCATCAGGTAGGATCTATAGGAACAATTAAACATAGACAAATTGACTGAAAAACAGCTTTTATACCACAGCCACCAGGACATTAAATGCCACGTAGCACCTACTGTGCAACGCATGTGCAATAACCATGTGCAATAACCATGTGCAATATTTCCTTAACGTGCAGTAGCGTGCTGTCCGGTATGAAAGTCATTTTCCTCTTGAAAACAGTATTCTGATTCTGCAAACTGTTTGAGGATGAGCAAACTGAAAATAGTGATGGAAACCAAAGAAACCTGGGTATAAATTAATGCAGATGCTTTAATGCTTCTGTATTACCAACATTAGATATTGACCATTGCAAAAAAAACCTCTGTAATATGATTTAAATCTGTTATGTCAGTTCTTGTATTTTAAGAACAAGTAGTTTGACTGACAGCTCAGTTGGATCTCCTTTACTCTTCAGCTAAAGAGCAAACACACTCCTGTTGCTCCAACAAACATAAATGTCTGTTTGCTTTTGCTGGAGAACAAACCAACAGTGGGAGCTTAGAGGAAAGTCAACAGAACGTCTGATTCTTCAGACAATCAAGCTGAAGTCCCGGATCTCAGAATTTCTGCAATTTCTCATTGTTATTTGGTTGTAGCTCCATCTAACCTGAAGTAAACGTTAATATACTTTAAGTCTTATGCACTGAAACTAAAGCTCAGAAACAGTCTAAATAAATGAATCAAACTTGCTGTTTAATTGTTTGATCACATGACTCTGATGATGAGATGAACCAGAGAAACACCAATGAGCATTCTGGGTAAAAATCAAAGTGTCTCCACATTGTGAACCTTCCTGCTGGGGCAGTAAAAACAGCATCTCCTCTGGTAAATCACAATTCTTTCCACTCACTCTGATCTTTCAAGCACCAACATATAAGTTAAGACTTGAAAAAAAAAACTTGAAAGAGGATTTTTTTTTTGTGTAAACCGACAGATTGAAGAGTAAAAAGGAGCACTCAGACAGAGGAAGAAACGAGCTTTGACTCAAGCTAAATCATCAAGAAAAAACATAAAAAACAGTGTTTGGAGGTTTTGAATTATCACAGAATTTCAGTCTAAACAAAACAGAGTGGATCTGAAGAAGCAAGCACACGGTAAATGAGTATACTCTGCATTGGCATCAGAGACATTTGTAATGTGTGTGTGTGTGTGTGTGTGGGGGGGGGGGTCATTGGTGGGGGATCTGTGGGTTCTCCCCCCAAAAATCTGAATAAAGTAGATGCCATTTCCTGCATTCTGGTGTATTTTAACGGTTTGTTAAACGTCTATGTTTACTTACACAAGTAAACACTTGATTCAATAACTATTAATGCGTGGCACAATGCCCCCCTGCCCCCAGTCGACAATTGCTGGTGCTAATGTACAGCTAAACTAGCAACGCACAATACAGACGTGCTAGCTAAGACACTACAGATAGCTCCGCTTCTCTCACACATCCTAACCTCTCCCACCCCAGTCAACAACTGCCTGCACTAACGTGGTGCTAAGCTAGTGCGCAACACAGATGTGTCTCCCCCTCCTCCCCCCGCCCCATTAAGTGACCTCAGGGACACTGCACGTGTTGTGGTGAGTTGTTAAAACCAGATAACCCAGAGTGAATTTTTTGTGGTATTCTATTAATCAAGTAAAATGGATTTGGTCATGAATAAATAGAAACCGGTGGCACAACTGGTAGAGCTGCTGCCTCTCAGCGAGCAGGTCCACGGTTCAAATCCCGGTACAGGGGCCTTTCTGGGTGGAGTTTGCATGCTCTCTCCGTGCATGCGTGAGTTTTCTCCGGGTACTCCGGTTTCCTCCCACAGACCAAAAACATGCATGTTAGACTGATTGATAACTCTAAATTGCCTCTAGGTGTGAGTGAGAGAGTGAATGGTTGTTTGTCTTGTTTGTCTCTATGTGTCCCTGTGATGGACTGGAGACCTGTCCAGGGTGTACCCTGCCCCTCGCACAATGATTGCTGGACATGGGCACCAGTGACCCCCGTGACCCAAAATGGAAGAAGCAGGTAAAAGGTAATGGATGGATGGATAAATAGAAACAGCACTGGGTGAACTAATATTTCATGGTTAATGTGTGTGGGTGGTAGAGCTGTTATTTCTAACCCCAGGCCTGGCCCGGCCCGACCCAGATTAGGGCCAGGCCATAATAATGTTCTTAATGTGCGGGCCGGGTCGGTGTCGGGCTTTTGATTGTGTCAGCGGATGCGCAATGCTGATGATATATGGCAATATGGCTTGCCATAAAATCACCAGCTGCACACGGTCATTTGACTGCGTGTTGACTGGCCTTGAAAGATGTTAAAAAAAGTTCAGTTAAACTCCAGATGGGACTATACTGCCAGGCATCGATCCATCAAAGCCCAAATGGACATTCATTCAGCCGCTGCACTCAGCGAATGCGCGTGGCCGACAACCCAAATACAGTAGGTGAGATCCCAAAATATCCGACATGTCAGAGCAGGGTCCGTGTCTGAATAATGCAGAATGTGGGCAGAAGCAGGGATTTAATGCGCTTTGACGGCCATGAAAGGAAAAAACACCCCCTCAGCTTTGTTCTTCTGCCCCTTTTGTTCAGTCGTGCGCATCCCCCGACCGTTAATAACTATACAAGCAGTCAAAGCTTTTTTCTTTTCTTTTTTTTCAGGTTCAGACCTGTTATTACTGTTAATTCATCAGGTCAGGTAGAGTTCGGAAATGATGGCTGCGGGCTGGGGCCGGTTCTGATCAGATTTTTTGAGCCCGAATGCAACTCTGCTATGTGTGTGTGTGTGTGTGAGGGGGGGGGGGGGGGGTTCAAATGGATATTTTTTAAATGTGAGGGGGACACGTCCCCTTCACATATGAATGTTGTAACGCCTATGATACACTGTATGAACCATCCATCCATTATCTTCACCCGCTTCTTCCATTTTGTGTCACGGGGGTCGCCGGTGCCCATGTCCAGCAATCACTGTGCGAGGGACGATATACACCCTGGACAGATCTCCAGTCCATCACAGGGAGACATAGAGACAAATGAGACAAACAACCATTCACTCTCTCTCTCTCTCACCTAGAGATAATTTAGAGTTACCAATCAGTCTAACATGCATGTTTTTGATCTGTGGGAGGAAACTGGAGTACCAGGAGAAAATCCATGCATTTTATTTTTTAATTAGCTTCATAAATTAAGTTGATTGACATTTTCTTTCTTTGTCCTCCTGTCCAGAGCCCTTCGTTCCTCTTTCTCATCCTCCTGTTTCTATATCCTTTTGATGGTCGTCTTTCAAGCCTTTTGATTTTTCATTTGGTCTGAGCTCACGCTGTGCTGGGCCCTGCTGGTGTGATTGTAAAGCTCAGCCATGAGGCACGGATATGTCTGCTGCGGACAGATTCAGCCCTGCCTCTTTAACACCTCTGACACACCAAATAAGACACAGAAGATGAAAGAAAATAAAAATCTCTGGTTATTTTGCAGGTGGCTGTTTGTCAGAATGTTTTTCTTGATGAAAGCTGGAGTTGGTTCCCATGTAGGTGAGCAAAGGGGGTGGGGGTGGGGGGAGGGGGTTCTCCTGCAACTCAGCAGTGTGCAGCTTAATTGGAACAAGCACAACAAAGTTCCAGAGAGGAAAATGAACCTCTGCATATCAGATCACCCACACCAACAAAAGCGCCTGCATCAAAACGAGCAAAGGGCACAGTAAACGTCTCTGTGCATGAGAATCATTTACCGGCCGAAAATAAAACGACTTCTAGGTATTAAATGGTGACCCATGATCTGTATTATTTTTCACAGACTGTCCAAAATCTATATACTGAGGCTAGATCTGGTCTCACAGTCTGCTTCTGTGGATGTGGAAGTGTGCAGAATGTCCTGCTAACAATATTAACCTCTCCATAAGTGCACTCCACTGTGGATCAGTATGAAACGTGAGGTCAGAGGTTTTAAGTTCCACATAAAAGAGAAAAGCATTTTAATAGGACTTGTGAGATGCAGCATGGTGGTACAGTGGTTAAAGCTGTCACCTCACAGCAAGAATGTTGCTAGTTCACAGCCTGGCTGAGGCCTTTCTTATCAGAATATGTGGGTTTTCTAGAGACACTCTGCGTTCCTTCCACGGATAACAGGACTGTTTGGTTAAATGGTAACTCTTTTTGTCACTGAATTGACAATTTCAAAGTACAAAGTACCAGTGTTCTCATCCAGTGACTGCTGAAGGTAGGCACCAACCCCATGCAATCCTGCATGGAAAAACCAGTAAACAAATTGATGATTCTTTCATCTATTTGATAACATAATTTATGATAATTGCTTGACATGAACAATTGGGACATATGTGCATCAGAACCTGGAAGTATTTTTGTCAGATCCATCCAGATCCGTGGAGATCAATGTAAAAAAAAAGCCTCTGTCCAATAATAAAAGCTAATTAGACATCTTCAAATGGGATGCATGACAGGTAAGAAAATAATTGAGACAAGTTAAAAGATGCATGAGACAATTTTGCAAATGAGCATTATTGCATGAGTCTGCTTTCTCACTTTTCCTTTCCGTCACTGCTCAACAAACTCTTGGCACCATGTTTGCTGACACAACTGAGTTCCTAAAAGCCACAAATCAAGAGGATCCCATTTAATTTTCTCCTTGAAATATCTATCATTTAGGTTCTGTCTGCCTCTTGTTCACTGCTGAGCAGGAGGCCTGGATACATCAGAAGTAACCAGCAGGCTCCTACAAATAGAAATAGATTTTTTTCAACCATAAGAAAAAAAGAATAGAAAACCATGAAACACTAAGAAGAGCTCAGAAAAACTGCAGAGTTGGAGATAAAGTCCTGTGAATTTGTTTGATGTGATAGAAGTATAAGTGGTAATGAGCACCTGTCACCACTGGGCTGTCTAAATCCAATCCCTCACACGACACCACACGTGTATATAAACCAGGTCAGAACCACACAGCCTATTGATGTCTGCAACACAGTCACACCAAAGGATAGCAGAAAAAAATACCCTATTTAAACATATCACACATTTATCAGTCCCAGAGGAAAGCAGACCAAGTCAAGATGAACAAAATGCAACCACTACATACATTTGTATCAATGCAGGTGTGTCCCCAAACATTTGAATATCTTGTAATTTTTTTTTTTTCAATCATTTCAGAAAGTGAAACTCATAGATTCATTATACATAGAGTGAAATATTTCAAGTTTTTATTACTTGGATTAACATTTAAATTTACTTTCATCTGAAAAGAGGAAATGGGACCACCGAGCAAAAGTCCTGTACTTTGGCTCCTTAGCAGGTAAGAAGCTTCTGACGTCTGGTTCAGGAATGGCTCGACTTGAGGAATGAGACATGTGTAGCTCATGTCTAGGAGTCAAGCAGCTGATTAGGAGGTGGCACCAGGAGTTTCCAATACTGAACCTCTTCACAATATTTTAATATTCTGAGACACTGAATTTTGATTCTTTGTTAGTTTTTCAGATTCCAGAATTGCGCCACTCAAGGTGGCTGCATGTTGGAGTAGCTCTCACATTCATTCTGAGATTTTGCTTTTTAAAACTTTAATTACTCTTTTTCTGAATGAAAATCACTTTTTTCGGATGATTACTTCCTCTGGTATCAGATGCTGTGCTGCTGGCAGGATTTTTACTGAACCTTTATTTTACTTTTGGACATTTTGCGTAACCATAACAACAGGGTGGATTTCTACAACTGGGAGCAGCTGAATAACATCTCAAAAGCTCAAATGTCAAGTACAGTCCCAAATCCCAATGGGTTGAAAAGGAGGTGCCGTGGATGCATTCCGGTCTACCTGGAGGCAGTACTTGAGTGCCTGCCTGCAAAGATCTTGGAGGTAGCGGGAAACGCACCATGTGACAGCGGGAGGACCAAGATCATCTCCCGACACCTGCAGTTAAGTCTGTGGCAAGAAGGGGCTTGACAGGCTGCTGGGATAAATGGCCATCGCTCAGGGAGAAGTTCTGCCCGACATTCAGGCAGTCCTGCTGCCCAAGAGGACCGAGGGGTCTGCTGGGTCTGGGTGGACAGATTGACATCTGTAGCCAGTTTCTTTGGATCCGCTGTGGGACGGACTGCTACAAGAGATCCTGCCTGCCCTAAGACATAAGCATCTAGAACAACTCTAATGAAACCAAGATGAGCTAAAACAACAATTAATTTCCCTTTGGGATTAATAAAGTATTTTTGAATTTGAATTTTGTTATAATCATCAAAATGTCAAGAAACAGCCTTGAAATATTTCAGTCTGTTTAATGAATCAATATGATTTATGAGTTTTGCTTTGTGAAATGACTGACACACAAAAATGAACTTTTTAACGATATTCTAAGTTTTTTAGATGTACCTGTACATACATTGAAAACAACTATATATGTTCTATATATGAAGATGATCACTTCAGTTCTTCTCCACTGAGCAGAGTGGATCATTCCCAGTTCCTAACCTTAACAGGTAGACAGTTAGGTGTTGAAATAGCTCCAAATATTCGAGTGTTGAGCAACCTTTATTAATCAAACTTTTGCGCTTTTTTCACTTCTTACTTATTGGTGCAGTGTCTGCAATATTTAGGACTCTGTGCCGGTCTGTTGTGATGAAGAGAGAACTGAGCTGTAAGGCAAAGCTCTGTTTACCGGCCGTTCTACGTTCCTACCCTCACCTATTGCAATGAGCTCTAAGTAGTGAAGAATGAGATATAAGATACAAGCGGTTGAAATGTTTCCTCAGCAGGGTAGCTGGACTCTCCCTTAGAGATAGAGTGAGAAGTTGAGTTATCAGGAGAGACTTGGAGTAGAACAGCTGCTCCTCCACATCAAGAGGAGACAGTTGGGGTGGTTCGAGCATCCAATAAGGATGCTAGATTTGCACCTCCATAGGGAGGTGCTTTGGGCATGTCCAAATGGGAGGAGACCCCAGGGAAGACCCAGGACACGATGGAGAGACTATATCTCTCGGTTGGCCTGTGAACAACTTGGAGTCCTCCCAGAAGAGGTGGCTGTGGAAAGAGATGTCTAGACCTTCCTGCTCAAGCTGCTGCCCCCACAACCTGACTTTGGAATCAGTGGAAAATAATGGATGGATGGAACCTTTTCGAACAGGAGTAGACAACATATTGTGGATTTTCAGAAGTTTGTGTGGGTGTTTGTGTTAATAGAGACAATTGCTTGGACATTCAGTTGTACGAGTCTTGAAGACACACTGATAGTCAAATGGCCAAAACCTCCTGGATGGAGATAGTGCAGACACAGATGAGTTTGTCTGCCAAAAAGTGTGGCACTATATAGATTGTAGCCAAACAACAGATGGAGGGATGAGGTGGAGACTCTGGTGGGGAGAAACTCATGCGATGACATATAGTGCATCGACAGGGGTTCCCAGCAGTTCTGTTTCTCGTGGACTACGTGTGTGCAAAAATGAACATCCAGTAACCACATGACCCTGAGCAGACTGTTGAGATGGAGTATGCCGGGTCATTTAACCCGTTGATCCAACTACCTATCCAAACTTACAAAGTACACTCTCATTGGTTTGACAGAGATTGTTTCTTAGTGTAGTTGGACATCACTTTTCATTTTCTTTTTTTTATTAGTCAACAGTGATAAAATTGGCTTGTCACTGAACATTTTCTTTGGAACAGAAAATCTGGACAGTTGCGTACAAATGTCTGATGTATCTTATTTAAGCCTCTGGTTCTGTTAGATCACTGCATTGTGCCGTTTTATCTGATTTACGTTTGAACCCAGTGGAAAACTACAGGAGGGGGTTGGTAAAGCTTGATCTCTACGAAGACCTGTGTTTTGTGTAGTCAAGTGACCCATTAGCCCCACATCCCTTCAGTATATTTACACTCCTCAGTCAGCTTTGATACGAGATCATCCCACGACACCAGACTGCTTCCCCATAATTATCCTGCAGGATTTACCCGACGCATTAAGGCTTGCTCACAAAACTGTTCGGATGCAAAATAATACGCTGAGTATTTTTAGACAACAGTCTGTGAACAGATTAAATCTACAACATGAACATTACTCTGCAGCATCCTCCAGTCAGTAATCCTCTCCTTACTCCTTCTTTTCATCATTCCCCCCTCACCCCTCTGTCTTGGACCTGCAGCAGAACCTCCACTGTGAAACAGTAATAAAAACATATTTTATTTTACATAAAAACATTACAATCACATGTAAAATTAAAGCAAAACATACTTAATCATTAATTTTATTTGAATTTTTATGGTTTTATTTATTCTGGCACCCATTCTGTGTAAAAAATGTAAAACTATTTATTTATTTATGTCTCCACAAACATGACATGTTAAAACAGTGGGTAATAAGATGTTAGTGGGGCGGCTGTGGCTGAGTGGTTAGAGCAGTCGTCCTTCAATGGGAGAGTTGGTGGTTTGATTCCACCAGCAGCCACATGTTGAAGTGTCCCTGGGCAAGACAGTCAAGACAAGACATCAAATTAACCACTGATTTAGTATCCAAAAAAGTTCAATCTGGTCCTCTGGACATTCAAAAAAACAAAGCAAAAAAAAAAAATAGAAACGTTTCGTCTCTCATCTGAAAGACTTCCTCAGTCTGAGGTGCTGTGTTCAGCTCAGTCTCTTAAATAGCACCTTCTCAGAGTGGATTAACCAGTTTGCTGCTGACAACCAAAACCAGCTGCTCACATGGTCAAGAAGAGACATGTCACTCGTTCAGGGGTGAAGATGTTCACATCCTGGACAGAAAGGAACGATGGTTTGAGAAAGGATTAAAGGAGGCCATCTTTGTGAAAAGAAATCGTCCATCAGGAGTGGAGCCTCCGTGTTCAATTGTCCACCTCTTACAATGCTGTGATTGCTAGTATCACTCAGCCCTCTGTGAACAGTAAACAGCCATCAGTGTGCTAATGATCCATTGTTAGGCTGATGGTCCTTCTTGAGCATGTGAGCAGTTGGTTTTGGTTGTCAGCAGCAAACTGGTTGATCCACTCTAAGAAGGTGCTATTTAAGAGACTGAGCTGAATACAGCACCTCAGACTGAGGAAGTCTTTTGGATGAGAGACGAAACGTTTCTATATTTTTTTGCTTTGTTTTGTTTTTTGTTTTTTTGAATGTCCACAGGACCAGACTGAACTTTTTTGGATTTTTCTACCTGGATTATTGAGCATGCATCAGGATACACTGATTTAGAAGTTTTAAATGAACAAAATATCATGGTTTATAATAAAATGTTGAAGAACACTTTATTTCTAGGAGTGGTGTTGGTATATTTAAAACAATTTTCACTTTGGAACTTTGTTTATCTGCCTTCCTAACCTTACAACCAAACAAAGTAAATTTTCAATTGATGTTTTCATTTTTCTTTAAACTGTATCAAACTGTGTAAATTATTCAACTTTTTACAGTTTTCTTTTCCTTCATTGGCTTTAAAACATCATATTGGATGACTTCACTAATTACACGGTACTGCTTTGGATTTGTAATTTACCTGTAAACATGGACTATCTTTTCACTCTTAAGGCATTTAATGGGCTATAAACTCTAAAAAAATATGTTTTTTTTTAGTAGTAATCAATGCTGCAATGACTCCTAAACAACTAGAACATAGAAAATGGGTTTAACTGAGATTTTGGCCCAGGAGATGTTGGTTCTTCGCTCCTGGGAACTCATTTCGAGGATGTACAGCTGCATTCTCTTGTCTGGTAGTTGGGATTTAAGACAGTAAGAGCCTAAAGGAGAACTGGAGAAATGACCTGTTGGTTTAGATTTCTGTTTGGCAGTTTGCTCCATCGCTCATTATTTATGTATAAGCCATACATCCAAGTCCACAACCATGTTGGAAGTGCAAGAAAAACAGAATTTTCATGAACGGTTGGTTGCACATTACTGTGTTGCTGTTTCGTCAGTGTTAGTGTGTGACTGCTTGGGATGTGGTGTGGTGTAAAAATCTGCAACCATTATCTCACTGTTCTGTTTTGTATCAGGAAATACAGCTGTGGTCAGAGGTTTATCTGCACACATGAAGGGCATAAATGACATTAATTTCAGGTTGTTCATTTGAACTTTTATTTTTCAGAGTGGATTAATTATACAACATGCAACTTCAGGTTTTCAGGTTTGGTTTATTTGTCATATGCAAAATCAACACAAGGTCAACAATGAATGAAATCCTCAGGATGAGAAGAACTGACTCAACTTGCCTAAAAAAAACCCAGCAACAACAAATGCCAAAGCATGCAGCAAAAATACAAAAACATGGCGCCAAAAAGTGAAAAAGAGCTAAATCTACAGCAGAATGATCCATTAGCAGAGTGGTTCTGTTAGCTGTGAGGTTTCTCTGAGCAACATGGTCTCGTTGGCACCATGGTACTGTTAGAGATGTGGTTTGGTTAGCAGCATGGTCTTGTTAGCAGGTCCCATTAGCATCTTGATGATAATAAAGACCACAGCAGCTGCCCTCCCAGACAGCCCTCCAGAACCGGGTCCGGTAGATGAAGAACATCCAAGGTTTCCCTAAGTAACCGAACGGGTCTGTAGAGTTCAGTCCGTGCAGGCAGATGGAGGATCATGGAGACAGCCGCCATGACAGGCCTGAGCCCAAGGCTGGAAGGACTGAACCACGATGCCAAGGCAGTGACACAGAAAACTCCACAAGTGTGTCGCGGTCATACCCGTACTGTGTGTGTGCAGTGTAGGTGCAAAAAAAGTTAAAACAAAATCAACAGGAACAAAAAAAGATTGAGTCGAAGCAGAGCTCCCGTCAGTGCTACGTCAATGATTTAAAAAACAACAACACAGTGGACGGGTGGCACAGTGTGAGGTTGGTAGAGATGTTGCCTCTCAGCGAGAAGTAGAGTTGCATTTGGGCATCAAAAATCCAACCCGACCCGGCTCCATCCTGTAGCCATCATTTCTGAACCCGACCCGACAAATTAACTGTAATTACAGATCCAAAGCAGAAAAAAAATCCTGACATTTTCAGTTAAGCTTTTACTGCTTTTGTAAGCAGTATGACATGATTTTAAAATGTATTTGAAAGAAAGGAAGATATACACATTCTTATTATCAAGAGTCAGCGGATTATTATAGTTATTATGACATTATAGTTATTATAGTTATTAACGGTCGGCAGACGTGCGCGGCTGAGTAAAAGGGGGCAGAAGATGAGTGGGAGCTGAGGGGGTGTTTGTCTGTTTCATGTCCGTCAAAGCACATTAAATACCTGCTTCTGCCTGCATTCTGCCTTATTCACACGGACCCTGCTCTGACATGTCTGTCAGGATATTTTGGGATCTCACCTGTTTTCAAACCCATTCAGCAAATTGGGTCATCGGCCGTGCGCGTCCGCTGACGCAGTGGCTGAGTCCATTTGGGCTTTGGATGGATCGCTGGCAGTAGTCCATCTGAAGCTTAACTGAACTTTATTTAACTTCTTTCAACAGTTAAATGGCCGCATGCGGCTGGTGATCCAAATCGGATGGTCAGGAACCTTTCTGGGTGGAGTTTGCATGTTCTATTCATGCATATGTGGGTTTTCTCCAGGTACTCCGGTTTCCTCCCACAGACCAAAAACATGCACGTTAGACTGATTGGTAACTCTAAATTGTCTCTAGGTGTGAGTGAGAGAGTGAATGGTTGTTTGTCTCTTTAGTCTCTATGTGTCCCTGTGATGGACTGGAGACCTGTCCAGGGTGTACCCCGCCCCTCGCACAGAGATTGCTGGACATGGGCACCAGTGGCCCTTACAACCCAAAAAGGAAGAAGTGGGTAAAAATAATGGATGGATGGATGGATGGATGGATGGATGGAGAGAGAATTGGGTACAAAACTTTGAATTAATTGTGAATTTTCTTTCATTCACACTGTCAACATGACACACATCACACACATGAAAACACTACTGTGACGTTTGATTTCTTGCTTTGTAACTCGTTTTAAAAAAATACAGGTTCGGGGTTTCTAAAATATTGTTTTCATGTGGACACAAAGCTGAACTGATAAAACCCCTTTTGTGTTCTCACAGAACACCTGTTCTGTGTGGATGGAGCCTGAGAGTATGCACATTTTGTTCTTAATGTGCTCAATTTAAGTCCAAAATGGAGCCAAGCATTTCCCCAGGTAGGTTTAGGTCTCGTTATTGCAGGTTTCTTTAGCACAGGTAACAGGCACAAGAAGTCCCTGTCAAAACGACTTAAACACAGAGAGTAAGTGCTTTAATGAATGACTATCTGTTCTTTGTCTTCCCCTGACTGTCAGACACTTTTCTGGTGGAACCTGTGGTAACTAGATCTTTATTCTTCTTTCCTGCCAAATAAAATGAAATTGCTAAGCTTCCCCTCAGATCCTGTAGCGTATAATAGGCGATGATTTAGGACCTAACGTCTGGGCCCCTTCTTTATTCTTGTTGTCTTGCTTCTCTCTCTTCCATGTTTCCTTTCATCTTCCTCTTGTTCTAGGAGTGGTGGCTACTCTCAGCAGGGCATCCATTTTTGTTAAGTGCTGCAGGAGTTTAAGGAGAGGTAGTTCTGCTTCCAGAGTTCCAGCGGAAGATGCAAAGAGAAGCAAAATAATAATAATTTAAAAAAGTCAGGGCTTGGAATCAAGAATGGAAAAGAGAGAACTGAGTGGATGAAGCAAATAAGGTTCAGCTATCTCCCAAATAAAAAAATAATAGCAGATAGTGAGAATTTACTTCAGACAGCTGGTTCATCATTATTCACCATTTACCTTTTACCAGTTTCTTTTCATTTTACAGTTTTTGAGAAAAACACATTCCATGTTTGATCAAACTTGTATCTTGTTTAAGAGGACTATAACAGGGTGACAAAAAAACGGGTCATGAAACTTAGATCCCTCATTTGTTATTCATGCATAAGCTCCAGCTCCTCTTGCCTCATTCATTTCATACTTCAAATGATTTTGCAATCAGGCCTCTGGGGTCAGAGACAGGAGAAATATTGCTCTGCATTTCAGCTCTTCAGTAATTATTTCTCCAGCAGAAGCAAGAATACCCAGAGGCTGATGAAAGACCAGTAGATCTTGGGGGTCCTCTGAGAGCGTGAGAGTTCCTTGAGAGGAGCTCCATTAACAGAAGCACCATGGGAAATCTTGCTTCTGGTGCTGGAAATTAGTCAGATGTGAATCTTTTCACCAGCAGAATTTTATCAATGTTTTTTTTTATTTATTTTTTTATGTTGTGTTAGATTTTTTCCATCCAAACAAACAATTATTAAAATGTATTCACACAAATACTTCTCTAATTATGACAAAAGGAGGAAGTTAAGGAAGGCGGTAAGCAACAAAGTTGACAATAAATGAACGAGCCAATAAAACATCAGACTCTTTCATCTACAGAGTGTCTTAGCCACTGCAACAGTCATTATGCTGAGGTTATCTGAGCAAACGTTGTTGTAGGAAGAAATGGAAGTCACAGATGATCAGCTGTAGACTTCATCAAATGTATTACAGAACAGTGAGACGCACAGAGTCAACGTATCCCAAGTACAGAACTTATTATTGCCTTGTCCTTTGTCTGAGGAATTCTGATCTACTCTCTTGGTCCTCTGCTCAGATACTAAACTAAATATAAATGCAACACTTTTGTTTTTGCGCTCATTTTTCATGAGCTGAACTCAAACATCTAAGACTCTTTCACACAGTAGGTTTTTTTTCTCTCAAAGCAGATGGTCTCTTGTCCTGAGCCTGGTTCTGCTGGAGGTTTCTTCCTGTTAAAACTGAGTTTTTCTTTCCACTGCCTCCACTGTGCTTGCTCAGGATGGGAGACTGCAACGAAGCCAAGATTCAACTTGTCTGCTGGATTCCTTAGATAGAGAACTTTACTAAATGGCTTTTATGTGAATGTTCCTGTAAAGTCCATCCATCCATCCATCCATTTTCTTTACCCGCTTATTCCATTTTGGGTCACGGGGGTCGCTGGTGCCCATGTCC
>NC_056514.1:6971558-6977686 GCF_014905685.2 Nematolebias whitei
TGTTTTTGGTCTGTGGGAGGAAACCGGAGCACCCGGAGAAAACCCATGCATGCACAGAGAGAACATGCAAACTCCACCCAGAAAGGCCCCTGGACCGGGGTTTGAACCAAGGACCTGCTTGCTGAGAGGCAGCAGCTCTACCAGTTGCGCCACCGTGCTGCCCGTTCCTGTAAAGTCCCTGAGACAAATTTGTTGTGATTTGGCGCTATATAAATAAACTGAATTGAATTGAAAATATTGTTCACAGATACAGTAAATCTGTGTTAGTGAGCACGTCTCCTTTGCCAAGATACTCCACACATGTCACAGGCGTGACGTATCAAGATGCTGATTAGACTGCATGATTATTGCACAGGTGTGCCTTACGCTGCCCACAACAAAAGGCCCAAGTCACAACAGAAGTCGTCTCAGGGACTGAACAGAAACATTCACATATAAAATAATAACTGAACATTATTTATCTGAGGAGCAACTTTGAGTTTAACTCCATCACAGAACTCTCATCTTGAACAAGCATGAAGGCGACAGTGGAAAGAAAAACTCCCTCATGAGGAAGAAATCTTTAACAGAACCAGGATCAGGACAAGTGGCCATCTGCTTCAACCAGCTGGTTTGAGAGGAATAGATACACAATGGCAGGTCGAGAATCACATGTTAAGATAGAAATAGTATCAAATGAAAACTATTCAATTTAAACAATTAATTTATGGAAATGAGGTCAGTTGGTCCTCTAGTAGTCTAAGTCTATAGCAGCATGACAAGCCAACACTAACTATAGGATTTATACAAAAGGAAAGTCTTCAAACTGGACAATGTGTCAGCCTCACGGACAGAAACTGGAACTTGGTTCCACAAGAGAGGAGCCTGAGAACTGAAAGATCTGCCTCCCATTCTGCTTTTGGAAACTCTAGGAACCACAAGTAAACCTGCAGTCTGAGAGCAAAGTGCTTTGTTAGTAAAAAATGGAACAATAAGATCTGTAATATAAGATGGAGCTAGGTTGTTGAGAACTTTGTAGGTTAGAAGTAAGATTTTGAATTCAATCCTGGATTTGACAGGGAGCCAATGGAGAGAAGCTAAAACTGGAGAGATATGATCTCTCCCACTAACATAAAATAAACATAAAAATAGTTAAGACTCTGACCTTTTGAATTAACTGAAGATGTTTTAAAGAAGTATTTGGACACTCAGATAATAAACCATTGCAATAGTCCAGTCTAGACGTGACAACTGCATGGACCAGTTTTTCTGCATCATCATCACATTTACTTTATTTCAGACACAAAATATGATCCATATAAAAAAACTAATTAAAAAAACAACAACAAGAACACAGAGTTTGAAAGCTTTTCTATAGAGGCTCAAACGCCAATGAGTCCATAAAGTAGAAAAGTATCGCACAGAGCTTGGTCCAGGGTTGGTCAGTGCAGCGATGATACAGTTTTCAGATTCAGACAACCTACACATGCATCTGTACATGAGGTTACGCAGAACCGCAGGGCAGGTAGGCGCACCTGCGTCTACAAACATTTGGCTTGCACTGCTCCATCGAGGTAGCCTCAGCAGCATCCGCATGCCATCATTGTATGCCACATAAATAGTGTTAACTTATTTTTTTGTATATGAACGTCTCCGTTCAGTACCCTGAGACAACTTCTGTTGTGACTTGGTGCTATATAAATAAACTGAACTGAATTGAATGGGATAAAGGTCATCGTTCGCCTTGTTCAGTTTCATTTTCACACATACAGTTGGTTTAACCAAGACAACTGGAAACAAAATGTTTTTAATTCTTGCTTTGAATCATCAGGTTCTTTGCCCAGCGATCACTATTGCACGTGTTCGCCTGGTCGTTTTATTGCAGCTTCTACTGTAAGGACATCCATCATCATGAACTCCACAGAAAATATGAATAGATTATTGATTCTCATAAACAATTCTGCTCTATAATCTTACATCATGAAGACATTTAATTCCTCTTTATTTCGTCATGGTTGCTTTTATGTATTTATTTTTATCTCTAGCTACAGTGTATTTGTATTCACCAGCTCACTTATCTCCAAGAGTCCTCATTTTTCAACAGAAGCTCTAAGGTTTACCCATTTGGTCAAAAAGTCCTCATTGATAGCATTAGTTGTTCATTATTTTGAACACAGAGTTTTGTCCAGTCTCATGAAACCACATGCTCGACCAATTCTTGCTGGACTGAATTTTCAACAGCATACTAAAGAGTAAGCACATTTTTTTAAATTTGCATGCAGAAAATGTATGAGGGGTTTTATGTGAACAAAAAACAAACTGATTCAGCAGTATGAAGAATTCATGTAATTAGAAAAGAGTAGTGTGAGAGCAGTGTACAGTATGAAGGATTAGTTTGGATTAAAGTGGTGGGAAAGGGCTCTGCTCTCTAACACTCTTCATTTATATTTAAGGATGAAACACAGCACGTCACACATGCGCACACACATGCACGGGTGGACTGGCAATCTGTATGTTCAGCAGAAGTTCAGAACAGCAGATATGTACGGTGATATGGGTAGTTTGTTCACCAGATTCGGTGTTTCTAACACCAAATCCTCAACACGCGGCACTTTAAGCTTGGGTGGGTGTGGCGGAGTGGTTAGAGCAGTCGTCCTCCAATGCAAGAGTTGGGGGTTTGAGTCCACCAGCAGTCACATGCTGAAGTTTCCCTGGGAAAGACACAGAACATTGCCTCTAATGAGTCCCATCGGTGTATGATTGTGATAAAGCTCAGATTAGTCTTTGTATAGATCTAGTATAGAGCTGTTTGAATGGGTAAATGAGGACACAGATAATAATGTAAAGAGCTTTGAGTTTCTGGATCAGATAGAAATGCACTATATAAGTGTAGCCGGGTGGTAGATTTATATTTTTTACTTTAGTTGAATAACTCCACTTTAAGGTATTGAGGTGTTGATTTACATTTTTGGTTACAACATAAATGCTATTGAGTAATTTTGTTTTGTTTATGCCATTTTATTTATCTGCATATTTTGCACACTCCAATATGTTTTATAGTAGGCCTCTGTTGGACAGTTTGGCCACCAGAGGGCAGTGCTTAAAATCTATTACTGTTCTCCCAAGACTGGGTATAAAATGCATCTTGGGACTTCCTGTTTACTATACTTTGCTTGGAGGAGAACCGTGATTTGTCAAAAGGCGCTAATTCTGGCAGAAAATCGGAGGCCTGCATATATGGTGCAGGGCGGCCATTTCATTGGTGTAAGAATAAGATGCGAGTTCATCTGTGTACTCCAGCGTGCAAAATGAGCTGAGATATTGCTGTAGAATCCAAAGGCCACTGCCGTATTTCTTTGTTTGTTTGATGTTGTCTCTTATTTTCTTCTGTGGTTACCAAAAGTTCAGCATAAGTCTGTTCTGGTTGTTGAACAAGAGAGAGAGACAAGACGTTGCTGTTTAACCTGTCTTCACTGTAAATAAAACACTGCACATTAAGAACCCCAGTTATTGTGTCCTGTGAGGTTAACATAAGTGCGGGCTACATAAGTGTAATCCATTTACCATTTATTTAAAGAATAATACATCCAATGTAAAAAAAACAAAAACAACAACAAAGAAAAGTGAATCATTAGCAAATAAAATAAAAGCAAGCAGAAACTGCATGTAAAAAGATGGCTAGGAATAATGGACAAGACCCCAAAATGATGTCTGAAGCTCACAGAGCTTGTTCAGTGTAACTGCCAGCAACAGAAGAAATGCAGTTGTAGAGATCAAGTAAAGCACTGAATTAACCAGGAAGATTGTTGAGGATCAGCTGAAAGTTAAACCTTATCTATAAACTGATCACGATGAGGGACTGAGCTTCTGGTAAGTTTTTTAGGCAAAGTCAGACACATTTGCATATATCTTTATTCACTTTTCTATTAACCCTTCTCTTGAGTCTACTTCATATTGTGTGGCAACCATGCATTAACATGAAAAATAAACTTTTAAGGTTGCACAAAACTTCTATAGCAACATTCTGGTGGTTGATCATCATGATGGCAGCAGATCAGGGTCCTGGGTGAGCAGTGGTTCTGGGCCCATGTCATAGGGCCTTGTCACAATCTGTCATCAGGTGTGTTGAACACACATGCAGGAAAGCAGACTCCAGGTAGAAAGTTAAATATATTTATTTTCTAATAAACAAACAAAAACGCTGACAGGGCAGCTACTTACTCAGAACAGGACGGAGGACAGATTATAACACCACTGAAGGACAATTCTGAGACAAAGACAAGATGCAGAGGAACTGAATGTACACAGACACTGACTGGGACAACGACAGACACCTGCAGTGATTAACATGAGACACAGGTGAGACAGGGGCTGAACACGTGGGAAAAACAGAGCTGAACAGGAAACACGAGGAAACAAACAGAGACAGGACAAAAACCCTACAGTTTGTTTACGTTCATCCAGGAAGTAAACCGGAAGTAGAACTTCTTCTATAGTGTTTTTTTTAAGGAGAGTTTACGCACTCTGCATGTCAGTACTTCTGTTCAGAACAAAGCCCGCTGCATGTGAACACTCGTCATGAACAGATTGTGCCCATGTAAACAATACATTTGAATTATTTAATCTGAAAACATTTCAATCTGTTCAAAAAATTAGTTTTGATTGCTTCACTTGGGTTTTCACATTATCGGTGAGATGGGCGGGCATGGAGTCGTAGATCAATAGAGACGGAGATGTGTTAAAAAAAGCCATCCGGTCTCTTAACATAAACTTCTCTCAGTCACTCACTCATCTACTCCTCATCCATCCAGCCCTTTGGGTTAGCCTTGATGATGACGCCGGCCAGAAACTTTTGTTTTGGTAAAGTCTTCCTCTTGAAAATCACCATGGGTTGTTTCTGGCCATTAGCTTGGCAACTGAGAACTACAGTGAAGGATGACTTGTAATTCCCTGTGGTGCATATAGATACTGTACTGGCATAGGCGTCGCAACCATTATTTGTGAAGGGGACATGTCCCGCCACGTTAAAAAAACTTTCATTTGGACACCCCCCCCCCCCCCCCCCAGTATGAAACTAGTTCAGGAGGCGCAGTTTCATTTCTTCGTGAACGAATCCATTTCACCTGATTAATAGGAGAATACTCAAACCACTAAAACTCCACTCCAGGTTTTCCTGGTTACCTCCAACTTTAACACAGAGCAGAAACTGTGCAGCTGCTGAGTCTCCTGCGTCGGCAGAAAACGTTCACAGGTGGAGGAGATGGAGACACCTCTGTGTTATTCGCTCGCCAGTTTAGCAGCTTAGTGCGGGCAGTGGTTGACCAGGGGGGGTTGATCATAAACATATATTCATGTTAGGAGAAGTGCAGCGCTACGTCTGTAGCATGTTATCTTAGCAGTAACTGTGACGCTGCAGGTGTAAGAGACGCTGTGTGTTCAGGTGCATTAAAGTTGAAATGTCTTTAAAACCCCACACCTTATTGTCCTCAAGCTTCGTGAGAAACATCATTTAGATGAGTAGTGTTGAACACAAGTAAAAAAGTCTAGTGGTGATGTTTTTTATTTCTCTATAAAGACAAATAGTGCCGATCTGACACTCTGTATTAAAGTGTATTAAAGTTAAAATGTCTCTAAAACCCACAGCTGAATTTAAACAAACTTGGTGAGAAACATGTTTTAAATGTGTGGAATTAAAGAAAATCTAGGTGAAATGGTTTTTTTTTGTACACTAGTGTACACTTTTTTACCCGCGCTCATGCGCGCTTGCGCACACACTCACACACACACATGCACACATCATTGTGTCTCCCCCACATTATGGATGCTTCTGATGCCCTGGGGCGGCTGTGGCAGAGTGGTTAGAGCAGTCGTCCTCCAATGCAAGAGTTGGGGGTTCGAATCTTCCAGCAGTCACATGTCGAAGTGACCCTGGGCAAGACACTGAACCCCTCATAGCCTCTGATGTGTGTCCCATCAGTGTATGAATGTGATAAAGCTCTGATTAGTCTCTTTAGAATGATTTGTTCAATTAGCTTTGTAGAGATCTAGTATAGAGCTGTATGAATGGGTAAATGAGGCACAGATTGTTGTAAAGAGCTTTGAGTGTCTTGATAAGATAGAAAGGTGCTGTATAAATACAGTCCATTTAC
>NC_056514.1:6978086-6996872 GCF_014905685.2 Nematolebias whitei
ATATATATATATATATATATACTTTGTATTTATATATACTGCACTGTAACATTTTTTAAATTTAAATTGTTTATTTAAGGAGGAAGATTGGGAGTGTGATTGCATCCATTGCATGTCATGACAAAGTTTACTGAACTTGAACTGAACTTGAACTACTGTATTCCTACTTCGAGTTTTTTTTTTACTTATTGTGGGTGGGCATGGGCCCAAAGACCCATGATAAACGAGGGATCACTGTATATTTAATTGTAGGATTGCACCGCTCGGGATGGCTGCATGTTGGAGCAGCTCTATTACTTTCATTCTGAGATTTTGCTTTTGGAAATTTTAGTTCCTTTTTTTCTGGATGTAAATCACCATTTTTTGGATGATTGTTTCCTCTGGTATTAGATGCTGTGTAGCTGGAAGGATTTTTACTGAAACCTTTTTACTTTTTGATATTTGTTATGATGCATAACCATAACAAAAAGGGTCTTGATGGGGTTGGGGTAGGGCTGCCCACCTGGAACCAGAAAGTACCATGTTCAAACCTCAGCCATTCCCGCATGTCGTTGTGTCTCTGAGTAAGACACCCAATCCCGGATTGCTCCCTTGGCGCTTACATAACTGCCCCACTGCCCCACCTGGGTGTATCCCCGGAGCGATGGGTTAAATGCAGAGAACTAATTTCACCATTGTATGGGAACATACAATGATGACAACACATAGCACTTATTACTCATTTTATTTGCAGCAGGTCAGCGACCCAAAGCACATGGCCAACATCTCATAGGAGTGGCTTCAGGACCACTCTGTGAATGTCCTGGAGTGGCTAAACCAGAGTCCAGACTTGAATCTGATTGAACATCATGGAAATATCTGAAAACGGCTGCACAGACGTCTCCCATCCAGCCTGATGGAGCTTGAGAAGTACTGCAAAGAAGAACGGGACAAACTGCCTACAGATTGGTGTGCTGAGTTTGTGGCATCACATTCAAAAATACTTGAGTCTGTAATTGCTGCTAAAGGTGGAGAAACAAAGTATTAGGCAAACACTGTGACTACTTGCACAAATGTGATTTCTTAGTTTTCTGTTTTTAATAAGTTTGCAAAAATCTTATCTTTTTTTTCACTTTGTCATAATGGGGTATCGTGTGTAGAATTTTGCAGAAAGAAATTACTTTAATACAATTTGAAATAAGGCTGTTTATTTTATAGTCATTGCATGATTATAATATTAAACTTCACACTAGTCATTGCTTGCACTTCTAAATTAAAATGTTATCAAATGTGTGTAAAAGTAAACCCCTTCTGTACTCACTCAGCCATGGTGCACACCTTCTTCTCGGCAGGCTTCCTTTTTGACCTCTCTTTACGACAACGTATAGCACTGGTTGACAGGTGTACCACCATAGTCAAACTCACTACTTCCCACCATACACAGAGCACGTCACACTGGCTAGGTTTTGCGCTTGCTAGCCTACATTTTGTTTATTTTCTCAAACTCCTGCATTCAGTGCATAAAATAGCACAGACATTCAGTTCAGGTGTAATGAAACAGATACTGCTTGCAGGGAAAGTGAAACCAACCCTGCTTGGGGTTTTGGTTAAGCATGTTGTTTATTGTTGGAGCTTATTTTAAATAGAACTGTTCTTAAATTTCTTGTCTTGAGATAGAGGTTTTTTTTCCTGTAAACATTTTAAGCTGCAGTCTCAACTCTAGAGGTGTAACTTTTGCCAAAGATTAAAAAAAGACTGGTCTAATTCATCCATCCATCCATCCATCCATTATCTTTACCCGTTTATTCCATTTTGGGTCACGGGGGTCGCTGGTGCCCATGTCCAGCAATCACTGTGCGAGGGGCGGGGTACACCCTGGACGGGTCTCCAGTCCATCACAGGGCCACATAGAGACAAACGAGACAAACAACCATTCACTCTCTCACTCACACCTAGGGACAATTTAGAGTTACCAATCAGCCTAACATGCATGTTTTTTGGTCTGTGGGAGGAAACCGGAGTACCCAGAGAAAACCCACGCATGCACGGAGAGAACATGCAAACTCCACCCAGAAGGCCCCTGGACTGGGGTTTGAACCAGGGACCTGCTCACTGAGAGGCAGCAGCTCTACCAGTTGCGCCACCATGCTGCCCTGGTCTAATTCAATTAAATTCAATTCAAATTCAATAATACTTTATTAATCCCAAAAGGAAATTATTTGTTATTGTAACTCGTTATCCTCATTTCATTAAGAGAAGTTATAGATACTGATGGCTGTAGACAGGAAGGATCTCTTGTAAAGGTCCATCCCACAGTGAATCCTAAGAAACTGGCTGCAGATGCCGTCCAATCCGTCCACCCAGACTCGGCTGGCCTCTCGGTTCCTCCGGGCTGTAGGACCGCCCCAATGCCGGGCAGAACTCCTCCCAGAGCGATGGCCACTCCTACCAGTAGTCTGCTGAGCTCCTTGTCGCTGCGGACAGACAATTGTAGGTGCCGAGGGACAATCCTGTCCTTCCGCTGTCATGAGCCGTGTTTCCTGCTAGTTCCAGGATCTCAGTGGTCAGGCACTCGAGCACAGCTGGCAGGTAGATGAGAATGCGTCCACAGAACATCCTTTTCAACTCATTTGAAATTGGGGGCTGTAGCTGAGATATTATTTGAGCTTTTGAGATGTTAATCAGATACTGTTGGTTGTAGAAAACTGCCTTGTTGCCATGGTTACGCATCATAACAAATGTCCAAAACTAAACAAGTTTCAGTAAAAATCCTTCCAGCTGCACAACATCAGATGCCAGAGGAAACAATCATCCAAAAAATGTGATTTACATCCAGAAAAAGAGGAATTAAAGTTTCCAAAAACAAAATCTCAGAATGAAAGTAACAGAGCTGCTCCAACATGCAGCCACCTTGAGCGGCGCAATTCTAGAATAATTCTAGAATTCTAGAATTATTCTGCCTGTATTCTTTTTTTATGTGTATTCCAGTAGATTAATCAAAAAATATAGTGGTGGCTGCCAAGTTAGTACAAAATGTGCCAAGCTAGAAAATATTGTACATTGTCCAGAATAGTTTTGTCAGTCTATACACAAAAATAGTTTGTGATTTTCAATAAAGGTTCACACAAATTATGGCCATACTCACTTGTCATACTCAGGATTCAGTGAGATTGCAATTGAAAATGTGCCTTTTTTATTGCAATTTTTAGACTCTAATGCCTCTGTGGGCAGCATGGTGGCTCAGTTGGTAAAGCCGTTGCCTCTTAGCGAGAAGGTTGCCCGTTCAAATCCCGGCCCAGGAACGTTCTGGGTGAAATTTGCATATTCTCTCCGTGCGTGCTTGGGTATTCCCCAGGTACTCCGGTTTCCTCCTACAGACCAAAATCATGCATGTTAGGCTGATTGGTAACTCTAAATTGTCCCTAGGTGATAGAGAGAGTGAATGGTTGTTTGTCTCATTTGTCTCTATGTGTCCCTGTGATGGACTAGAGACCTGTCAGGGTGTCCCCTGCCTCTCACACAGTGATAGCAGGATATGGGCATCAGTGACCCCAGTGACCTGAAAAGGAAGAAGCAGGTAAAATATAATGGATGGATGGATAGATGGATGCCTCGTATGCATTGTAAAGCCCAATCAGTCCTGGACTGACCACATGGGCGGCTGTGGCTGAGTGGTTAGAGCAGTCGTCCTCCAATGCGAGAGTTGGGGGTTCGAATCCACCAGCAGTCACATGTCGAAGTGTCCCTGGGCAAGACACTGAACCCCTCATAGCCTATGATGTGTGTCCCAACAATGTATGAATGTGATCTAAAGCACTGATTAGTCTCTTTACAATGATTTGTTCAATTAGCTTTGTAGAGATCTAGTATAGAGCTGTATGAATGGGTAAATGAGGACACAGATTGTAGTGTAAAGCACTTTGAGTATCTTGAAACAAGTTAGAAAGGCGCTATATAAGTGCAGTCCATTTACCATTTACAGTTGGCTCAGCCACGATCTTCCACAGCTCTGGGTTTGTTCACTTTCAGCAGAGTGCCGCCTCGATGTGAGCAGAATCATCATAGCAGGAGCAGGCAAATTTCACCTCAGCAATACTGGTGCTATCTTTTGCATTGCCATTTTTTTCAGAAAGAAAAATAGGAACTCTATCACACACCCAGCCAGAAGCCAGTAGCTGAAGAGAATGGTGGTAAGGAGCAGTTGCTGGACGTAAGAATCATTGGTGATACCCACGAGCCAGTCTGCTGACATCAAATCTGCAGCACTAGCCCAGCCCAAATAGAACCCAACGTCTCTGTTCCAAAAATCCAGCTGGAAGTGGGATAGACTGTACAATGCCAAAACTCAAAACCCAGGATGAAACCAGGGTCAGGCCAGTCCAGGCTGGGATGTGCTTACAATGCATAAGGGCCATAACAGTTGCAGTCATGAATGTTCCTGATTCTAATGCAAACCCAGCAGGGGATAATCTGTCTAGTTCTTATAAACACAAGTTATTACAATGGATCCATTACAAATTGACAAATTTTGGTGCAACTAAAGCAGAAAGATAAAATACTTTTAAAAAAAATCAATAACATATGGAGTGTGTGCTCACTTCTTTTGTTAGTGTGTTTGTAAAGTGTAGTATTCACACATTCTCACATTATTGAGCATGCATCAGGATATTCACACACTTGTTCTCAATCATAGCTTCAACATTTCAAAAAGTATAGAAGTGATCTCAAAATAAACACAACCCTATCTGACCTCATCTAGAGATGAAAGGCAACCAAAAAATGACATATGGGCGTTGTTGCATCTTCACAAGTGCTTCCATTTGTAAAGCTTCCTGTGACGAGAGGAAGTGCCTTCTGTTTCTGCTCACTGTTCTTTACTTTTTTCTCCCTATTGGGATCAGCCTCAAGGCTAGCCCCTGGGCTCAGACACACAGCATGAAGCCAGTGCTTTAAATTCTTCTTGAGACCTGAAGTGAAGCGAAGGAACCCAGCATGTCCCCAGTATCCAGCAACTGTGAGTTATGACACATCCGCTCTTTAGGGGCGCTATGTTCTGAAGATGTTGGATCCATCAGCTGAAGAATGTGTGAGATGGGAGGATAAGAAGAAATTGAAAAGACAAATGATCCAAATGCTTTCTGGGAAATCAGAGTTGGGTTTCACTCATATGTCTGCCTGTTTGCAGCTCTGGGAACACATGACATCGCAGATAATCTGCTGAGATGACTCACAATAATTAAAACATTTAGAGGATGCACATTCACCCTCCCCTCTTCATTTTCTTAATCATTAAGTGCAAACCAACATGGATGAATTACACACACACACACACACACACACACACACACACACACACACACACACACACAAACACCCCCCCCCCCGAACCCCCACCCCACACACAGACTAATTCTGGTGTCAATTATCCAGCAAGAGCTAAAGAAGATTTGCAGTGCATTTGAAGTGATAATGTTCTTTATTTTGATAATGAATCACACGAACAGCAGATGTGTTACATAAGCTGCTGAAAATGAAGCAGTTCTAATCTTTTGTCAAGGACTCTATTTTATTTTAAACTCACTATTTAAACCAAAAGGCATGAGCTAAAGTTGCTCAGGGTCCAGAACTTTTCTGAGCAGCCATTGCAAGGACCAGCTAGAAAATGAATTACATACATCATCATCATCATCATTATTATTATTATTATTATTTAATATTATACTTTCAGTAGCTCTTTAAATAAATATGCCACACAGGATCGGTAGATAATTTTCTTAATCCCAGGTTTAATCTTGCAAGATGAAGCAGAGTTGAAATACAGGCCTCAAGATGTTTACATGGTGCTCTGTCTCAAGTCTGCTCAAAGAGCATGAGGACGTGTCTTTTTCTCATGTTAACAAAAGTAAGACAGAATGGCATTAGAAAACAGCAGCATTTCTTTTTTGTGGCAAAGCATAATATCAGGGCCTCCATCTTTCTCCTGAGCTCTTTACGATGTCAACAGATTCTGCAAGACCATTTCCTCCTCAGCACATTCCTTCTCCATCCGGTGATGGTGTGATGCTGCATTTGGATCGGAGATGCCTCGAAGGTTTGGATTTCTGTGAGGCTGGCATTTGTAGAGACAGATTGCTGTCCTCAGTCCAACCCCATGTTTTGACCAAGTCCTATCCAAAAGGTTAATTTTTAATGTCCAAAAATGTCTCTGGCAAAAGAACACATAAAAAAAAGACAAATACACTCATCTCTTATAAGACAATTTCAAACAAAAATGTCACTAATTTTAATTCATTATTTATCTATCCATCTTCGTTAGTGTTGTGTGTCTTTTCATCTTTCTCCAGAAATCAATTTATTTAAGGTCCTGACTCATAATATGAAAACATTTGAACTATTATCTTTTGGTTAAGTTCTGTCTAAGTGAGAGTGCACTAGGAGTCTTAAATATCCTTTAACCTCTTACTGCAATTAATCTTGAACCTCTAGAAAATCCATCCAACTTTCACAAGTTAGCTTATTATAGCTTAATTTATTCAGCTTTTGATATTTACAACCATTCCTGTACCTGTTCAGATCTCAATGTCTCTCGTCTGAGAATGTTCAGTTTATTGAAAAACTGGGTTATTCTCTTATTTTCAGCTAATTTTCCGACCTTTTGTAGCTACTTTCTGACTGTTTTGTGCTTCTGTAATCATTTTCTATTCCCCACTCAAGTGGAACTTTTTAAGGCTTTTCTGTTATCAGTACTTTATTCTTAAAAAGCAACCTAGCATAACCCTCTATTTTTCTTTTTATTTATTTGTCATCTTTTGTCTTCCATAATCCTCTAATTTATCCCTTGATTTATTTTGTGCTATTTCAACTCAAAGCACCAAGCATGCAATCTGTCCCTCATTCACCCATTCATACAACATTCTACTTATAATCAGTGCTCTGTCACATTCATACACCAATGGGATGCACATCGGAGGCAACAAAGGCTTAAGTGTCTTGCCCAGGGACACTTCAGCATGTGGCTGATGGTGGAACTCGAACCCCAACTCTTGCATTGGAGGACAATTGAACCACTCAACCTCAGCTGCCCCTTCACTTGCTTTTCATGGATTCAAACGAGTCATTTCATTATCTTTATTCCAAACTGTTTATCTCCTCTAATTGATATCTTATTGTTAGCCTTTAGCTAGCAATTTATTTAAAATTTTGTTTGCTAATTACTGTTTTTTTTTCTTCCTTGCATTGACTTTCCAACCAGATTTCTGCATAAAATGCAATCTTCCTAGTCAGTTTAGTACCTCTCATCATTTGTTATTTCATCTTATTGATTATGATTCAATCAACCAGCAACTGTCAGTTGAAACCTTTATCTCACCATAAGACCATTTTGCTAGACCAGTAAACACAAAACAAACATAAATGTTAATTTCAAAACAAAAACATAATTTAAAAAACACCATACTTCCTTCAAAATGTTCACTCTCCATCCCTGAAAGTGCAACAAGGATGCATTGTTCAATGGTTCACTCATGTTGTAGCTTTCCATCCATTTCAATCCATCATTTCTTTATTCACTTCAATAAGATGATGTCAGACTGATGATTGTCATTCTCAGAGCAGTCCTCTCCTTTTTGCTTCCAACCTGTCAGTGTGAGTCAATCAATGATACCTTCTTATCCTGTGGAGGAGACATTTTTTTAGGTGTCCATTTTTTCCATTTCTCATTTAGCGTTTGTCCAGCTCCACTCTGTGGAGGTCTTAATTGTCCATTTTACTCTCACACTCATGTTGATCAGTTACTGACAGTTAGTGAATGGCACTAACATGCATATCTGAGCAAATACTCAATCCTTAGTTGAATAAATATAATCCCAGTTGATAATATACGGTAATCCCCCCTGTAGTTTCTTTCAAGAAACAAACAAACAAAAAAACAAACGACTCAATATTTTGTCTCAACTGGATCTCTTTTCGTGCATAAGTCTAAACGTAATGTTCAAAGTTTTCCCTGTAGAGAGGATGGGGTCTTGGACAGATTCTAATAAAGTCAGTGGCCAAAATAATAATTTTAACATTACACATTTCCAAATGACCTCTCCCATTGCATTTTTTTTCACTCACTTCGTCAACGGGTCCGTCTGGAAAGGTCATCTCCAAGAGAATGGACAGTCCTCATCTCAGACTGATCAGAGGTTTCACAGTCTGCTTTTGTGCTGTTTCACCGTACCTTGTACGCAGCTCCATCGACTTTGACTCCAGGAATTCTGTGTCTGCAGTGGGTGAAAATAATCCGGCTCGAAGGACCAAAATGTTAGGATAATTTAATCCATCCATCATCTTTACCCACTTATTCCATTTTGGGTCACGGGGGTCGCTGGTGCCCATGTCCAGCAATCACAGTGTGAGGGGCGGGGTACACCCTGGATGGGTCTCCAGTCCATCACAGGGTCACATAGAGACAAACGAGACAAACAACCATTCACTCTCCCACTCACACCTAGGGACAATTTAGAGTTACCAATCAGTCTAACATGCATGTTTTTTGGTCTGTGGGAGGAAACCGGAGCACCCGGAGAAAACCCACGCATGCACGGAGAGAACATGCAAACTCCACCCAGAAAGGCCATCCAGCCGGGATTTGAACCAAGGACCTGCTCGCTGAGAGGCAGCAGCTTTACCAGTTGCGCCACCGTGCTGCCAGGATAATTTAATATTATCCTTTAAATAAATATATCACATAGGATAGGTAGATAATTTTCTTAATCCCAGGTTTAATCTTGCAAGTTAAAGCAGAGTTGAAATACAGTCCTCGAGATGTGTACATGGCGCTCTGTCTCAAGTCTGCTCAAAGAGAGCATGAGGACGTGTCTTTTTCTAATGTTATCAGACAAAGACAAGGTCTGACGACTCTTGCAGCCTCCTTGCTCTTTCGGGTGAAAGGCTCCATGCTTATGCAGCACTCAGTCCAGTCATAACAACTCTTAACACACGCACATGGTAATATGAGTTATATAATATTTGACATTAATAAGTGAAAAACATCTGTGACCTTTCACATCTCCATCAATTATTATCATTACTAACAACAAAGTCCATGCATAATAATCCAGGTTTACAATCTAACATTTATCAGTCAGGTCATCTAGACAGTTTCTTAAAAAAAAAAAAAAAAAGAAACTGTTCAGATGACCTGACTGAAAAATGTTGGATTATCATCATCATTATTATTATTATTATTATTATTATTATTATTATTATTATTATTCATCTCTGACCTGACATCAAAATTAGTGTAAGAATGTTGAAGCACCCACATCTTCCTCCACACTCATTAGCTCCACTGTCTGGGTCCTTGAGCACAGCCCTGTACCCCCCCCCCCCCCATATGCTCCCCTTGGCATCCTGTGGCAGCCCTCTGCAGCTCAGTGTTCGTTGGCTGCATCATGAAGGGCATACGTTTTACAAACAGTTTGTCTCTGAATGGGTTTTACTGTGTCGGCCCCCGAAGAAGCGAGCAGCTGAAAGAAAAATTATTATTATTGTTGTTGTTGTTGTTGTTTCAACATCAAAGTTCATGCTCAATAATCCAGGTAAAAAGCCAACAAAGTTCAGTCAGGTCATCTGGACAGTTTTGTTTGTTTTCGTTGATCCATTTCGTCCTTCATCAAAGGACTTCATCAGTCCAAGGAGCCGCGAACAATCTCAGTCCCACAAGCAGCACACCCTCATAGTGGACCAACCAGTTTGCTGGTGATAATGAACATTTTCCCTCCAGTTTTAGTCACAGCCCAGTTAGCTCTAATAAGGACCAAGTATGTCAATTAAGACTTTTTCATTGTTTGTCGCTTCAATGACTTCACAAAACAGCCTCTGGACACAAAAAGAGGAACTTCCTATTCTACGTATTTGCATACAAATTGATAAAATAATATCAGCCTCAAATAAACCAACTAATAATGTGTTGATGAGCTCAAAGCAGAAAAGCGTTCTTTGTCTGACCAAGAGTCAGTGCTAGGTCATCTAATACTCTGCTGTGCTTTAAACCAACTTTTCCCAGAAACCACTAACCTTCTGAAATAACAGTTTTATGTTTTCTGCTTTAACTTCATTTCTCAAACCTTAGACTAAAAGATGCTCCAAAAATGATTTGCTTTACAGCCGCTTAAAAAGTCCAGTTGATAGTAGTGTACTGTCTGAAAGTAAAATCAGTTTATGAACATTTTCTTCAACGTATCCTGATGCATGCTCAATAATCCAGGTAGAAAAACATATAGAAAGTCCAGAGGACCAAACGTAACTTTTTTAGATTTTCTTCAATGGTTTCCTCGGATATCCAGACACAGATGGGCTGAGGAAAAATAATTTCTTGTTAAGTATTTATGGAGAGCAGGACATTCAGCTGATTATGTGATGAAATGTGGGAAGAAACTTGTGGATGTAAAGATCGAAGAACCTGCGGTTTCCAGACAAGTGCAATAGACCCTTTGACAGGACATGATGTGCAATGGATGTTAAAATGTGTTTGCATAGGAGAGCCTGAGGTTTAATTTCTGTCTAGTTTTATTTTATTTATTTTTACCATGGCTTACAACGCATACTTATATAATTACTAAACCAGATCTAAAACTATCCTGCTACATGCGCAATAATCCAGGTATAAGAACATAAAAAGTTAAGGCAGGTATCCTGGATGGATTCTTCTTGTTGAAACGTTTCATTTTTTATCCAAAAGACTTTGTCAGTCTGAGGAGCTGCAACAAATTCTGTCTTATGAACAGCCCCTTATCATATTAGATCCACCAATTTAATGCTGACAGCCAAAACTAGCTGTTCACATGATCGAGGACCATCAGCCTAGTGACCGATCATTAGCACCCTGCTGGCCACTTCCTATTCACAGAGGGCTGAGTGATACTAGCAATAACAGCATTGAAAGAGGGGGACAATTGGACACAAAGGCCTGCACCCATTTAATGATGGACAGTTTCTTTTCACAAAGATGGCCTCCTTTACTCCTCTCTCAAATCATCGTTCCTCTCTGTCCATGATGTGAACATCTTCTTCCCTGAAAGAGTGACCTCTGGCCTGGAGATGAGTGTAGACCGCAGAGTCCTGGCCTGATGATGTTGATCTTCTGTGCTGGGCCATCCTTTTGGCCAGTGGCTGTTTAGTTTCCCCGATGTAAGACTGATCACAGCCCTCCTGACACTGAACAGCATACACTCATTCAACCTTTATTTAGACAGGTCAATCCTATTGAGCCCTGAGGACTCATTTACAAGAGAGACCTGATTTCAACAAAGAATGTTGACAACAATGGACAACAGCGACAAAAATAAACAGTTATAAAAAGTCATACAATTTAATTTTTTTTACACAATATTACTCTGTTTGTGCTGGGGGACTGGATCTTTGGGATGAACCAGTCTTTGCCGTAATGTATTTTGGGGTTTAAAAGCCACTGGGACGTTATGTTTAGAAAATAAACGTCTCAGTTTCTCTGATACTCCCTCAACATATGGAATGACCACTGGTCTGGGTCTGGGTTCCTCCTTTTCACCTGTTGGCTGACTGGAGTCCTGTTTGGGTTTCTTCTCTGCTTTCAGGAAGGCCCAGTTAGGATATCCACATTGCTCTAGAGCCTGTCTTGTGTGGGATTTCTCCTTCTGCCTGGCTCCCGAGCTAGTGGGAATGCTGTCTGCTCTGTGATACAGAGTCCTGATGACTCCTAACTTGTGCTCCAAAGGGTGATGGGAGTCAAACTGCAAATACTGGTCGGTGTGGGTGGGTTTGCAGTACACCTCAGTTTGCAAATGTCCTCTATCAGAGACTGAGACCTCACAGTCCAAGAAAGCCAACCTGCCATTTTTACATCTTCTCATGTGTACTTGATGTATTTATCCACAGAGTTGATGTGGTCAGATGTAAAACTCTTACTATTAGGTCATATTTAGACAAATTTTAGTTGTGACTTGTTCAATCCCAACGTGATCATTGCAAAGAGCTACGGGTTGATGTCAATCGGATCAGCACAAAACATTAGCTTTTAATAAACTTGTACTTCTAAAGAGTGAGAAATCCTTCATTGTTTTTAATGTATTATGTCTGCTTTTAGTCAGATATTGATGCAGCATGGTTCCAACATGAAAAAGTTGCTTTTTCACCTTCACCTTTTCTCCTTAACTGCTGAATGCTTCCAGAGTTGCAAGCTAATTATTGCTGATGTTCAGCTTAGCTGGACTCAATCAAATCAAAACTGATGGAGATGTAGAACACAGTGATGATGTCTTGTAACTAAGAATGATAAATAAGAATCAAAAGCACTTTATGCTTTTGTCTTAATGCTGGGAGTGATTATAAGTTTTTAAGGCAAACTAGAAAAATGAGCATTTTCTGTGAAACTGCAGTGTGAACACTGAACTGGAACTGAGTTGTTAAACCTGCAACAATCAGAAGAAGTGTTAGCTTTAGCAAAGCAAAAACCAGCAGCTAAAATGAGTGTGTGGTCAGTTTGTTACCCAGTGTCTCCCTGTATTAGTTTTCATTGTGTATTCCCTCAGTCATTACCGTTCCTCTTCTCACACCTGCTCCTCATATTTGTCTCAGCTGCCACCACTCACCTCATCACTCCCCTTTTAGTTTAAGTCCTAGTTTTCAGTCCATCATCAGTCTGTCAAACCATTTGTCTCCCAGATATTCCCCGAGTGTGCTTTGTGTTTTCATTGATTTGTGTCTTGTTTTACTGCCCTGCCAGCTTTTGTTTTATTTTTCATTCACTCCTTTTGGTATCTAGTAATTAGTCTTCATCATTGTCTTTTCTTACAAAACCTGACTAAAAAAAGCTAAAAGACAAAATTAGCAACAAAAAAATCCACCCACCCATCCACTATTTTTTACCTGCTTCTTCCAGTTCATGTTGCTGGGGTCACTGGTGCCCTTGTCAAGCAGTTACTGTGCGAGAGGAGGGGTACACCCTGGACAGGTCTCCAGTCCATCACAGGGACACATAGAGACAAATGAGACAAACAACCACTCTCTCTCTCTCACCTAGGGACAATTTAGAGTTACCAATCAGCCTAACATGCATGTTTTTGGTCTGTGGGAGGAAACCGGAGTACCCGGAGAAAACCCACGCATGCACGGAGAGAACATGCAAACTCCACCCAGAAAGACCCTGGGCCGGGATTTGAACCTGCAATCTTCTTGCTGAGAGGCAACAGCTCTACCACCTGAGCCACAGTGTGGACAGACCAGCAGCTATTACCATAACAAAACCTCAAAGGTAAAATTAGCTAGATTTAAAACAACAGTCTGAAACAGCCAAAGACTGGCTAAAACTAGTAAGACATTAGCTAAATGCTAAAAATGCAACAAGTATGTTAAAGTATATTTCAACGAGCACATTTTCAAACATTTGAAGAGTGCTTGATGCTTTTTATGAGGAAAAAAACAAGTTTTTTGTTTCCTTTAGGAACTGGGGGAACAACTGTTGTACATACTCAAGACACATTGAGATCTGTCCTATACATCTGATAAGTTCATGGCAAAGGCCAGTGCAGACATGTTCCTCTTTTTAGTGTTCTACATCACTTTATAATCTAGCTGTGTTTCGTTTTTTAATACCATTTTCTTTCATTTGTTCTTCTCAATGTATATGCTTTCTTTTTTTTATTTTATTTTAATTTATTTATTCATTTCAAATCAAAAACACAATAACAATTTAAAAACAAGAGAGTAAAATACAAAACATAAAATGAAAGGCAGCAGAAGAAGAAAAAAAATCTTATTATTTCTGCCCCTTCTTAAACAAAATCAATTCAAACAATCAATTCAATCAATAATCATCTATAAATAATACAACAAAATTACATAACTGATCACAATTTTTTCCATTTATATTTCGTTTGATATTAAATAACTTAAATCTATATGTATCTATTCAACAATATGTTCTTAATCTTTTTCTTAAATATAAACATTGACTTTGATTTTTTTACATCATCTTCCAATCTATTCCAAAAACCTATTCCCTGTACTGAAGTAGACCTACCCCTTAAACTAGTCCTATACTTTGGTTTCACAAAAATATCTGTTCCCTTTAGATTATAACAACTTTTCCTTTTCACAAAATATGCTTGAATGTTCGAGGGTGGTATATAATTCTGAGCTTTATACATAAGTAAGAGAATATTATAATCCACCAGATCATAAAACTTAAGTAATTTCAATTTATAAAATAAAGCCGTTGTAGGATGACAGTAATGTTTTCTTGTTATAATTCTCATAGCTCTTTCCTGTAACACAAAAATAGGCTTAGTTATAGTTTTACAAGCTGTTCCCCAAACATCAACACAGTAAATTAAATGCGGGACTATAAAAGTATTGTACAGCAAACACAAAGCATTATCATTCAAAAGATCCCTTACTTTATACAGTACTGCCATGGACTTAGATATTTTAGTTTTTACAAAATTTATGTGTTGTTTCCATGACAGTTTATCATCAATAATTACACCCAAAAACCTTACCTCATTCACTCTACATATCTCAACACCATCAATTTTGAAAGGAAAATCCACAGTTATCTTTTTATTTTACTAAATATCATAAAATTAGTTTTAGCAACATTCAATGATAATTTGTTTAATTTAAACCAAGTTTGTATTTTAACAAACTCCATCTTCATCAACTCAAACATCTGTTCCAAGTTTTTACCCGAACAAAAGAATGTGGTATCATCAGCAAATAAAACACATTTGAGGTTACCAGACACCTCAATTAAATCATTTACGTATAAAATAAACAACTTAGGTCCAAGAACTGAACCTTGAGGTACTCCACATGAGATACTGCATAGATTAGAGCATACATCATCAATCTGTACAAACTGTTTTCTGTCCCTCAGATAACTAGATATCCACTGTAGAGCTGGACCTCTAATAACATATTGTTTCGATTTTTCAAGTAGAATGGTGTGGTCAATGGTGTCAAATGCTTTTTTTAAATCAACAAATATGCTTATACAATGTTGTTTTTGATCTATCGCTGTAGTAACTTGTTCTATCAACTCCATAAGAGCCAAGGATGTTGAATTTTTTTATCTAAAACCATACTGACTATTACTTAAAATATTATGTTTATCAAGAAATTTATCTAATCTGGACACAAATAATTTTTCAAGAATTTTTGAAAATTGTGGCAACAAACATATAGGTCTATAGTTGCTAAATATACATTTTTCACCATTTTTAAAAAGAGGAACTACCTTAGCTCTTTTCATTCTGTCAGGGAATATTCCTTTTGAAAATGATAAATTACAGATGTATGTGAATGGCTCAATAACATGACCCATTATTTCTTTCACAACCATCATATCCATGTCTTCACAATCTTTAGATCTTTTGTCAGTAAATTTTTGAACTACCTTCATTATTTCTTCTTTATCAGTTCCATCTAGAAACAGACTGTTTACACAACCATTGATTAAATAACTCACGTTTTTATCCACTTTAGGAATTGAAGCTGCAAGATTAGACTCAACATTTACAAAATAATTATTAAATCCATTAACGATTTCATTTTCATCCTGAATTTCCTCATTATTTTCCACAAAATGTTGTGAAAGTCCCATATTATCCTTGTGTTTTTTTTTATAACATTGTTCATTACTCGCCATGTTGCCCTCATGTCACCACTACATTTGTGTAATAATTCACTATAATATTCTCTCTTATGTTTCCTTATAATCCCTACTAATTTGTTTTTATACTTTTTATATTTATCTTCAGCCTCTTGAGTTCTGGATTTCAGGAAACAAGAATATAGATAGTTCTTTTTTTACATGCGTTTCTCAATCCTTTAGTCATCCATGGATGATCAACTGTATTTTTCTTTATATAATTTTTTTGCACACAATTTTTTTTATACAATACTTCAAGAATCTTCATAAACTTATCATAAGATTTGTTCACATCGTCTGTATACACTTCTCCCCAATTTTGTTTAGCTAAGTCATCTTTAAATTTATCTAATGCTTTTTTGGATGTGTTTATTATTTTATTCTTTCTTATAAGTGTTTTTGATATACTGACATCGTTTTTATAAATAGTGAACACAGGTAAATGATCACTAATATCAGTCATCAAAATACCACTCACCATATCACCATCTGTTATATTTGTGAAGATATTATCAATTATTGTTGCACTTTGAGTTGTGATTCTTGTTGGATTTGATATTAACGGATACAAATTTGAACTATACATTGACTTTATGAATGTACTGATGTTATTTGAATCAGTTTTATTTCCTAAATCAATATTGAAGTCTCCACATAAAAAAACTTTTTTATTTCTGCTCTTTACTAGTAACTCCAATATTTTATCGGTAAACATTTCTATCTTTGAGCATGGTGATCGATATACACAACTTATTATAATGTTTTTTCCATTTTTATTGATTATTTCTATTGTTATCATTTCCATCATATTATCAACAATTGTAGACATTTCACTGATTACTTTACATTTTATTTCCTTATCTATGAATAGAGCCACTCCTCCACCTTTTTTATTTTTTCTGTTCATATGATGTAATTCAGGCAGCACGGTGGCGCAACTGGTAGAGCTGCTGCCTCTCAGCGACCAGGTCCCTGGTTCAAACCCCGGTCCAGGGTCCTATCTGGGTGGAGTTTGCATGTTCTCTCCGTGCATGCGTGGGTTTTCTCCGGGTACTCCGGTTTCCTCCCACAGTCCAAAAACATGCATGTTAGGCTGATTGGTAACTCTAAATTGCCCCTAGGTGTGAGTGAGAGAGTGAATGGTTGTTTGTCTCATTTGTCTCTATGTGTCCCTGTGATGGACTTGCAACCTGTCCAGGGTGTACCCCGCCCCTCGCACAGTGATTGCTGGACATGGGCACCAGCGACCCCCGTGACCCAAAATGGAATAAACGGGTAAAGAAAATGGATGGATGGATGATGTAATTCATACCCTTCAACATATGCACTTTCCATATTCTCATCATTAAGCCAAGTTTCAGATAATGCTATTATTTTAAAAGTTTTATTTAATCCTTTGAAATAATCTAATATGTAGGATATATTTGCATTTAAACTTCTACAATTCAGGTGAACAATAGAAAGACCTTCATCTGCCATGTTTACATCGTTAAACTGTTCTTCATTATAATATTTACTGTCTTTATTAACTGGAAAAAAATTCTATCTATCACCTCTTCAACATTATATATTTTGAATTCTGATTTATCGTACGTCATCATAATTCAGTGTATTTGTTCATCAGGTTATTCACTGTATCTACTTTAATGTGGAGAATCTTTGAAGACCTATAATTAGTCATCTTCTAGACTCATCTAAATTTTTCCAAATCCTTCAGTTCTTTTATTAGTTTTGCTTGCGATCCTTCTTGTGCTTTAATCCAGATTTTTCCATTTCTTGTCCATGTCGCAACTATTTTTTTGTTTGTTTTTTTAACAACCTAGCTTCACGGGCAATATTTCCATTTCTTTTTGTTAAATGTTCATTTATGTAAACTTTTGTTCCCTTTAGTTTTTTTGCTTGCATGATTACACTATTTCTTGATTTCCTGCTAATGAATTTTACAACAACAACCGGTTTAGATTTTTCAGATTTGCTGGGTAAGGTGTGACACAAAGAAATATCTTCATGTGTCATGAACCAGAGGCCGGATCGCAAACAACAACAACAACCACTGAGAGGGTTAAAAGATTTATTGTGAAATAAAGTAAAACCCTGGAGTAGGTCCGGTTCTGGGCTGGTTCCGATCTTCTGATTGGTAGTTCGTGATTGGGAAGTGTTGAAGTGGCGGGCTGCCAGTAGAAGTAGAACTGATGTTAAGGTCCACTGGAACGGAGTCCAACAGGCTTGCAACTAAAAGATAAAGGTTAGTAGATGCAGGGGGAAAGGGACTAATAGGGGAAATGAATCTGTGGGAATCAGATTCAGGGATAAGGATAAGTCCGTGATACAGAATGAGCTTGACCTTTAATCCGTGATCCAAAAAACAGTCAGAAGGGAAAGGCAGAGTTCATACCGTGAAGTCAGTTGTTCAGCAGAAGTATCCAGTACGTGATCCAAAGAGAGAGTCAAAAAACAAGAGCATGAGTCGGTACCTGATCAGATGAGCAAAAGCAGACGAGGGCTGAGGCAAAAGCGTGGTCGTGGTCAAGGCAAGGGTCATGAACGTGATGAGTCAATCAATGGAATGCTGGAAAGTCTACTGCTGATGAGACAGGATAGAGAATCTGGCCCAGACTGAGAGGAATGAGTGAACTTAAGTACTGACTGGACCAGGTGGTGGAGCTGTGGGATAATGAGCGGTGACAGGTGACATGAGTTGAGTGATTACTGAGTGTGCAGCATGACAGAGGAGCTGACAGAGAGCAGAGCTATGACATCATGATTTATATCAATCTCCCTGTCTTGTAAAAAGGAGACCACCTGTTCTTCTAACGTCATCTGTTCCATTGGAGTTGCATCTTCAGTAATTCCTTCACCAGCAGCGACTTTTGCATATGAACGATTTTTAATCTCCAGTCCAGTTATAACGAGGTTGTCTTGTCTAGAGTTCTGTTCCAAGTCATCAATCCTTTGTTCGAGTTCCACTATTTTTTTTATTTTTGATATTTATTTGTAATTTCAATTTTTTGACTTCTTCAAACAAACCCATCAAGAGTTCCTGTTGTGATGTTAGTTTCACAAGTTCTGAACTCATAAAGTTCAGAAATTTCCGTATTTCTTCCATATCGTCAGAGTTTTGTTCAGTCAAATCA
>NC_056514.1:7011872-7027351 GCF_014905685.2 Nematolebias whitei
TTTTTGTATTGAACGCTTTTTGAATTCATTATGTCCTGGATGACTGAGAATCTTCACCAGCAAATAGACCTATTCGCACAGGATTAGTTTTACCTAGGGACCACATGCTATTTGTAATAATTACGGAGATTGTTTGTGTTGTTAATCCCGTGCATATCGGCCATGTCAGTAATTTGTAAAGTAAAAATTCCCCCGCAAATTACCTACTATATTTTACTGAACTCCAAGGTCCTGTGATAATGCGAATAGGCATCTCTGTGATTTGGACAGAAATGGGTCGGATCCGATACGTAATGAGGCGTTTTTTTGTTTACGCAAAATCCATCCATCCATCCATTATCTTTTTACCCACTTCTACCATTTTGGGTCACAGGGGTCACCGGTGCCCATGTCCAGCAATCACTGTGTGAGGGGCGGGGTCGCAAGTCCATCACAGGACCACATGGAGACAAACAACCATTCACTCTCTCTCTCACACCAAGGGACAATTTAGAGTTACCAATCAGCCTAACATGCATGTTTTTGGTTTGTGGGAGGAAACCGGAGTACCTGGAGAAAACCCACACATGCACGGAGAGAACATGCAAACTCCACCCAGAAAGGCCTCTGGACTGGGATTTGAACCAGGGACCTACTCGCTGAGAGGCAGCAGCTCTACCAGTTGCGCCACCATGCTGCTTAAGCAAAATCATTTGGAAAAATATAAAACAGGGTATTTTAAATGAACGCGCTGCTGGCTTCAGCTTTTATGCTGCTACTTTCTTCACTGCAGATGACAGCAGGTGCGGAGATGCGTGCGTGATCAGCTGACCCATCCATCCATTATGCGCTTCTTCCTTTTCAGGTAGCAGGAGTCGCTGATGCCCATGTCCAGCCATCACTTTGCGAGAGATGGGGGACACCCTGGATAGGTCACAAATCCATTTCAATCGGCTGGTCAGCGGACGCGCGGATGCTTATGCACACGACCGGTGACAGCTGTCCAACTGAGCTTAATGTGGCTTCTTTTTTTTTTACATCTTAAACCGGCCGGTCGGACCTGCCTCCTCCTCAACAAGTAGATTAACAAAATTTTATATTGTGCGTTATTTAGTTTTCTTTGTGCTGATTCATAAAACCACATCAAAGCCTGATCCCGTCCGGGACCGCACATTAAACATATTATATGGACCGGCCCGGTCGTGACAAAGCAGCTCGTTAACATCATATCTGGAAGATGTCAGTAAATTTCTGCTAAATCTCAGGCTTTGGTTATCCCGTGCGAATGCGCCACATAAAAAGCAGACGTTGGGGAGTAATTTATTTATCACATGTGGCCCCTAGGTAAAAGTAATCTCATGGAAATAGTGCTAATGTTGAACTATTCAGAGTGACTTTTCATCTAAGCATGCTAAAAAATTATTACGAAAAAAAAAGGGCCAGATCATGTGAACTCTGTTGTATAAAACTTCCAAATCCCCATTACATCTCTATTTATATACAATCATTAGATTTTTTTTGAAGCACAAGTAGCAGCTGCTAACTGTGGAACTTCCTGTGCAGCCTGGGTTACTTTCCACAAACGGAAAAAAATATTTATGTTGAATTTACTATGTAATGTGAAAAATATTTTACATCTAAAACCCTTCAGTGAAAGTAAGTAATATTAGTACTAACCATACCCCATAAATTAGCATTTAATTAATGTTCATTTCATTATGGATGTGCTGGATTAAGAGTTAACAGATAATTACAAAAAATTAAAAGCCATAAAAATGGGAAATAGTTGATTTTATAAAATAATGCAAGTTATAAATTCAGGCCTCTCTTGTAAATGAGTCCCTGAGGCTCAATGGGATTAACCTATCTAAATAAAGGTTGAATGAATTAACCTATTTAAAGCCATATGAATCCTAAAGGACCAGGAGGAGTACTAATTTCCACCCCCCTCCACAAAAAGATGCCTTAAATTTCCCAGCAATGCATCACCAATTCCTCGCTCAGAGCTCCACCATCGTCCTTTAGATGTGTCTCAGGGTGCATTCACACCACCCCTGTTTAGTCCACTTTAATCGAACTCTAGCTCGTTTTCCTAGAAAGTCCGGTTCGTTTGGGGAGGTGTGAATGCTCCATCGAACTCTGTCACGGAACAAAAAGGCGAACTCTGGCCCGGGCTAAAACCTAGGTCTTGGTCCAGTAGAAGAGAACCCCAGCACGGTTCGAGTACAGTGTGAATGTAAACAGACCGGGCCCCGCTCCACAAGCAAGAAGTGGAGTACAGCACAGGGCAAACAAACACGCATTTCTCTTACCTCATATAGAGCTGTCAGCTGTCTTGTGTGAAAAACAATATTCTCCATAGTCGTCTGCCTCAACTTCTGCTCATGCTGAGTCCATTTTTGAAAAATGACAAAATATAACTCCTAAAACTGCTAAAACTTGGTGCCACTCCGTTTTTGTTTTAATTTCCAGAAGAAGAAGAAGACGTGTCTTCAGAGGTTTTTGTGTTGTTTCTTTCAGTAGGTCTTGGTGCAGCGCCCCCACAGGCGAGTGGGGGAATAGGTTGGTTCAACAGGTTGACTCGTCTGCACAGTGCAGTGTGAATGCAAACGCACCAGCTCAAATGTAACAAAATGTTATGAATATTGGTCCCCAACCGAACCGAGTCTACTGGACTATCAGGTGTGAAAACAACCTTAAGCCTCCAGTATACTGCCGCGTTCACGTGTACATACGCGTGTACTGTACGCAGAGGGTTCAGACTTCATACTCCAGCGTACACCCCGAGCAGCTGCAGAGCAGCTTCACAGACAAGGGGCGTTTACCTTTGGGACAAATTGAGGTCGCCGATTGGTCATTTGCTGACACGCCTACTGGATTGATTGACAGGTCGGGGGGAAAAAAAAGGCCTGTGTTTATATGTTGTTAATAAAAATATCTAAAAAATAAAAATAAAAAAACAGGGAGCGCTGGCTCTACAGCCCACACATCAGACCAGCCCACCAGGAAATCTCCAGACCCTCCTGCAGCCACGCTGGACCTGAGTTTAATTCGCTCGTGACAAATTCCTTCATTTCTCACCATTTCAGTCATGGCATCAACGGAGGAGGAAGAGATCACTGCCCCTTGGCAAAAACAAAAAACAAAAGAAAAGGCCAGATCAGGGATGAAGAAGGGAATTTAATACATTGGTGTCACATACAAAACAGTCCATCGCCGGGCAGTTTATTGTGCGACACCGCGTACGCATATGCGGTCGTAAAAATTGAGCTTTGCACGGACATGACCTGGGGGGTACGCTCGTACCTCTGCGTACGTATGTGCGTACCTCTGCGTTTGGATGTACGCGGCAGTATACTGGGGGCTTTAGCCTTGTCACCCTGTCTCACAGCAGGACCTCCTGCCCAGCTGACATCTTTCTGCAAAAGATGGCACATCCGTTAGTGCAATGGTTCTCAAACTTTATTGTACTTTATTGTTGGGTCTCCCTTTTTTTATTAACTGTCCTGCATAATATTAAAATCTGTAAATACTTATGATAAACTACAGTTAGAGAGAACATTGAGAGTTTCTGGAGAACAAAAAGTTAAAGGGACACATTTTCTTTAAAGTTGAGTATACAAATATGCCTCTGTTAGTGTTTGTTAGTTTTGCTTGTTTGCAAGAACTAAAGCAGCAGAAACAACAAGTCACAATGAGTGTCACATCACTCAAACAGGCTGTGCGCGCTCCCATGGTGGCTGATTATGCCAAATCATCAATTTTTGGTACAACACGTTTCCAACAGCAAAAAGAGCTTTTAGAAATGAAGCGCGCATTGAGGCATTTAAAAGTACTCACCTCAGCTGGGTTGTGGGGCGCAATGCATTAAATGTGTCACAGACGTCTCCTAGATTATTTTACGCGATGAATTACCTCAATTTAGCCTTCCTTGCTTAAAATTCCTAATTTTAGCGAAAATATACCTCATCATTTTCCAAACATTTTCCAAAAATGTTTTTTTTGTTTGTTTGTTTGTTTGCTATTTTGTGCATCCCTGAAATAGGTTTGGGCTACAACAAAGCATATCAATGTTGGTTCCACCTGCTGAAAATTTTGGCTGGAGAAAACAAAACAACAACAAAATACAGTATGAGTGTTGTCACGCCCCACCTGTCATGGCCCTGGATCCCCCCAACGGAGCCTGACTCACAGTTTAACAACTATTCATTTAGGGCAGCATGTTGGCTCAGTTGGTAGAGCTGTTGCCTCTCAACGAGTAGGCTGCTGGTTCAAATCCCGACCCGGGACCTTTCTGGTTGAAGTTTGCATGTCACCTGTCCAGGGTGTCCCACGCCTCTCACACAGTCATGGCTGGACATGGACACCAGTGACCCCCGTGATCCAAAAAGGAAGTAGCAGGTAAAAGATAATGGATGAATGGAAGGATGGTCTGGAGTCAAATGTGCAAATAAAATGTGCACACCCTGCAGACCATCGGTGTTCCTGTACTACCAACTCAGTTATCCAGTTAATCTAAGATCATTGTGATAGTCATATGACTTTTCAGCACATTCAGTTTCATTTACTCTCACTGCTCTGTCTGAGAGTTTGACTGTTTTTGTCAGTGATTGTTTTATTAATACTACCTATTAATTTACGCTCAGCCACAGTCGTGTACGTGGGCGAGTGACACTTTCATGTCATGAGTGGGGGAGCAGTCGAGGCCTCAGCTCTAATTTTTTTCTGTCACTTCCTTAACAGGAACAGTATGTGTGTGTGTGCATTTGTGTGTGTGTGTGTGTGTGTGTGTGTGTGTGAGTGGGTGGGTGTGGGCTATAGAGACTGAGGAAGAAAGAGCTGCACTGGTGCTGTCACTCAGCTAGCAATATGCCTCAACCAACCCACACAGAGATGGGCAGAGTCAAGAGGAGCCACTATTAATATTTCCCCTCTTAAACGAGCCTGTGAAGAAGTCGCATGGAGCTGAAGTCCTTTTTTTGTGGAACATGAAAGCAGACATCATATTTTCTATTACTGGGCCTTATCAGACACTTATCCTGGAGATTAGCACTGGTAATTCTTTTTTGGGAAGGGTGCATAGGTCTTGTTTTTTTAAAAGGTGCATGAGGATAAAGAGGAAAGTGGATAGCACAGGATAGGTCCTTTAGTCAACAGTCACGTTATAAAAAGTATTTTCCTTTGAGCTCATTATTGCTCTCCACCAAAAAGTAAAAGCTGGGCAATGATATTTTTGCTCATTTCCATGTGTGTGTCTGTGTGTGTGTCATCCCACGAACTACTGAATAGATTTCAAAGAAACTTTTAAAAAGAAACTGTGGGCACATGTCTACTGCTGATTTACGTTTATAGTTAATGTTATTCATGATGGTGCTATAGCTAAGCAACCTTACAATAACCATTGCTTAAAACTTTAACATTATCTGTTGGAGTCAACCATGTTTGTTAGCAAAGCATCTCATGAACTACTAGAAAGATTTCAATGAAACTTTCTATAACAATTTGTTTTTTTTTGATATTCTACAACTGATTATCTAAAAAAGTTAAGTTGGGTCCTTTGAATGGGTTAAAAGAAATCAAAAAAATTGTAGAAACATTTTGTCTTTCATCTGAAAGACTTCTTCAGTCTGAGGTGCTGTATTCAGCTCAGTCTATAAATAACACCTTCTCTCAGTGTGGATCAACCAGTTTGTTGTTGACATTCAAAACTAGCTGTTCACATGATCAAGGAGGACCATCAGCCCAACAATCGTTAGCACCCCGTGGACGCTTGCTATTCACAGAGGGCTGAGTGATACTAGCAATAACAGCATTAGCTATGTTTACATGGGCATGAATAATCAAATTAAACGGTCATTCGAAATAAAAATGCATCATACAAACACTCCATTCAGATTATTCATTGTTGATTCAGCTCGATCCAAATGAATTTGTAATCCGAATGAGAGCAGTGGTTTATGCCAATTCATAATCCGAACAGTGTGCATGTAAACATTTAATCTGATCATTTTATTCCAATTGTGGAAAACTGACCTGGCAGTACAAGTGCGACCTATGTCAACCTCACGTATTTCCGCCTGGTTAAATGCTAATATGTCAGGAAGCAACACTGGTCAGTGAGCGATGCAACATTTCTACTAGAAACTTTGAAAGAGCTCAAAATTATCTGTATTACCTGTAGCTCAATCATCTGAAGAGCCATTTCAGAGTCAGTTGTTGTTGGAGTGAAATTATGTACACAGGGTCCCAGTTACATCCAACAATAAAAATGTAAAAGAAAAACAATGATAACATCTAAGATATGAACTAAGAAAAACATCAACTAAAAATACACTAAGCACTAATATCATAAAATCATTACGTCGAAAAGCAGCACAAACCATGAACATGAGTCTGTGTGAGAAGATGAGCATGCATGAACACATCAACATGAAACAGATCAGCAGAAACATGAAACAGATCAGCAGCAACATGAAACAGATCAGCAGCAACATGATGTTATTTTTTTCACAGTGATTATTCTGGTTAGAGATTCCTGAGTCTAACAGCCTCAGGGTAGAAGCTGTTCCTCAGTCTAGTGGTTCTACACTTAATGCTCCTTAACCTCCTTCCTGAGGGGAGTGGGGCAAAAAGTGTGTGTGCTGGGTGAGTAGGGTCCTTCATGATGCAGGGGGTCCTCTTCCTGCATCTGGAGGTGTAGATGTCTGTGATGATGGGGAGACTGACTCCAACATCTTCTGTGCAGCCTTCACCACTCTCTACAAAGCTTTTCTTTCTGCAGCTGTGCAGCCTCCATGCCACACGTTGATGCTGGAGCACAGGATGCTCTCCACTGCACACCTGTAGAAGGAGGTGAGGACTGAGCTTCCCAGACCAGCTCGTCTCAGCCGTCTGAGGAAGTAGAGTCTCTGATGAGTTTTCTTGATCAGGCTGGTGGTGTTGTTGCTCCAGCTGAGGTTGTCATTCAAGTAGACACCCAAGTACTTGTAGCTGGAAACCACTTCCACCGCAGATCCTCTTATGTTCAGGGGGGTGTAGGTGTGTTTGTTCCTTCTCAAGTCCACAATCATTTCCTTTGTCTTCATCACATTGATGTGAAGGTTATTCTCTTTGCACCTGCTCTCCAGGTGTTCCACCTCTTGCCTGTAGCTGGACTCATCATTGTTTGTGATGCATCCCACCACCGCTGTATCATCTGCAAACTTTACAATGTGACAGCCTGGATGGGAAGCTGCACAATCATACGTGAGCAAACAGGAGGGGGCTCAACACACATCCCTGAGGAGAGCCAGTGCTGAGGGTTATGGTGGAGGAGGAGAAGTTGTGGATCCTCACTAACTGTGGTCTGTTTGTTAAGAAGTCTAAGACCCAATTGCAGATGGAGGGGCTTAGTCCTTGTGTGAATAGTTTGTCCATCAGGGTTTGGGGGATCATGGTGTTGAAGGCAGATGTGAAGTCCACAAAGAGCATACGGATGTACGAGTCTTTCTGCTCCAGGTGGTTGAGCGCAGTGTGGATCACAGAGGAGATGGCATCCTCTGTTGAACGGTTCTCACGGTATGCATACTGATGAGGGTCCTCGTTGATGTCAATGGTTATTTTAATGTGGGTCATGCTCAGTTTTTCGAAGCATTTAGCGACTATCGTGGTGAGGGCCACTGGCCGATAGTCATTCAAACCAGTCACTCAGCCATATTACAGCCAAATTAATGAGTTTCTCGATTTATTTAGCAAGTTTTCAGACCCCTCTAACAAGTTTTTTTTTAAAGCGAATAGCGAAAAATCTAGAGACTTTTTTTTTGTGTTACTGGAGACTACTATAGACTTATTTCTGTGATTGTATATCTTTTTTCTTTTCTTTAAATTGTATTATATTTGTTGTTTGGATGAAATGAAATGAATAAATAAAACATACATACATACATACATACATACTTTGGTGACGAAAGCACATTCAGCAGCGGGCCATAAGCTCCTCCCACTTCCCCAAGGCCTGACAGCTGTCAGTCTCACAGCAGAGAGGTGACCCTCTGCACTCCGTGTCCACACTGCAAATAAATCACTCCCTGGAATATAATGCGGGATGTAAATATAATATGAATATATAATGCTTAATTTCATCTGCAAATCTAAAAAAGTTAAATCTGGTCCTCTGGACATTCAAAAAAAACTAAAACAAAACAAAACAAAAAAATATATAGAAACGTTGTGTCTTTCATCCAAAAGACTTCCTCAGTCTGAGGTGCTGTATTCAGCTCAGTCTCTTAAATAGCACCTTCTCAGAGTGGATCAACCAGTTTGCTGCTGACAACCAAAACCAGCTGATCACATGCTCAAGAAGGACCATCAGCCTAACAATGGATCATTAGCACGCTGATGGCTGTTTACTGTTCACAGAGGGCTGAGTGATACTAGCAATCACAGCATTGTAAGAGGGGGACAGTTGAACCCGGAGGCCTCCACCCCTGTTTAATGATGGACGATTTCTTTTCACAAAGATGGCCTCCTTTACTCCTCTCTCAAACCATCGTTCCTCTCTATCCAGGATGTGAACATCTTCATCCCTGAAAGAGTGACTGCTGGCCTGAGGATGAGTGTAGACCTCAGAGTCCTGGCCTGATGGTGTTACTCTTCTGTGCTGGGCCATCCCTTTGGCCAGTGGATGTTTAGTTTCCCCAATGTAAGACTGATCACCCTCCTGACACTGAACAACATACACAATATTACTCTCTTTGTGCCGGGGGACTGGATCTTTGGGATGAACCAGTCTTTGCCGTAATGTATTTTGGGGTTTAAAAGCCACTGGGACGTTATGTTTAGAAAATAAACGTCTCAGTTTCTCTGATACTCCCTCAACATATGGAATGACCACTGGTCTGGGTCTGGGTTCCTCCTTTTCACCTGTTGGCTGACTGGAGTCCTGTTTGGGTTTCTTCACTTCTTTCCATCCAGAGGACCTGAATTAACTATTTTAGATTTTTCTACCTGGATTATTGAGCATGCATCAAGATACAACAAATTATACAGTAGTCCCTCGTTTATTGGTGGGGATCCGTACCCTGAAGCCCCATGATAAGTGAAAAACTGTGAAGTTGGAATAGCAGTACAAGTAGTTAGTATTTTTTTTTGTATATATATATATATAATATACATTTATATAATTTATTTTATTATTATTTAATTTATACATTTATTTATTTATGTGTATTTTAAACCTTTCCCACACTCTTGTGAATTCTAAACAATATTTCTAAACTCTAAACGCTCTAAAAGAGCATAGAATATCATGACTTCAGCTCTCTGTCACCTGCCAGTGCTCTCGGCCACGCCCACTTCTCCGTTGCAAAGTGGAGATATGACTTGTTGCAGGAGGAAGCTTCTCCTTCAGCTGTGGGTTACACGCAAAATAATATTAAATAATTTATTACAAATAAAAATTCCATGCCAGTCGTGCGGCTCATCCATCAATCATCCAATTGTGTGTCATGTCCAATCTTAATTTGAAAAACCACGAGAGAGCGAGTCCACGAAAAACAAACTACAAAGTAATGTGGGGCTACTATATTTTTGATCCAATCCAATTCAAGATGTCCACCATAGCCATCTGATCTTAATAAAACACCAAAATGTCTTGTTTTAAAATAATGCATTATTTGCTGTAGTAGGGCTTGTAGCATTTAAAGACCTAGCATCCTTTAATGGAATGCTATACATTTCTATTTGGAAATGTTTTTATTAATTCATTAATTTCATTTTGTGCTAATCTCATGTAACGAATACAGAAAAAGTCCTAGCACCTGTAATACTGTAATAATCGGCCACTCTTTTAAATGAATCTTTCTAACACAGTGAAATGAGTGAACAAAAAAATGTTATCGAAATGGAAAAAATCCATCTTGCCAAATAGTAACGAAGTTGCATTAATGAGTTTGCACTCAAGTAAAACTCTTGTGAAATCCAGCAGGAGTGTTCACAGGAAACTGATGCAGTGAACTGGACAAACTTCTTATGACATAGACAACCAATGCTAATCATAGTTCTAATATCATTAATAGCTGCAGAACGCCACATGGCTCCGTTAATTAAATACGTTCTTTTGGGACCAGACTCTTGACTTCATTTGGAAGGCCAACCTCTGACTGATAGAGATCCTGTGAGTCATGGCAAACACTCTGCTCACCTCAGGAGTTGGTGCAGTCACTTCCTCAGCCCCTGTGGACAGGAAAGAGACGGGTACAAGCAGAAAAACAACCGCAGTAATAATTACTTACAGGTAAAAGATCTACAGCTCTGCCAGTCCGTCCTGGGGATAATGTGCTTCTCGCAGATAGCTTTGCTGCTAAGTCATCTGTATTAACACAGGTGTGGTTGGCTTAGAAAAGCAAACAAATTGGCTTTAAAGATTTTTTTTCTTGCAAAACAGTTAGTAACACCGGCTTAGATCTCAAGCAAGGCAGTTAGAGCAGCCGAAACGAGTGAAACAATGTGATGGTGTGTAACAGAACAAGACTGAGCTTGAGCTTTTCTTCCAATTTCCTCACAGCTTTATGTCTCCATTTCAATCACAGTGGGACACTCAACAGCCCATGTCATTACATTTTACTGTGCTTTCTGAGACCACGTGGCGAGCATGTCCAAGCAAGCACGATTGAGTGTTTAGTATATGGAGCTTCAAATCTCTGCAAGAATGAGCAGGACTAAGCTTCACCCTCTCAGTCTAAGGAACACTTTAGGATTTGGATGTTGGCACAGATGAAGCAGGAACACAATCAAAAATTTGAGTGGCACACTTCTCCAGTCATCCAGGGGCAAAGATGAAAGATCACTCATAGAAAGCAAATGAAAAAAGACAAGGAGAAAGTCAGAGTTGGTAACCAGGAGGTGTAGTTAAATCATTTAATACAGCTGAATGTGAAAGATGACATGTCTAGGGTCACCATCAGAAAAGTATGAATTTAGGCCATTAAAATCTAAATCAGCAGGGACAAAAATATCTAAAAGCAAAAATACTTTCACTCAGTGAAAAATGTAAATGTTGACTTTACACTCAGAGAGAAACGAGCAATACTTGTAACTTGAATGCAAGTAAGCCTTAATGTTTTTGGGGTAAGATATTCAAATAATTCAATTTAATGCAATTAAGTTTATTTATATAGCGCCAAATCACAACAAAGTTGTCTCAGGGCACTTTACAGGAACATTCACATACATAAAGCCAATTAGCAAAGTTCTCTATCTAAAGAATCCAGCAGACAAGTTGAATCTTGGCTTCGATGCAGTCTCCCACCCTGAGCAAGCACAGTGACAACAATGGAAAGGAAAAACTCCCTTTTAAAAGGAAGAAACCTCCAGCAGAACCAGGCTCAGGACAAGAGACCATCTGCTTTGACCGGCTGGTTTGAGAGGACAGGAAGGAGAGACATACGAACATAGAATGGTAGGTCCAGGTATAGGTCCAGGTGTATATGAAAGACAAAAAAACACATGTTAAGGATAGAAAAATAATTACAAATACAAAACAGGTTGAGCAGAGTAAGTAGAGACAGTAGCAGAGTGAAAATGTGGTCAGTTTGTCCTCCAGCAGTCTAAGCCTATAGCAGCATAACTAAGGGACAGCTCAGGAAACCCAAGCCGACCCTAACTATAGGATTTATCAAAAAGGCAAGTCTTAAGCCTAGTTTTAAAACTGGATAATGTGTCAGCCTCACGGACAGAGATTGGAAGTTGGTTCCACAAGAGAGGAGCCTGATAACTGAAAGATCTGCCTCCCATTCTGTTTTTGTAAATTCTAGGAACCACAAGTAAACCTGCAGCCTGAGAGCGAGCTGCTCTGTTAGAAAAATATGGAACAATAAGATCTGTAATATAAGATGGAGCTAGGTTGTTGAGAGCTTTGTAGGTTAAAAGTAGGATTTTGAATTATATTCTGGATTTGACAGGGAGCCAATGAAGAGAAACTAAAACTGGAGAGATAGTCTTGTCTGTGTTCAACAGGAGAAAATTAAGGGTCATCCAGGTTTTTTGTGTTTTTAAGACATGTTTATAGTCTAAGTAGCCGATTGGACACATAGGGTTTAATGGACAAATATAATTGTGTGTCATCAGCATAACAATGAAAATTTACCCCATGCTGTTTAATAATTTTACCTAATGGAATCATATATAAAGTAAAGAGTACTGGCCCAAGCACTGAGCCCTGAGGAACTCCATGACTAACTTTGGTGTATGAAGAAGATTATTTATTTATATTTACAAACTGGAATCTATCAGATAGATATGATTTAAACCATTTTTAGATATATCAATATTCCAATATCATATTCAAGCCTCTGTAGTAAAATATTGTGATCAACTGTATCAAATGCAGCACTGAGGTCTAACAGGACCTGTAGAGACACAAGTCCATTGTCTGAGGCCATGAGAATATCATTAGTTACTTTTACTAGTGCTGTTTCTGTGCTATGATGAGCTCTAAAACCTGACTGAAACTCTTCAAACAGATTATTTCTTTGTAAATGTTCATGCAACTGACCTGCAACTATTTTCTCTAGAATTTTTTAGATGAAAGTTAGATTAGATATAGGTCTATAGTTGGCCAGAATTTCTGAATCAAGGTCAGACTTCTTAAGTAAAGGTTTAATTACAGCAACCTTAAAGCACTGTGGTACATAACCATCCATTAAAGACAAATTAAGTAGATCCAAAATGTGGACATTAATTAGGGGGAATACCTCTTTAAACAGTCTGGTTGGGATGGGATCTAGAAGGCATGTGGATGGTTTGGATTAGGTTATTATTTTTGACAATTCAGAGCTCAACAGGACAAAACTGTCCAAATACAAATCAGACTCTAGTGAAATTTTTAAAGTTGCCTCATTTGACAGGGGACTAGAGATAGTAGAAGGAAGGATGGTTTGAATTTTCTCTCTAATTTAAATAATTTTATTTATAAAGAATCTCATGAAGTCATCACTACTTATAGTTGTAGGGATACATGGTTCAACAGAAATGGGACTTTTAATTAGTCTAGCAATAGTACTAACAGAAACCTAGGGTTATTTTTATTCTCCTCTGTTAAAGATGAGTAATATAAAGTTCTAGCTTTACGGAGAGCTTTTTTATATGTTAGCAGACTATCTTTCCAAGTTAAATAAAATTCTTCAACATTAGTAGAGCGCCATTTTCTCTCCTGGTTTCTAGATGCTGCTTTAAAGTAAGTAACAGAATTGAACCAAGGAGCCAGTTTCCTCTGTTTGATTACTTTCTTTGTCAGTGGAGCAATTTTATCAAGTGAAGTTTGCATTGAAGTTGTAAGATGATCAACTAGATGATCTAAGTCTCTGTTCTCTGATGCATTACTCTGCAAGACAGAGGAAAACATTGATGGAAGAGAATGTTTAAATTTGGTTACAGCATTTTCTGATAAGCACCTGCTGAAATGAAATTTACTCTCAGTGACTGTGTAGTCATTTAATGTAAACTCAAAGGTTATTAAAAAATGGTCAGACAGAACAGGATTTTGAGGAACTATTACCAAGTCCTTAATCTCTACACCATAGGTCAGAACTAAATCAAGAGTGTGATGATAAGAATGAGTAGATGTGCGGACGTTGTGGGTAAAACCAAATGACTCTATTAAATTATTAAAGGCTATGCTTAAGCTGTCACTCTCAACATCTACATGAATATTGAAATCACCCATTATGATGATTTTATCAGTATTTAATAGTAAGTCAGTTAATAATTCTGAGAATTCAGACAAAAACTGAGAGTAAGCTCCTGGTGGACGATATAGAACAACTAGTAAAAGTGTATTTTCTGATTTCCATTTTGGATGAGAAAGACTGAGGGACAGCGATTCAAAAGAATCATAACTAATAACTGGTTTGGCATTAATCAATAATCCTGACTGAAAAATAGAAGCTACTCCTCCACCTCGGCCCGTTGTTGTAGGAACATGAAAATTTAAATAATTAACAGGAGTAGATTCATTTATACTAACAAAATCCTCCTGTTGTAGCCAAGTTTCTGTCAGACACAATAAATCAATATGATGATCAGTTATCAGTTCATTAACTAACATGGATTTAGAGGAAAGAGATCTGATGTTCAATAATCCACATTTAATGATTTTATGATTTTGCTCTGGTAAAGTAACTGTGTTTATTTTAATCAGATTTTTATGGTTTATATTTTTAGAGCTGATTTTTGGTTTATTTAATTTGAGCCGTGGGCGAGTTGACACTGTTTCAATGTGTGTGTGGGTGGGTAACAGAGGAGAAGCAGCAGAGAGGTGTGGAGGACTACAACTCTGCTTCCTGGACTGGACCCTGGGTTGTCAATAATTTGGGGAAAAAACAAAATCAGCCATATTTCTAGAAAGAAGAGCAGCTCCGTCCAAAGTGGGATGGATGCCATCTCTCCCCATCAGACCAGGTTTTCCCCAGAAAGAACTCCAGTTATCTATGTAGCCCACGTCGTTGTCAGAACACCACCTGGACACCCAGCGGTTAAACAACCACATACGGCTAAACATGTCATCGCTGGTCAGGTTGGGGAGGGGGCCGGAGGAAACTAAGGAGTCCGACATGGTTTTAGCAAAGTCACACACCAAAGCAACGTTAATTTTAGTGACCGCCGATTGGCGTAACTGGGTGTCATTACCGCCGACGTGAATAACAATCTTGCACCCAGTATTCACTGGTTAACTGGACATCATTAACGTCACACAACCTCTCCCACTAGTACATTTTCCGCTTTAAATCACTTCTTGGTCTGCTGCCTTCATACATCTCCTACATGTCTCTGCGTGAGTGCAGCTACAGCGTGCGCTCTCAGGACATTATTACCTGCAGTGTTCTCTCAGTGAGGACAGAACTAAGCAAAAGGGCCTTCTCCGACTCTGCTCCTGTTTCTTGTAATAGCTTACAAAAAGATCTGAAGCTCTCGACCTTGACCTCTCTAAGTAGCTTCAAACATTTGTTAAGTTCCTGGCTAAAACCAATGCAGACATGTTCCTGTTTTTAGTTTTCTAAATCGCCTTATAATTTGCTACTATTCCTCTTGATTGCCCTTTTGGTTGCTATTTTGTTTTGATTGTTTTAATTTGTTAAAAAAAAGAGAGAAACTTAAATTTGTATGCTTATTTTATGACTTTTTATGTCTGTCTACTGTTGTCGTTGTTATTCATTGTTGTCATCACTCTTTGTTAAGAAATCAGGTCTCTCTTGTAAATGAGTCCCCGAGGCTCAGTGGGATTAACCTAAATAAAGGTTGAATGAATTCATGGCCAGGTGCAATGGCAGAGCCAGGGTGTGGCCAATGGTGGCCTTGACCTTCATAAATTAATCTTCAGCAACCCAATCATTGGATGGGACTATAATTTTAAGCAATATAAAAAAGTAAAAAGCATAGTTCCCTCAAATAATAAGTGTGGTTGATTTACACACACACACACACATACACACATATATAAGTGTATATATATATATATATATATA
>NC_056514.1:7027751-7050648 GCF_014905685.2 Nematolebias whitei
GGTTAGAGCGGTCGTCCTCCAATGGGAGAGTTGGGGGTTTGATTCCAACAGCATTCGCATGTTGAAGTGTCTCTGGGCAAGACACTGAACCCCTCATTGACTCTGATGTGTGTCCCATCAGTGTATGAATGTGATAAAGCTCTGATTATTCTTTGTAGAGATCTAGTAGATTGCTATATGAATGGGTTAATGAGGGATTTTAGTGTAAAACACAGAGTATCTTGAAAATAGAAAGTGCTATATTAGTGCAGTCCATTTATATGTATCAATAGATCAATATCCTTGTTGCCACAATTTTCAAAAATATTAAGAGAAATTATTTGTAACCAGGTTAGATCGATTCATAGATAAACAGAATATTTTAAGTATTAATCAATATGGGTTTAGAGCAAATAATTCAACATCAATGGCTCTCATGGAACTAATAGAAGAGATAACAACTACTGTTGATCAAAAACAGTATTGTGTTAGAATTTTTGTTGATTTAAAAAAGGCTTTTGACACTAATGACCACAACATTCTCCTTGAAAACGTGAATAAATATGGCATTACAGGATTAGCACTAGAGTGGGTATCTAGTTATTTGAATAATAGGAGACAGTTTATACAGGTAAACAATGGAAGCTCTGAATTTTGTGTGAATGGATGTGGAGTTCCTCAGGACTCTGTATTGGGACCAAAGTTGTTTATTTTGTTTGGGAATGATCTAGTTGATGTGTCAGGGCTTTTGAAGTGTGTTTGCAGATGTGTGAAGCAGATGATACCACATTTTTTTGTCCGGATAAAGATATTAAACAGATGTTTTAGATGATACAGGCAGAATTTGTAAAAATACAAACTTGGTTCCAACTTAATAATTTATCATTAAATTTGGAGAAAAAAAACTACATGATATTTAGTAATAGAAAGAAAATTATCGAAGTTCCATTTAAAACGGACACTATTGGAATTCATAGAGTTAATGAAATAATTTGTTTTGGTCTCGTTATTGATGAGAAGCTGACATGGAAATCTCATGTAAATTACTTAAGAATAAAAATAGCTAAGTCAATTGTATTACTGTATAAAGTAAATTAGTTTTTGAATGCCAAAGCTTTGCATATATTGTACAATGTAATGATTGTTCCATATTTAATCTACTGTATTGAAGTTTGGGGAAAAGCATGCAAAACAATTACAAACCTTATTTTCATTTTACAAAAAAGAGCAATAAGAATTATTAATAGGAAGTGCTATGGTCACCCAACAAATACATTATTTCATCAGTTGAAATTATTAAAATTTTATGATTTGGCATTTGACATCCAAGTGGACATTAAGACCAGTTGGAGCCAGTGTTATTGAAACGATTTCCAAAATGCCATTTTACTCTGAGGTGTAATTGTTTTGTTTTAATCAGAACCTAATTTGAATGCACTCTGTATTACATCATTTGTTGCAGTAAAACTGACCTGTGGAGAAATAAAAATGGTGCACATGTTGCTCACATTCGTTTTGGTTATGAGCCAATAACCACACTCCAGTCAAAGAGTTTTTATTTTGTTCCTTCTTCTACTAAACAGAAAACTCCTTGTTATTTTTCATTTTGTCTCCTAAACACTTTAAGCTCTGCCTGCACGACACAGGAAAGAGAGCGGCTGTCCTCCAAGAGCTGAATTGTTTACACTTTTTGTGTTGTGAGCTATCTGTACATATAGAACCATCAGTGGTTGTGGTTGTTCTGTCAGTTTACAATACATTCACCTGTGAATGTTGTCTTAAATCTTAAAAAGACTGACTGTAACTGTGATCTGCTGCATGGGTGTGTATAGGGTAGAAAAGGCATGTGACAAAAAAAGTAGTTACAGTATACAGTGTCTAATCCTTTATCCTGTTTATTTATCTAACCCTGACCAGGCTCATTCTTAGCCATTTTTACATGAGTAACAAATTTTTTATGGTATGGATCTCAAAATATTTGTGGACAAATCAATATTGTTGAATCTCTACATTGTTTTATTGCAATATGTTGAATGACAGAAGTAGTGCTGAGTATCCTGATGCATGCTCAATAATTCTGGTAGAAAAATCTAAAAAAATTAAATCTGGTCCTCTGGACCTTCAAAAAAACAAAACAAAAAAAAGTAGACACGTTTCGTCTTCCATCCAAGAGACTTCCTCAGTCTGAGGTGCTGTATTCAGCTCAGTCTTATAAACAGCACCTTCTCAGAGTGGATCAACCAGTTTTGCTGCTGACAACCAAAACCAGCTGCTCACATGGTCAAGAAGAACCATCAGCCTAATGGTGGATCATTAGCACACTGATGGCTGTTTACTATTCACAGGGGGTTGAGTGATACTAGCAATAACAGCATTGTAAGAGGGGGACAGTTGAATACTGAGGCCTCCACCCCTGTTTAATGATGGACGATTTCTTTTCATGAAGATTCCCTTTAGTTGGCAGCTCAGAACACCACATACAGAACACCATGGACTTTATGGATAAGGTGAGGGATGTCATCATGGAGACTGATGAAACAAAGGTCTCTTTTGATGTCACATCACTCTTTACGTTCATTCCTCTTGAGGATGCAGTAGAGGTGGTCACTTTAAGATTAAAATCAGACAGCACTCTGAGCAGCAGGACCACGCTGTCCACAGAACAACTGTGTCAACTCTTGAAACTGTGCCTGCAGTCAACCTACTTCACATATGGGGAGCAATATTATAGGCAGAAACATGGGTGTGCTATGGGTTCTCCAGTTTCTCCTATTGTTGCCAACCTGTACATGGAGGAGGTAGAAAAGAGAGCCTTGACATCCTTTTCAGGGACACCACCAAGTCATTGGTTCAGGTATGTTGACGACACCTGGGTTAAAATTAAATCCCAGGAAGTCCAACATTTTACTGACCACATCATCTCTGTGGATAAATACATCAAGTTCACACGAGAAGATGTAAAAAATGTCAGGTTGGCTTTCTTGGACTGTGAGGTCTCAGTCTCTGATAGAGGACATTTGCAAACAGAGGTGTACCGCAAACCCACCCACACAGACCAGTATTTGCAGTTTAACTCCCATCACCCTTTGGAGCACAAGTTAGGAGTCATCAGGACTCTGTACCACAGAGCAGACAGTGTTCCCTCTAACTTAGGAGCCAGGCAGAAGGAGAAATCCCACACAAGACAGGCTCTAGAGAAGGGGTGTCAAACCCAATTACAAAAGGGGGCCACAATTAAAACCTTTTTTCAAACTAAGGGCCGGTTTCAGAATCTATATTAACTCAAGTTAGATACCAAACATCTTTTCTTTGTTGCAGGTTCCTCAACAAGTGTTTGATTGGTCTCATTTGACATTCTCTGTTGCACTTTTGACATCATAATCAAATATTACTGAAAAAGTGATAAAAGTATTTTACATTTAAAATAACATCTTGGGGGCCAGAAAAGATATCAATGAGGGTCACATTTGGCCCCCGGGCCTTGAGTTTGACACATATGCTCTAGAGCAATGTGGATATCCTAACTGGACCTTCCTGAAAGCAGAGAAGAAACCCAAACAGGACTCCAGTCAGCCATCAGGTGAAAAGGAGGAACCCAGACCAGTGGTCATTCCATATGTTGCAGGAGTATCAGAGAAATTGAGACTTTTTTTCCACAAACATAACGTCCCAGTGGCTTTAAAACCCCAAAATACATTACGGCAAAGACTGACTTGATTTATCCACAGAGTTGATGTGGTCAGTAAAATGTTGGACTTCCTGAGATTTAATTTTAACTCAGGTGTCATCAACATACCTGAACCAATGACTTGGTGGTGTCCCTGAAAAGGACGTCAAGGCTCTCTTTTCTACCTCCTCCATGTACAGGTTGGCCACAATAGGAGAAACCGGAGACCCCATAGTACACCCATGTTTCTGCCTATAATATTGCCCCCTATATGTGAAGTAGGTTGACTGCAGGCACAGTTTCAAGAGTTGACAAAGTTGTTCTGTGGAAATTGTGGTCCTGCTGCTCAGAGTGGTGTCTGATTTTAACAGACCACCTCTACTGCATCATCAACAGGAATGCACTTTTTTTTTCCTCCCAGGCCCTCATTGAGGTGGCAGCTTCTGTTTTTTCCTCCCCCGTTTTTCCTTCTTCCTGCACTGCTCTCTGTGTGTCTGAAGCGCCTGGGTCTCATCTCCCGAACATAAATTAAGAAGATTATGGATTTGGTATCGTGGGCGTTCAACTCTATTGATGTGATTTTTTCATCAAAGCGACAAAGTCCTGGAGAACCGGCGTGTCCAGCTGAGACTCACGCTTTGGGGTACGTCATGGATTCGTGGGGAGTGTGGCAGATGATGTGTCTCTCAGTTCTGTCTCAGGAGGATGTTGAAGATCTTTATATATTTGGAATTATGATAACAGGGACTCTGCTTTTTGGCATCGGAAGGGCTCTGTTTTATCGACTTTTGAAGCAGATGGCGGCAGCAGTTTCGACCACGGTAAAGCTTCCAAGTCAGTGTGAAGGTCTGGTGCACGCTGTGGGAACTTTGAATCGTCTGGTTTACGAGCTTAACCGTAAGGTGGAGGCGATTGAGAATCGCAGGCCACCTGCGGCTTCTGGGACTCGTCAGCGTGGTGGGTTCGACCTTGAAGGAGACTCATAGCATGGATCAGTGGAATGGAATCCCACAATTAGGCATTTTTGGAACCAGAACGCCCAGATGGACTCAAGGCTGAAGAAAAAAGTAATCTGTCTGCCTGAAGAAAAAACAAGAATCAGGCTTATCTAAATCTGACTCCCGACGGCCTCGGAGACAGGCGGACTATCAATTTCTCCTGGGACATGAGTACCCAAGGACAAAAGCTTCATCTATCGCAACAGAACAGAGTTTCAAACTAACCCACTATTTTCAATGTAGGGGTGTCAGAATCAAACTTTCATTTGCTGAAAGAAATGTTTAGTAAAAACAAGATGTTACCACTTTCAACAAAAGCTATTGGGTTCCCCTCTGAGACTTTGAGGGGAAGTTATAATTAAATTAATGTATGCAGCTTTGTTCACACCCACAGTTTGGACCTGCATTTTCATTGATTAAGATCAGGGACATGACCACTTCTGATGTGTCAGGTAAATGAACACCAAAGGTTAGTTGTTGTTGGGCAGTTGTTGCTGAGATGAGCAGGTGCTGGAAAGTTGTTGAAGATAGTTGCAGAGAAGAACTCTCTTGAGAGAGCAGTCTCATGATAGAAGAAGTGAGTCCTGGTAGAGAGTTGTCCGTGGGATTCCAAGCCAGTCAACTGAGAGATGGAGAAAGTCCTAGATGCTCAAATACCCTGAGGAGTAATGAACACTGCTAGAAGAGACATATTCCCCAAAAGAGAACATCCCTTTTCTGGTGACAACATGAACCTCCGGCCTTCATCACATATGTTGTGGTAATGAGGGAGAGATGGACGTCTCCCCAGTAGGAGAAACATCTTCCTTTTGATAAGAAAACAACTAAGTGCCAGCTGAGTTTAGACATGATTTAAGTTCAGAAATCTGAGATAAAGCTTATCTAAATTTTAACATTAGAGCTAGAACCTTAGTCCAAATTAAATATCCCTTCTCAAGGTCTATTATTTATGTCATTCACTTTCTGAAATAATACTATTGGTTATTCATCCATATTTCATATTTGCAATAATTTCATATTGTTGTTATTCAAACTGAAAATAATTGTCACAGAATTGTGTATTTAAATTACCAGATTCTTGATCTTTTCTTCAAGTGAGGGGGATTAAATTTGTTACAAGGACTCACATTTATGTTTTGGGGTTGAGGCCGGTCAACATTTTTTTTACATAACTTTGAACGGTTAGCCTAAACACCTGTTAAAGGGTGTTCAGACCACAGCCTTTCCCTCCATTACTACTCCAGCTTATTTTGAATTTGAATTGTTTCCAAAAAAACATTGGCTATTGCCATAATTGCTAAATGGGCTTAATCATTGCTTTGTGCCCAAAGGGAAACACAGAAACACTGTGATAGCACAAAGCCACTACGTATCAGATGCGGGGCCATTTGACACCCTTATCTGTCCTGGACAACTCACTGTCATGCACTCACAAGTAAAACCTTTACAGACAGCCTCTCTCCCCAAATTTCCAAGATCTTTCTATCCAGTGTCCATATTCTAAATTGTATCTGCTTGCCAAACACCTCAGCCAGGAGGAAAATAAACATTTTCCTTCCCTCTCTAACGTGGCACAGCACTTCCTTTACCATTACTACTCCAGCTCCAGTTCAACCCAACTCCTGGGACTTTACATTTGTTATTCCGCCCCCAAGAGCGAGAGCTTCTGCTGGCCGCCAGCTTGTATATTCCACACCATTAAGAACTTGACAAAAGGACTTAGCTTGACTGGCATGTTTATTGTTCTGTTGACTGGGTGCAGCTAATGAGGCCTTTGCACTGTGCTGGGCCAGCAGGAACAGCCCAACATCACAAAACAAGCACAAACATGATCCACTGTCACTGACCATTTTCTCTGAGTGCCCTAATATTCCCCTCCAAACACTTGTCTCTCTACTTGAACACACACACCCTAACACACGCTGAACTGTTCTTAATTGGAATTTTAGAACCATTTATCTGTAACAAACGAAAGGTAGTGCAATGTAATTTATCTGATGTCAAGCGGGGAGAGCAAATAGAAAAAGGAACAGAAAAGTATCATTATGCACATAACTGTTTAATTTTAATTCACACAGTATAACTGTAATGAAACAAACAAACCAAAAAAAACAACAACAAAAAAACAGAAAACCTGAGCCTACATATAGTCACAAAGCAGAGTTGAGGATTTTTGTCACCACTTTTTGCAGCAGTTCCTGCATTAAGTCTCTTTGGGCTCATCTCCATGATTTTAGGCCATCTGACCACTGTCATTTTTGTCCATTCATGACCAAACTTGTCCAGCTGTTTCACGTTAGTTGGCTGCTGTTTTGTGTCAAACAATCTTTAAACAGCTCATAAATAGAGCAAGGCCCATGTATCGGTAGGGCCGATAATTTAGGCTGATAAATTTGGGGATCTTTCTGTTTCTGTGATAATTGTCCCATTACACGCTGATACAAGCACGTCTAAATTTCACCCGTAAAATGTTGGAAACCTGTGGTAATTGTACCCAGCAAAGGGCTCATGAAGACTACGTTCAAGTCTTAGCTGTTCACTTTAAGTTTCACATTCAGCACAGACAAAGCAGAGAGAAATATTGTGTAGCGTAGTTTGCTAAAAAGAGCATGGTATGTTAATTTGAACTGATCTGTAAAACAATTTTCTTTTTCGGCTGCTCCCTTCTTCAGGGGTCGCCACAGCGAACTACAGGTCCTTCTCAAAAAATTAGCATATTGTGATAAAGGTCATTATTTTCCATAATGTATAGTATATAGCACCTATCTATCTTATCAAGTTACTCAAAACGCTTTACACTACAATCTGTGCCTCACTTACCCATTCATACAGCACTCTACTAGAGCTCTACAAAGATAATCAGATAAGAAATTTTAAAATGCACGTCTGTGAAATACTGAGATGTTTCAGATGGCAGGCCTATAATAAATATAATGTGCACTCCTATAGGAGTGATGACACTGCGCAAGGCCTTGTACTTTACAGTTGTGAAGTACCACCAGTATGTGGGTCTATCTATGTAATCGACTTTTACTTGTTAAAATGGGCTTTTTGTTATCAAAAAGACAAACTAGAGAAGTAAAGACTTCTACTGTACTTTCTCCTGTTGCACTCACACCTGTAATTATGAAAGGTTTTAAGAGACTGGTTCTTAAGCACATCAAAAGTTATCTTCCCTCCACCTTTAACTCACACCGGTTCCGTATCAGGCAGAGGCCCACAGAAGATGGCATTGCCATAGCTGTCAACTCTGTGCTAAGCAATGCAAATCAACAATATGTTTTTTGTCCACTATCAAAGAGCAAATAGGGGAAATTAACAATACTCTCCGTCTGCCCATGCATGTTGTGCACATGATACCTTAAAATACAAGTGAGGTACAAACTTCCATTCAGCTGTGTGGTTACATCCAGGCTTACGAAAGGTTACTTTCAGAAATTGGGTTGCCATGTTAAAATCCAAGATGTCTGCTGCCATATGTGTATACAGTAGTCCCTCGCTACTTGACGGTCCATTTATCATGGATTTGCTATATCAGCTTTTTCATCAAAGAAAATGCAAGTTTAATTTAAACAAACAACATGCAAATTTAAACATTTTTTCAGCTCATTTCAGCTGTTTATTCAGTTTTTCATGTTTAAGCATTTTCTGCTAATTCAGCAAATATTTAGTGGTTTTCATGCTTATTTTAGCCTTTTCATCTAATTCCACATTCTTTGCAGTCATTTAAACCTTTTCAGCTTAAATCAGCAAACATGTTCCCTTTACATTTCCTTCAGGTAATTTAAGCTTCTTTCTGCTTTTTACGTACTTTTCAGCAGTTTTTGTTGCTAATTTAAGATTTTTCAGATATTTTTCACATTTTTGTGCTCATTTCTGCTTCTTTCAGCCTAATTGGGCAAACATGTTCTTTCTGATTTCTTCTGCTAATTTAAGCTTGCACTATTCAGCTAACTTTTTAGATACATTTTAGCTCATTTCTGCAGTTTTCAGATACATTAAATTTATTGGTGGTAATTTCTGCTACTTTCAGTCTAATTAACTTATTTCTGCTAATTTCAGCTTGTTATGCTCCTTTCAGGTTTTTTTTCTGATAATTTCAGCTTTTTCTGCTATTCCATCTACTATTTAGCAGTTTAATGCTCATTTTAGCTTTTCAGCTAATTCCACATTTTTTTTATTTTTAGCTCATTTCAGTTCTTTCCACTTCCTTCTGGTAGTTTAAGCTTATTTCTGCATTTTCAGCTATTGTTCATCTATTTTTCCTAATTTCAGCTTTTTATAGCTAAATTTCTAATTTTGTTTTAATTTCTGCTTAATTAAACCCAATTCACCAAATATGTGTTTGTTTTGCTTTCTTCTGCTAATTTAGGCTTGTACTTCCATTTCAGCGACATTTCAGCATATTTTTTAGCTAATTTCAGCTGTTTTTCAGCAAGTTCTTCTGCAATAAGCATTCACACTGCATTTTCGCAGGAAATGCAATTTCTCTATTGTAAATGTCTTCCTCCTCGTAATTTTCTCAATGTTTTCATCCTCAGTCCCACAGACTCAGCCCCCCCCCCCCCCTCTTCACTTTTATACTAAGCCAGAGAAAAACAGGCAAAGGTGAGGAGTGCATCAGATTGGGGGGGGGGGGGGGGGGTCCGTCCCCACGTGGCCCTGACATCATCATGTACATCGTACAGTATGTGATGACGTCACTTGTTCAAAATTAAACTAATACTGAATGACTCTATGAATCAAACAGCTCGTCAACATCCTGCTCCCTTCAAAGAGCCATATATCCCATCTGTAATAGTGGTATCTATTTAATGTATGAAGGTATTTATGAGTAGTTTTTGTTAGTGCCATTTTAATGTTTTTTTTAATTATTTTTAAGAGTGTTCATTCTGCATCTGGGGAGTTGCACTCTCTAATTTTATTGTGATGTAAATGACTTTAAAGGCATTCATTCACATTCAGCTCAACACCAGCACAATGGCTGAAAAAGGATATTCACCAAAAACATAAATAAGTGAGAATACTGCAAAATAAAACCCCTTGAAGCCTTGTGGTTGAAACTAAGGATGCACCGATCCACTTTTTTTCACTTCCGATCCGATCCCGACACCTAAATCTGAATATCGGTCGAAACCGATCCAGTTCCGATATCATGATCATCATTGATTTTATGAGGCTGTAATAATCTCCTCTCAAGTACAATTTGCATAAATATATGCATGCATGTCCAAAAAGGCAACTTGAGGTAAGTTTTATTAATGTTGGATAAGTTTTAAAGTTAGAATTAAATTCTGCTAACAAATCATGTTTCTTTTTATTCCTAGCTTTAAAGTGGATATTAATGTGATTAATTTAAGTGTTTGTTTAGTTATTTTATATATTTTTTTAAATAAGGGGCAGATATAAGATTTTTTTTTCTTCTTTCTGCACTCTTTTCATTCAATGTTTTCTTTTTGATGATTTTTTTTTTATTTTGTTTCATTTAAATGAATGAATAAATGAATTAAATTAAATAAAATGTTAAATGGCTTCAAACATCTGCTAAGTTCATGGCATAAACCAACAGACATGTTCGTGTTTTTAGTATTTTACATCACTTTATAATGTAGCTCTTTATGCTTTTAATATATATAATTTTCAAATCATATGTTTTTTATGATTGTCTACTGTTGTACTGATAAATATCTCCTGGAGGGTAAACTATATCTTGGCTGCAAGTATCAAGTTGTGAGATCCTTCGTTTTCTACAACTGATAGTGGTTGGTCATGAATCATGATGAAGTTTAGCAACTTCTCTGTAAACATTTGAGCTCCGTGGTTTCAACGACGTCTACTTCTTGTTCAATCTGAAGCAGGCAGCCTGATTTGGGGCAGCCGCGCTCAGTCTGTCCCTCCTCAGAGACGTGAAGACTGAGCGGGGCAGATTGGACGCGGTTGGCCAGGGTCAAGTCGCCTCTTTCGGTTTGAGCAAAGAGCAGCGCCCCGCTGAAGCCACGGAGCTCGAATGTCCATCGTAAAACTAACTTTAACAAGGTTTAATGTGGCGCTATGGATCTGCAGACATGATGCTGTCTTGTTTTGTGGTATTTCTAGTGTAAAATACTTCCACACAGCGGACATGTTTCGATGAAAAGTTTGTTAGCTGTTAGTAGTTTGAAGCCAACATGCATCATGGATCGGAAATATCGCCAGGTGGATCGGAAAAATCCGATACGTAAATGATGCTGGTATCGGAGGCCGATACGATACTGGATCGGATTGGCCCCATTCCTAGTTGAAACTGAAGATATTGTGGTTTTGTAACATTGTTTGTTCTGGGAATGGCCAAAAAAAAAAATCTACTCGTACAGTTTTGAGACAAAATGTAGAATTTCTGTTCATCAACTGCTTTCTCTGCCTTTCTGCTTTTTCTGTGGTTTGCTCTGTGGTTCGTTGCCGTGGCTGTGAATACAGTCCAAATCCTAATTGCTGGTGGTTTGAGCTGCAGCTGGCAGCTCTGGCCTATTTAGAGCCGCAGACGACAGCAGACCATTCATGGCTGGTGGCTGAGGTTTCTTGCTTTGGGGTCGCTATAGTTTACAGCTGGAGCAAGCAGCCAGTTAAAGACCTCATTGTCTTTGTGGTGGTTAATTTCTAAACATAGTTATTACAATATGATGGAGCAACTAGAAGTGTGGGTGTCAGCATGTAGGGGGTGAAAGAGGAGGAGAAAAGTGTCATCAGCACTTATCGGAGATAAACTACAAGATATTGTGGTCCTTCTAACTTTTCTTTTTGATCATCACACATGTAAATAAAGCTGAAATAACAACACAAACAGTTTTTAATAAACATAACAAAATGGATTTAAGTATAATAAGGATTTTCATGAAATCAAACAACAATTTGTGTTTTTAAAGTGGTTGCGATTAAAACTTAACGAGCTGCTCTTCTATCAGTTTCAGACTTTTGGTTTTCTGACAGTATAAACAGAAAATTATGTAAATGATAGCAGCTTTATTGTGAATTATGTTATATTAACATTCATCATATGAGCTTATATTTAAGCTGGAGACTTAGCTGTAACTACTTTTGTTCTTTGACAGCCATTGTGTCCTGCCAGTGCTTCGGTGTGTTTAGGGTCATTGGATAACTCAGTTTCCCCTCAAGAGTGTTTCTTAAATACTTTGCTCCTTTCATCTTTTCATTAACTATGACCAGTGTCCTAATTCCTGCTGATGAAAAACATCCTTACAACATGAGGCTTCCACTACAATGCCTTACTGTGGGGGTGGTCTTCTCCGAACAATGAAAAGTGGTAGGATTGAACCAGACATTATGTGACAAATAAAATTTACAATTTAAGTCCCATCTAATCACAGAAAATGTTCCAAATGGTTGTGACGTCTAGAAGAGCTTTTGGTAAATTCCAAATGGTCTGCTTGTTGTCTTTTTTATTTTTTTTTTAACAATGACTTTTTTAAAGCATTATTTTCTTTATTTAACTGATAGCTTCAAGGTGAAGGTAGGATTGCATCAAGGATCGGCTCTTAGCCCATTCTTGTTTGCTCTGGTGATGGACCGACTAACAAAGGAGGTCAGGAAGGAATTCCCATGGACTATGATGTTTGCAGATGACATAGTGATCTGTGGTGAGAACAGGTGGAAGAGAACTTAGAGCGGAGTGTCTTATTTTTATTTTTTACTTTTTGCATCCGCCTGTTACGATGGGAGATGGCTGCGAGTCACCGGTCACTGCAGCTAGCTGCTGCTAGCCGTGGGCCTTAGGCCTTCTTTCGGACCCAGGACCCACCTCCAGCCCACGTCGCTCCCACCGGCTTGAACCTCCCTCAGAAGCTGTACTCACACTAACAATAAATCAAGGAAACGTGAATTCAGTTTTACCAATTGTAAAATCAAGGCAGGAGAAGGTTACAGTTTACAGTGCTGGCCTCTCCGGTACACGACACGAATAGGAACTGGAAGGGGCTGATGTCCCGTGTCATTACTGATTTATAGGGCCTAGACTCCTCCTTCGCAGAAGGGGGGCATAACCTGTCCTGTGTATGAGGGGGGCGTGACTAAGTGTGACCTCACAAATCTTACGTGGTTTGACATGTAATGAAAAATGAGACGTGCTTCAAAAGCCTTTCTACATGATGTAGCAAGCAAAATGAGTTCTATTCCTTGACAGATATTGAATCCCTGGGACTCTTTTAGAGTTGCTGGCCCCGTTTAACCCAGTAAGAACCGGATATTATTTCATTATAATCCTGTCTCTGAGCAGATCAAAAACCCCAGGACCAGTCTAGATAAATACCTAACACGTCCAAAGGACCTGATAATTTTGTTAGATTAGCGAGGAAGAATGCACTTGAAAGAAGAGGAATGAAAGTCAGCTGTAGTAAGACAGAGTACATGCATGTGAATGAGAGGGAGGCTGGTGGAACAGTGAGGCTACAAGGAGCAGACGTCACAAAGGTACAGGACTCCAAGTAATTAGAGTCTACTGGTACTTTCCAGTAAAACGAGGAATGTTGTAAAAAGGTGAAGAATAGAGTCCAGGCAGGATGGAGTGGATGGAGAAAAGCTTCAGAAGTGATTTGTGACAAAGGGTGTCAGCAAAGGTCAAAGGAAAAGTTTACAAGACAGTGGTGAGACCAGCTATGTTGTATGGTCTGGAGGCAGTGGTATTGACAAAAAGACAGGAGAAAGAACTGGAAGTGGCAGAAATGAAGATTTTGAGGTTCTCCTTAGGAGTGACAAGGATGGATAAGATTAGGAATGGACTTTAAATGGACTGTACTTATATAGAATCATTCTGTCTTATAAAGACACTCAAAGTGCTTTACACTTTACACTTCCGATTCCAGTATGCTGATGGGCAGCAGCTCCCACCGGCTTCTCTCTAGTCTTTTATCATCAAACTGACCTGTTTTTCGAACCGGACTAAAGTAGGTCCGCCCTCCAACCGAATTCGGTGTTCAGTGACTCAGAGAGCCAGACGGGACTATCCAAAAAATTCTTTCGGTCCAGGACTGGCCGCTCCCACCCCACCGGTCACTCTGAGCGCACCCTGCAGGCCAGGTGACCCCTCGAACTGGGAAGTCATCACACGAAGGTCCAGTGTTTTATTTTCTCTCTCTCTGGACCCCAACCAAATTTCTCATGTGGACCTTTGTGGTTATACCTGGTTCTGACAAAAATCGCTGTGTGGTATTTTGCTGGCTTTTTCGCTGGCTTTCCGCTGACTGGCCCCTCATGGTGACTTCAGTTGGTATGGGGGAAATGTACCTGTGTCCCCAAATAGGACCAGAACCGAACTGAGTTGGCTGTGGGGGACTTCGTGTTCAATAGAGCTGGTCTCAGCCTCAATGAGCAGCCCTTTACCTTTAAACGAAGGACTGTCCACCTCCATGGGATTTGTTGTGTTCACCTGGAAGAGACACTCTGATGCTTTGAAGCACCACTGGAACCAAACCAGAGCAGAACCAGGCCAGGGACGACTTCAGCCTTTCTGGTCAGTCTCGTCATTTTTCGTCGGGGTGGCCGCTCATGTTGTGGGTGTGGAGGAGCAGGCGAACAGAGTGACATGCAGAGAAGTGGAGTGAAGCATGGAGGAGCAGCACTGTGTGGTGCTTGAGAGAAGTGTGGAGTTTGGATCGGAGTTGCTACAGGCTTCCATTCAAACTCACCTGGATAATATTTTTTTTCCAGATCATGCTGTTGTCCCCTGTTGATCTGAAATTACCTAGGATCATGCCTTTCATTTCAGGAGGATTTTCTGACAGCTCACTTTCTGGCAGCTCGCTCTGCTATTTGCTGCAAATTATTTGTTTCTGCTTGTTGATTCTGAACCCAGTTTCTGTTTCTCATGAGAGCATCCATCCATCTCGCAGGGGGGCTGGCGAACCCCTCAGCCCAACTCAAACTACAGTTGGGCCACCTCGTCGGATTTGTTTGCCCATTTGATTTGTGACACTTTATGGTCTGAGGCTTTTCTTTACCATTCATATTATTGTCATTATTTTCAGATCTCAGACTATCTGGAGTCACTGAATCTTGTTAATACATCTGCATCTGCCCATCGCTGTAACTTTCACTGTTTTTGGGTTCTGAATGATCGTGTCTTCATTAATGTTTCTCATGGTTCAATTACGGGGGCTAATTGTCACACTATTAACTCCTATAATTACACATCAGTCACAAAAAACTCAAGAAAATGTTTGATAATAATGTTGTTACTGCTCTCAGGGATTCAGCCCAACCCTGGACCCCCCCCTCTTTCCCCCCCACTAATTACAACACACCAAATGACTATAAAAACATGTCAGGACTTCATTTTCTGCATGTAAACACATGTAACCTTCTGAGAAATTTTGATGCATTGAAAATTCTGGTCAGTTCTTCTGGGGCAGATGTAATCTTCATCTCTGAAACCTGGTTCAACACATCTGTACTGAATAACAACCTGGTAATCAATGGCTTTAACATCTATTGCTGTGATCTCATCTTTCGAAAACTCGACCAATCAGTGTCTGAGCCAGATTTTGTATTTTGCTTTGTGTGTTACCTGTTTTTCTGTCTCTACAGCACTTTGGTTGGCCTTGTCACTGTTTTAAGTGCTCTATAAATAAAATGGTATGGTATGGTGATCGTCAAAAAAGGGGGTGTGGAGTCACTATTTACATCAGAGACTCTCTGGTTTCTAGTCTTGTCAGCTAAAACATTCCCAAACCAGCTTAAGGCCTTAGCTGTAAACATCACCTTGAATGGAGTCCAGATCTTATCTGTAGTGGGTTGTTATCGTCCCCCCTCAACAATACCTTAGGCTCTGTCCTCCCTGATAGAATTCGTTGGAAATTTAAAATTCAAAGAGATTTTTTAGCAGGAGATTTCAACATTGACTGAGATAAGTCGACCACCCTCTGTGATATATTCAAGGAATGTTGCCTGTCACTTAATCTGACCCAATTCATTGACTCTCCCACTAGACCAAACAAAAACTGTCCTTAAAAATATTCCATTTTAGACCTGTTTCTAACAAATATGCCTGCTAGTTTAATTTATTTTGTGGACAAACATGCTCCTTTTCGTCAGTTCAGAATAAAGGGACGTGACAGCCCCTGGTTTACTCCTGAGCTAGCTGACCTCCTGTACAGGAGAGACCATCTTTGGGCCGCAGTGAGAAAATCTGGCTCTGACACTGATTGGTTGAGTTTTCGACAGATGGGGAATAAATGTGCAACTGCCATCAAAGCAACAAAAAGTAACTATTTCTTATTTCATACCTCCAAAAATCTAAATGACCCTAAAAAATTCTGGAAAACCATCATATCTCTCTCAGGCAGCCCCCAATCATCTGACCTCCCATCACAACTTCTCATTAACTCTGTTCCTGTGTCAAATAAACACAAGATCCTGAACTGTTTCAACAAACATTTTCTCGCTTCTAGTTCTTTATTTGACAGTTACTAATGGAAAATCAGCCACTTTACCTAAAAGCCAAACTTCTACAAATCAAATCCCTCCTATAAGTCAATCCTCAGTTAATCACACCTTCGCTTTTTCTCTGTTCTCAGTTAGTGAGGTAAATAAACTGTTAAAAGATCTTGACCCTAAAAAATCTGCAGGTCCAGATGAACTTCCACCTTATTTTTTAAGGCTGGCCGCTCATATCATCACAGTCCCTGTGACCCACATCTTCAATCTCTCCATAAGACAAAACTCCATCCCAGACACTTGAAAACAGCCTTTGTTCTTCCTTTGCTGAAGGGAGGTGACCCCACCTCACTGAACAACTATCGGCCAATGTGTAAACTCTGCATTTTAGCCAAGGTTCTAGAAAAACTGATAAACTCTCAAATCAAAAATTACCTGGACTCATTTAACATCTTACCTCTCCATCAATCTTGTTTCAGGAAACAACACAGCACGACTACTTCACTGAAGGTTCTTAATGATGTTGTTGAAGCACTGGATGCTAAGGATTATTGTGCTGAACTTTTCTTAGACCTGTCTAAAGATTTTGACACTGTGGATCATGACATATTGTGTCATAAACTCTCAGAAATTGGTTTCTCAGATCACACCATTGGTTGGTTCTCCAACCATCTCTTAGACTGGAGGCAGTGTGTTCATCATAATGGTACTTCCTCCAGTTATTTAACAGTCAACAATGGTGTACCACAAGGATCAGTTTTAGGACCCACCCTCTTTACAATCTACCTAGGTAATGTAGGTCAGAGCATCCTTGACGCATTCTTGCATTTGTATGCTGATGACACAGTTGTTAATTGTCAAGCTAAAACAGTTGTTAAGACTTTCCAACTTTTGCAATGAGCATTTGACATTACACAGTCAGATTTGTTCCACCTCAAACTTGTCTTAAATGCCGACAAAACCAAAGGGATGCTTTTTTCAAACAGGAAGTTTGTCCCAGCATTTCTTCCTCTGATTTTATCCTCAAATGGTGTCCCTATTGAGTTTGTCGAATCCTATAAATATTTGGGTATCTTGGTCGACTCGCATCTTTCCTTTATGCTTAACGTGGAAAACCTAGTAAAGAAACTGAAAGTTAAACTGGGTTTCTTTTTCAGAAACAGATCCTGTCTAAACCTGAATGCTAGGAAAGGCCTTGTAACTGTGACTTTCCTTCTTTCCATTGATTACGGTGACATTATTTACATGAATGCTTCTACAAGCACCCTGCAGATGTTGGACGCTGTCGATCATGGTGCACTAAGATTCATAACTGGCTGTGACTATCGTGCCCACCACTGCACCCTGTATTCACTGGTTAACTGGATATTATTAACTTCATGCAAACTCTCCCATTTGTACGTTTTCATTTTTAAATCACTTCTTGGTCTGCTGCCTTCATACATCTCCTCCTACATGTCTCTGTGTGAGTGCAGCTACAGAGTGCACTCTCAGGACATTATTACCTGCAGTGTTCCCTCAGTGAGGACTGAACTAGGCAAAAGGGCCTTCTCCTACTCCACTCCTGTTTCCTGGAATATCTTACAAAAAGACCTGAAGCTCTTGACCTTGACCTCTGTAAGTTGATTTAAGAATCTGTTGGACTCCTGGCAAGGGCCAATGCAGACATGTTCCTGTTTTTAGTTTTCTACATTCGCCTTATAATCTAGCTGTTTTGTCCTACTTTTTTGCCATCATATTTTAATATGTAAAAAAAAAAATCTGTATGCTTCTTTTATGATTATTGTTGCTGTTGTCCATTGTTGTCGTTGTTTTTTGTTGAAATCAGGTCTCTCTTGTAAATGAGTCCTTGAGACTCAATGGGATTAACCTATCTAAATAAAATCTGTGCCTCATTTACCCATTCATACAGCACTCTACTAGATCTATACAGTACAAACCTAATTGAACAAATCATTCTAAAGAGACTAATCAGTGCTTTAGATCACATTCATACACCGATGGGACACACATCAGAGGCTATGAGGGGTTCAGTGTCTTGCCCAGGGGACACTTCGACATGCGACTGCTGGTGGAGTCGAACCCCCAACTTTGCATTGGAGGACAACTGCTCTAACCACTCAGCCACATCTGCCACAGGAGTGAGATCATCAGACGTACAACACCAGTTGAAGAACTGGGAGATAAAGTTAGAGGCCAGACTGAGATGGTTTGGACATGTCCAGAGTAGGGGCAGTGGGTATATTGGGAGAAGGATGTTAGAAATGCAGCTGCCAGGAAAAAGACAAAGAGAAGATACCTGTATATGGATGCAGTTAGAGAGGACATGGAGGTAGTTGGAGTGAGGACAGAGGATGCAGAGGACAGAGTGAGATGGAGGAGGATGATTTGCTGTGATGACCCTGAAGAGGGAAAAGCCGAAAGAAGAAGAAGTAGAATCTGTTGTACAAAGTATTATGTGTTCATTTTTTGGTTTAAAACATTAATAAAAAGCCATTTAAAATGTCATGTTGTTAGGCAACAAAACTGAATGAATACCAAGGGGGTTGAATACTTCTGCAACCAACTGTATACCACCATGTAGGCCCCAGAAGCCCCTAGGCAAGCCTCTATGTCTCTGTTCTCCTCAAATCCCAATATGTGTCACTGAGCAGACATCTCTATTTTCTGTACATCTCTGATTATCTTACTGCACCACCACACCTGTTATACAACAGCTGCAGCAAGTCTTGCTTATTTGTTTATCACATATTCCTGCTTTTTTAAATTCTGACCTTTCTCTTCGCTTCCATCATCACACAGTATGCACAGCCGAGTGCTTTCACTTAGCATCAATCAGCTCAGTCCCACTTCCTTTTGCTTCCCCTAATGGCTGCCTGGTGATTTACGGTTTGTTCTGCTAAATGCCAGCAATGCTTGTGTTGGTCCCATTAGTGCTAATACTACAGTTGATAAGAAGGGACCACTGATGAACTGTGCTAATCTTATAGTTGTGCATCAGGTGATAGTCTGCTCCCGCACACATGGCATCAAACATTTTTGTATCTTTTTGTGTCTGTTTTGATGTTACATTAGCTAGGTTTTGTTAGACCGTAGTTATGAAAGCTTTTAAAGATCAAGAGAAAGGAAGAGCTTGGTGATTTTGTTTTATGAATTCATTTAGACTGACCTCAGTTTTTACAATCTTCCCAATAAGCTTGTTTGCTTTTGTCAGCTTGGTTATATTCTGCTTGTAGTGGTCCTTGTGGCACCATGAAGTGATAAAATGGGCACCAGAATAAATAAAGACTAAGCATTCCTTGACGGAGTGCATATCACCCTCCACATTTTATGCCAAAGTATAAATTCAGGTATTCAGTATTCAGGTCTCTCTTTCAAATGAGTCCCTGAGGCTCAATGGGATTAACCTGTCTAAATAAAGGTTGAATGAATAAAACTAAGACCACCTTATGATGAGAAGGAACTGAGTTTTAGCCATTTAGTCAAAATGTGCAAATGATGCATGCACTGATGCATGTGCTGCACATCTGCAATTCACCAAATTATAGCCATTTGTGTGTTGGTTAAGATCAATTAGCTATGCTGGCTATCTTGAACTGGGTTGACTTCCAAAGTGAATTATTTGTAGAAGTACATCCAGTGATTGTTTCCTGAAAGTAAAAAAAAAAAAAGAAAAAAAAGTCAAGTTTTATTGCAAACAGCCACACAAGGTTGATGCTCACAGTTAAAGCCAAACATTGTGGGCAAAAGCACGGCACAATGTATAGCACGCTTCATGTGTGTTAGGGCTCATGCTCAACCACTACCATGTAATTGTTTACTCAAAGTCTCAGATACAGATATACATCCAGTACTTACTTTTTGAGACTTTCCTTAAATTATGTCCACTGGTTCAAGAAGTATTTTGCTAAGTGTACATATAAATGACTTCAACATCATAAGTACATCACACTAATGCACTAATTCTCATGTTTCTTTTATCTCAAAAGTATAGAAGAAAACCCAAATCCTCCATCTGCCTTAGTGACATTTTAATAAATGTTCTGCACCTGCTGTGCCCAGAGCCTTTATATTGAGCACATCTCCTTCCCTTCACAGCCACATGAAAATGTCTGTTCAAATGGCCCCCAAGTGGGTAAACACGATAGAACCCATAGCGTCGTGGCAGCGTTTCAAATTGAAAGCTAGCAGAAAGTGAAAGCTACTTTTTTAATCTTGTTCTTAGTCATTCATTATCATTAAGATGTTGCTCTCTGTACCTGCTTAAGTAAGCATTTATTCCCAAGCTGTTCGCTCGCTTTCAGCACGCTGGTGCTCACAAGCTCCCGTCCCCCACCCGCCCACTGTAGACCAATTTGCAGTCCAGCTTTGTGTCAGCACTTACAACAGGAAGGCACTTCTTTTTTTAATGCATGTCCAAAATATTAATGTACAGACTGCAGCTGGGTATTTGGTATAAAGTGAGAATAGAATAAATATACATGTTTGTGTGTCCAATTCCCTCCTGCTTTCCAAAGACTTACTGGAACTTTTCATCCATATCCATTTGATGAACTAAAGACGTGTCGTTCAATTCAATTCAAAAATACTTGATTAATTCAAAAGGAAAATTATTTGTTGTTGTAACTCGCTATCCTCATTTCATTAAGAGATGTTATAGATACTGATGGCTGTAGACAGGAAGGATCTCTTGTAAAGGTCCATTCCACAGTGGATCCTAAGAAACTGGCCGCAGATGCCGTCCGATCCATCCACCCAGACTCAGCTGGCCTCTCGGTTCCCCCAGGCTAAAGGTCCGCCCGAAAGTCGTGCAGAACTCCTCCCAGAGCGATGGCCACTCCTCCCAGCAGTCTGCCGAGCTCCTCGTCGCTGTGGACAGCCAACTGTAGGTGCTGAGGGACGATCCTGTCCTTCCACTGTCATGAACCGTGTTTCCTGCTAGTTCCAGGATCTCAGTGGTCAGGCACTCGAGCACAGCTGGCAGGTAGATGAGAATGTGTCCACAGAACATCCTTTTCAACTCATTGGAGATTTGGGGCTGAAATTGAAATATTATTTGAGCATTTGAGATGTTAATCAGCTGCTGTTGGTTGTTGAAAACTGTCTTGTTGCCATGGCTACGCATCATAACAAATGTCCAAAACTAAAAAAAGTTTCAGTAAAAATTCTTCCAGCTGCACAGCATCTGATACCAGAGGAAACAATCATCCAAAAAAATGAGATTTACATCCAGAAAACGAGGAATTAAAGTTTCCAAAAGCAAATGATCAGAATGAAAGTAACAGAGCTGTTCCAACATGCAGCCACCTTGAGCAGAGCAATTGTAGAACATAGGATATATCATTAGGATATATCTGTGCCCGAGTTTGTTCAGTGAAATATAAACTTCTGTAGCAACCAGGACTGGTTCCAAATGCTTTCAAATCAGACAAGCAGTACACACGTCTCCCATTGCAGAGGGATTTGAATAGAGTGTTTGTAGTTTTTGAGATGAGTGTTTTTCTGGACTTGAATTGAACAAACATTAAGGATTTTGTTCCACAATATTCAAGTGGGTACGAGTATATATATATATATATATATATATATATATATATATATATATATACTTTGTACTGTATATGTATATGAAAATAAGTTTTATTTAATTTTTTTTAACTTGTCCAAGTTAACGCAGAGTGACAAACCCTGGCGAGTGAAGGGAGCAATTTCATCTACCATCAGTTGCAATGGTGAAACCGGGGGGGGGGGGGGGGGAGACAATGGTGAGCCATAGATTAATCTTTGATCCACCACACTCATTTGAGGAAACTATAATGTTAAGCAATATAAAAGCAATCACAATTCAGTCTTTGATGGTTGCCACAGCTAACTGAACCTGTACCTCAGCCTCTTTTTCTGAGCTCCGTCATTTCACATTCATAGTATCATGGGGGAGTGGTGGCGCAGAGGTTAGAAAAGGTGGGCTTGTGATCAGAAGGTCACTGGTTCACCTTCCTGGACCAACAACATCAAAATGCTCGTGGGAAAGGTGAAACACCCTCACCTGTCTCCACCCTTGAGCAAGGCCACTAACCCCACCATCTGCTCCCCCGGGTCCTCTAGATAGCAGCTCTCTGCTCCACATAGATGGCTGTGGTAGCTCGGTGGTCTGTGATTGCATCAAGAACGGCATTTGGTTTAAAAAATTGCTAAGTCTTTGTGTGAGTTAGTTTGCTGTGGCGACCCCTGAAGAAGAGAGCAAATGAAGGAAAATAAAAAAGTCTTAATCTTGTTTGAAAGGTGACGCGTTGTTTGCCTTCATTTGTGAGACAACGTTTTTACAGCTGTTTTTGTGTGTCAACATGTGGTGAAGCGTTTTGGCAGCAGGTTTCTTCTGTAATATGAAACAGTGGCGTTAGCTCCTCTGCTATGCGAGTATCTGTGAGATTTTTGGCTGCAGAAGTAATTAATGTTGGGCCTAATGGTCCGATAGGCCTCTTCAGACCTCTGATCTAACCTTTGTTTTAACCCTGAACTCTAATGAGGCCACAGGGGTGACACTATGTGCAGCTCAGACCCAGACCAGGCAGCTGCATAATGAGTCTATAACATGGCCTCACACTCACTGATGCCCGAAGTCCAGCTTTTACTGAAGAGAGCTAAATATTCATGTGAAGGACACCTGGTCAATTAGAGTCAATGATTACACTTTAGTTTACTGCTCTGCAAGTAATGAAAACTAGAATAACTGGAAAAACATATAATCTTATATAAAAACATATAATCTTATATAAAATCATATAAGCTTATATAAAAACATATAATATTATATAAAAACAAATAAGCT
>NC_056514.1:7050658-7058165 GCF_014905685.2 Nematolebias whitei
ATATAATATTATATAAAAACAAATAAGCTTATATAAAAACATATAATCTTATATAAAAGCATATAAACTTATACAAAAACATATAATCTTATATAAAAACATATAATCTTATATAAACACATATAATCTTATATAAAAGCATATAAACTTATATAAAAACATATAATCTTATATAAAAACATATAAGCTTATATAAAAACATATAAGCTTATATAAAAACAAATAAGCTTATATAAAAACATATAAGCTTATATAAAAACATATAAGCTTATATAAAAACATATAAGCTTTCAAAAATACAACATGGCAGCTTCAGTAAATGAGTCCAGCTCAGTTCAGTGTCCAACAATGAGAGAAATGTGTGTGTGTGGGTGGGGGGCATTAGGTCCCTGATATATAGACTTGACTTTAAACAACCGTAAAACCAAAGTAATTTACAGAACAATAAACAAAAGGTTACAGCAGTCACATGTTGCATTTGTTTGTTTTTCGTTTTTTTTACTATATCCTTTATTAATTTAAGTTCTTGGTGTCAGCCTCAGTCTAACTCTTCTCAAACTACAACACAATGACCATGTTCTGAATAAGGTGAGGGATGTCATCATGGAGACTGATGAAACAATGGTCTCTTTTGATGTCACATCACTCTTTACGTGCATTCCTGTTGATGATGCAGTAGAGGTGGTCAGTTTAAAATTAAAATCAGACACCACTCTGAGCAGCAGGACCACGCTTTCTGCAGAACAACTGTGTCAACTCTTGAAACTGTGCCTGCAGTCAACCTACTTCACATATGGGGAGTAATATTATAGGCAGAAACATGGGTGTGCTATGGGGTCTCCAGTTTCTCCTATTGTTGCCAACCTGTACATGGAGGAGGTAGAAAAGAGAGCCTTGACGTCCTTTTCAGGGACACCACCAAGTCATTGGTTCAGGTATGTTGACGACACCTGGGTTAAAATAAAATCTCAGGAAGTCCAACATTTTACTGATCACATCAACTCTGTGGATAAATACATCAAGTTCACACGAGAAGATGTAAAAAATGGCAGGTTGGCTTTCTTGGACTGTGAGGTCTCAGTCTCTGATAGAGGACATTTGCAAGCTGAGGTGTACCACAAACCCACCCACACAGACCAGTATTTGCAGTTTGACTCCCATCACCCTTTGGAGCACAAGTTAGGAGTCATCAGGACTCTGTACCACAGAGCAGACAGCGTCCCCACTAGCTCAGGAGCCAGGCAGAAGGAGAAATCCCACACAAGACAGGCTCTAGAGCAATGTGGATATCCTAACTGGGCCTTCCTAAAAGCAGAGAAGAAACCCAAACAGGACTCCAGTCAGCCAACAGGTGAAAAGGAGGAACCCAGACCCAGACCAGTGGTCATTCCGTATGTTGAGGGAGTATCAGAGAAACTGAGACGTTTATTTTCTAAACATAACGTCCCAGTGGCTTTTAAACCCCAAAATACATTACGGCAAAGACTGGTTCATCCCAAAGATCCAGTCCCCCGGCACAAACAGAGTAATGTTGTGTATGCTGTTCAGTGTCAGGAGGGCTGTGATCAGTCTTACATCGGGGAAACAAAACAGCCCCTGGCCAAAAGGATGGACCAGCACAGAAGATCAACATCATCAGGCCAGGACTCTGCGGTCTACTCTCATCTCCAGGCCAGCGGTCACTCTTTCATGGATGAAGATGTTCACATCCTGGACAGAGAGAAATGATGGTTTGAGAGAGGAGTAAAGGAGGCCATCTTTGTGAAAAGAAACCGTCCATCATTAAACAGGGGTGGAGGCCTCCGGGTTCAACTGTCCCCTTCTTACAATGCTGTGATTGCTAGTATCACTCAGCCCTCTGTGAACAGTAAACAGCCATCAGTGTGCTAATGATCCATTGTTAGGCTGATGGTCCTTCTTGAGCATGTGATCAGCTGGTTCTGGTTGTCAGCAGCAAAACTGGTTGATCCACTCTGAGAAGGTGCTATTTAAGAGACTGAGCTGAATACAGCACCTCAGACTGAGGAAGTCTCTCGGATGAGAGACGAAACGTTTCTACATTTTTTTGTTGATTTGCTTTGTTTTGTTTTTTTGAATGTCCAGAGGACCAGATTTAACTTTTTTAGAATGACCATGTTCTTTTGATTATGACCCAAATCTCATGACCATAGCTCGGTGTTAGAACAAAGTCAAACATGTTGCTTAAAGGACAAATTCCTTCAAACGAGGACATGTAAAGTAGTCCTCTGTAGTCTGAAAGTACCATCCATCCATCCAATATCTTTACCCGCTTCTTCTTTTTGGCTCACAGGGGTCACTGGTGCCCATATTCAGCAGTCACTGTGGGAGGGACGAGGGACACTCTGGACAGGTCTCCAGTCCATCACAGGGACGCATAGAGACAAACGAGACAAACATCCATTCACTCTCTCACTCACACCTAGAGACAATTTAGAGTTACCAATCAGTCTAACATGCATGTTTTTGGTCTGTGGGAGGAAACCGGAGTACCTGGAGAAAACCCACGCATGCACGGAGAGAACATGCAAACTGCACCCTTGCCGGGATTTGAGCCGACAACCTTCTCGGTGAGAGGCTGCAGCTCTACCAGCTGCATCACTGTGCCGCCTTCTGAAAGTACCTATTGTACTAACAGTAGACTGATTGTTTTTTCTAGTTTGAAGCTTAGATATTGTGAATGCCGTTTACTGTTTTCATTGATGAACTTAAAATATATTCCAAAGTTCAGAATAAAAAAGGGATAAGTAAGATCCATGAAATACATCTTGCCTTTTTTCACATGCACATTATGAATCTGTTTTGTGCAACGCCCCAGTGCACCCCCACCACTTTTACTGCATGCCAATAAGAAATGCACGTGGCTCTAATACTTGCAATAAGCTCTAAGTGAAATATATGGCTCTGAGTGCCACAGGCAGATCTGTGTGGATTATTGACAAAGCTGCTAGTGCCTCTTATAGCACTGAGTAATGTCGCTCGCTGCCTTCAGCTGCATTCAGGAATCTATCAACATCTAATAATTATGTGTACATTTACGACAGGGGGCCCAGGTATAATGGATCAATTCGCTCACACTCCAATTCCCATTCTGCACATGGATTTGCTGTCATCTCAATGAAGGATTCAGGCCTCTTTGTCCCTTTCAGGCACCCTTCCTGATGAATAATGTTACACTCTAATTCATTGCTGCCTTTTAACAAATGATGAGTCAAAGCATCTTTAATGTTTTTCCATTCTGTTCTGTACTGTCCTCCACCTATGAGATACCGACTGTACACTAGCAGGAATGCTGAGGTTGCTTGTGAGGAGGCTTTAGTTTGAATATTGCTGTTCATTAGTTGCATATTTCTGGCAGATAAGAGGTATTCTGCTGCAGAATCCTACAGACGTTTTAAAGGAGATGAACAAAAAGAATATTTTAAAGCACAATTTGAAAAACAATTTGCTGCTCCCTGAGATATTCCATTAAAGAAAACTTGTTATTCTAATATTTTTTTTACAAAATGTCACATAAAATGAAGTGTCTTAGATGCCAAAACACAAATTACTTTTCTGATACAGCAACATGTAAACACTGAAAAGGAAAAATCTAAAAAAAAAAAAAGATTTTTAACTTAACTAATTAAAATAAAGGACACGTGTTCTACGCAGGAACGCAGTATTATTATTTTTTTCATGCTTTAATGTTCAACTAAGGTTATTTTTGATAAAAACACACAAAGTTGTAGCTGCTTTAGAAAAACCTTGACATTAACATCATGCACCATCTCATGTGATACTGTGAGGTCTCACAAGTCATGTAAGGTCTCAGTACAGTGCATTCTGAAATTATTCACAGCACTTCACTTTTTCCACATTTTGTTGTTACAGCCTTATTCCAAATTGTATTAAATTAATATCTTTGCTCAAAATTCTACACACAATACCCCATTATGACAATGTGAAAAAATATTTTTTGAGCTTTTTGCAAATTTATTAAAATAAGAAAACTAAGAAATTACATGTACGTAAGTATGGCTTAATTTCTAAGCTGATCGATGCCGGAACGCAAATAATGGGTGGGCCGACAAGGGGGGCGGGGTGCAGGGGGAGTAGGGGATTGCGGGTGGGGGGTGTGTCTAGGGGTGCTTCAGATCTCGGTTGTCTAACTGGACAATCCATCCATGCATTTATTGAATGAAAGTAAATTGGACTGTGTTTTTGACATTTTGATCGCTGTTATTTTGACAAATTAGCGCTGTTGTTTTGATGCGTGATGTAATGTGAATAATACAGGTATATGCAAACATGGCTTGCCATAGTACACCTGCTGCATGTGGCTAGCTGGTTGAAAGAGGTACAAAGTTCAGTTAAGCTTCAGATGGACTACTGCCAGCGATCCATCAGCCCAAGTGAACGTTCATTCAGCTGCTGCACTCAGCAGACGTGCGAAGCCGAGACCCAAACAGGTGAGATCACCAAATTTCTGACATGTCAGAGCAGGATGCAGGCAGAAGCAGAGGAAGCATTTAATGCACTTTCACGTTTCCTCAGCTCCGATCTTCTGCCCCCTCAGCCGCGCACATCCGCCAACCATAAATAAAAGTCGATGGTATAAGCAGTCAAAGCTTAATTAAAAATGTCAGATTTTTTTTCCGGGTTCGGACCTGTTATTACTGTTAACTCGTTGGATCGGGTGGGGTTCGGAGATGATGGCTATGGGCTGGGGCTGGATCGGTTCAGATTATTTGGACCCAAGTGACACTGTAGTCTCAGTACATTACTGCATTTATCTTTCCCTCTATCCTGACTAGTCTGCCAGTTTCTGATGCTGAAAAACATCCACAGCATGATGCTGCCACCATCATGCTTCACTGAAGGGATGGTGTTGGCCTGATGGTGAGCGGTGCCTGGTTCCCTCCAAACATGACGCCTGGCATTCACACCAAAGAGTTCAATCTTTGTCTCAGCAGACCAGAGAATTTTGTTTCTCATGGTTTGAGAGTCCTTCAGGTGCCTTTTGGCAAACTCCAGATGGGCTGCCATGTGCCTTTTATTAAGGAGTGGCTTTTGTCTGACCACTCTACCATACAGGCCTGATTGGTGGATTACTGTAGAGAAGGCCAGCTCTAGGAAGAATCCTAGTGGTTCTAAACTTCTTCCATGAATGATAGAGGCCACTGTGTTCATTGGGACCTTCAAAGCAGCAGAAAGTTTTCAGTATCCTTCCCAAGATGTGTGCCTCAACACAATCCTGTCTCGGAGGTCTACAGACAATTCCTCTGACTTCATGCTTGGTGTTTGTGCTCCGACATGCACTGTCAGCTGTGGGAGCTTCTATAGACAGGTGTGTGTGTTTCCAACTCAAGTCCAGTCAACTGAGTTGACCACAGGTGGACTCCATTTAAGTTGTAGAAACATCTCAAGGATGATCAGTGGACACAGGAGTCATCTGAGCTCCATTTGAACTTCATGGCAAAGTTGTGAAAACTTATAATATGTTCATTCATTCAACCTTTATTTAGACAGGTAAATCCCATTGAGCCTCGAGGACTCATTTACAAGAGAGACCTGATTTTAACAAAGAATGATGACAACAATGGACAACAGCGACAACAATAAACAGTTATAAAAAGGCATACAGATATTTTTATTATTTTTTATTTTTTGTACGTTGTAAATCTTCACCAGCTGTGAATACTTATGTAAATCGGATTTCTTAGTTTTCTATTTTTAATAAATTTGCAAAAATCTCAATTTTTTTCTTTCACATTGTCATAATGGGGTTATTGTGTGTCAGATTTTGAGGAAATATATAAACTTAATACATATTGGAATAAGGCTGTAACATAACAAAATGTGGAAAAAGTGAAGCGATGTGAATACTTTCCAGATGCACTTTTTTTTCATTCAACCTTTTATTTCTACAGGTTAGTCCCATTGAGCCTCGAGGACTCATTTACAAGAGAGACCTGTTTTTAACAAAGAATGATGACAACAGTAGACAATCGTGACATTTCAGAGCATTCTGATGATTACCATAAATTTTGTGATATAACAAACCCCTCAGAAATCATAGTTATTCATCTGACAAAATTAATTTAACATGTTGCTTTGCAGTATTGTATATAAAATAAATAAATAAAAACAAGAAGGGTTAATTTTACTGCAATTACTTTATTTAGTAAAGTATTCAGTCTAAAAGTATAAAAATTAAAAAAGATCCTTCTGTTATTTAGATTGAACAAGCCTGCACAAAATATAGATCAACAAAATCCACTATAAAATTAAAATAAAAAATAAAATTAGCCTATAATGATATAATTTATTTTCCCGGATTACCTATGGGCATAAACAAAAGTTGAGAAATTGATCCCATTGACTTCCATTTTCCAAAACTGATGCTAAAATGTCCGTCTTTTGGGTGCTCCCATATAGTTTTTGTTGTTGGTGTTGTTGCCAGAGTCAGTGCACAAGGGTTGTGGAACTTGATCATCAATACAAAAGTTCCACATACACACTGTCATCAAAATAGTTACAGTAAAACATAAAATCTAAATTAATTAATTGAAACTAAAATAATTGGAACATCCATTTTTGACCATGCAGCAGTGAGATAAGAGTTACGTGCACTAACAAAATTCAACTCTTGAAAAAAAAAAATTGTTCAAAGTAAGTATGTAGATTTTGGTTTAAATCAGGAAATTGTTCCACTCATTTACACCGAGGAGCACTTCAAAAGGGTTGAACTTTTTTTTTTAAGAATCCTGTTACAGGTCCCTAAAGTTATGCATTTAGTGTGTTTTAGATTTAATGGTTCATACAGAAAATAATTAGAAGATGTTAAGATAAAACAAACACATTGACTAATATTTTAACTTGGAAAACACCGGTGGTGGTGGTGGGGGGGGGGGGTTCTGCATGAAGTGGAGGAGTTCAAGTATATCAGGGTTTTGTTCATGAATGAGGGAAGAATGGAGCGTGAGATTGACAGACAGATTGGTGCAGCGTCTGCAGTATTGCGGATTCTGTATTGGTCCGTTGTGGTGAAGACAGAGATGAGCCGTAAGGCAAAGCTCTCTGTTTATCGGTCAGTCTACATTCCTTCCCTCACCTATGGTCACGAACTCTGGATAGTGACCGAAAGAATGAGATCGCGGATACAAGTGGAAGAAATTAGTTTTCTATGCAGGGTAGCTAGAACTGCTGCTCCTCCACATCGAGAGGAGCCGGTTGAGGTGGTTCAGACATCTGGTAAGGATGCTCTGGGCATGTGTGACTGGGAGGAGACACTGGGGAAGACTAAGGACACGCTGAAGAGACTATGTCTCTCGGTTGGCCTGGGAAGACCTTGGGATCCTCCCAGAAGAGCTGGAAGTGGTGGCTGTGGAAAGAGATGTCTGGACCTCCCTGCTCAAGCTACTGCTCCTGAGAACTGACTTCAGAACAAGTGGAAGATAATGGATGGATGGATGGATGGATGGATGGATGGATGGATGGATGGATG
>NC_056514.1:7058175-7098439 GCF_014905685.2 Nematolebias whitei
GGATGGATGGATGGATGGATGGATGGATGGATGGATGGATGGATGGACGGACGGACGGACGGACGGACGGACGGACTGACTGATGGACGGATAGACAGAAAAACACCAACAAAATTAATATTCATAATAGGAAAATCAAACTGGGCAGCACGGTGGCACAACTGGTAGAGCTGCTGCCTCTCAGCGAGCAGGCCCTTGGTTCAAACCCTGGTCCAGGGGCCTTTCTGGGTGGAGTTTGCATGTTCTCTTCGTGCATGCATGGGTTTTCTCCGGGTACTCCGGTTTCCTCCCACAGACCAAAAACATGCATGTTAGGCTGATTGGTAACTCTTAATTGTCCCTAGGTGTGAGTGAGAGAGTGAATGGTTGTTTGTCTCGTTTGTCTCTATGTGTCCCTGTGATGGACTTGCGACTCGTCCAGGGTGTACCCCGCCCCTCGCACAGTGATTGCTGGACATGGGCACCGGCGACCCCCATGATCCAAAGTGGAATAAGCGGGTAAAGATAATGGATGGATGGAAAATCAAAATGCATTTGGCTAAAATTAAGTCATTAATGGTTATTAAGACAAAGGAACCAAAAATTCAGCACATTATTTTCTAGATGCTTTTTTATTGCAACCACACAAACACATTCTTCATTTTCACCTGACATGTGGTGGTTTGTTTGTTTGCTGAAGTGTAGGTAATAAAGGAAATCCTAAAAAATCCACTCCAAGAAGTGCTAACAGGGTGTTTGTGTTAGGCTTGTGCTCTGGTTCTCCTGACTTCATCATTCTGTTTGAACAAAATTAATGTTTCCTCTGCAGAGTGCATCAACACAAACACTGGAGCTTAAAGTCTCTCAGCCTTTAGCTTTTAGTTCATGTGATGTTGCGACAGCTTCCTTCTGATTTATCCAAAATTTGCATATTATCAAATCATCTATACTTTTGTTGGAACTCTTCATAAAATTTGCATACCATAATAGCAGTGAGTCATCTAGGTGTGACGTCTTCGAAAGGGGAAAAAAAATGATCTCTCTGCAGAACATATTTCAGCTAAAAGCTGCCTGTTTCAGAGGTTGATACTGAGAATCTATTTCTCTCCCTGAGAAGAATTGAGTTTTGTGTCTCGGTGGCCAGGTCTTACATAACGGATCAGTTCCACAGAGCTGACATTCAATCACTGAGCCATCCTGTTTGCTCAACCTTACACGCAACACACGTGTTCGCTGATAGTAGGCTGATCTGTGAGCTCTCCTGCCAAACAAGCGAACACTCATATTTACTATCCTAGTTATACAACTAAGTACAAATTAAAGACATAGCATTCCTTAAAAGTCTCTGGTTCTTAAAACCTGAAAAGGTCTGATATACTAATGTTGCATTCAAATAGATTTTCTCAGTAAGACTTCCTTCACACTGAATTACAACATAAACATTTGCTAGAACTTGGAAAGTCTTTGCAAGGTCTTGGCGAAGTTTTCCGTAGGCATTTAGTTCCCCTCTGATAGTGCGTAACTGAGTATGATAAGTCCATCTATATCTACCTTTAAGTCTAAATTTTAGATTTCTGGGGAGAATGTGAAGGAGCATTGTAGCAACATATCCATGATGATGTGGGGTCCACAATGATCCCCGTGGTTTAGACGTCAATAATTTGAAGCAGACCTGGCTATCGTGGCCTCTTGCATAGGTCACAGACCATCACGCCCATACAAAGTTGGCAGCTCAAAGATTTTGCTGCAACTCTCAACTCAACCCAAATGATCAGATCATGCTATAACTATGCAGCCTAGACAGATAATCAGTTCTCCACATGCCGTTAAGTACCATGCTATGCTCAGCCATCCGTCATTTGCCTTTTAGATGCAAAGCAAGAAGCGCTTGTTCTCATCATGGTCAGCCATGCTGGGGGAGAAAGGTATTCTGGTAAATGTGGTTGAACTTCTGCACAGAAAACCCCTTCACCTTCATCCTCTCATTTCTCAACATTTTCTCCTCCACAACAAGTCCAAAACTGATGCTGGATGCCTTAAACCTCACATATTTATATACAGTAAATATCTTCAGGTTGTACAAAGCCATGGAAACAATTTAATATAAACTAACAGGAGCGTACGCCAGCCCTGATGCTGGTGGTGGAGAGGTATCTGGTGTGAACAGGAACTGCCTTGCATGTATTCATTGGGAACCCCTCTGACACATGAAGCACATAAAAACTGAATCTGGGCACCCCTTCGATCTGGAATAAAAAAAACAGGCTGAGTGGCTTCCCCCAGGACCCCCTTGGATTTGCACAATGATCAGGGTGAGAAGCATTCCCTGGGATCCTCTCAGACCTGGACGTGCAAACTAGCTGAGAGTCATCTCCCAGCACGCCTTTGTACTTGGCCACAGGAAGTGGCTGAAAGGTATCTTTTTGGAGTGCTTTGGACTCAGATACAGACACAGGTTGAGAGGCTCACCTCTTGGACATCCCAAGAGTCTTTATGATCTTCTAGTGATGAACTGCATCCTGATGCGATCTGAAAGAATCATGTGCAGTTGTGGTTGTTGATGTAGCGGGATATTGTAGGAACATGATCTCTGCACTGAAAACAAATAGTAGAAAAAAAAAACTTTTGTGAAGTACTCAAAGCATGGACACATTTGGATTGCTTTTGTGCTATCCAAATCAACCAGTCACATTCTAAAAGGCCATGAAAGTACAGTGATGTCATCATTCAGTGTGAAGAGTGTCTGAAAAGCTAAAAATATTTTGGCATCTAGGTCATTATCTTGATGAGCTTTTTCTGACACCATGTGTTGAATCCAATGTTTAGTGGTTTCACAAACAACTGCAGAAATGCTTTGTCTTTATTTTTGTGTAAATCACATTGATGTTCTTCTAAATTACAAAGCTGTGACCTTTAGACACTAACACAAATGTAACAGTATGGAGGATATTTTTGCTAATAAATAAACGGACCTCATCTCAGAATAAAGTGTCAAATGCACTTCTGGTGGTTGCTTTTCATTGACACTAAAATATATGAATATTTCTGTGGAAATGTTTTGACCTGAGAACTGTTCAACTCACAGTATGAAGGTTTTCTAAATGAACCATAAACTAGAACATTAAGAACACAAGTGATCTGAAGGTAACATTAACCTTTTGTAATTTATTTTTGTTTGAACTTGGATGTTTTCTGGTGCACCTAGTAAAAAAAAGAAAAAGAAAAACAGTGTTGTTCTCATTATTCTGAGTCAGTTGATAAACACTTGTGTGAAGGTATGGGTGTGCACGGATGTGCTTACTCCACCTTGTACGTACGTCTCTGATACTCTAGGGCGCCCAGGGCACAGACGGTGGAGGTTAAGGGCCTTGCTCAAGGGCTGAGAGTGGGGCAAATGAGGGTGGAGGCAGGTGTGGGTGTTTCACCTTTCCATCCCACATTTTGAAGTAATCGGTACAGGGAGTTGAACCGGTGATCTTCTAATCACAGGCGCACCTTCTCTAGCCTCTGTGCCACCACTTACCCAACAAAACTTACTAAGACAATCTTGAAAAATATTGTTAGGATATTGTTTTGCCATAAATGTTGTTCTTCATGTTAAATGTCGCAGCACGGTGGCGCAACTGGTGGAGCTGCTGCCTCTCAGCGAGCAGGTCCTTGGTTCAAACCCCGGTCCAGGGGCCTTTCTGGGTGGAGTTTGCATGTTCTCTCCGTGCATGCATGGGTTTTCTCTGGGTACTCCGGTTTCCTCCCACAGACCAAAAACATGCATGTTAGACTGATTGGTAACTCTAACTTGTCCCTAGGTGTGAGTGAGAGAGTGAATGGTTGTTTGTCTCGTTTGTCTCTATGTGTCCCTGTGATGGACTTGCGACCCGTCCAGGGTGTACCCTGCCCCTCGCACAGTGATTGCTGGACATGGGCACCAGCGACCCCCGTGACCCAAAGTGGAATAAGCGGGTAAAGAAAATGGATGGATGGATGGATGGATGGATGTATGGATGGATGTTAAATGTCATAATTTCTGGTCACAACGGCTACAGGGAGGAATCTACAGGAGCCTGCCGTGGCCAAAACAGCCTGAATAAACCCAAATGTCAAATAAGAATAAGACCCAGAGGGTTAAAAAAAATCCACATATGAAAAATTTGGTACATTTTTTGATTTACAAGAAGCTCGGTTTAAAACCACCAAATGGAAATCATCCATCCATCATCTTTAGCTGCTCCTTCCTTTCTGGGTTGGATCACTGGTGCCCATATCCAGCAGTCACTGTGTGAGAGGCGGGGGACACCTGGACAGGTCTTCAGTCCATCACAGGGACACAAAGAGACAAATGAGACAAACAACATTCACTCGCTCACTCACACCTAGAAACAATTTAGAGTTACCAATCAGGCTAATGTGTGTGGCAGGAAACTGGAGTCCAAATGGAAATGATATGGCCCCCCAAAAAGTGACAGTAAAAAGTCAGTAAACACTGTTAATAGTACCTAATATGTGTACCATGTTTATTTCACCAATGTTATTTCACAACTCTTCCCACAGCTTCAGAAAAGCCCACAGAAAGTACACAAATGTGTTTGACTCAGTTGAGAATAATGTGCTCCTGTGAACAGTGTGGTCCTGACAAAATTAGCAAAAATAAAGAAAAATGTAAAAAAAAACATTTGGCAAAAGGTGTTCGTTTAAAAATTTGCCCGTGACCATCGGCATCACTTTTTTTGTGTCTGTTAGCAAAATATATCATGGAATGCATCTACAATTGCTTAACATCTGAAGTCAACTGGATTCAAGATGGCTGCCACAACCTATTCACATTATCCAACACAAAATGGCTGTAACTTAACCATTTTATCACTATAGAGCTGTGTGGTAATAGCTGAGAACAACAAACACGCTACGACATCATGTGATATCAGATGAGGGTTCACATAATGTTACTGTCAAGGTTTGACCAATTCATTTATATTTAAACTTCTTAGCTGCAAACATCCCAGTCCGTTAACTAAAATCTGATATTATACATCTCGCTGTGAGTCTGTCATGTAGAACGTTCAGGGAAAAAAATGTAAAAACCTCCACTGTAGCACCCGTTGTAGCACAGAGCATGCTATCTTGTTGGTGCAGATGTTCACCCTTTTGTTGCATCTTTTGTTCTTGTTTAGTGCCGTCATTCTGGGGCTTGGTAAACTCTGCCTGGAACCTGTGCTCAGTCGGAAAGAGGCAGTCTCCGGTGAACATTGAGACCAGCCACATGATCTTTGACCCCTTCCTCACGCCCATAAAGCTGAACACAGGCGGACGAAAGGTAAACACACACGAACACAGATGCTATCTCCGCAGTCGACTTGATGAATGAACGGTCTTTGGTGGCTGCTCTTTTGTCCAATTTGTTCCTGAAGATGTGCTGCTGCACTACTCTGCTGCTTTTGTGTTGGTTCTGTTTCACAGCTATTGTACTTTGATAAGGTATGTTCCCCTGATCAATAATCTTTGCTTCGGTTAGCGTTGGCAGACAATGTGAGCTATTTGTCTAAGGAGCGTTCCTTTGGAGATAAAATGCAACAAAATCCACTTATTTGAGGATGTACAAAGCTTGTGCTCCGGTTAAAGAGAAACTTGAATGTGATTCTGAGGGCTTCGGTGTTGAAACCCTGCAGCCTAACAACAGATTACTTGAGCATATTGTTTATTATTTTCTCCTATACAGTGGTGCACCAAGGACAGAAATCTGTTCCATCATGTGCCATATGACAGCACCTAATTGGGAAGCCTTCACAGATGGGCTGCCTTCGAAAGCGCAAACTTGCATGGAAAGATTAATGTTATGAGTACCGGTAGTTTTTTTCTTTTTTCTTCCCAACAGTCAGAACAGGGTTGCCCTTGGGCAACTGTAGGGATGCACTGCAGCTAACCACCCATGGCACCTTGCTGCCACTGTGGATTTCTTCTTATGACAGACCTCAGAAAGACCCTGGGAAAGTCCTTGGACTGGACTTTGATCAGGTTTTATCCCTGATGGGGGATTTCTATCCCTTAGAATGTGTCAGTGTGTCTCTACCTTGCAATATGTCCACAGTTATGGTTTTATTGCTGATTTGCTGTATCGTTTGGATTATAGCAGCAGAATGAGGCTGGGGCAGAAAGTGTTAGAGCAGTCATGGGCATCTTACAGCCTGTGGGCCTGATGTGGCCCACAGGAGGTCAATGAAATCTCTGAAATCAAATCGGCTATAAATTGCTCTGTGCAAGAAATTCAAAATCTCTGCTTTTATAGGTCAGTGCCTGTTTACATCTGCTTCAGTGGTGAACTGGAGTTAATCTCTCCACTGGTAGTGGAGTCTGTGAGATTTAGGAGATATGTCCCATGTACCACAGTAAAAATAGAAACCGAAACATAATGTCAAGTTTTAATCAGGACATGGACTTCTAAGTGTTTCCTGACTTTATTTAGCAGCAAAACAATGAGCTTATTCTGTAGGGATCAGAATTTTGTCAGTCAGGTTTTAAATTAAAGAAGAGACATTGCATTCTCTACAAAAATGTAGTGAATGCTGAGTGCTGGATGGCTGATAAAAGCTAAAAGTGACAAAATGCTGACGAAAAGTAGCAAATGCAAATTAAAACTAGCTAAATGCTAGATAAGAGCTAAAGGTAATGAAATATGTTAGTTGAGATTAGCAATAGTAAAACACTAGCTAAAACATGCAAATAACTAGCCCATTGCATAACGTAGAAAAATTCTAACTAAAATCAAAAGGTAGCTAACAACATACCAAAAGCTAAAAAGCATAAGCAACCAAGCCTAAAACAATAAAGTAAGCTGTGATAAATTTTAAAGAAAACAATGCTTTTAAAATCATTGACAAGTTTTCAATGTATTTCTGTAGGAAAAATATCAGCACCACCAGAGTAAACCCAATGAAAGATGGTGCAGGCACACATCAGAGTTTTGATGTTCAAACTGAGAGCAACAAGAACGTTTTTTTATTTATCTTTTTTTTTACCAATAAGTAAATAGAAATGAAGCAGTTAAAATTAGTTTTGTGATATCTACAAAAAAGTGAAAAACACGAAGATTTTCTCTTATGGGAAGTTTCTGATAATGGAAAAAGGAAATAGGACAAAATATCAGTTTTATGTTTTAGTTTGATGCAGTTTAACAACATATGAAATGATGCAGGACATGCATATATTTTATGAATGTTCACTAATGAATATTTCAAGTTTAAACTAAGGCTGTAAGGCTCTGGATGTTCATGGTTGTCTTGGTTGACACATTTGCAACATCACATGGACATTGGGAGCAATGTTACTGGGGTGGTATTCTGGGGTAGTGGTTCTGTTACTGGGGTGGTATTCTGGGGTAATGGTTCCCCTCTTTAACTAGGGGGACCAGAGGGTGTGTTCCAAATATAGGGATATCATTCCCCTTAGCTTTCCTGGTAATGTCTATTCAGGGTTACTGGAGATGCAAGTCTCATCGATTGTCAAACATCAGGTTCAGGAGGAACAATGCTGGTTCCGTACTGGCCATGGAACATGGTACCATCTCTTTACCCTCACTAAGGTTGGTGAAGGGTCATGGGAGTTTGCCCATCCAGTCTACACGTGTTTTGTGGACTTGGAGAAGGCGTTCAACCGTGTTCCTCGAGGTATACAATGTTAGAGATTCAGTTTCAGCAGAAGAGAATCGCCCACCACCTTGTAATTGTCTTTTTTAAACCAAACTGCATTTGGAGGTTTGTTTATGCAACTGATTATAGAGACAAACACCTTTGGAGAGCCATGAGAGTTGTTATTCTCTCCAAAGGATCAATTTAATGAAGTTCAATTTGTTTGTAAAAAAATTTAAAAAAAAAACAGAAGCAAAACATGAAGAAACAGAATATAGTGATTTGAATAAAAATGTTGAATTGATTGCTTCATCATTTCTCAATTTGGTTTATATATTTTTTTACGCTTCATTTTTGTTAGTTCCACTTTTTCTCTTTTGTCATCGCTGAAATGACAAGAAAACATAAACTCGTGTAGCGTTGATGTTTGTTGTCTGGCAGCAGCTCTGCCTTGTGGTTATTGTATAGATGGATGCTCCCTAAGAGAACATTTACCCTCTTCCCACATGACACAAAACATTAGGCGAAATCAATTGAATGGGTATTTAAATTGTTCATCCCTACTCTCATAAAACAATAGACTTTCATTTTGTTTCACCTATCTCCACATTTTCAATTTGAATTTCAGGACAACTTGGAGATGCAGAGTTTTGGAATACAGTAACTTGGTTGTTAATCTGGGAAATAATGCTAAGCATACAGTGAGTCTTCAGCCTTGTGGCTCTGTATGTACAGTGTTACATTCTGTCACAATCACCAAGGAGCTGTTGGGTATACCTTTGCTTTCATGGACTTCTTATTTAGACCTGGTCTTATAGCAGTTGACCCTGCTCTGATGAAACTAAACACATGGATGGTCTTTGCAGGGTCTTGGCTGGGTCTTCTGGCATGTTTTAAAAATCCAGTGGACTTCCTATTATGCCTAATAGAATGTGATGGGCCCATGGTGGTCTTTAGTCTACACAGAACTTCTGTAGTGAAGTTGTAGTGGTTTATGATTGTGGTGGTCGGTGTAACCACAGCACCTAAACAGACATGGCTTGGTTGTTGATAATTAAACGCAATTAAAATATGTCTCAGACATTTTTTTGAGTGAATCCTCAGCTTTTCTGCTGCAGTTCAGCTGTTTGTGTGCACAACAGCCTGTGTCCTCTCTGAAACACACGGTTTATGAATCCTGGTCTCAGAGTGGAGGTTTTCAGGGGTTCAGGCAGGATGTTTACTTCGCTCAGATAGTAGAATAACGTGAGCTGAGTCCTACTGCACATCCCTTATTGTGCTGTCTTTAATGAAGGAACACTGTCAGCTGAATCTTATTTCACAATATTTCATCTGACACACTTTAATCTATTGGTTTCCTTTCTGTGTCACACTTTGCCTTTGGGAGCAACTGGCAACCCAGCTCCAACCACCTCTTTTAACTGTAAGAAAAGTTGCCAGAGTCTAAAGAGCCATTTTGGATTCCCTCTCCTCCCTGTGTGTTTTTTTTATCTGCCCCGTCTTCTGGCCTGCTTTTCCTGCAGTGGCCTAAATGTAATCTGTTGTGTCTCCATCTCTCCGAGCACCTGAGCTGTCAGCGAGTGAACACAAAGCTGGCTTCACCTTGTCAATGCTGATTCATCTGCGCTCTGTCTCTGGCTGCTTGGCAGCCAGTCAGCCTTGGCCTAACACGTTACCAAGACCGGTAAAGAGCTTCCGCTCGGGCTTGCTGGGGCTCAACTCACCACCCTGACATAGGAAGAGCTTAAGCCCACTTTTTTTTCTTTGCCCTGGAGGGAACCAAAGCGAAAGCTTAACCCTCCCCAGCCCCTTTTCACTCGCTGACTAATATGTAACACCCCCATGAACATGGCTCAGGGAAGATGAACACAGCTTTTAATAGATTATTTTGCTGCTCTGCATTAAGGCTAATGAACAGTAAAAGGGAATTGAATTGACCTCAGAAGAGAAATTTTAATTAATGACAGGGAGGTTGTGTGCGATGGATTGAAGGCATCACAGTTATTAAAAAGGCACTATTAATTGAATATTTACTCTGCCATAAATGAGCTGCAATTAGTTGAAGAGATTTTAATGAATTTAATCATTGTGGAGCCTCGGAGGTGGGAAAAGAGTGACTCCTTTATTTTGAGGAGTTTCACTGAAATTGTAGCGCTCTTGAAACAGGATTTGTGTGCTCTGAAGCTTTAACCGGGGCCTGCAGGAGCTGGGTGGTCAGAGCTGCCATCTTGTAATCATGAGGTTGTGGGTTTGAATTCAGGTTGAGTCTGTGCTAAAGTTGCGTTTGAGTCCAAAAAATCAGACCGGACCTGGCCTCAGCCCGAAGCTATCATTTCCGAACCCCACCCAATATGACAAATTAACAGTAATTACAGGTTCCACCCCCCCCCCCCCCGACATTTTTAATTAAGCTTTGACTGCTTACATTATTAACGGTCAGCGGACGTGCGCAGCTGAGTAAAGGGGGCAGAAGAAAGAAGCTGAGAGGGTGATTGTTCTTTCATGGTCAAAGCTCATTAATTGCTTCTGCTGCATTCTGCATTATTCAGACACGGACCCTGCTCTGACATGTCGGATATTTTGTGATCTCACCTGTTTGGGTCATCGGCCGCGCGCTTCTGCTGAGTGCAGTGGCTGAATGAACGCTCATTTGGGCTGATGGATCGCTGGCAGTAGTCCATCTGAAGCTTAACTGAACTTTTTACCTCTTTCAAGGCCTGTCAGCATGCAGTCAACTGGCCGTGTGTGACTGGTGAATGTATGGCAAGCCATGTGGCCATATAATTGGTTCATCAGCCATGCGGGTATCCGCTGACACTATCAAAAGCCCGACACTGACTCGGCCCGCACATTAAGCACATTATTATGGACAGGCCCGGCCCTAATCCGGGTTGGGCTGGGCCGGGCTCCGGGTTCGGGTTATAAATGACAGCTCTAGTCAATCTGAGTCACTGAGAATCTTCACCAGCTCTAGTTAGAACATTCAGCGAAAACACTTGCCAAATCTTTTACACACGTTATCTTGCTTTGTTGACCCATGCAGCTGCAGGGAGCAGCTGAAAGAAAAACATTGTAAAGCATTTACAACAGGTACTGACAGCATTTGTTCAGGGGCCTGCATTTTTCTAAGCAGGCTCTGCAGGGGTTTTATATTACTTTATTTTACTGGTTTTGTTTTCCTGCTCTTGTCTCTTTTTACCTTATTGACAGTGACAGCTGAGTGATACTCGATAATAAAGTCCTACTTGTCAGGTTTTTAAAATCATATTTGGTGCTCCAATGGTTTTCAGATTTGTTTCGTATCAATCTGTTTCCCCCTCTTCTGTTTATTAAAAAAAGAAACAATTCCTGCTGCCCTGTTCAGAAGGAGGAGGAGATCTGACCAGCAGGCTGGCTGGGATGGGCACTTTTGTGGCCCATCAGCAGTTGAGAATTTAATTACACGACTGTTGAGTAGAATAGCAAACAGCAGACTCTTGAAAAGCAGCTGTTCTTTTGGTCCGAAGGGAATAGCCACATTTGTGTGTTTTCTTTTTCTCTCTCACGGACCAACAGAATGAGCTGGCGAGGCGGTCACTGCGTCTCCCTCTGGACTCGGTGTTGGGGAACGTGACCGTATGTACTGAACTGACTGGTTGTACGCAGCTGTGCACAGCAGCACCGTGTGTGCTGCTGCTGCTGCTGCTGCTGCTGCTGCTGCTGCTGCTATCAGGTTTGTTCCAAGATGGATTCAACTGAGGGATAAAGATGTTCTTCTTGTCCTTTTTATAAAAGCTGCTTCATTCACTGATGATGTCACAACTTCACCTGGTCAGGTGACACAGAGGTCGTAGACTGCAATATGAAGAATGTTAAAAATGCAAAGAAGAAAAAAATAAAACAAACAGTTTAACAATTACAAGCTAAATAAAGAGTCCTGGGGTTTTAAAGTTGGTTTTATGGGCTGTTAGTATCTCACTTGTTGTAGATACTCTCAGTCTGGACAAGTAGAATGTATTTGAGCGAACAGTTGAGCTAACAGCGAGTCCAATTTTGAGACTTACTGTAAAATGAATTGCTGCCATTGAAAAAAAAAAATCTCCAATTTCAAAAATTTAATTGGGGGTTGTTCATGCAAACATGCTTTATAAACCTTTACAGTGATATCAGTTTTGCATTATATGGTTATTACATTGAAATTTGTGACTATTGACATGTAAGTAACTGCAGCAGCAGCTAGCTGTTGCACAACATGTGCAGTCTGAGGTACTTCCTTAAGAATGTTTGTAAAACGGCCGTTAGCTTGTCCAGTTCAAACGCAGTTTCACATAGTTTTGATTGATTTACAGTCATTTGTGTTTGTTTTCCTTCAGCTGGCTGTGGCATCGAATGAGGCTAGTTTCAAAGGTTCATCAGTTGTAGATGAACCTTCATGATTTATTTTGTTGAAAGTTTCATTAAAATACATCTACTGTTTGAGATATTTTGCTAACTGGCGGAGTTGACACCAATATGTTTAATGATAAAGTTTTAAACAAACATTTGCAATCAGTAAGAGCTCAAAGAATGTGTTGAGCATCATCTCAGTCGCTGCCGTTCTACCTTTCAGGTCAATACTTGTAAACTTCACTGAGTTGTTGGCATTTTTTTGGCTGTGGCAGCCATGTTGAAACAAGTCAATAACTAAAACAAAACGATAACCAAAAGTTATTCAGCTGTTCATGCACATCCAATAAGACACACACATGCAGCAAAAACATTATCAACCACAAGATCCACTGATGTAAAACTGATACTCTGATAATGTGATGATAGTACAAACACGGTTTCTTCTGTTACACTGAAGTGAAGTGATTCATAAAATACAAATCCAGCATGTAGGCTTGCTTATTTATATTGTAATATATATATATATTTTTTTTCAAATATACAGAAAAGTAGTTAAAATTGTTCCTGTCCTAAACAAGCAGCTTCAGATATTGTTAAGAGTCAGAAGCAGTAAATCATACACTGTTGATCCATGCGCTGTGAGCAGGGCCTTTTAAATCTCCTAATGATGAATCTGTTGGTTGGAGCCATTGAAGGCTGCAGCGATCACAAAGGAAAATCAAAAAATTAACGAGGAAACGAGACGTTGGTTTCAGTGCAGAGAATACACGCATATAGCCCGGCCACAAGAATCTGCCATGTGCAGCGTGCGAGGCTTGTTTTTATCAGCTCCAAGCTCACAGACTGACTGGCGTCCTTGGACTGCCAGCTGCACCTACAGCAGCGTTCTCCACACTTTTTCAGCATTCAAATTACTTTTAACATGATCAGGTCCAAGTGATCCATCCATCATCATTACCCTCTTCTTCCTTTTTGGGTCGAGGGGGTCTCTGGTGTCCATGTCCAGCCATCCCTGTGTGAGAGACGAGGGACACCCTGGACAGGTCTCCAGTCCATCACAGGGACACATAGAGACAAATGAGACAAACAACCATTCACTCTATCCTGATGCATGCTCAATAATCCAGGTAGAAAAATCTAAAAAAGTTAAATCTGGTCCTCTGGACATTCAAAAAAAAACCCAAAACTAAGCAAATCAACAAAAAAATGTAGAAACGTTTCGTCTCTCATCCGAGAGGGTTCAAGAGGGTTCAACTGTCCCCCTCTTACAATGCTGTGATTGCTAGTATCACTCAGCCCTCTGTGAGTAGTAAACAGCCATCAGTGTGCTAATGATCCATTGTTAGGCTGATGGTCCTTCTTGAGCATGTGATCAGCTGGTTTTGGTTGTCAGCAGCAAACTGGTTGATCCACTCTGAGAAGGTGCTATTTAAGAGACTGAGCTGAAAACAGCACCTCAGACTGAGGAAGTTTCTCGGATGAGAGACGAAACGTTTCTACATTTTTTTGTTGATTTGCTTTGTTTTGTTTTTTTTTGAATGTCCAGAGGACCAGATTTAACTTTTTTAAATCATTCACTCTCTCACTCACACCTAGGGACAATTCAGTTATCAATCAGCCTAACATACACATTTTTGGTCTGTGGGAGGAAACTGGAATACCTGGAGAAAACCCACACATGCACAGAGAGAACATGCAAACTCCACCCAGAAAGTCCCCCGGATCGGGACTTGAACCAGGGACCTGCTCGCTGAGCGGCAGCAGCTCTACCAGTTGCAGCTGGTAGGTTTTTGGCTTCTTATTTGGTTCTGCTCCCCCCACTCATTTTGCACACTTTCTTGAGTTTAGATTAGAAGAAATAAACTGGAGGCAACTCTGTAGTTTTCTGCATGGTTGTATGCACATGCGTGGTGACATGTGTCATAGAACGTCTAGTCTCAGATTGGACCTGTATGTCAATCAAGTGACACATTTCATAGAGAGGATGGATGATAGGCTGATGTTTGTTTTAAAAAAAGACGTCTATTTTGCCATGTGATCTACTCAAACTGCCTTTGCAATCAACCAGTAGATTGTGATCAACATATTGGTAACCACTGGCCTACAGTATCAAACCAGCTCCTCATCCAGCTCTTTCTGCTAACTCAAACACATGGTTCATGGGCAGTTAACGTTCTCAGACATAGCAGTTAAACACTTGTATAAACCATATTCAAAATTCCCTGACACAAACTTAGTGTGTCTGTAGCTGAGATCCATTCATCACATACTGTACTTTGAGCACGACAGTTACTTTTTCTTGAAGATTTGACCACAATGGACCAACACACCACCATTGCTCAGTCCTGAATGCTTGGCCTTTAATTGATGGAGCTGTTTTTGTGTACAAGTTAACACTGAAGTTTCTTCTGATACAGACGTGACAGAGTGAGGTTTGGCTCTCTCTTTACCATGCTTTGTCAGGCATGCGGTGCAATAAACATTTGATTTATCTGTGCAGAGTTTCAAACAAACTCTGACAGAAGCATGGAGGGAAAAAATGTCAATAATAAAACGAATGAAAGATATGAACCGTACATCCCATCGTTAGTGATGACAGTCCAGAGATAAGTCTTTTGATGTATACATCAGTTTATTTGTTGCAGAACATATCAGGTTTTACAGCTGACCAGAGGATTATCCGAGTGGCTTTCTTCTCTTTTATCTAAACAGGTCAACGTCTACTCTTCATCAAAATCTATTTTTTTCCTGTGTGGGTTCTGAATGAATCAACAAAAACATTCATTTTTTGATAATTGTTTCTGCTGTGGTCATTGATGTCAGAAGTATCTGTAATGTGGGAGCGACACACTGGTGTGTGTGTGTGTGTGTGTGTGTGTGTGTGCAAAAAGGTGTACACTACTGTACAAAAAAGCAACTTTTCATCTAGATTTCCTTATTTTAATTTAACACATTTAAAACATGTTTCTCACCTAGTTTATGTAAATTCAGCTGTGGGTTTTAAAAACATTTCAACTTTAACGTACCTTAACACACAGCGTCACACGCTTAGCTTAATGCTAAGCTAAGATGCTACAGACGTAGCGCTCCACCTCTCTCCTCCTAACCATGTATATATATTTATGATCAACCCCCCCGGTCAACAACTGCTGGCAGTAAGCTCGCTTTCTCAAGCTGGAGAGCGAGCAGCACAGAGGTGTCTCCACCTCCTCCACCTTTGAATGTCCTGCCAAGGTAGGAGACGCAGAGGAGAAACTGCAGGCTACTGGAGAGTTGTAGGTAACCAGTAAAACCTGGAGTGGACTTTTAGTGGTTTGAGTATTCTGTTAATGAAGTGGAATGGATTTGTTCACGAAGAAAGAGAAACAGCGCCAACTGAACTAATGTTTCATGGTAAGTGTGCGTGTGCGTGCGTGCGTGCGTGCGTGCGTGCGTGCGTGTGTGTGTGTGTGTGTGTGTGTGTGCAGGGACACGTCCCTTCACATATAATGGTTGCAAAGCCCATGACTGTGGTGTTGGAACAAACTAATAGGAAATGAGTTGGACGGCATGGCACCAGTTCAGTCTTTATGACTATGCGGGTGTTCGGTGGTTTTGTAAGGCTGCGGGTTTGAGTCCAGGTTGTGTCAGTTAGGGCATCCTGTGTAAACCATGTGAGTTCACTTGCTGGGGTGACTTTTGCAGAAGGGAGCAGCTGAAAAAAACAAAAAAAAACCAATCATCACTTTTTGTTGTCCGTATATATATATATATATATATATATATATATATATATATGTGTCTTTTTTACGTCCTGCTTCAGAGTAGATGTTTTCATCCGTCAGTAGGAACTCTAAAGATGTAAGGAGGAAGTGACTGGTTCATACAAACAGAAACTGGAAGCTGTGTCAGCACCTGCTCTGTTAAAACTGCAGGAGTGTGTTCATGATGCAGGAATGAGGTGAAAGAATTAACTGAACAAGAAAAATCAGATTTAATAAAACAATGAGTGGCGAGGCAGCAAAACCAACATACAGACGTTTTACCACACAACAAACCATAAAGTGGCCTCAGGACATCAGGGAATATGCTCTAAAACGTCTCAGTAATGTGGCCCCAAGAGCTGAAAAACTTGTGGTGTGTCTCGATGAAAGACCAGTCACACCAGACAGAAATAATGAAAGCTCTGTTGCCACTTATCTCCATTTTTTTGTAAACAGAGATTATGTGCTGTGTTTTCTCCTTCTGTCCACACTGTTTGTTGAGAACAACTAGAAATGACGAGATTACAAAGTTAAAATCCGTTCCAAAGTGGAGCTTTTTTTTTATCAGCCACAGCTGGTTCATGAGACCAGCACAGACAATGGTGAAGCAAACTGGTGTTTCAAAAAGTCTTTTTTTGTTTCTTTAGCTTCCTTCTCATGAAAACACCATAAAAAGCTAAAGGGCATAACCTTTGCATAATTTAGCTCCTATTCACACAAAACATTAAATGAATGTCTCTTTAATAAACATACAGCCCGTAAATAAATGTTTACATAATTTCTGGCACACAATAACAAAGGAAACGCTCCGGTAAATGTAGCATGCTCTGGTTGTTTTAGAATGTAAGGCTTGATGCTAACTTTAGCATTGCAATAGAACATAGAGCTATAATATTTATATTTCTATTATTTATTTATTTATTTATTTATTTATTATTATTTATATTATTTAGTGGGAATACTTAAACACAGAAATCAACAGCTGCCTTATCTTAGGTGGCACAGAGCCTCTGAGCAAGAAGGTTGCTGGGTCAGATCCTGGCTTGACATGTTTCTGAGTGGAGTTTGCATGTTCTATCCATGCATGCATGGGTTTTCTCCGGTACTTCAGCTTCCTCTCGCAGAACAAAAACATGCATGTTAGGTAACTCTAAATCAGGGCTACTCATCTAAACTGCTCAGGGGGCCACAGTCTCTGAGAGCCAGCAGCTCAGGGGCCGGACATCCAGCAATGAAAGTCATAATGTAAAAGTAAACCAAGGATTACAATGATCTGTTACCTGTTAAATATGTGTATTTTGTTGCATTGAATCATAAATGCAATAAACAGAACCCAATCCAAACTCATAATGCAAACCCAGACACCCCCCCCCCCCCAAAAAAAAAATAAATAAATAAATAAAATAACTTTTTTTATGAACTGATTGGTGGGCTGAAAGTGGCCAGGAGGCCGCCAGTTGAATAGTCCTGCTGTAAGGTGTCCCTCGGTGTGAATGACAGCGTGAATGTTTGTCTCTACAGCCTCGTTCAGAAGAAGCCTCAGTCTGGGATTGAGATGTGTTCTGGTCATCTTGGACCATTCAAAACACACACCAAGGCAGCAAGAGGGGTCAAAGTCAATCTACCTGTGATGTTCCTCTGTAGTGAGGCAGTAACAGGGTTGGGCTGGCTGACGTGTTAAGAAAAAAATACAGTAGTCCCTCGATTTTCGCTGTGGTTACGTTCCAGACACCACCGCGATACGTGAAAACCTGTGAAGTAGGAACGCTATTTTTATTTTAGTATTTATATATTTTTACGGCTTTGTAAACCCTTCCCACACTGTTGCAATGTTCTTAACAATGTTCTAAACTCTTAAACCTACGTAATTTTAACAACATACATATATGTTCTGTACAGTATTGCAACATTTTATATGGATACTCAGCAGCTCTGCAGACCAGCAGCTTGGTTCCGGTTCAGCAGACCTACCCTGCAGCGACGAAACCTACCGCCCCGTCCAGGTTGATGTGTGCGTGGACAGTTGAGCTTCAGCAAGTTCAGGATTATTTGTGACTTTCCTTCCAGTTCTGTGAGCTTAATAGAAAGATTGTTACTTCTGGCTTTGCGTTGCAAAACTATCCCTCCATTTCAGCAGAAAGCAGTGGCTAGAAGCACTATTGACTTCTGGGTAGTGTAGTGCTTTTGACTGGCCCTAAAGTATAGACTTATTGAAAGAAAACTACAAAATGGTGGCACCTGTGTGAAGAATTTTTTTTTCTTTAACTTTTTATCCCACACTGTCCCAATCACCTGAATAATATTAAAGTTGTCAATCGTGTGTCGTGTTCAGACTTACGTGGAAAAAACACTAAAGAGCAAGTTTGCGAAAGTCGAAACGCGAAGTACTGAGGGACTAAATACAAAGATCTGCGGAGCTGCGGCTCAGTTATGTGATGAACTCATTACATTAGTTGTGATCGTCCGCTCGTGGAATTAAACAACAGCAAAGAGATTTAATACTGAGGGATACTGATGGTGACACACAGCAACTTTGTAGTTAGTTAAAAATATTCACCACAAACAGGATGGTTAAAGTGAGTTCATTCAGTAAATGACACGAGGGAAATATCCGACACGTTTTATGCATCACGCTCCGCTTCAGCCCAGCAGAGTTCTGCTGCACGACTCTTTTGGTTCTGCTCGAAGCTCACATCCGAGCAGGACGCGGTGGCTTCATCTGTAATTTATGAAAAAGTAAACGAAGCTTAAAGACGGATTGATCTTTGCGGCCATTTCACAGAAATGTCTTCTGAATATGGCTCATGTGTCCCTGTGATGGACCTGTGACTTGTCCAGGGTGTCCCCCACCTCTCACACAATGACTGCTGGACATGGGCACCAGTGACCCAGAAAGGAAGAAGCTAGTAAAGATAATGGATGGATGGATGGTACATTGCCTTAAAAGCAATAACATATATTAAAACAAAGAATATCTTACAGTCCAGAGCCGTCCTCACTGTTAGTAGAGTTCCCGCATTTTCTTGCTGTAATGATTGTAGTGTCACAAGAAGACAATAAAATAAAATATTCATAATTAAAATAAACAAAATAAAAGCTTCAGCTGGAAGTTATACTGTGATGCATTTTCACACCAACTAATTTAAAACATTCAAATCTTTGCAACCTTCACTTAAAACCTCTTATGATATAGCAGATAAATCGAGTTTCAGCATTCAATAACAGAAAATAAAAAATATGACATTTGACAAATTTCAACAAAAATATGTCTAGAAATGTTTCAGTTTAGCAGAAATGTAAACGCTCTAAGTTAATTTAAAACAAATTTGTTGTAGTTGTACAGTAGTCCCTCGTTAATCGAGGTGGATTCGTACCCTGAAGACCTGCGTAAAGTGAAAAACTGCCAAGTAGGAATAGTACTACAAGTAGTAAGTCGTAGTTTATTTTAGTATATATATATATATATATATATATATATATATATATATATATATATATATGTATATGGATGCAGGAGTCACCGGTGCCCATATCCAACCATCACTGTGTGAGAGGTGGGGGACACCCTGGACAGGTCTCCAGTCCATCACAGGGACACATAGAGACAAACAGCTAGGGACAATTTAGAGTTACCAGTCAGTCTAACATGCATGTTTTTGGTCTGTGGGAGGAAACTGGAGCACCTGGAGAAAACCCACACAGCACAGAGAGAACATGCAAACTCCCCCCAGAAAGACCCCTAGCTGGAATTTGAACCTGTGACCTGCTCGTGGCAGCTCTACCAACTGCACCACTGTGCCATTTTGACAAGCCCTTAGCTAAAATCTGGTGTGGTAATAGCTGGGAGTCATTTATAAAATGTACTCTGGATTATCTTGGTTTTTCACATAAAACTGTGCACGGCGTTGTTTTCAGGGTTTGATTAAAATTACCACAAATGTGTCATTTCTTGACATAAAATGATTTCAAACTAAAACTGTTCAGAAGACTTATATTAGTGCTGCCATGGAAAAAAGTTAGATGACTTACCGGTACATACCTCCCACTGTACCCCTCAAAACCCTCTCTCAGTTTGAAGGTGTAGCAGGGTCATTCTCGCACTCCTGTCATGTGCTAATGTTTGCTGTGGTACACGGAGGAGGCCGCAGCACAATAAGTCTGCTAACAAAGGCTGTTGTCTCTTGCTACCAAAGCAAGAGAATGCATAACAAAAAGGTAAATATTCAATTATGCAAACTAATATTTAAATTAGAGAGAAACGACTGTGCTTCAGCTGAATGTGTGAAGCTGATGTTGCGTTGCAGAAAGAAGAGCGTGCCCTGCGCAGAAAAAAACATGGCATCATCTCACAGAGGCTGGCTCTCAAGCGCTGTGATTTCCTCTGAGACACTTAAGGATTCTTCACGTGTCTCCAGTTTCACAGGCAGCTGGATCTGGAGCAGTGCTTGTTTGAGCCAGTATCCAGAGCACCCATCCTTCAGAATCTCAATTAGAAGTGGAGCCACAGCAGGGAGGAGCCATGGGGAAGCAGGTCAGAGAAGGAACCGCCGTCCTGGATCTGTTTCAACATTCATGCAGAAACCAACGTCTCACCCGCAGCAGAGCGAGAGTGTTTTTTGCTCGTGTGGCTGTTTGTGCCGTTAGCAAAATATGACATGAACCACTCAATGGGTTTTAATGCAATATTAACCTTATTGAATGAGCATGAAGGACTCATTAACTTTTGGATTCAACATATTTCATATTTCAAAGGGGAGTGGAGGTTAGAGAAGATGGGCCTGTGATTGGAAAGTCGCAGGTTCAACTCCCAGTACCGTCAACACCAAAATGTGCGTGGAAAAGATGAAACACCCACACCTGCCTCCACCCTCGTTTGCCCCCACTCTGGGTCCCTGAGCAAGGCCCTTAACCCCCACCATCTGCTCCCTAAACAGGTCTCTCTTAAAAATGAGTTCTCGTGTCTCATTGAGACTACCTGTAGAAATAAAGTTTAAATGAAAAACATATATGTATATGGCTGCCTCTGCCAAATACACTTCAAACACATCATGGCCTTGACCCGGTCAGTTTTACAGAATTTAAGCTGAAATTAGATGTGATAGTAGCTGAAACTTATCCCCGACCTGTACTCTGAGCACCAACTAGGTGAGATATTTGTTTAAACAATGCTATTAATTATTGTAGTCTACTCTGTTAGCAAAATATCTCAACTACTGGATGGATGTTAATCATTTTGGGAGTGGTGGTGCAGAGGTTAGAGAAGGTGGGCCTGTGATCGGAAGATCGCTGGTTCAAGCCCCGGTACCGACAACATCAAATGTGGGTGGGGTAAGTGAAGCACCCACACCTGCCCCCACCCTCATTCGTCAGATGGTGGGGTTAGGGGGCTTGCTCAAGGGCCCAGAATGGGACAAACAAGAGCGGAGGCAGGTCAGAGAGTCAGTAGTTAGAAAATGAACGGATCCATTCTACTGGATTAATGGGAGAATAATCAAACCACTTGTTATGATGCGCTCTCTAAAATACTTTTTGAATCAAGTGTTTTCTTATGGAGCTAAACATAGTAACAAACCATTAAAATACACCAGAATGCAGGAAATGGCATGTACTTTGTTCAACATTTTTGGGGGGAGGACGCCCCATTAGTGTGTCCCCCCCACATTACAAATGTTTCTGACACCAATGCTACTACTATTACTTAATGTGTTTTATTATTCTTGGGAAATGTGTGTGGGGAGGCACATTCCTGCTGCTACATTTGATTTTTATTGTTTAAACATGAATAAACATGTAAAAATAAATACAAATGCAAATGTCCCTGTTTCATAATTTCATCTTGATAACAATTAATTATTTTTGGTCTCTGAAATCTGGTCACCTTAGTTTAGAATTAAGTTTTATTTGTCTAAACTGGGGTTGTGAACAGAGCTAACTGCAGCAGGTAAGATAGTAAATGTTCATAACATTTTGCTTTGCCTTGTTAGATGGATTACGTTAGAAGCATGCCCTCTCTTGTGCCATCCTGGATTTCCAATGGCCGAGTGATAGAAAGTGAGTGCCTACAAGGTGTTAAATGTGCACAGCAGGATGTGGCAGGATGACTCAGTGGGAAGTTGGTCAGACTCTCCTGCAGCCCCCCAGCTCAAACATGCAGGCAGAGGGGGGACAATTACAGCACACAGCTTGACACACAGCGCTGCTTCTGTCTCTGTCATACAAATAGCTGTACCAGCGTTGGTTAAGGGCAACACTGCTCCTCTCCAACGGTGTAAAGTTCAAGCGAGCGATATCTGTAATACGAACAGTCTGGTATCTGTGCATCCCCCACAGTTCAGCCCCTTCCTTTGTCTGGGAGATAAAATCTGAGTGAGTTCCAGGGAAGACACCTTATAATCTTAGGTAAGCTTTAGTGCAAACTGACACTAAAGACCTTTATACTAAGTGGTACAAAAAAGAAAAGATTTGTAGGCTCAATCATCCAGGTAGATAACACAAAAAGGTTAAGTGATTGTTAGCTACACACTCTGAGGCCAGTGTTGACAAGTTCTTTTATTCTTTTTAAGCTTCCAAAATGTGAAAATGTAAAGGAACCTTGAAAACAAACAACAAAAATATAATGCTCTGGAGTATTTCCTCTAGCATCCTAAGCTTGGAACATGACAAGGTCTTGTTAGGCAAAGCTGGCTTCCTGGAGCGTTTTTGTGCAATGTTACTTATTTTTCATTTTCTGTAGTTGAACTGTTGCACACCCACTCTACTGCAGGTCTTTTATTTCCCTTTGACTAGCTAACCTTGTACTCTGTTACGACACAGTAAATCCTGGATCAGCTTTTAAAAGTGTTGCATTTCTTTAAAATATTCTTCTTTACTGTAACTTTTTTTTTTTAAGAATACTTTTTAGGAACACTCAAAAAATCATTGAGAATGCAACAATAGTTTTGTTTTCTTGAAAATATCTTGAGTCATAAACTAGTTAGATAGTGAAATGTGTCTAATCCAATAGGTCTTTTTCAGATTACGGAAACAAATCACGTAACCGTTGGGTTCCCAAGACCCTGGATCTCATAATGTCTTGATGATAGTTTATTGCTTTGAGTAGTTCTTGTTGAAAGCTAGTAATTTCTCTTGAAAATCAGCAAAATAGCTACCTCAGCTGCTACTCTTGAACCACATCTAACCATCCCCTTTGTATTAAAATAAATACTGTTTTGTTCTATAAGTATGAGAAAAAAATTGAATAACCAACACTCTACTAGGTTTCTGTCACAAACATGGTCTAAAGCACAGGTGGTGAAGAAGTCATTTAATATAAAGGTTTTGTTAGCTAGCGATCTAGCCTTAACAAAAGCCCATGCTGGTTGGAGCTAGTTCTTTTACTGACAACACCCCACTCAACAGTTGCAAATTCTGGTATTTTATTCCATCTTGGCAAAGACGTGGTGAAGACTAGGGAGGGAAGAAAGTCTGTAAGGCAACAACTGGTATCAGCCAGGTGTAGACACTCTCCATAAAACACAGGTGAACAAAGTGGTGAAGAATGTCACCATCCAGAGAGGGGATATGTGGATGTCCTGTTCCTATGTATTGTTTTTCTTGAGACTTGCTAGCTGCAACCTCACCATCATTCCATAAAATAAACTATAAGTCCAGCAAAGTAGAAACGTATTTGTTTTGGGTGACTGAATATGGACAGTTATTCTTGTCTAAAACATAAAAGATGTTCTTAAAGTTTAACTTCTACCATTTAAGAGTCAAGTTTGTGAATTAGTCTCTTATCTAAACAGGACGTGGGCACTGTCTCTGGCTTAGGTACTGTATCTGGAGAGGTAAGGCATGTGTAAACAGTTGGTTCTCGTAGTTCTGTGTTGTCAAGGTTTGCTGAAGGACAACCAGAGTTATTCACTGTTCCCCTTCACCATGAATCCAGGATACCACTGGCGTGTATTTCTCTACAACACTGACACCACTTCATGCACACTCAGTGGTCATTCAAGGTAATACATGACCAAGATTCATCCCTGAATGTGAGTCAATGCCACTCATCATCAGTGAATTCAGTCCCCTGGTTATATCAAAATAGTTGATGGCGTCCTACATATGGGACAGTGAATCCTTAAGCCTGGTCAATAGTCCATGAGAAACCCAATTACTTTGTCTTGTTTAGCTCGCATGGATGTGTGACAAAAATGGCAAAGTTTTCTCTCCTATCCCCTGTTGACAACCTATCTTGTGTATCGCCCCCAGTCAAAATTAGTTCTCACAACTCTAAGGGGCCGTTTACACGACACATATTTTGAGTGAATCTGCAGCTTTCTCTCTGCGGTTCTGCTGATCATTTACACGACACCAGTGGCCCCCCTCTTTGAATCCGGCGGTTTCTGAATCCACCTTCCAGAGTGGAGGTTTTTCGCTGACCGCCCGCTGATAATGTAAACGTCTCCCCTGAGGATTTGTGTTAGACCACATGCGCAAGCACAGGCAGAAAGAATATTTCTATCAACATGGCGACGGATACACTGCTTTCTGAACTACAACTGATGGAATATATTTTTAATCTCGTAGTTAATCTACGTCAGATTCCAGGTGCTGTGATCGACATCTGTGTTGGAAGAGACACCAGTCGGATCCAGCTCTAATATCACTGTTTAAAGAACGAGGCACGCGCACACGTCGTGCTGCATTATAACATACTTAAATGGGCTAAAAAACAAGTTTAATAATAACAAACAGTATTTATCTTAAGTGTGAGATATATAATGAAGCTCTCTGAGCTAAATGAAGCTATTTGATTTTACATTATGTTATGTGTTGCTGTGTGCTTGCCTGCTTGTTTCTGTTTGTACAGCCCTTTGGTTGACCCTGTCGCTGTTTAAAGTGCTTTATAAATAAAATGGTATGGAATCTGGACATTATGTAATTCAAATTATGTGACTAAAATGATGCTAAACATATTGCATGTTATTAAAGTTGAAAATGAATACAGGTTTAATTTTTATTTATTTATTCAACAACACAAACTGTATGTCACACAAATGTAGAGGAACATATATCTGTGATATATTATCCATAAATTAAACGGATTCATTCATTTTTCTGGACTGAATAATATCGTGCATTGAAATTAAAATGTAACGTGAGATGTTAATTTTCTTTGACCCATCAAATGAATGCGGTCATTTATTAACAGAATCAAAGTTTAACATCAAACATTTACATTAATTTGGCAAATTGATTTCAACAACAACATAATTAATTAGCAAGCTTTACAGTCAGGAAAACCATACGGCCATGGTTTTCCTTTGCTTCACAACAGACATTTCTGAAAATATCTGGAATGATTTCTGGCAAGATATAAGAGTTTAAAGATGGAAATGAAGTTTAAATGGAGAGGAAAAGATGGATGAGGGAAATGTGTCAGTATCAGAACGGCACGCTCCGTTAAGATCCCAGCTTCCTCCTCGGTACACTTAGGTGGTGTAAATCGACTCTTTACCTGTAGTAGGTGTCTCCACTGGTACGGAGTTCCATTTAACGCACCCTTTCAGCGTCTCCGTAGGAACAGCTGTGAATCGTCTGAAGTAGTGCCGGTATTCCGTCCGACACAGGTTCACCTCTCGGTGGACTCACAAGAGGAGTAAGTCCGTCAGAGGTTCCACTCAGATGTGGAAGATTTCATAATTCCCACAAGACTCGGAAGAACTCCGGATCATGTCTGGACCTCCTGAACTCTCCAGCACATTTCTGTTCGGTTTGGCTCTCCGAACTGAACTGCTCTCCCTCCGCACTCGACTGGGCTCGACTGCACTCGACTGCACGAACTAGGAAGTGCCGACATTTAAAGAGTTCTATTTCCGGTTCATCTGGGAAGTTCCTGATTGGTCGATCGACCAGACAGGGGTGTGTTTTAGTGATGTAAGAGGTTATTAAAAGTCAGAAAAACAGAAAGAATGTTTTGGAACAGACTGAAGATGTTTTTGAGACAGACGAGAGAAATGTTTAGTCGAGTTGGGAGAAAACAGGTGCCAGCTTCTCTATTTACGTCTGAGAGGATTTAAAAACATGACAGTTCGTTCCAACAACTTGTTTTGCGTTTGACTCTGACATTTGACCGACATCACAACTTGCTCATTTCAGACAGAAAATCAGAAAATGCATGAATCACTCCGTAACACATTCTAACTTGATTTGAATGAGGATTAAAAATCACTAATACTGTTTCACAGTTGATTTAAATTGAGTAATTCACTTCAACATTTAAAAATGGTTTGAACTAAACACACTTTGATTATCAAGAAATTTGTAAAATAGTAATGATAATAAAAAAGAGAGTGTTCTTTCAATTGATCAGTGCGGGACACTTAGAAAGTCTCTGGATGAACTTAATCTTGTGTTTCTGGACTCAAATCAATGAAATACAGTTCTTGTCCCAGGAAGGCCCCCAAGGCCAGATTTGATTACCCACTGAGGCTTAGTTCACTACACAAACACTGATAATTAAACTGAACACACTAGTTAACTGTAAATTGCATTAATGAACTGGACTCTTGTTTTCATCCTGGATATACTGGTCACACGTTGTTCATCTGGCTCGTTCAGGCTGTCACTCCTTTGTTTAATGTAGCTTAAAACATTCAATGGGTTGAATAAATGAACTGAGGAGAATTTTAAACAAATAGTTAATCCAACATCTTTCTTTTCGACATCCTCCTGCAGTGCACCCGGGCCGAGCCTCGTTCAGAACCGGTCCGCCTGGTGGAAGGACAGCTTCTTCTTCCTTCAGGAAAAAAAATAAAATAAAAACTCAGTTGGTTGTTGTGTGATCAAAGTAAACACAAGCTAACATGATTAAGAACGTTGAGTTACCTGCTGTAAATCAGCTGCTGATTATCATGGAGTAAAGTTCAACATCGTCAACTCGGTTCTGGTCCACTCAGCGACCGGTGTGGAGCTGTTAGACAAAGTGGTCCCGCTTGGCGTCAAATCTGTCGACTCTTATCCAAAATCCAGCTTTAACTTGTTGTTAAGTTGTTGTTAGCTGAGCTTTTAGCCCAGAGGAAAAGAGCGGGCTGAGGCAGCATGCATGCGCATTAGGTAAAGGTACAAAATTCACAGCGCCAACTAATGACCCAGCATGGTAAAGTATCGTATCGGGCTCCGATACCAGCATAATTTATATATCGGATTTTCCGATCCAACCTGTCGATATTTCTGATCCATGATGCATGTTGGCTTCAAACTGTGGAATGGATTTCCTGAACGGAGGCTTGTCTCATGAACCCAGAGTAATAAGACCCGCCTCACATTCAGGAAATCCATTTCATAGTTTGCAGCCAGCTACAACGTGAGGGCTGAGTTAGCAGCACTGTGGCTAACAGCTAACAAACTTTTCATCTAAACATGTCGGCTGTGTGGAAGTATTTTAAACTAGAAACACAAAACAAGACAGCATCGTGCAATGTCTGCAGAGCCATAGCGCCACATTAAACCATGGTAAAGTTAGTTTTACGATGGACATTCGAGCTCCAGGGCTTCAACGGTCTGTTATTTTCATTCAGTCCGGAGAAGGCGGTCTGATTTCGGTCAGCCACACTCAGTCTGACCCGCTCAGTCTGTTCGTGTTGAAGGAGGGACAGACTGAGCGGGTCAGACTGAGCACGGCTGACCGAGATCAGACTGCCTGCTGCAGATTGAACAAGAAGAAGACATCGCTGAAACCACGGAGCTCAAATATTTACAGAGAAGTTGCTAAACTTCATCATAATTAATGACCAACCACTATCAGTTGTAGAAAACGAAGGATTTCACAGCTTGATACTTGCAGTCAAGATATAGTTTACCCTTCAGGAGATATTTATCAGTACAACAGTAGACAATCATAAAAAAAAACATAAGATTTGAAAATTACAAGAAAATTACATACACACACACACACATATATATATATATATATATATACGAAACAAAAACAGCTACCTTATAAAGTGATGTAAAATACTAAAAACAGGAACATGTCTGTTGGTTTACGCCATGAACTTAGCAGATGTTTAAAGCCATTTTATTTTTATTTTATTCATTTATTCATTAATTGAAAAGAAACAAAACAAATTAATCAAAAAGAAAACATTGAATGTAAAAAGTGCAGAAAGAAGAAAAAAAAATCTTATACCTGCCTCTTATTTAAAAATATATAAAATAACTTTAAACAATCACTTAAATTAATCACTTTAATATCTACTTTAAAGCGAGGGATGAAAAGAAACATGTTTTGTGTTAGCAGAAATTATTTCTAACTTTAAAACTTATCCAACATTAATAAAACTTACCTCAAGTTGCCATTTTGGCCATGCATGCATATATTTGTACAAATTGTACTTGATAGGAGATTATTACAGCCTCATATAAAATCAATGATGATGATGATGATTTCAGAACTGGATCGGTATCGGCCGATATTCAGATTTAGGTATCGGGATCAGATCGGAAGTAAAAAAAGTGGATCTGTGCATCCCTAATGTAAACACTAAATTTGTCCGTGACAACGCCGATCTATTCCTCTAATTAACTTATGAGAAAACCTATGTTTCCCCCCATCGTGTTCATGTAAATAGGGCCTATGGTGAGCATTGAGGGATGAGTCAGAACTTCATGGGATGTTTGTTTCTGTAAAGGGGCTGCAGACAGCTGATCTCAGGGCAGCATCTGCCAAGTGCCATTGAGACTTTGTGCACAATTCACCAATCCTTTTATAGTGTTCTTTCTTGGGTGACTGTTATCTTCATGATGTGTGTGGATATCCGTTTGCTTCCATTCATTTCAACAACTATACTTTGCACATGCTGGGAAATTGTATAATCCAATCATGCTACACAAAATGTGGCCCCTGTCAAACTCCCAATTACAGCCTACACTGGACGGTGAACCTGTGGTCTAGCTGATGCCATTCATCAAGACACCATGCAGGATGACAAGTGGCATTGTAAAGAGTCCACCACTTGTGCCGTCTGGTGTCTGTTCTAGACATTCTAGTTCTCTATAAATCAAACCATGTACCTCCCCTACACTGGTTTGTGCATGGATAAAATAACATCAAAATGAAACAAATTTAAATTTTAACTTATTTTTATTAGTAAGTATATTTTTACTTTGTCTTCCATTTTATTCCACAATCTCATTAAATGCATGTTTGACAGGTTATGGCCTTAATCCAGCAGATGTATTCAACATCAAAGATTTTATGGACTTGTAACACAATTTCATTCATAAAGTAAAACTATGTTTCTTACCTCTCATTTAACCAGTTTACAAGCTCAAAGACCTTCTAGAAAATGTACTGCTCATCACTTCCGTCCAGCCCTGATGACCTCTCATTATACTTCCATGTTTTGCTGTTCTGTAATTTCTCCTCAGTCATTTACCTCAGGTCTGCAGAGCCTTATGATAGGGGAGTAAATATAGTTCTGTTTTAATGGCACTGCTCTTTCAGTAGACAGAAAAACTCCTCTCTGGGAGTCATTTTTCCCAGTGGCGCCTGTTTTCGTTTGAATTTTAAGATATGTGGCATTATAAAACCGATAAGCCTGTACTTAGTCTCAGTCCCCAGATGTATTACTGTCTTTTATAAGTGAGGTGAATAGCTAAAGATAGACTTATATTAAAAAATCTAAGGTACCTTCAGGCAGTGCTTCCCTCTAGATTTCCCCTTCCTTCAGCTGTTCGTTGAACAATAAATTGTCAGTTTAAATATACATTTATTGTAATAATAAACTCATTAAATGAACACTTTGCCAAGCCAAATTTGCACAGTATTACAATTTTTGTAGCAATCCAATATGCATAACACATCTGTTGGAATGGCTTAATCTGTCATCAATGTGTATACACTGGGAATTAATGTACCCTTGTTTAGTTTCCACTGATAAAAGTAATAATGCCTGTGGAGCATCTCAGATGTTCTTTAATAAAGATACCAATGATGCTCCAAGACAATCTGGCACATTCACACCAGAGCCATTTTTTTTTTATTGATCTGCCATATGAATTTTCTGTTTGTCTCGTGAGTCTTTCATCTTAAATCTGCCAAAATACTCCTCACTTAAGGGAACCTGGAAAGACTGGAATAATTCCAAATTAAATGTGGTGAATGAGTGGCAGATCAACAGAAACAAATGCTCAAAATTAACAATTCACTCACTAACAAAAACATTCAGCATCCAGAAGGGATAGACTGATTTGTATATAATTTGGTCCACATGCAGAAATGATATGGTTTGCAAGAAGCTGAAATGTCTCAAACAGGCACCAGAGCATAGGTGATGTCATCGTGAGTGAAGAGATAGTATTATCAGAAAGATGCTGAGCTTTTGACAGTCAGTGGGTGACGATAAGCAGACAAAGAGGTTGCTTTGTAGGCCATTGGACAGCATTATCAGCACTTAATGAAGTTGAGGGGTCATATTGTGGGTTTGCATTGAGAAGTTTCATATAGTGCAATTGCCCAGCATGTGGGGCATACAGATGTCACAGTTGCTCAATGTTGAATATATAAGTACACATATTGTTTCAGTGAGCAAAGACAAACCACAGCAAGGGAATCATTGATTTGTGTTCCAAGAATTATAGAACCCTGTAGCATCTGAGCATACCATCTGGACACAGGTATTAGTCTTTTCCATGTCCTGTGTCACTCCTGGCATCCTGGTGTGGGGGGCCATGGGGTCTGACTTTAGGTCATCTCATGGGGAACCCTGACAGAACAGCTTCATGCCAGTGACATCCTGAGTTCGCATGTCCTGCCCCTCCAGAAACAGCATTGTGGTATAGTTTCTCAACAAGTTGACTCCCATCTTCAATCAAACGTGACTGACCTAATGTCTGTCTGCTAAATCTAGATGTTCAGTTACAGCAGCTGCTGGTGAACCGACTTGCCACAAGTGAATGGTGAAAGAAAACAATCTTCCACCCACCTCAACCCTGAACAAAATTATGTAGATATACTGTAGAGCATGGAGGCACCCGTCTTCTTCTTTTGGATGTTTCCTCTTGAGGTGTGGCCACAGTGAGACATCCTCCTCCATCTCACGCTGTTCTCTAAAACTCTGTCCTCTCTCCAACTTCTTCCATGTCCTCTGTAACTGCATCCATATGTTTCTGAAATTTAAGTCAAAGCTTAAATTTTGGGAGGATCACAGAGTCAAAACAGTAGAGTAGATCAGAACATAGTTTATTTATAGTTATATTTCTATGTCTTTAGTTAAGACTTGTTCTGTTCTTTAAGTAATTCACAATTCAGTTTCACATTTAGTTCTAAGTTGAACTTGTAGTTTGTTTTAATGAAACATTACTGTGACATACCTAAAAACATCATACAGCATTAAAAACCCAATCATAACTATGATCTAGTATGAAACTGGAACTATTGGAGACCCACTCCTTTAAAAAAAAGGGTCTCTTCCCCACTCTAATCTTTCTACCAAGTACATGCTCTAGAAGGGCTCGAAATAAAATGAAAACTAAACTCAACCTTCTATTTTCTTGGGCTAAATCAAAGACCTAACAGACCTTGAAGGAGTACACATCGCCCACTGCCTTTCATGACTGTGGCCATTCAGTTGTATTTCAATTCATTAAATTTAAATTCAGTTTATTTATATAGCACCAAGTCACAATAGAGGTCATCTCAGGGCACTGAATCCAAACATTCATATACATAAAAGTAAGTTGATAACATTATTTATTTCAAGATGGCCACCATTAACTTTTCATTTCTTGTGCAAACTGTCATTTGAAAAATATCAAACACTTGAATAAACTAAATGTTATGGTTTTCAATTGGAAAAAAAAACATATTTGATTTAAGAGTTGAAATAACAAAAATATACTAGAACAAATCTAATTGAATTCGCACAAACTGGAGAATTTTTAAGAACTAATCACAAAAAATAAATTGTTTTTGAGTTAAACCGGTCTTATTTTGACAAAAGTGAACATTATTCAACCAGACAGAAAGTTAAATGTCTTCTTTGAAAATTGCTGTGATAACTTGTTTGGCCCTGTATCATTTTACTTTATTTTAATCATATTATGAGACACTATTTACTGCTGTAGTTTAGCCACATGCAGTATACACTCTTATAGTAATTTAGTAGAACTACATAATGACCCAAATAGCTGTAAATCTGAAGTCTTATAAAAAGATGAAGAACATAATGTTTTTGGACATTTTTCCTGCCATGATAAAAAAATAAAATAAATTAAAAAAAAAATCCCATTCCTTTCCACACACATTTATATAATTTAATATACATAGAAGATGTAAAACCACGTAACATTTCTAAATGTTTCACTGAGAAAGTGACCTTGGACAAAGTCGTCTAGCTCCTGCTCGGTATCCTTCTGCACCCGTCCTGTCCCACAGAGTTGCACTTACCCGTTCTGATGACATAATGATGTATGGGCAATGCTACCTGAGCTGTGGGGCTGCACTTAAGGGACTGACACAGTGTTAGGAGGATATTAAATATGAACAGAACTGTTCTGCTAAAAATAATGAAATTCCCATTTATGATCTAAAATATCAGCCTGTACTCGACGCAGGAAAAGATGGAGCTCAGACAGAACTTGTATTAGCGCCAAGCGTTTTGTTTTGTAATTACCCTGAAAGTATTCTGTAAGTTTTAATGATATTTGGAGTGTTATGAGAACAGCATTCAGCAGGCTCTTTTACAATCATATGTGATGGATTCAAAGGGAATTGTGAGAGTCCTGCTGTTGTGATGCAGCTGCCACTTTGGGCAACTTGAAGTGCTCACATGTGTTGACGATGACACTCAGATAATATTACACCACATTTTAGCTCAATATCTGTAAAATTGAATTTGTTTAAGGAATGACCATTCCCAGCTGAACTCTCCGGGATTTCCACTTATTTCATTATGTAGCAGGTAAATACATAAAAAAATTACCATACCATGACAGCTTTATTTACAAAGCACTTAAGCAGCCACAGGACCAAAGTGCTGTCCAGTTAAAACACAGCAGCAGTCACAATACATAATTAAAAGCCGAAAATGCAAAGCAAAACAGCCTTATAATAAAACAAAAACTCATAAAATCTATTAAAATTAACTACAATTAAACTAAAAAAATCAATAATTTAAGAAAACACACGGGTTAAAGGTATGCACACATACAGTATGATAAACTGATGAGTGAATGACAGCCAGTAGTTTAGGTAGATAGCAAATGCTGAAGCAGCTGAGCTCAATAGGCAGGTGAGGGAGTACGAACCCACCCGGGGAACACATGAACGGCAACAGGGACTTAGAAAATCAGCAAGGAAGTATGCAAAAGAAAAACCCAAAAACCGTTAAGAAAACAACAAAATCTACAACAACAAAACAAAACAAAATTAAAACAAAAAATTGTTTAAAGTTTTTTATGAATCCTGACAGTGCCCCCTCACTAAAGGACAGCTCTTGACATCCCCATGAAGAACAGTTACTGTGAATCTGGTAGGATGAGAAGGACCTGGAACGAGAACAAAGCAAAAACAATCAAAGCAAAAATCGAGTCCAAAAAACAAAAACAGTCAGGACACCAAGGCCTAGGGCAAAACAGTATGGCACAAATAGTTCTGGTAGACGGATGAGGACATGTTCAGGTAAACGTGAGAGTTTTGGCAGATGGCCCAGGCAGGAAAGAGAGTTCTGGTGGATTGCTCTAGAACCATCCAGGTCTATGTGATGAGGTGGGCCACCTGGGAACCGTCTTGGCAAATGTGGCAATAAAGGATTGACCATGTCAGTAGGGACTGTGCTTGATGAAGTGATGCTCACAAACCTCTCAGACTCAGGGACAGACATGGGAAAGGTGTCGTCCTCATCCTTGTAATGAAGTTAAGGAAACTACAGTATTTGACTCACTTAACTCCATCCATCCATCCATCCATCCATCCATTTTCTTCCGCTTATCCGGGGTCAGGTCGCGGGGGTAGCAGCCTAAGTAGGGAGGCCCAGACTTCCCTCTTCCAAGCCACTTGGTCCAGTTCCTCCAGGGGGATCCCAAGGTGTTCCCAGGCCAGCCGAGAAACAGTCTCTCCAGCGTGTCCTGGGTCTTCCTCTGGATCTCCTCCTGGTGGGATTTGTCTGGAACACCTCACCAGGGAGGCGTCCAGGAGGCATCCTAAACAGATGCCCGCAAGTCACCTCAACTTGCTCCTCTTGATGTGGAGAAGCTGCAGCTCTACTCTGAGTCCCTCCCGGATGACCAAGCTTCTCCTCCTATCTCTAAGAGAGATTCAGACACCCTGTGGAGAAAACTCATTTCGGCCGCTTGTATCCGAGATCTCGTTCTTTCAGTCACAACCCAAAGACCATAGATGAGGGTAGGAACGTAGATCGACCAGTAAATTGAGAGCTTCACCTTTTGGCTCAGCTCTTTCTTCACCATGACAGACCGGTACAGCACCTGCTTCACGGCAGACACCGCACCTATCCTCCTATCACTTAACTCTTGTTTTGATTAATTGAGTTTTCTTTAATAATAGTAATAATTTTTTTGTCACTCTCCCATAAAGCTTCGACTGGTGAAGAACCCTGGCAACAATTTCTGTATGCACAGTCTCTCCCATCTCACCAGCTTGTAAGTCCTTCAGCGTGATCACAGGTGTGTTGGTGGTCACCTCTCACTCTTTTCCTTGCATCATCACACAGTTTGTGACTATGTCCCAGATTCTTTCCATTTTTTATGATGGATCGTTCAAAGCTCCTGGGGATGTTTAGGGCCTTGGAGATCCTTTTGTATCCAACAGCTACAAAAACATTTGTATCAACAATCATTTCTCTGAGTTGATTTAGAACAGTCACTTTAAAGGGGTGAATATTAATTCAATCATTAGTTCTATTTTAAATAGTGTTATGTAAATGGGGACTGCCTATTACAGCAACCGCCTGATCCACCTGAAAAGGGTCTTGCTTTTCTATCAACTTAAATGCGGCCAGAACCACAATGTGTACCCTCACAAGTCTTATACCTGAACGACTGGCTTGGCACCGTGATGTGTGCTGATACTTTTACTGGCGTTTAGCGTTGCCCTGGCAAAATAATTTGCAAACAAAGACACTTTTGTTCCAATTGAAAAGGCCTGACAGAACTCAACATCTTCTAACTGCCGCGTGTCATGAACAGCTTGTTAGATTTTTTTGAAACTCACAGAAAGTAATCATCAGCTGTATCTCTAGAAAGAATTACCATTTGGAGACATTTTGGTTCAAGATGGCTGCAACAGCTAACTCAGATAACACAAAACTGACTATAACTCAGTCATTCTTTTAGAAACTGAGCTGAAGTTTGGTGTGGTGGTACCTGACAGCGATGCACAACACATTCTGAATTTAAATCTAAAAATGCTAGATGGATAAAAAAAAGATAAAAAAAACTATTGATTTATTTTCCATATTAAACTGAAGTTTGGTGTGATGGTAGCCGAGAGCAAACCCCAACACAGTACTGTCAAATCAACATTTAAAATGGTCGCACCGTGCCAGTCCCTGTCATAGTTTCTCCAGGAACTTTCTAGTTGGTATTACTCTGTAGACCTTTGATTGCACTTTGACATTTAATATATTGTTTTTGTAACACAAAAGAAGCCAATTTAAATTGATTTATGTCAACAATAAGACTTTAAAAGTGTAACGGGAGTGAAAAGATAATTGATCATTTTAAAACTTGTTTTGGGGTGGAACGCCTCAAAAGAAAAGTTGACCCGTTCTGTTCTTCTACCTCATTCCTCTCTTCACTCTTTATTTTCAACTTTTCAGAATAACTCGATCTCAAAAGGTTTCCTGTGTTCCTCTATCTCTCAGGGCTCCTGTGCTGTCTTAGTAGATGTTTTTTTTTTTCTCACTTGAACATTTTCCCATTTTAAAAGGTTATCACTAGTGCAGATTGAAATACACTGAAGCACCTCTCCAAATCCAATTGTCTGTGTCCATCTTTGTCAGCCTTTATCCACAAGCAGGAAGAGGATTCATAATGTTTCATGCTTTTATCTCTGCCTGTGTTTTTACCAAAACGCTACGTGTTACGCCTGTCTAAATGCACATCCGTTCAGGAGTAATCTACTGTCTTCCCTCTTCATCCAGTCTATCTGACTCTGCCTGCTTCCTCTAGGCACACTCAGCTTTGTGAGAAACAAACTCGGTACAAACCCGAGAGCTGTGATTTTTGACAGTTGGTTCTGGCTCTAACAAGCACTTTTTCTTGCTATCAGACCAAATTCAGCATGCATGCCAACTCTAATATTTATTCAGAAGGACAAGGGGTGACATAAAACTCCAGCAGTAGCTCTATTAGACTCTTCCAGCGAGTAGACTGCTATTCTAAATTGTGTTTTTTTTTTGTCACCATGTGGCCTTTTCAGGGCAGGAGAGCAGTACTTGACTTGATGAAGATGTAGTTAACTGCTGCACTAATCAGCACTCTTTCCAGGCCTCCCTCTGCCTCGCCCCCTCCTGCGTGCCTGCTCCATCTTTGTTCGTTTTAATGATGCCCAATCTGAATTTCTCTTCCCTCCCCTTTCATTTGAGCAGGAGCCCTAATGGCAGACAGTGAGTTAATGAAGAGCAAATGGGAAAGGCGAGTGACATTAATCATCTTTGGCTCTGTCATGCGCTCTGTTATGGTTTGGCGGCTTTCATCTGGATCTAACCTCTCCTTCGTCACCTCATTTCCACCTCCTCACCGGTCAGATAAGATTTCTGGAGCCTTTAAGACTATTTAAAGTTGGAAGTCAGAGAATCTGATATTAACTCTGATAATCACAATTTTTAAGTTTCTTAAAAAAAAATACAGTGTTATGAAAGTATACAACCATAAAAGCCTCTTGACTTTTTTGTATTTGTTGTATGATGTGGGAATTTTTTTAATTATTCTAAATGAAGGACGAACACAAAATACAATATAAAAAAGTTAAACGGGAAAGACATTTAAAATAATAAAAGTGAAAAGTACTGCATGCATATGTGCAGACATGGATACGTCAGATGGAATCCTTCCACAGCAAACACAATGAGCGGAGATTGAAAAATCCAGTTTTGTCTCATCAGTCCCCTGAACTTTGAGATTTGTCCACATGCATTTTGGTGAATTCCAGTTTGTCATCCATCCATCCATCCATTATCTTTTACCCACTTCTTTCTTTTCGGGTCTCAGGGGTCACTGGTGTCCATGTCCAGTCACTGTGCGAGAGGTAGAAGACACCCTGGACAGGTCTCCAGTCCATCACAGGGACATATAGAGACAAACAACCATTCACTCTCTCTCTCACCTAGGGACAATTTAGAGTTACCAATCAGTCTAACATGCATGTTTTTAGTCTGAGAGGAAACTGGAGTACCAGGAGAAAACCCACGCATGGACGAAGAGAACATGCAAACTCCACCTTGAAAGTTTTCCAGCTGGGATTTGATCCAGCAACCTTCTCGCTGAGAGGCAGCAGCTCTATCAACCTCACCACCTGATTTCCATTTTGTTTTGTTTTTTGTGAGTAATGGTTCCTCCTGGGTCTTCCTCCTTGGTGTCCATTATGATCCAAAATGTGACAGATGGTGTCATCAGAAAGTGACATGCCTTAATCTTAATTCATCTGGAAATGTTTAGGATGGTTTCCTTGTTTGTTTGTTTTTAACCACTTTTCACACGAGTCTAATCAACCGGGGGTCGCCTTTCCTCTGGCATTCAAACTGGTGAGGTTTGCCACTGTCCTGTGAACCTTGTACCTTTTAAACATCCTTTTAGCTGTGATCAGAGGAACATGAAGCTACTTGGACATGTTCTTTTTAGCACTTTACGTTCTCTGTTCCGTGTTCAGTTTGGAGCAAAACCAAACCAAAGTACTCAGTAGTTGTTTGTTTTACTTGTGAATGTCTGATAAAAAGCTTTAAGACATCCGAGTAGGAGTACACACTAATCTGTCCAAACTATTTTAGCAAATATTTGTTAAAAAAAACACTTTTTTTTCCCCTTTTTTATTTACTCCATGCAACTATAAATTGCATTTAAACGAATCCCCTTTCATAACAAATTAAATATTATTCCAATGAGTACCAACAATTTTATCCAGATCTGTATTTTGGGAGGGGGGTGGGGTGGGGGGATTGTTATCAGAGTCAGAGTTTCTTTATTGTCATTCGCACAACATGAGGTACATGTGGTGGAGCAAAATTATGTACACAGAGTCCCAGTTACATCCAACAATAAAATGTACAAGAAAAACAGTAATAACATCTAAGATATGAACTAAGAATAACATCAACTAAATATACACTAAGCACTAGTAGCATAAAAACATTACGCCAAACAGCAGCACGAACATGAGTCTGTGTGAGCAGATGAGCACGCATGAACACATCAACATGAAACAAATCAGCAGCAACATGAAACAAATCAGCAGCAACACAAAACAAATCAGCAGCAACATGAAACAAATCAGCAGCAACATGAAACAGATTAGCAGCAACATAAAACAAATCAGCAGCAACATGAAAAAGATCAGCAACATGAAACAGATCAGCAGCAACATGATGTGATTTTTCACAGTGATTATTCTAGTTAGAGATTCATGAGTCTAACAGCTTCAGGTTAGAAGCTGTTCCTCAGTCTAGTGGTTCTACACTTAATGCTCCTTAACCTCCTTCCTGAGGGGAGTGGGGCAAAAAGTGTGTGTGCTGGGTGAGTGGTGTCCTTCATGATGCAGGTGGTCCTCTTCCTGCATCTGGAGGTGTAGATGTCTGTGATGTATGTTATGTACACTGTGGTATTTTGCTTCTTGTTCTGTTTTATGGAGAGAAACAAAACTATTTTGTATCTTTAAAATTGTAGTTATGTTGTATAATTTACAAGCTACAAACCTGTAATTTTAATATATTTGAAAATTCAGATCATAAAGTAACAACACCGAGGGTGAATACTTTTGCATCTCAATTCATACTGGGAAATAAAAAGTGTTTTCAGACTGGTTCCAGGTAGGGCAGTGGGGCTCATCTGCATCAGCTCACTATCAAGTCATCCCATTCATTTCATTTGGTTCATGCTCTGGACCAATCAGAAGTCACCACTTACTGTTTGCATTTTTATTTTTTCATTTACCCTTTATTTATCCAGGTAGCCTCATTGAGTCACGAGAACTCATTTTCAAGAGAGACCTGTTTAGGGACCAGATGGTGGGGGTTGAGTGCCTTGCTCAGGGGCCCAGAGTGGGGCCAATGAGGGTGGAGGCAGGTGTGGGTGTTTCACTTTTTCCACCCACATTTTGATGTTGACGGTACCGGGAGGTGAACCTGCGACTTTCCAATCACAGGCCCATCTTCTAACCTCTGTGCCACCACTCCCCCACATTTCTTGTCTAATTTAATTTTAAAACGTCTTACTTTTATCACATATTCATCTTCTGTGGATGTTTGGCTTTTTCCACTGCACACATTGCGTGAGAAGACATCACTGACATGTATATATTTCATAAATATATATATATTAAAAATATAATCTGTTGTGAGTGTAGTTTGTTGCCTGAATTATTTGTGAGAGGAAACATGACCTAGTTAACATCCACAAAGAGTTGAATCAACAACTCCTTCTGCACAACTCTGGATACAGTGTGTAATTCAACCTATTTATTAATCTATAGATTTATCATGAAATAAATGTTTAGGACTGTTTGCACCACGGATGCATGATCTGCCTCTATGAGTGAGCAGTCCAAACAAAGCTAATTGCTCTATGATCTAATACAGAGGTGTGAGGGTGTGAACTGCTTATTTTCCATCTGCAGAGTGAAGCTGACTTATAATCAATAGCCGAGGATCTTGCGTGTCTAGAAAGGCTGCTCTCTCCTTCCACCAAGGTCCTTCAGAGCTGAATTTAATGCCTGCTTGTCTGTGTGTGCGTCTGTTTGTGTGCGTGTGTGGAAACCTGCAATACCTCATCGTGTCTAAGTCTGGCCTGCCAGCTCTCCATCTTAAGGAGACAGAGGTGAAGGGCAGGGTTGGTGAAAGACCGAGGGGGCCTCGGGCTAAATGTGATCCCACGCTTATTGACGGGTGGGTGGACTGGTGTGGCAGCCATAATCCTGTCTATTATCAGCTCGTGTCCTTTCTTCACCTACAGTCTACCTCCACCACCACCCCTCTGCTTTAGGGTGTGAGTCCTGCTCAACATGTCCTTCAACCCATCTGAACTCACAAGTTATTTGTTTAAACCCTTAAAAGGAGTTCATAGGAGTGCCCTGCAAACTCTAGAGGAAGCAAGTCACATAAACCATCAGTGACTTGGCATTCATTAAAGGAATGTGTTCTACACCCACCATGCCACAACTGAGGACTAAAATCATCTCATGTTTAGACATGATGGACTTTTAACCATCCATCACCTTTACCCGCTTGTTCCTTATCAGATGCTGGGGTCACTGGTGACCATGTCCAGCAGTGACTGTGTGAGAGGCGGGGGACACCCAGGACTGGTCTCCAGTCCATCACAGGGACACCTGGACTGGTCTCCAGT
>NC_056514.1:7098449-7107152 GCF_014905685.2 Nematolebias whitei
GGACTGGTCTCCAGTCCATCACAGGGACACCTGGACTGGTCTCCAGTCCATCACAGTGACAGTTTGAAGCAAACATTTCACACTATTATTAGCACTTTGGACATATGTTGGGAATGATGTCAGTGACAACAGGAATAATAATAATGTCAAATTTTAGCACATCTGTACAACTGACTGAAATGAAGCCATTTTGGTGTTTTTATTGTCAGTGGGCTGTGGTGGCCATCTTGAATTGGGTTGGCTTCAAAGGTTAATCAGTTGTAAACGTTCATTTAGTGGATATTTTCCAAAAGTTTCTTTAAAATCCACTTAGGGAACATGTTGCTGCGTTGACTCCAAACAGTTAATGGAAAACTTTGAACAAAAAATAAAAGTACAGTCTTTTAAAACTCATAACATGTGTTGTTGTGCTGTAAAATAAATATGTTGTTTATTAAAAATAAATAAATATAATGTGGAGTTTTTTTTTTTTTTTAATGAAGAACCTTTAAAGATTTAAAAAATCTAAAAAGTAATTTAAATGTTTAAATCTAAAAAGTTAACTCTGGTCCTCTGGACTATCAAAAAACAAGCAAAACAAAAAATGTAGAAACGTTTCGTCTCTCATCCGAGAGACTTCCTCAGTCTGAGGAGCTGTATTCAGCTCAGTCTCTTAAATAGCACCTTCTCAGAGTGGATCAACCAGTTTTGCTGCTGACAACCAGAACCAGCTGATCACATGCTCAAGAAGGACCATCAGCCTAACAATGGATCATTAGCACACTGATGGCTGTTTACTATTCACAGAGGGCTGAGTGATACTAGCAATCACAGCATTGTAAGAGGGGGACAGTTGAACCTGGAGGCTCCACCCCTGTTTAATGATGGACGGTTTCTTTTCACAAAGATGGCCTCCTTTACTCCTCTCTCAAACCATCGTTCCTCTCTATCCAGGATGTGAACATCTTCATCCCTGAAAGAGTGTAGAAAAGAAAAACTATTAAAACATATATTTATTAGACAGTTAAATGACGGCACAATGGCTAAGTTGGTAGAGCTGTTGCCTTTCAGCAAAAAGGTTGCCAGTTAAATTCCCGGCTCTGGACCTTTCTGGGTGGAGTTTGCATGTTCTCTCCGTGCATGCGTGGATTTTCTCCGGGTACACCAGTTTCCTCCCACAGACCAACAACATGCATGTTAGACTGACTGGTAACTCTAAATTGTCCCTAGGTGTGAGAGTGAGAGGGACAATGGTTGTGTGTCTTGTTTGTCTCTATGTGTCCCTGTGATGGACTGGAGACCTGTCCAGGATGTCCCCATCTCTTGCACAGTGACTGCTGGACATGGGCACCAGTGACCCCAGCGACCCAAAAAGGAAGAAGTGGGTAAAGATAATGGATGGATGTATAGTCAGTTAAGTCAGGTGGTCGATGTTTCTCTTAAGGAGCACCAAGTGTCATAAAGTTGACGGGACTTCCAGAGGTTAATGATGTGGCTAACCTTATAGCTGGCTCAGTGTTTCAGCTGTTAGTTTGTCTCACACCCCCTCTCTTCTCTCTTCCATTCATTCTTAGCTAACATGAACAGACCAGTATCTCTTGATACAGAACCTCCACCCCGACACTCTTTTTTTCTTTGCATCAGTCATTAAACAACAGTCAGTTTCATTTATCCCTCATTCTCTCTTCCTCAGCTCTAATTAAACCAATGAACTAACTTTGTCATGGTCCTCACTAGTGAAAATAATATTTAGAAACAAGGATCTACAGGATAATTACAGACAGGCTATTTGATCAAAACAAAATTACATACAGCTGCAGAGTGATGGTAAATACAAAAGATTCCCTGCAAAGCAAACCATCTGTTGTACAACTGCAAAGCGATTACTCGAGACAAAACTACAATTAGAGTCCAAACCAAGAGACAAGCAAAACAACGGCAGACATTAAGGTCTGCAAAAAGATCAAAGAAACAAAGCGATACCAAGCCACTGTATTATATTTTAAATGGTATTAAAACAGAGCTGTTCACTGTTGAATAATGTTGCCACAGTCAGAATAATCAGACTGCACTCTGTTGGGTTTCTACCAGTAATCAGCTTCGTGTAAATCTTAAAAAAGCCGCTGTTTGTTGTGTGTGTTGTTTTTAGGAATGCTCCATTTATGCATCGTATCAGTTCTTTAAAAAAAAATAAAACTGACCAGATTGAAGCATCAGCCATTTTGTAATTGCTTTCAAATGTCACATAGATTTATGGATGAAGATGTGATTGGACTTGTTTACCTGCTGCACACAACCCTCCTTATGATTCAAAGTAACTGCTGGTCAGGTCACCACTGCAGTGATTATACCGCAGTACAACGAGACCCAAATACTTAGAGCTAAAATAACCAGGTTGGACATATGAACCTCTGAGCACAGTTTAATGCATATGTAGCTTTTGTTTCTTTTTGTCTGGTTAATATCAGAAGAATCACCGGGCAGAACAGTGGCTCAGTTGGTAGAGCTGCTGCCTCTCAGCAATCAGGTTACCCTGGTTCAAATCCCGGTCCGGGGACCTTTTTGGGTCGAGTTTGTATGTTCTCTCCGTGCTGTGTGGATTTTCTCTGGGTACTCCAGTTTCCTCCCACAGACAAAAAACATACATGTTAGACTGATTGGTAACTCTAAATTGTCTCTAGGTGAGAGAGAGAGTGAATGGTTGTTTGTCTTGTTTGACTCTATGTGTCCCTGTGATGGACTGGAGACATGTCCAGGGTGTCCCCTGCCTCTCACACAGTGATAGCTGGACATGGGCACAGGTGACCCTTACAACCCAAAAAGGAAGAAGCGGTTTAAAAATGATGGATGGATGTTCTGACGCCTCCATCTGTGGAGACACTAAGGACATGTTCAGATTTAGACCAGACAAATATCCATTTTTTTAAAAGCCACTTTAATCTGAATATTCATGTTGCATTTCATTCATATTTTACATAACTGAAGTAGACGTATGCTAATTAATTGACATTTTGATATTATTATTACCCAAGTTATGCAGTTTAATGCTTGGAACTCCCAATTTTGTGACTCTCATGGTAGTTTTGATACGATACTCATGGCTTGACTCATGCAGGAAAGCATGCACATACACGCATACTCTCATAATATACATGCATACATACATACAGCAGCTGCTTATTTATTTATTTATTTATTTATTTATTTATGCTTTGTCCTAGAGAACTAAGAGTCTTCAGCAACATATGATAGCAACTTGATGGGATCAATACTTGAGTTTGTTTCTACTTTCAGTATAATTCTCCAATTCCTAAAGTGTAATTCTGCACCGAAGCAGGCAGGAAGCAGCAAGATCAAATATAAACACTGGGAAAAACAAGCATAGCAGAGATAATTCAATCGGCTCTGATTGCACAACTATTTCAGAATCGATATACACATGCTAGCATGTGTAGCATCCAGATTTACCTCTGTAAACACAGCATGCTGTGGGTGACATCACGTCATCTTCAGAAGACATTAGAGTCTGATGGCATCCAATTCTAAATTATTGTGTGAACAACCATTTCCCAATAATAAATCTGAGCAAAAAATAAAAATATATGAAAAAATATTTGAGCATTAAGACCTGCAGTGTGAACATGGTGTAAGAAAAGTTATTCACTCCATCACATTTTGAAATTAGAATTTATTGAAGAATGAATTAAATGAATTTTCAAAGTCAAAACAAGCAGAACACGAGGTAAATAGTACTTTCTACTAGTTTCCAATTATATTTTTATTTTGTAAAGCAAAGCAAAGTGAACCTGAGGCATTGGATTATTGGTAAAAATGCAGTGTAAACGCTGAGTTGCTGAACAACTCCCGAACTGGTTGAAAAATGAGTTAACTGATAAATTCATGGAACAGTTTTTCTGCATCATTTTTGGACAAGATGTTTCTAAATTCTCAATTCAGTTTTTTTAAATGGTGCCAATTCACAACAAATGTTGTCTCAGGGTTCTGTAGAGAACATTCTCGTATGTTAAGTACCAATTACCGTAGTAAAGGTTATATATCTAAGATAACAGATTGCGTCAAATCTTCATGTCAACACAACCTCCCATCCTGAGCAACACAGTGGTGACAGTGGGGAGGAAAAACTCTTTTTTTTTTTTTTTTTTTTACCTGGAAGTAACCTCCAACAGAACAGGGATCAGAATCAGCCATTTGCTTTGACTGGCTGGGGAATGTGGGGACAAGCAAGCGGTACAGACGAGCAGAAAATGGCTCCACATTACTGTTAGAAAACAGTAATGTGAAATTTATTGGCTATAATTACCTCTAAATCACATAAGAGCTATAATTTTCTCAGTCATTATCATTAGAGAAGATCATTGATGTGCACATGTTATGAGGTGGTCATGCAGTCATTATCTGCTCAGAGTAATACCAGATTTGATTACAGACTGTAATATTAAATTCACTGTGTGACCTCTATGTTGATGGTAGATTTTCCTCTTTTAACAGCTGGTACAGAAGTTTAATATTCACAAGTCAGTTTTTTAGATATCTGCAGCTGAGACATTTTGTGAGATCTAACTCTGGTTGTTTTCCTTTGTACTATTCTAAACATTTTGTGGTTAAGATTTTGGAATGCAGGTCTGATACCAAGGGGGCCCTCAGCAAGATCTATACACTGTTAAGCTCATAACATGAGTCCAGTTTGGACTCCCTTAAACTGAAATGAGAAACAGACTTGGATAAATCTATATCAGACTCAGTCTGGAGAAGGATCATTAAGAACATTTACTCATCCTCAATCTGCATGAAACATGCTGCAATTCAATTCAAGATGGTGCACTGGCTGCACTGGTCCAAAGACAAGCTGTCCAAGATCAAAGCCAACCAGGACGCTGCATGTAATCATTGTAAACTAACTCCAGCTACATTCTTGCATACATTCTGGTCCTGTCCCAAACTTCAGACCTTTTGGCAATCTATATTTGACACCTTCACTGGGATATGTGGCAAAACTGTACACCCATCACCACTCATCTCATTGTTCGGGGTAGTATGGGCAGTCTGTCAAAAGGCCATATAGAGACAAATCAAAACAAAAAAACTTTCACCCTCTTACAACTACAGACTAATAGAGTTACCAGTTAATATTGTTAATTGGTAACTCTTAATTAGTTAATTGGTAATGCGTAAAACTTGCGACCTGTCCAGAGTGTCCCCCACCTCCCACACAGTGACTGCTGGATATGTGCACCAGTGACCCTTGTGACCCAAAAAGGAAGATGGATGGATGGATGGATGGATGGATGGATGGATTCAATTCACTTCCATTCAGTTTATTTATATAGTGGCATAGGATCAATGGGACACTCAAATGTGGGGTGGGTGGTGGCCGAGGGCAGGGACCCTGGCGGTCTGATCCTCGGCTACAGAAGCTGGCTATTGGGATGTGGAATGTCACCTTACTGGTGGGGAAGGAGCCTGAGCTGGTGTGAGAGGGTCTGGCTAGAAATAGTCGGACTCACCTCTATGCATAGCTCTTGCTCTGGCTCTGGAACCAGTTTCCTTGAGAGGGGTTGGACACTCTTCCACTCTGGAGTTGCCCCTTGTGAGAGGCACCGAGCAGGAGTGGGCATACTTATTGCCCCCCATCTTGGTGCCTGTGTGTTGGGGTTCACCCCGGTGAATGAGAGGGTGGCCTCCCTCCGCCTACGTGTGGGGGGACAGGTTCTGACTGTCGTTTGTGCTTATGTACCAAACAGCAATTCAGATTATCCACCCTTTTGGGAGTCCTTGGAGGGGGTACTGGAAAGTGCACCTCCTGGGGACTCCCTTGTTCTGCTGGGGGACTTCAATGCTCACGTGGGCAATGACAGTGAGACCTGGAGGGGTGTGGTTGGGAGGAACGCCCCCCCTGATCTGAACCCGAGTGGTGTTCTGTTGTTGGACTTCTGTCCTTGTCATGGATTGTCCATAACGAACACCATGTTCAAGCATAAGGGTGTACATATGTGCTCTTGGCACCAGGACACCCTAGACCGCAGTTCGATGATCGACTTTGTTGTCGTCTCATCTGATCTGCGGCCACATGTCTTAGAGACTCGGGTGAAGACAGGGGCGGAGCTGTCCACTGATCACTACCTGGTGGTGAGTTGGCTTCGATGGTGGGGGAGGATGCCGGTCAGACATGGCAGGCCCAAATGTATTGTGAGGGTTTGCTGGAAATGTCTGTAGAGTCTCCTGTGAGATGGAGCTTTAACTCCCACCTCCGGGAGAACTACCTCATCTATGGTCATGAGCTTTGGGTTGTGACCGAAAGAACGAGATCTTGGATACAAGCGGCCAAAATGAGTTTTCTCTGCATGATGTCTGGGCTCTCCCTTAGAGATAGGGTGAGAAGCTCGATCATCCAGGAGGGACTCAGAGTAGAGTCGCAGCTTCTCCACGTCGAGAGGAGCCAGTTGAGGTGGCTTGGGCATCTGGTTAGGATGCCTCCTGGACGCCTCCCTGGTGAGTTGTTCTGGACACGTCCCACCTGGAGGAGACCCAGGGGAAGACCCAAGACATGCTGGAGGGACTATGTTTCTCGGCTGGCCGGGGAACGCCTCGGGATTCCCCCGGAGGAGCTGGCCCAAGTGGCTGGGGAGAGGGCAGTCTGGGCCTCCCTACTTAAGCTGCTACCCCCGCGACCCGACCCCAGATAAGCGGAAGAAAATGGATGGATGGATATATAGCGCCAAATCACAACAACGGGGGTGGCTGTGGCTGAGTGGTTAGAGCAGTTGCCCTCCAATGCGAGAGTTGGGGGTTCAAATCCAACAGCAGTCACATGTTGAAGTGTCCCTGGGCAAGAAAATGAACCCCTCATAGCCTCTGATGTGTGTCCCATCAGAGTATGAATGTGATCTAAAGCACTGATTAGTCTCATTAGAATTATTTGTTCAATTAGCTTTGTAGAAATCTAGTAGAGTGCTGTATGAATGGGTAAATGAGGACACAGATTGTACTGTAAAGCGCTTTGAGTATCTTGAAATAAGATAGAAAGGTGCTATATAAGTACAGTCCATTTACCATTTAACAAAGTTGTCTCAGGGCACTTTACAGGAACATTCACATACTTTGTACATAAAAAAGCCAATTAGGGTGCATTCACATCAGCTCTGTTTAGACCGCTTTAATCGAACTCTAGTTCGTTTTCCTAGAAAGTCCGGTTCGTTTGGGGAGGTGTGAACGCGCCATCGAACTCTGTCATGGAACAAAAAGCGAACTCTGGCCCGGGCTAAAACCTAGGTCTCGGTCCGGTAGAAGAGAACTCCAGCGCGGTTCAAGTACAGTGTGAATGCAAACAGACCGGGCCCCGCTCCACAAGCAAGAAGTGGAGTGCAATGCAGGGCAGACAAACATGCATTTCTCTTAGCTCATATGGAGCTGTCAGCTGCCTTGTGTGAAAAACAACATTCTCCATGGTTTTCTGCCTCATCTTCTGCTCATGCTGAGTCGATTTTTTGAAAAATGACAAAATATAACTCCTAAAGCTGCTAAAACTTGATGCCACTCCGTTTATGTTTTTATTTCCAGAAGAAGAAGAAGTGTCTTCAGAGGTTTTTGTGTCATTTCGTTCAGTAATTCTTGGTGCAGCGCCCCCACAGGCAAGTGGGGGAACAGGTTGGTTCAACAGGTTGGCTTGACTGCACAGTGCAGTGTGAAAGCAAACGGAACAGCTCAAATGTCAACAAAATGTCATGAATATTGGTCCCCAACCAAACCGACTCTAGGGGACTATCAAGCTGTGAATGCACCCTTAGTAAAGTCCTCTATCTAAGGAGGCCAGTAGACATGTTTAATCTTGGCTTAGTTGCAATCTCCCATCCTGAGCAAGCACAGTGGCAACAGTGGGAAGGAAAAACTCCCTTTTAAAAAGAAGAAACCTCCAGCAGAACCAGGCTCAGGACAAGCGGCCATCTGCTTTGACCGGCTGGTTTGAGAGGACAGGAAGGAGAGACAGACGAACATAGAATGGTTGGTCCAGATATAGGTCAAGGTATATATATAGGTGGGTAGATGGCTGGCTGGCTGGCTGGATGGCTGGCAGGCAGGCAGGCAGGCAGGCAGGCAGGCAGGCAGGCAGGCAGGCAGGCAGGAAGGAAGGAAGGAAGGAAGGAAGGAAGGAAGGAAGGAAGGAAGGAAGGAAGGAAGGAAGGAAGGAAGGAAGCAAGGAAGCAAGGAAGGAAGGAAGGATGGACGGACGGACGGACGGACGGACGGACGGAAATGTCTAATACTGAGAAGACACTGTCATCTGACCAAAAAAAAAAATGCTAAAACTATTTTGGAAACATCCTGATGCATGCTCAATAATCCAGGTAGAAAAATCTAAGCAAAAGTTAAGACAGGTCATCTGGATGGATTAAAAAATAAAAAAATAAAAAAAAATAGTTGAAAAGTTATGTCTTTCGACTTCGTGAATCATCATCATGATGAAGATGTTCACATCCTGGATAGAGAGGAGCAATGGTTTGAGAGAGGAGTAAATGAGGCCATCTTTGTGAAAAGAAACTGTCCATCATTAAACAGGGGTGGAGGCCTCCGTGTTCTTTAACATAACAAGAACAAAGTATTTCTGTTATGTGGTTATTGTGGATGTTCTGGTTGTCTACTAGTGCAACGTTGGTGTTTCAGTTTTTTAATTAGGATCATTAAGACAGATTTTTTTTGTTAATTAAC
>NC_056514.1:7107552-7118760 GCF_014905685.2 Nematolebias whitei
TATATATATAAAGTGTATATACACACTGCACTACACACAGCTGACCAATCAATCAATGACCTCAGTTTGTCCTGAAGTGAACGCCCCTTACCTGCAGAACTGTAGCAGTGTTGCATTAAGAATGATTTGCAGTCATAAAGATTTCAATAATAATTGTTTACATTGTTTTATGTTAATTTACTGTAATAAACCTTTGTAAAATACACCAGAATGCAGGAAATGGCATCTACTTTATTCAAAATTCTTTGGGGGAGCACCCCCAGACCCCCCTGCGTTCTGGAATCGTTTGGTTTACAAATTAAGCCATGGTCCCAACTGTATCTCCAATAATTCATCCATTTTAATTGCAATGCTTTTCTGAGGCATCGTGGACACTTTATGAATTTGCAAATTTATTCCCTGAAAACTTTCCCTGTAATTTTCGACAAACACCAGTTACACCTTACTGTGAATGTCAATGAGAAATTCATGCAGGCTTGGTGCAATTTAATGCTAATTTTGAGTAAAGAAAAAAAAACTTTTTTGTTCCTCTCAAAATCCCCCTCATTTTAAAAAAAAATATTTTTTTATTGTTTAGTTTGGCAGAAAATCGAAGAACATTATTCACTTCCAAATGTTCAAAAATCCTAACAAAATGAGAGCACATATTTAATTCAATTCAATTCAGTTTATTTATAATGAGACAAATCACAACAAAGTTGTCTCAGGGCACTTTACAGGAACATGCATCCATTATCTTTTAACCGCTTCTTCCATTTTGGGTCACGGGGGTCGCCGGTGCCCATGTCCAGCGATCACTGTGGGAGGTGCGGGGTACACCCTGGAAGGGTCTCAAGTCCACTTTACAGGAACATTCACATACATAAAAGCCAATTAGTAAAGTTCTCTATCTAAGGAATCCAGCAGACAAGTTGAATCTTGGATTTGTTGCAGTCTCCCATCCTGAGCAAGCACGGTGGCAACAGTGGAAAGAAAAACTCCCTTTTAAAAAGAAGAAACCTCCAGCAGAACCAGGCTCAGGACAAGCGGCCATCTGCTTTGACTGGCTGGTTTGAGAGGACAGGAAGGAGAGACAGACGAACATAGAATGGTAGGTCCAGGAATAGGTCCAGGTGTACCTGAAAGACAAAAAAACACATGTTAAGGATAGAAAAAATAATTACAAATGTTGAGCAGAGTAAGTAAAGACAGTAGTAGAGTGAAAAGGTGTGGTCAGTTTGTCCTCCAGCAGTCTAAGCCTATAGCAGCATAACTAAGGGACAGCTCAGGAAACCCAAGCTGACCCTAACTATAGGATTTAGCAAAAAGGAAAGTCTTAAGCCTGGTTTTAAAACTGGATAATGTGTCAGCCTCACGGACAGAGATTGGAAGTTGGTTCCACAAGAGAGGAGCCTGATAACTGAAAGATCTGCCTCCCATTCTGTTTTTGTAAATTCTAGGAACCACAAGTAAACCTGCAGTCTGAGAGCGAAGTGCTCTGTTAGGAAAATATGGAACAATAAGATCTGTAATATAAGATGGAGCTAGGTTGTTGAGAGCTTTGTAGGTTAGAAGTAAGATTTTGAATTATATTCTGGATTTGACAGGGAGCCAATGGAGAGAAGCTAAAACTGGAGAGATATGATCTCTCCCAGTAACTCCATTTAGGGATGCGTAAAAACCGATAATATTAATAAAATGTGACTTTACACCAAAACTTGTCTCAGATTTGTTGCAAAACCCATTACTTATTACCAGCAAGAGAAAAAAGATGTAAAACCTGAATTTTTAGCTTGATCTTCTTTTCATAATTTAAATGTACCGTATTTACAGGTGTATAAGCTGCTACTTTTTTCTCACACTTTTTACCCTGCGTTTTACATGCAGGAGCAACTAATTTATGTTGGTTTATTTTTTCATAATTTTTATTTTTATATTTTATTTTGACAGACTTCCTGCTGTCTCTTGGCAGTTTCCTGCTACTGTTGAATATTTTCCTCTGACAGAGCTGGGCTGCTGCTCACCAGGCTGCCCTGCACCTGCCCTTCTTGGGGGAGGGCTTCTGTGACACAGAGTGAATGCCCTCAGGCATCCACATGTACAGGGGTCTGCAACCCACCGCTCTGGAGCCGCATGCGGCTCTTTCATCCATCTGGTGCGGCTCCCTGTGACTTTGGAAAATAAATAATGAGCATTTAATTTAAATGTATTTTTATTTTAGTTAGTTCTTTTTTTATATATATAATTCTAAATGTGAAGATAATGGTGTGCTTGTTACATTAAAATAAAAACATTTTAATTTTTGTTGAACAAAATATGCGTTACAGTCACCAATGTGCGATGAGGTGACGGCGTGTATTCTGACCTCCTGCTGTATAACAAAGTCCTGTGGCTGTCCAGAGTAGAGGTGCTGTCCAGGGTGGGGTGCTGTCCAGAGTGGAGGTGCTGTCCAGAGGGGAGGTGCTGTCCAGAGTGGAGGTGCTGTCCAGAGTGGAGGTGCTGTCCAGAAAAGGAGGTGCTGTCCAGAGTGGAGGTGCTGTCCAGAGTAGAGGTGCTGTCCAGAGTGGAGGTGCTGTCCAGAGTGGAGGTGCTGTCCAGGGTGGGGTGCTGTCCAGAGTAGAGGTGCTGTCCAGAGTGGAGGTGCTGTCCAGAGTGGAGGTGCTGTCCAGAGGGGGGGTGCTGTCCAGAGTGGAGGTGCTGTCCAGAGGGGAGGTGCTGTCCAGAGTGGAGGTGCTGTCCAGAGTAGAGGTGCTGTCCAGAGTGGAAATGCTGTCCAGAGTGGAGGTGCTGTCCAGAGGGGAGGTGCTGTCCAGAGTGGAGGTGCTGTCCAGAGATGAGGTGCTGTCCAGAGTAGAGGTGCTGTCCAGAGGGGAGGTGCTGTCCAGAGTGGAGGTGCTGTCCAGAGTGGAGGTGCTGTCCAGAGGGGAGGTGCTGTCCAGAGTAGAGGTGCTGTCCAGAGGGGAGGTGCTGTCCAGAGTGGAGGTGCTGTCCAGAGTAGAGGTGCTGTCCAGAGTAGAGGTGCTGTCCAGAGTGGAGGTGCTGTCCAGAGGGGAGGTGCTGAAATGTTTTGCCATGTGTCTGGAAGAAGTGAACATTTTCCTGGGCAGCAAAGGGCTCACCTTTCCTGAGCTGGAACAGCCATGTGGCTGGAAAAGCTGCACTTCATGGTGGATATGACAGCACACCTGAACACATCTGTTCAGGGCACAGGAGGCGCAGCTCTGCACGCTGCACGTGCTGGAGGAAGTTTTTGCATTCGAGTGTAAACTGACAGTGTTAGCCAGAGACTGCACACTGTCTCACTTCCCCTCTTTGAGTGTTCAAACAAACTCACTATGATAAATCCTCAGTGTGTGCAGTCTGCAGTCACCACAATGCAAACATCGTTTGGGAGACGATTCTGTGAGTTCAGAGAGGAACAAAAACACATTGTCACTCCCCTGAGCAGCGACCCATCCCTATTGAATATTTTATTTTATTTTATTTTATTTGACGTTAAGTGAAATAATCCATTTTTATTCCGGTTGACACTACTAGAACGTTACTAGAACCACTTTCTTCCACCTGCGTAATATCACTAAAATTAGAAACATCTTATCTAAAAATGATGCAGAAAAACTGGTTCATGCATTTGTCACATCTAGACTGGACTTTTGCAATGGTTTATTATCTGAGTGTCCAAATACTTCTTTAAAACGTCTTCCGTTGATCCAAAATGCTGCTGCTAGAGTCTTAACTGGAGTTACTGGAAGAGATCATATCTCTCCAGTTTTAGCTTCTCTCCATTGGTTCCATGTCAAATCCAGGATTGAATTCAAAATCTTACTTCTGACCTACAAAGCTCTCAACAACCTAGCTCCATCTTATATTTGAGATCTTATTGATCCATATTTTCCTAGCATTGCACTTCTAACTCAGACTGCAGGTTTACTTGTGGTTCCTAGAGTTTCCAAAAGCAGAATGGGAGGAAGAACTTTCAGTTCTCAGGCTCCTCTCTTGTGGAACCAACTTCCAGTTTCTGTCCATGAGGCTGACACATTGTCCAGTTTTAAGACTGGGATTAAGATTTTCCTTTTTGATAAATCCTATAGTTAGTGTCGGCTTGTTATGCTGCCTTAAGCTTAGACTACTAGAGGACAATTTGACCTCATTTCCTTAAATGATTTGCTAAAACTGAATAGTTTTCATTTGATACTATGTCTATCTTAACATGTGATTCTTGACCTGCCATTGTGTATCTGTTCCTCTCAAACCAGCTGGTTGAAGCAGATGGCCGCTTGTCCTGATCCTGGTTCTGTTAAAGATTTCTTCCTCATGAGGGAGTTTTTCTTTCCACTGTCGCCTTCATGCTTGTTCAAGATGAGAGTTCTGTGATGGAGTTAAACTCAAAGCTGCTCCTCAGATAAAATAATGTTCAATTATTATTTTTATATATCAATGTTTCTGTTAACGGGCAGCACGTTGGCGCAACTGGTAGAGCTGCTGCCTCTCAGTGAGTAGGTCCTTGGTTCAAACCCCGGTCCAGGGGCCTTCTGGGTGGAGTTTGCATGTTCTCTCCGTGCAATGGATGGATGGATGAATGTTTCTGTTAACTTATTTTACATATGAATATTTATGTTCAGTGCTCTGAGAAGACTTCTGTTGTGGCTTGGTGCTATATAAATAAACTGAATTGAATTGAATTAAATTAAATTGAATTGACAGCTGACTACACACTTAAAATGACGTCGGAACACAGAAACAGATTTCTGACTGACTTACCTGTATTTGCAGGTGTAAGTCAACCTGATCTTGAGATCCATATCAGTAAAGTTACATCTTACTTTGTATATTATAAATTTGTCGGTGATGTCGACATCACTGACAAAGATAAAAGGGTGTCCAAGTTCAAATGCGTGACAGCTGATCTTGAAGATGTTGCCTGTGAGAAATCTGTTCTTGCTCGGAATCACAAATGAGGTGAAAGTGAAAACGCCGACACTAACATGAACATGAAAAAGTATGCGTTTGGAGTCCTGTCCATCTTCGGATCCACATATGCGAGCAGCTATTCTCCAACATGAGCTAAACATCGCTCACGCCTCACAGATGAAGCTGACGCTCCTGTGAAGGTGAAGGTGAGGTCGTGCAGCCCTGACGTGAAGACGCTGCGCGCTGAGGCTCAGGAGCAAAAATCACATTAGCCAGTTAAATTAAATATTGTATTTGACTATTATTTTCCAAATATATATATTTGACATTGTTAAGTGAAATAATCTTTTTTTATTCATGTTGACAGCTGCTGCACGCTCCAGTGCATGTGATAAAATGATGTCAGAACACAGAAGCAGATACATTTTAGTTCGCTGCAGGTGTATAATTTGTTTGGATTTTTATTTCTTAAATATGAGGACTGAAATGCACATCAAGTATTTTATCTGAAAGTAAGCATCAACCAAGCGTCTTTTTTTTTTTGGAGTTCAAAATGTTTTTGTTACATGTAGAAATAAAATGTTGTGTTCTCTGTAGCAGTTCATTGATTTCATGAATGAAGCATGTTTTTTTTACACATACAGGTAAAAATAAAAAAAAATCCTGATTAAAAAAAATCTCATTTTACACGTCAAAGGGGTTTTGTGGCTCTGGGTGTTTGTTTTTGTCCGGTGAGACGGTCTGTTAGAGTTTTTCTATTTTATCATTTTAAAATGGTTTCTATCTCATTATATTAATATCTGGTTTCACATGTACTGAACAAAAAGTTTATTTCTTAGGATTTAATCTTGTATCTTGCTGTGTGTGTGTGTGAAAAGTTCTGGAAAGTTCTACTTTTACATCAAGTAGACGTTTATCAAGAAACCATCAGTACAAGCTCAATCTTCTGAAATGTTCTGTTCATGTAAACTTGAGCTGTTTTCGTGCTTCACTTTTATCTAATAAATACCAGACTCGCCCAGCAAAACAGCGGAGTTCACACTGACCCACAAAACGGGTGACTCCCCCTTTGCAAAGGTATTGAGCGCTAAAAACTCATCTCGCCGTGTTCTGTGAAATTATTTTCTTTAAAGGTCAAACAGAAAATATCTAATACGGTCCATATGGCTCTTTGAGCATTTAAGATTGCAGAGCCCTGCACATGTACAGTGCCTCTCGCTCAGGGGTTCAAATTCCCTTCCATAACTCCACCCACTCTGTCATCATGTGACCAGAAGTCTTCTGGGGAATGATGCGGACAGCACGAGGGAAAGTGACGAGGGCGACATGGAGGCGGTGTGTGATCACGTTTTTCTAAGCCTCAAAGAGGACTGTAGTTCTCAGGAGGACAAAGAACATGGCGAAGAGCAATTTTTGATCGACTACCGGTACTTTTTTTTTGCCATGTTAAAGACTGTTCCCCCTCCCCTGGGTCACCTCATGGGCTCCGCTGAGCAGAAGCAGTCAAGTCTGGTACATCCATCCATCCATTATCTTTACCCACTTATTCCATTTTGGGTCACGGGGGTCGCCGGTGCCCATGTCCAGCAATCACTGGCACTGAGCTATTACTAGCACTATTTATGTACAGAATTATCTTATATTTAGTATGTGCGGCTTAGAGACAGGTGTGTTCTGTAGCCTGAGAACTATGGTAACTCAGTTAATTCAGTTCATTTCACTTTATTTCTATAGATCCAAGTCACAACAGAAGTCAGCTCAGGGCACTGTACAGAAACATTCACATACATAAAAAAGCCAATTAGTAAAAGTTATCTATCTAAGAAAGCGTTGAATCTTAACTTCATCACAGTCTCCCATCCTGAGCAAGCACAAAGGAGACAGTGGAAAGAAAAACTCTCTTTTAAAAGTAAGAAACCTTCAGCAGAACCAGGCTCAGGACAAACAGCCATCTGATTCAACCGGCTGGGTTTGAGAGGACAGGAAGGAGAATTGAACACAGAATGGCAGGTTCAGGTGGACTTTCTATTGCAGGAAAGACCAAAAAACATGTTAAGATAGAAAAAATTACAAATACAAACAGGTAGAGTAGAGAAAGTAAAAACAGGAGCAGAGAGAGGAAATGTGGTCAGTTTGTCCTCCAGCAGTCTAAATCTATAGCAGCATAACTAAAGGATAGCTCAGGAAACCCAGCTGACCCTAACTATAGGATTTATGAAAAAGTAAAGTCTTAAGCCTAATCTTAAAAGTAGACAAGGTGTCTAAAACTGGCCAGAGGTATAACACATATTTTGCCAGCAGCCATAAATGGTTGCCTTTGATCGTTAATGCTAATGTTGTAAAACAGATCTTGTTTGATCAATTAGGGGTCAGATGAGGGGATAATAATAGCTGAGATTCATGGGGATGACTCGAAGCTACTACCACACTAAATGTTAACCCAGTAACTGCAAAATGTACTTATCTGTAGCCATGTTGTGTTTACTACGGTTGTGTAGCTGTGGAGGCTATCTTGAACCATGTTCGCTCCAGAAGTTAATAAACTGTAGCGGATCATTCAGTGATTACTTTCTGAAAGTTTTGTTAAATCTGTTTAGAAGCTCACAAGAGATCCTTGTTAACACAACACAAACACACAAATGATGAGAAACAAGATCATAGTTTGATTTTTGTGCTGATTGAATAAAGCATTAAAATAAAAGCAATTTGGAACAAAAAACATCTCATGCACATGGGAGCAGTCATTAAAAATCATCTCATTTGTAAAATTTGGATGTTCTTTAAATCTGCTCACTTGAGCAAAAATGCCCTCATTTAGTTAACATTTCAAGAGCGTCTTTCAAACCTAAACTGTTCCGTCCTCTCCACTGGAACTGTAGCATGATCGTACAAACATTTCAAAATCATCTGACTGACAGACGCTTCCGTTTTCAGAGGGAGAAATAATCCAGTAAAGAATATTTTAGTGATTTTTTTTTTAATGCAGTTATTCCAAAATACTTTACTCTGGAACTTTAGGGTGCCTAAATATAATTATTACTCACGGTTCTTTCAAAGTGAGGGCTGCAATAACCATTGCTATTTAGAGGGAATTTGGCAACTGCTGGCATTTTCTTCCTGTACACTTCTGCTCTGTCATATGATGCAATCATACTCTTGAGAAAGATTTGCCGTTTTGCAAAGTTTTAATGGCCAAAAGATAATCTGTCACCAGATGCTTCCTTTGTCTTACAGAAACAAAATCTAGTGAATCTGACTTTAACTTCCTCTTTCTGCTGCTCTGCAGATCAGCTGTCTCCATCTTATCATGTATAAACACAAAAATGGTTATAAAACTATCAGTTTCACAGATACTGAGCTAAAAATTAATGTTGTAATAGTATTTAAGAGTGGTAGAGTCATTCACAACACATACTCTCAGCTTGAGATCTTACATATATTGCTGTTTTCAAGGTTTGACCGAAATAACTTGAACATTATTTACCAACATGACATTGTCAAACACTGGTCAGCAAACTAAAGAAAAACATACTTTTAAGTCAGTTTTCTTTCAAAGTTGTCAAATTTCACAAATTTTAATTTCTAAAGCCATGTTCCATTACTTGGAGTACTGGGCCGGCCACCCATGAATGTTTTTGGGAAAAAGAGGAGTTCACTGCAACTCCCACTGCTCGTTAAAAAGAGGAAGAATAATTCTTGGTTTTACACTGAAATCTCTAAAAGTCTCCAGAGACACCAGAAGAAGTTGCTAGTTTTGTCCCTAGTCTGTTTTATTTGTTTGTCCCTATACGGGTTGGACTACTTACTAAATACGGTGACATAGTCACTACGTTGGCTGCCTTCATCCCTCTAGAGCAGGGCTATTCAACTGGTAGCCCGGGGGCCATATCAGGCCCATGGGTGAGCTCACCCTGGCCCACCAGTGGTTCACTTTCAAATAAAACTAGATTTTAAACAGTCAAATAAACTTACTTAATGACAATAATTGCTGGGTGTCCAGCCCCTGAACTTGATCTTCAGTAACTGAGCAATTGAGTTGAATACCCTGCTCTAGACTCTCTTCCACCTCCTGCTCCCTACCTTCACTACACGTCTTCTGTGAACATCATGGTGTGTGGGGACTCGTGCCTAACCTCATCTACTGTCAATATGTCCATCACCACTGGAATCAAGAAGTGGTTCAGTGGTGATCACAGATATAACCCTAGCCACTCCAGAGACCCTGCTCACAGTGCCAAAAGTGTCTTGGACTAAAGGGATCCCCAAAACAACCAGGTGTAGGCTTCATCAGAAGTCTTCACAAAGCTTTGGAGAACAGCCAGCAGTCACAGAAGATCAGTGCTTTTACAACTACACACTAATCAGTGCTTTCACCTGTCTGAGGCTCTGACCCATTCTGAAACAATCAGTTTTCTAGAAGCTTCCAACCCCCAGCCCCTCCCTGCCCTGTCCAGCCTTATCAGAACCCAGCTGTAGTCAGAAGCAAGAGGAATCTGGAAGGCCAGCATCTCTCAAGGGCTCTCTAAGAAAGACGTCACAGTAATCACATCAATCAGACCTTGAGGATAAAAGAATTATGTTCTGCTGTCCCTTTACTGACCGGTCACACTAAGTCTGATTATCACATAGAGTAAGGATCATGGAACATTTTAATATCATTACTATAAAAGAGAAGTGAAAATTATGGAGCATGGTTAGTGCGAATAATATGCATTCCCTTATCACACCATGGACCCATGTTACTCCTACTGCACATCTTTCTGTCTCACTGCTGTGCATACTCTGCACTACTCTCACATACAAAACCACAGGTCCTCTTTTGGCACCCTTTCACTAGACACCCACTTGGTAAAATTAGAAATATGAAGTCACTTTTCATGTATCTCATATATGATGGTGCTTCAAGTTCAGTAAGGATGATTTTCTTCAGGGAGGAAGTGTGTCATCAGCTCATAACAAAGATCACACCAAACAAAGCTGGGGAAAGATAAACTCTTTTACTGACTGTCTGCTGTGCTGCTGAATGTGAAACACGTGAAAACAATCCAGGCTGAAAATGTGGCTTTGATGTTCCAAGAATGGACCTGAAATCAGGCATGTAGCTGAGCTCATCAGCTGGGATCACTCAGATGTCTGCCTGTGTTAGTTCACAGCATCACTGCGGCCAGTAAAAAGAATGGGACTTTTTGCACACAGCATTACACTGCGTGAATTTGACACTCTGTAAAAAGAAATGGGTGAAGGAGTTGAAGAAATCCAAACTGTATGCTTCCATCACCGTTCAGGCAGATTTTCAGTGGCTGATTTGGAGATGATCTGTCTGTTCTGTGGTGTCATGGCTCACACTGAAAGCTAGTGTCAGCTGTGAAACATTCTGCTCCGTTCCTAATTAGATCAAACTAAAAGCATGAAGTGTGTGCATGTCTGTGTGCAGACTTTTTTTTTTTTTTTACCATATTTGTGGAATAAAATGGTCACAAACCTGCTCCATATCTGAAATATTTGTAGAACCACACTTGACCCAACAACATGAATTTAGAGTGTAAGCAAAGAAGGTTAAAGCGTTCAGTCATGATGATCAACAGAGGCAGTTCTGCAGAGGTGTTTCTTTCCCAACACATTTACATCGCACGCATGGAAAAGTGTGAGTGAGTTTGTGTATAGAAAAGCAAGTTTATTTAATATTTTTTTCACAAGTAGGTTTCTGCAACAATGCATTGACACAACCTGTCACAATCCTCAGTGTTGGAACCCAATTGCAGAGAGGCAAGCGAGGCAGGAGTTTAAAAATAAAAATAATTTATTTTTTTTAATAACAAAACAAAAGGCTGTCGGTGCAGCAAAACTTACTTGGGCAGACAGGATCAGAAACAAGGCAGAGCAGATAATCAGGTGGACAAGAAACAGACAAGACAGAAGAGGACTGAGATGTCTGTAAACACAGAACAATGACCGGACAAGGAGTGAAGGAGAGAAAGGCTTTTTATAAGGCAGAGGGAGAGTGAGTAATGAGAGCACCTGGGCAGGTGGCTGATGAGGGACAGGTGTGAATGATAAAGACTGAGGAGTGGAGAGGCAGACTGAGGAGTGAGTGGAAAACAGGACCAGATACACAAAAACAGAAAACACACAAAGAGCAGAGGCTTAGGCAGATGGGGGGCAGCGGGGGCCGCTGACCGTGACAGGAGTGGAGAGGCAGACTGAGGAGTGAATGATAAAAACTGAGGAGTGGAGGGGCAGACTGAGGAGTGAGTGGAAAACAGGACCAGATACACAGAAACAGAAACCACACAAAGAGCAGAGGCTTAGGACACAGAA
>NC_056514.1:7118770-7119185 GCF_014905685.2 Nematolebias whitei
GGCTTAGGACACAGAAACAGAAACCACACAAAGAGCAGAGGCTTAGGCAGATGGGGGGGCAGCGGGGGCCGCTGACCGTGACATAGCCCCCCCTTTAAGGTCCGGCATCCTGACGGACCACCAAAGAGAAAAAATTAACAAGGACCGGGCGGGTGGAGGGGGCACTGGAGGTGGGCAAAAAAGGCAGGTTGGAGGTCCGAAGGGACCATCGTTCAGGGGGGCGGCCGGGAGGCCGTCCAACACGGGACCATCGTTCAGGGGGGCGGCCGGGAGGCCGTCCAACACGGAACCATCGTTCACGGGACCCTGGAGGCCGCAGCCGGCGGCGTAGACGACTTTGGAGGCCGCAGCCGGCGGCGTAGACGACTTTGGAGGCCGCGTCCGGCGGCGTAGACGACTTGGAGGCCGCGTCCGG
>NC_056514.1:7129185-7135247 GCF_014905685.2 Nematolebias whitei
TCCCCACTAGCTCAGGAGCCAGGCAGAAGGAGAAATCCCACACAAGACAGGCTCTAGAGCAATGTGGATATCCTAACTGGGCCTTCCTGAAAGCAGAGAAGAAACCCAAACAGGACTCCAGTCAGCCAACAGGTGAAAAGGAGGAACCCAGACCCAGACCAGTGGTCATTCCATATGTTGAGGGAGTATCAGAGAAACTGAGATGTTTATTTTCTAAACACAACGTCCCAGTGGCTTTTAAAACACAAAATACATTAAAGACTGGTTCATCCCAAAGATCCAGTCCCCCGGCACAAACAGAGTAATATTGTGTATGCTGTTCAGTGTCAGGAGGGTGATTAGTCTTACATGGGGGAACTAAACAGCCACTGGCCAAAAGGATGGCCCAGAACAGGTGCAGCAGGGGTGAAGCAAACGGTACACTCATTTAAATTTGTTTAGAGAAGATCATATCTCAAAACTAAAGGATTTTTCAAAAGTAGATGAGTCATACACATAAAACAAATGGATTAAAACATAATCATAAAATACATTTAGCATGAGTGCAATGCTGTTTTTGACACAGCCAGAGTTTACTTTGTTTTTTAAAAACTGGGTTACATACATATTTGTATTTGTGTATGTGTATTGGCTGTGGTAGCCATATTGAATTGGGTTAACATCAAACATTTATCAGTTGTAGATGAACATCACTTGATTATTTTCTTCATTTTCCATTCAAATGTGTCCAGTGGTTCATGACATGGCAGCACAACAGCTTAGTGGTTAACATTGTTGCATCACAGCAAGAAGGTTCAACCCCTGCTTTGGACCTTGGATCTTTGTGTGTGGAGTTTGCATGTTCTTGTGTTTGTGTGGGTTTTCTCCGGTTCCCTCCCACAGTTCCACATATCATGCTTGTTAGGCTGCCTTCACGCCCAGGCATCCCTTTCACAAGAGATCTGATTTGCCTGTTAAATAAAGGTTAATAAATAAATAATAAAAATCACATTTTTAACAAACACACAAACACATAAACATTGGCTAAATTAATATTATCCGCATTTGCCTTACGGCAGCGGCCAGTAAAACATACACATTATTTTAGGGTGTAATACAGCTGACATTTAACATAAACCAGGTTCTACAAACGGCCACGTCCCTGTTCAGGGTGTTACTGTTTGTAAAACAGGACATCGCAGTAACCCTATTTTTTTTTTTTTACTTCCGACTCGTTCTGTGTTTCCAGTCCCATCAAAATCCCAGTCCAACCTGAAATCACTGCCGGGGGAAGTGAAGCCTCTCTGATCTGCAGTCTCTTTTATTGATGAAAGCTGAAGCTTCCCCACTTCTTTCTCTGCTCTCCTCCATCTTCCCTCTCCCTCTCTTCTCGGTGTCATTGTTAATTGCTTCTCCTCCACCTGCCTGTACTTGATTTCCACCTGTCTCATTGTGTGATGTGATTAAAATGTAAAACACAGTGGCGGCTGGGGCTGCTCCTGTGCTCAGCTCCTCCATCACTCCTTATTGTGCTCGACCTCGGCTCTTTTGCAGGCAGTGCTGAGGGAGAGCGCGGGGGAAGATTGAATAGGTCTGCAGCTTAGTGCGCTATTTGCTCTAATGCACAGCAGGCATGAAGGCTATCGGGGAGATTAATACCAGTTTGGGCTGTTTGTATCACTGGCATTTATTCGCGCCAAAGTCTCAGCCACTGGGGGGCACTTCCTTATTCCTGCATGTGCCAGGCCTGTTTACCCATTAACTTTTTGCTGCTGGCTTTTTTCCATCTTTTCTGCATCTTCCTGTGCTTTTTTCATTCCTTATCCCCGTGCTTTCAAGCCTCAAATCTGCTATTTCTAGTCCTTCAACTTTGGTGGTGTTTTGGCTCCAAGCAACAATTTTTTCTGTTGTTTGGGGGAAAAAATGCATAAAATAGAAAAAAATATTTTTGTGTGTGTGAAGATATTCTGAAGGGTGCCAATGCAGCTACATCTTTAATTTCCAACATGCTCTAAAAAAGAATAAATCACCACATTTTGATGTGTGAACTGTATAAAAAGTGTATAATGAAATAAGGCAGTAGCACGTTTTTGTCTCCACAGTAACCACACACTTGTGTCTTTCACTCCTTGACTGCCAAGTTAATGAGGCAAAACAGAAGTAGAAGTAAGACTCAAGTAAACACTTTGTGAAAACTGTAAGTCAGATCTTAAAACTTTTTGAACTGTGAGCAACAGAAGACTCTGATGGTCATACATGCATGTCTTCATTTCTACAGAGTTTTATGTAAAAGAAGTATCAGGTTAAAAGTAGGGATGCACCGATCCACTTTTTTTTAAACTTCTGATCTGATCCCGATCCCCAAATCTAGATATCGGTCAATGCGATACCTTTCCGATATCATCATCATTATTGATTTTATATGAGGCTGTAATGATCTGCTCTCTACAGATGAGGCTAGTACAATTTGTACAAATATATGCATGCATGTCCAAAAAGGCAAGTAAGTTTTATTAATGTTGGATAAGTTTCAAAGTTAGAATTAAATTCTAACACAAAACTTCTTTTTTTTTTTATTCTTAGATTTAAAGTGGATATTAAAGTGACTAATTTAAGTGACTGTTTGTTTAAATTTATTATTTTTATTTTTTTTAATAAGGGGCAAATATTATAAGAATGTTTTTCTTCTTTCTGCACTCTTTTCATTCAATGTTTTTTTTCTTTTTGATGGTTTTATTTTGTTTCTTTTAAATGAATGAATTAAATGAAAAATAAATAAATAAATGGCTGTAAACATCTGCTAAGTTCATGGCATAAACCAACACAGACACGTCCCTGTTTTAAGTTTTTTACATCACTTTGTAATGTAGCTGGGTTTTTTTTTTTTTTTTTAATATGATTTTCATTGTAATTTTTAATTCATATGCCTTTTTTTTATTATTTTCTACTGTTGTACTGATAAATATCTCCTGCAGGGTAAACTATATCTTGGCTGCAAGTATCAAGCTGTGAAATCCTTTGCTTTCTACAACTGATAGTGGTTGGTCATTAATTACGATGAAGTTTAGCAACTTCTCTGTAAACATTTGAGCTCCGTGGCTTCAGCGGTGTGTTTTTCTTGTTCAGTCCGAAGCAGGCAGTCTGATTTCGGTCTGCCCCGCTCAGTCTGTCCCTCCTCCGAGACGGGCAGACTGAGCGGGGCAGATTGGACGCGGCTGGCCGGGGTCGGGCTGCCTGTTTCAGTTCAGCGACAGGAGTGAACCTCTGAAGCCCCGGAGCTCGAATGTCCAAAGTAAAATTAACTTTACCGCAGTTTAATGTGGCGCTATGGCTCTGCAGACATTGCACGTTGCTGTCTTGTTTTGTGGTGTTTAGTGTAAAATACTTCCACACAGCGGACATGTTTAGATGAAAAGTTGGTTAGCTCTTAGCCACAGTGCTACTGCACGTTTCAGCTGGCTGCAAACTGTGAAGTGGATTTCCTGAATGTGAGGCGGGTCTTATTACTCTGGGTTCATGAAACACACCTCTGTTCTGGAAATCCATTCCATAGTTTGAAGCCAACGTGCAGAGCAGCTGGCAAGGAATCACATGAGGAAAAGTTTCAGCAAACACAGACATGAATGATGGATCGGAAAAATCCGATACGTAAATTATGCTGGTATCGGAGGCCGATACCAGATCGGATAGGCCCCATCCCTAGTTAAATATCCTTCACTTCTAGTTCAGGAAATTTTGTTTGCTAAAATGTAACTACATTTTATACAAACTTGGCTGTGCACTCTGTGTTCAGGAGGATTTGAGATAAAGCCATAAGCCCTTATAGCTGTGAGAGACACACGGGTGAAAGAAAACAAAAATACCTACATTTTGATGTATAATTTGTAGAGCCCAGCCAATATGAAGGGGCCGATTATTTATGCCGAGATAGGCATTTAGGAACATATTGGTGATAATTGTCCCATTATGCGCCTATATAAACACTTTTAATTTTCACATCTTAAATGCTGTGAATGAGCTGTAACTGTACAATGTATCCATAAGAAGGCACATGAAGAATGCTTTCAAATCATGGCCATTCACGTAAGTTTCATTTTCACTTTCAGCACAACCGAAGCAGGGAACAATACGGTGTAGCGTATTTTCTTACACAGAGCATGGTACGTTTATTTTTAACTGATCTGTAAAGCAGATCCTTCCCCAGAACATTTTGAATAAAGTAGATGCGATTTTCTGCATTTTGGAGTATTTTAATGGGTTGTTAAACATCTATGTTTATGTACATGTGTAAACACTCTGCTTCTATCAACCACCCCCACCACCACCACCACACCGCACCACCCCCCACCCCACCACCACTTGGCAGTTCGTGTAACTCTTCTCTGCTGCATTCACTGTCCATCTCCACATGTGAAACCTTCAGGCGCCTCCGTCTCTTCATGGCCACTGCCTGTGGGCTGCTGTCCGCGCACGACCTCCTGGTTAGATTGGTCAGCACTTTTCCCCACCACTCTTTTAGGGGCAGAGATGTTTTTAAGTATAGAGGCAGAAATTCTACATGAAGATGCAGCTCGTATGGGATCTTAAGAAGTCGTAAGTGGCTGTTATGTTTAAAATGAGTGTTTATGTAATTATTTTCAGTTTACATATCCCGTATAAATTATATTCATTCAAGGCAGTCATATTTGTTCATAACTGTATTATTAATAAGCCTGATAGTTACCAGATACAAGCAAACAGTTACCGGAACGCACCCTGTAAAAATAAGAGGGTTCCCGGATCCTGTTCCAGCAGGATCCAGCTCAAATTAAGCCCTCTAGCAAGCTAACATTTAGATAATTGACACGATAAAGACATTTAGATAGGCTATTGCCTTGTAAAACTTAATCCAGAACAATAAATCTAATCTAGCAGTAAAGATATCAGTGTTAGTCACATTATCTTTGTCATCCTCAATGAAATGCATTGCTTGTCTGAAATCTTTACTTCTCTGCAAAGAAAACAATAATAAAAACGCTGCTGCGTTCAGTACTAATTAGACCTTCACCATACATGACTGATTGTTTAAACAGGGAAGGCTTTTTGTTTGTTTAGTTTATAGTTTTGTAACACACAATCACTTTATGGTGAATAGTGGAGGATAGAAAATGTGAGCGCACGTTAGGAAGACTGTTTTTTATGTCCTGTGCACCACTTGTAAACCTACTGAGAGTCGATATATACAGTAGCATGGATCTGATTAGCTTAGCTTTGTGGTTGCTAGCAGCTGTGCTAAATGAACAAGCCCCACTCCACTCACTGTTTACTGAGATTCCTGGGGGTGGATAATGGTTAAAAAATTTCTATGAATATATCAGTTATGGACGGTGGCCTTCCCCTCCTGATATCGGCATCACTCATAACCAAGATGTCCATATCGGTCGGGCTCTACTAATTTGTTTATTTATCAAAAACAGCAGCAGGAGAAAAGAAGTTAATGTGTGACATCATCAACCGTCAGTTAAACATTCTGAAGAAAAGTCTGTAAAAATAATACAACTTTATTTACTGACACTTTATCTGTGCTGCTGATTATCCATGCTGCTGATTTTTACCCATAAGCTGCTATATTCATCTGCTCACAACAGACTCATGTTCAGGCTGCTGTTTAATACATCATATTATATTACTTTGTACATTATTACTGTTTAGTGTATTTCTTTGATCCTTGTATACTGTTTCATTTTTTGTATACGTTATATAACAGTAGCCCCTCACTATAGTGTGGTTAATTGTTTGCAGCTTCACTATATTGAAGCTTTTTTAACCCATTTTTTGTTTTTAATTTTTCTGTAAAGTGCCCTGACACATCTTTGTTGTGATTTGGCGCTATATAAATAAACTGAACTGAATTGAATATATTGTGTGTACTGTGCATGCTGTGCACTACTGTACATTCATCGTCATCATCTTCATCGTCATCACCAACGTGTTTAAGAGCATATGAAGTGCAGTGTTTCCCCTAAATACCTTGCCATGATGGGGCGCTCATTTCTGGGTCAGTCCAGGCAAAAATTTATTTTAAAACTAGAGATTAAATTGTG
>NC_056514.1:7135347-7194196 GCF_014905685.2 Nematolebias whitei
TATATATATATATATATATATATATATATATATATATATATGAGGAATTATGTAAAAAAGGAAAAAAATATTGGAAAAAACACCAAATTTTTCAGTAAACACAAGTAAGTTTGACCAAGAACAAGTTTTGGCTACAAATTCTGTTGAGTTGGATGGTCTTCACAATATTACTGACAGGAATTTTTTACAAATGGTTAAAAAAAATCATTTTTTTTAATCATTGAAAAAAAAAAATCTATTTTAATGAGGGAAAACACTTCTTTTTTTTTTCCAACTATTTTGTGAATTTTTTTAAACCTGAAATGTGGAGGTTTTTTTATTTTTACTTTTTTACTAAAGACCCTCAAAGAGGTAAAATTCAAACAATTTATTTTGATTGCGGTATTTTTTATTTCAGGATGATATAGTTCTAAAAGACTGACTGGTTATTTCGTGGAAAAACATTTTAAAAGTATTTTTAAGCAGTTAAATAAAGTGATCGATTCCCCCCTATGGTTGATCTTAAAGTTAAATGATGATACAAGGTTCATTAAGAAATAAGTAATGACTGAATTTTTGTAAACCACAGATCCAGTAGCAGCTTCAAAATAAAAATGAAAGAAGAAATTCAGGGGAGGGAACAGTGATATTTTTCTGTTTTTGTCGCACTGCTCTGTCATGTCCCTCCATCGGGAGAAGAAACCTCATCAACACCGGCCTCCCCTGCCTCCCCCATCACCGCACTGCATTCTGCACATTAAGAAACCTCTGTGCAGGTAAACAGCTCTGAGTTTTAATTCAGACTGTGAGCTAAATAAAGTTGTCTGTATAGATGTAAGGCACATCTTAGCCAGGGAGGGGTGTGGAATCAGTTCCACTCGCAAAATTGTTCCATTAATTTTCATTTACCACCACCTACCAAGACCTATTTCTTTTTGCAATACAAGCATCCTGCAAATTGTATTTCCCTCTACTTCCCCCCCCCCCCCCCTCCTAAAATACATTAGAATATAGTTCTAGGGTACCATATATGTATTACCCCCCACCACCACCACCACCTTTGGTTTCAATTTATGGTCATATTTCTGTGGGCGCTCACAAGCAGAGTGGTTTTGGCATCAGGGTGAAATAGAAGAGGCATTAAATCCCCCACTGTTTTGTCATCAATCAAGTGTTTGGGCCCTGCCAAGAAGAAAAAAACGTTAACGGATTTCACAATAAACCTCTCTCAATATTCCCTCGCGTTCCTGAGGTTGCACACTCAGATAAAGTTTTAACAAATGTAAGTTCTTAAAAAAACAACAACTAAACAAACCACTGGGTGCTTGGGTGCAATCATGTGTGATTTATTAAATAGTGCCAACCAGTTCATGGAAATATCCTTGATAAAAGCATCAACATGTGTTCCTAAAACAATTCAGATCTTTGAAGGTGGAGTGGATGTGTGCAATAAATATCTTACCTGTTGTAGATGGCTTTGTGAAAGGCCTCAGTAAGGACAAATAGAGTTGCAGCTTTATGCATATTTATTTATTTTTGATTGAAGTTGTTTTAAGATGGCAGCAGGTCACTTTGGGAATGGCTCCATTCAGAATTGCTCTTTAATCCAATCACTTGCATATTTCTGTGGTCTTCAAACCACTCTTTTAAATAAATATTTATGTGAACATTTTATAATTTGGTTGTTTACCAGTGCTAATAATGACAGCAACAGCTAGCAGTTTGTGTCACTTCCTGCTCAAATATCATTAAAGTTTTGCTGAATACCCATATATTTTAAACTAATAGATTAGTGAGAGATTATTTAAAAATAATTTGCATAAATGAACTTCTACTACTAGAGTGATGGGTTGATGGCTAGTCTCTTCAGAACCACCTCCAAAGTGGATTCCTGCTGTTCTAAAATAACCTCTATCCCAAAATGTTTTGTATGGCCATGTGAATATTATGTTAAACATTTGTATGGCCTTAAATATGACATTAGTCAGAATTATTAAAACATTCCAGTAGGTCCTCAGGCGGCTGAGACGAGCTGGTCTGGGAAGCTCAGTCCTCACCTCCTTCTACAGGTGTGCAGTGGAGAGCATCCTGTGCTCCAGCATCAACGTGTGGCATGGAGGCTGCACAGCTGCAGAAAGAAAAGCTTTGCAGAGAGTGGTGAAGGCTGCACAGAAGATGTTGGAGTCAGCCTCCCCACCATCACAGATATTTACACCTCCACATGCAGGAAGAGGGCCACCTGCATCATGAAGGACCCCACTCACCCAGCACACACACTTTTTGCCCCACTCCCCTCAGGACGGAGGTTGAGAAGCATTAAGTGTAGAACCACTAGACTGAGGAACAGCTTCTACCCTGAGGCTGTTAAGACTCATGAATCTCTAACTAGAATAATCCCTGTGAAAAATCACATCACGTTGCTGCTGATCTGTTTCATGTTGCTGCTGATCTGTTCCATGTTGCTGCTGACTCATGTTCGTGCTGCTGTTTGATGTAATGTTTTTATGCCATTAGTGCTTAGTGTATATTTAGTTGATGTTTTTCTTAGTTCATATCTTAGATCTTATTACTGTTTTTCTTTTACATTTTATTATTGGATGTAACTGGGACCCTGTGTACATAACTTCGTTCCACCACATGTACCACATGGGGTGCGTATGACAAAGAAACTCTGACTCTGACTTTCCCCAGGCTGCACTACTAGCTAGCTGCTAGTTTGTGCCTGCCAGTAACCACATAAATGTATGAAGGGAAAAAAAACAGAATTTATGGCTAAACAGAATAAAGTAAAAGTTTAGAAAGAGATTAAAATAACTGCTATGAAATGTTTACGAGTATACTTGTTTTATTAAGACAATTAATTTTGGTCTTGTCAATCATGTCAGTGTTTAGTTATATTTCTCCAAACCAAGGTCATTCAAGGGTTCCTGCATCCTGTTCTGGCAGGAGCCGGCTCAATTTTAGCACTGCTTGAAAATTGTTTTTATGCCGTATGCACTTCCTGATGCAACCGCAGAGCACCGAGCTACCACAGCCCTCTGTGTGGAGCAGGGAGCTGCTATCTGGGACACCCGAGGGAGCAGATGGTGGGGGTTAAGGGCCTAGAGTGGTGCAATGAGAGTGGAGGAAGGTGTGGGTGTTTCACCTTTCCTACCAACATTTTGATGTTGTCGGTCCAGGAAGTTGAACCGGCGACCTAACAGTCACAGGTCCACCTTTAACCTTTGCACCACCACACCCAACTTTTAAAAATAAATGAAAAATTAATAACTTCTGGAGCAAATCTAATTTAAGATGGCCACCAGAAATGGAAAAATCTCAGTCCATTTTACAGATTTTGAGCTAAGATGTGGTGTAGTTGTAGCTGAGAGCCTTTCACAGTGCATGCTTTGAGAGGTAACTGAGATTTGCAAGAGATCAAGGTTTTACTTTAACAAATTGGTAAGTGGTATGCATTGATTTGAGGACTGCTAGACCTTTTTCCTATCATCGTTACAACCTACAGGCCTGTATACATGAGCAGGACCAAGACTTTGGAACGAGTTACCTCTGCTTGTCAGACTGGCCCCCTCCCTCTCGGTTTTCAAATCCTATTTAAAAACCCACTACTATTCAGTATCTTTCAACACCAGAGGATCTGTGTTTTGAAACTGTGCGCTCCACACTGGTTTGTCGTCATTATCTGCATCGTTTTTATGTCTGTATTTCTGATTTACTTCATTTTGTATATTGCTTTGTGTGTTGTCTGTTGTTCTGTCTGTACAGCACTTTGGTCGGCCTAGTAGCTGTTTTTAAGTGCTCTATAAATAAAATGGTATAGTATGGTATGGTATGGTATGGTATGGTATGGTATAACTTGGGCCCTGTGTACACAATGCATTTTTTGAGTGAAACTGGAATTTTTGGTCATTCATGTACACAACAGACCTCATTCTCTCTGAGACGGAAAGTTTCTGAATCCTGGTCTCGGAGTGGAGATTTTCAGGGGAACCCCCAGCAAACGTGTGAAGTCGCACATGCACACTCCAGACGGCTGCATTCAAAAGTTTTTTCTGCACTAAGAACAGTTACAATGAACGACAGAGCAGTGTTTTTTGTGCTGCTAGCTCTTTTGCAGCATGTTTGAGCAAAACCAACCACATCCATGGTCCAAAGGGACATTTGTGTATTCATCAGTTTGGCTGTACCTGTGATCATGCTGACATCTCATGTGCAATACATGCAGCAGTGCCTGGCGTTACTGTTGCCAGATAAACACAAATACTTTTTTTGTGCACATTCAGGCCAAACACAACCTCCTGGTCTCATCTTACAGAATCATCACTCGGGACATTTGACAGTTTGAAGTTAAAATACAACAACTTTAAAGTGACAGTACAATAATTCATCATTTATTATCTGGCAACCTTATCTTAGTTGATATCTTAGATCCTTATTTACTGTTTCTTTTTACACTGTATGTTTTTGCTATTATTGGATGTGTACACAGTTTCGTTCCACATTCGACGTGAATGACAATAAAAAATCCTTGAATCCTTGAACCTGCCTGAAATGGAAACAACAGTGGCTCCATGTAAACAGGCCCTTATTTTTTTATTTAATTGTTTTAGCAGTGATACAATTGAACAAATAACAAACATTTCTAAGGTTGTTCTTGTGTGAACAATGCTAAATAGTATTTTGGTTTCTGCACCTGGACTTTTATCTTCACTTGTATCGGTGTGTTTCTCTGAGACGGTCGTCTTGTGAAACTCGTTTAGAAACACCTTTTGCCTTCGGACACTTTCGGATGACACTCGATGCATCTTTAAAGCCTGTAACTGGTTTACAGTCCACACATGCCTGGAGTAATTTCCTCTCTTCACATCAGATCTGAGATCAGTTCAGAGGTCCACAGTTCGCAGAAGGCCTTTAATTCACCCAGTGCAAACGTCAGAGGGGCTGAACTCCTCGAACTGGGGGAAGAACGAATCAGACACAGAATCACTAATGAAAACCTCTTTATTGGAGAAGATGAAGGCCTGTCAGGAAACGTTTATCGTCTCACAGATCTGCTTCCTGATCCTGCTTCGTTTGGGTTGATATGAGGAGAATAAAATGCTAGAAGGACATTTATTATTTGCTGTAGTTGAGACGGTCTGAGTCACGTCCGTCCAGCTGAGAACATGAAAGCCTGGCTCTTTGTGCTTCTGGTTCCTCAGGTCAAGGCTCTGCTGATTCTGTCGCTCCTTACTCAGCCTTATTCATTAAATGCACTTCAAGAGTTTCTGGCTCTGATTTGTTTATTCCTGCATCATAATCAAGATTTCAACAAGACAAAATGATATCAAAAGACTTTATTGAAATCAAATATTCACCTGAAAGTAAAATGTTTCTGAAAATATAATGATGTTTATTTATCCTCTGCCATCATAAAAGACGGGTTATGGTGTAACTTTCTGCATGTGTGTGTTTATTTATCTGTTAGCAAAATATCTCACAAACTAGTGGTTGGGTTTCAATGAAACACGCAAAAGTAATTATTGGATGCACAGCTACCTTTTGATGATCTTTGGAGTCAGTCCAGCGTGACCGCACGAGACATCGAACCTCAAAAAGCATGCACAGGTTGTAACTTGGTCAGTTTTACTTATGGGTCCACAGTTTGGTGTGGGAGTAGCTGACTCTGATTCTCAACATATAGTCTGAGTGCTAACATATTGAATTTGAGCTTTACCAATAAATATCTGGAATCATTTCTATTTGTCTGTAAGCAAAATAACTTACAAACCACTTAATATATTTTTAATGAGACTTTCAGGACATATCGTACTTTCCACCATACATGTCACACTGCCATGTAAGTTGCATCAGTCCAAATATGTCTAATAAAGTGGAAAGATCCATAAATAAGTTGCTTCGCTGAATATACGTCGCATCTATTACGTATCACCGCTGACAACCCAGAAACATGGGCCGGTGTTGAGACAAGAAACGATTGGCTGTCAAATGGCGGCTGTGGGAGAGTTCACTGGAGGACTTTAACAAGAATTTAACAAGATTATTATTTGAAAATAATTATTTGTTTGCTCAACTTTATAGTAAAGGTGTGTCTCATTTGAACTGTTCCTTAATAAATGCACTTTGATGGTCAAGTCAGCTGCATTTCAAAAGTATTAGCTGCTTCGGGGCTCCGGGAGCGCACAGAGGGAGGAAATCAGGAAGGAGGGACGCTGCACATTTCTACAAAATTTAACAAGATAAATATCTAAAACAATTGTTTGTTTGGTTGACATTATAGGGACTGTAAATGGTAAATGGACTTTACTTACTTAGTACCTTTCTGTCATATCAAGACTCTCAAAGCTCTTTACAACAATCTGTGCCTCGTTGACCCATTCATACAGCTCTATACTAGATCTCTACAAAGATAATTGAACAAATCATTCTAAAGAGACTCATCAGTGCTTTGTCACATTCATACACTGATGGGACACACATCAGAGGCTATGAGGGGTTCAGTGTCTTGCCCAGGGACACTTCAGCATGTGACTGCTGGTGGATTCGAACCCGCAACTCTCGCATTGGAGGACGACTGCTCTAACCACTCAGCCACAGCCGAGTATAGGGATAGAGGTAAAACAAAACAAAACAAACAACAAAAAAACATTACGGAGAGGAACATGATTTTATGATGTGATAAAAATGGGAATTTACAACAGATATTCACTATGGCAGATTTTTCCCCTGACACAAACAAGTAGTAAAGTGAGGTTACAGGAGCGTTTGAAAACTCTTGACAAATACAACAAAAACAAACAAACAAACAAACGAAAAAAAACACGGAAGGTAATTTAGGCTTCGTCAGGAAACACTGTGTTTGTTGACTGCACTAAAATCAATTAATAAGTAAAATAAAAACAGACAATAATAAGTGTGCTGCTGATTTATAAGACCATGAGGTCTTCAAAGGGTTAAACTATTTTTTTTCTTGAACATGATAAATCGGTGTAAACAAAGCTACGTTAGCACCACACGCAGACGTTCACGGAGAAACCCCGACATTGTTCAGTTATGATGCACTTCTGCACTGAAGTTAAAAATTAACCAGTAAACTAAAGTCTGAGGATATTCTGCACGATCGAACCACACATAGCACTGAGCATTCTTTTTAAACTACACAAAGATGGTGACAAAAGGACAAGATAATAGCACAGACTCTGTGACATGAGTATTAAATAATGAAGTCCTGTGAGTGTGGTGAAACGTCTGATGGTTGTCTTTGAGAGGAAGAGCAGGTGTCTTTTGTTTGAGCAACGGGGACAGGTGGAATTAGGACATAGAGTTTTGAATGTGCATCAAAGCCCAGGTTGGGTTCTGAGTAAGCAAAAGGTGAAGGAGGAGGATGATGATGAGGAGGGAGCTGTTGTCCTTCACCTCTTCATCAGGGTGAGTTTCCACCGCCAGAGGCCATCGCTCCACTTTCCTTTGATCTCTTTTTGCTCTTCAGCCCCGCTGCTCAGTGACAGTGATGATGATGTTCAGTGAAAATGTTTTTCTTCTTCTCCTCTCCTTTATGTGTTCAACCCCATGTGGCAGAACAAACTGTTTCATTTCCTCCTGCTGTTATGGATCAGCTGATTCCAGAAACAAAACGTGTGGCGTTCAGGGTAGTCTAATGTTTGTCCAAGGAGCAGTGATGGCTGATTTCGTCTTCGCCTGCCTGACACTGGGGTTTTCCTGCAGCAGTTCTCTGTCAGGTAGGAGTGATGGCACCGTTTGGGCTGTACATTACCCGTAGCTGTCGTGGTGACGAGTGGAGGCGGGACAGGCCGAGGGAAGGCAGCACTTACTGCCACGGTGAAAATGGAAACGTCAGACGCTCCAATAAAACAAGCATTCAGCTTGTTATTCCGTGCACAGCAGCACTCTGCAGAGGAGCTAAAGCCCTTTACATCTTAATGGCTTTATAGTGCTTTAATGTGTGTGTTTGTGTGTGTGGCCAGGGAGGAGTCATCACAGAGCAACCATAATAATTAGCTTTAAATGTATGTAAACTACTGCATATGTAAACCCCGAAGGAAGGAAAATCATTGAAGCTTTTCTCCATTTACATTTAGTTTTTTTTATTATTTTCCCAGCTTATCTTTTTATTGGTCAATAATATGTCATTTAATGTAAACAGAAACAAATTAGCTTTGTCAGTTTTTATCTAAAACTTCACTGGAAAACATTTCACTGTAAACAGAGCTGTATACAGCGTGACACCAAAAAGCACTATTTTCCTCTTATTTTTCAAAGGATTTAACATTTATTTTACACCGGAGTGCTGAACTTTGTGCAGGTGTAGGTTTAGTTAAATGTGTCAATCAGCACGGGAGATCTAGTACAATTCAGCAAGTTTTACTTTTCTTCAAAATATTCAGTTTACTAGTCCATGTTTGAGAAAACCCATTCAAAAAAAATATGCATACGCCAAAATCTGCAGTTTACTAAAAAAAATAGCTAATAATAATAATAGCTGCTCATTTTGAAGCTCTGCAGCCTGTATGTCACCGGGATGTGACTCCTGAAGTTTCAGCTGCAGACTCACTGGATTCTGACGTCACATTTATTGTGGCCAATTTGACAATAAAATAAAATAAAATAAAATAAAATGTCCAATACTGCACACGATCTTCATTTTAACCACATTATTTAACCCACAATTTAGAAAGGATGAAAGGCAGACTTAGACCATTTTAAAAATAACATTAATCATCAAGATGTTTTAGACCTTGATGTTTGGACATTTTTATGTCATAGAAGAATTTCATTTATTTTGAAATTTTAGGCTCACGTGTCTTCCTGTTTGTCCCTCAGTTTTGGGCTGACTTTAATTTCTGGAAGTTTCTATTCAACTCTCCGAAACATAAATTTTAATCATGACAAAATGTCTCAAATATTTTTCAATGTGTGGAGAAGGCTATAATTAAGTACCTGCTGAGTCATGAGTGACACCAAATTTGATGAGTCACTAGTTACCATGGTGATTTTGGCAGGTAAGACAGAAGCACAAACCTTTGGACTCTATAAAATTCAAGATGGCCACTACAGATATTCAACATGAGACATCACAAAATTGCTCCACCTCAGTCAGTTTATTGACATAATGTTAGTGTGGTAGTTGCTGAGAGTCACCAGACATGTGAGATATGACCATATGGTATGATACTGAACATCTCAACTCATATCAATTCAGTTTATTTATATAGCGCTAAGTCACAACAGAAGTCGTCTCAGGGCACTGAACAGAAATATTCACATACATAAGAAAAAGCCATTTAGTAAAGTTCTCTGTCTAAGGAAGCAGCAGACAAGTTGAATCTTCACTTGATCACAGTCTCCCATCCTGAGCAAGAACAAAGGAGACAGTGGAGAGGAAAAACTCCTTTTAACAGGTAGAGTAGAGCAAGACAGATGCAGAGTGAGGAAATGTGGTCAATTTGTCCTCCTGCCATCTAAGCCTATAGCAGCATAACTAAGGGATAGCTCAGGAAACCCAAGCCAACCCAAACTATAGGATTTATCAAAAAGGAAAGTCTTAATCCCAGTCTTAAATCTGGACAGTATGTCAGCCTCATGGACAGAAACTGGAAGTTGGTTGTAAAAGAGAGGAGCCTGGTAACTGAAAGATCTGCCTCCCATTCTGTTTTTGGAAACTCTAGGAACGGCATCTAATGCTCCTTTTCCACTGTCACGGCACGGGTCGGATATTTCCGGCTTGACACGCGTTTGTGGTCTTTTCCACGGTTCTTGGGACCGGCTCGCCTCCCTAGGTCTTGTTCTTTGGACGGGTTCAAAAAAACACAGAATTGGAACAATTTAGGAACCACAAGTAAACCTGCAGTCTGAGAGCGAAGTGCTCTGTTTGTAAAATATGGAACAGTAAGATCTGTAATATAAGATGGAGCTAGGTTGTTGAGAGCTTTGCAGGTTAGAAGTAAGATTATGAATTATATTCTGGATTTGTCAGGGAGCCAATGGAGAGAAAGTAAAACTGCAGAGATATGATCTCTCTAGATATTGTTTTATTTATTTCTTTTTTTTTAAATGTAATTTAATGTTTTTCAAGATTTGCCCAAAATGTCTGCAACTCGTATCATTTCTCAGCATAAGATGATCTTAATCCAAAGTTCTGGCATGAAAAATGTTGAGCAATGTGCATTCCTACAATGGTTGAGGAGGTTTTACAATGTTTCACTTCATCAGAGCCTCATCAATGTCCTATTTACAAAAGATTTAACAATGCCACAGCCACAGACTCCAAACTGTGGAGATACTGGTTGTTTTCTAAAGGGGTGAGTCAACAGAAATGATAATTTCTGATGGATATGTGCAGATCTCACAAATCCTCTATCAAATTGATTTCTAATTATTCTGACAGGAGAAGCTGGCGGGAAGATGAGAGGAGAGGAGGTAAATAAGTTGAAGCACTTTTATTCAAATGTACACAGGAAATAATGCAGGTTTTAAGAGAATCTCTATAGGGAGACATCAATAACACTGCTTTGGGTGGTTCAAATAAAACTCATATTTATGTAACAAAAAGAAGCAGCTCCTGGGTGTTTGATTGCTGCATACAGAAATCAAATATATGGAGTAAGTGATAAAATATTACCAGAAACAGGCTGCTGAAAGCAACATTTACAGGTTTTGATTTCCGTTTGTGTTTGCTTGCTGCCAAAAGGCGGTAAGGTTGTTGCTGATATCTGTGTGTGAGTGTGCACATGTTTGCGTGTCTGTTAGCAAAATATCTCATAAACCACCAGATGAATTTTACTGAAACTTGAAGAAAGCATTGGATGCGCAGCTACACATGATTAAGGTTTGGTGTCAAAACAATTCAATATGGCTGCCACAGCTAACTTAAAAACAAAAATCTTTGACAGTTTGACAATTTTTTTAATGTGGTGCAAAGACTGCCACCATCATCCCAGTCCCAAAAAGCTCTACAGTGACTGGTCTGAATGACTATCAACCAGTAGCCCTCACCCCGATAGTCGTTAAATGTTTCAAAAAACTGGTCATGACTCACATAAAACAACCATCAACATCAGCGAGGACCCTCATCAGTACGCATACTGTGAGAACTGATCAACAGAGGATGCAATCTCCTCTGTGGTCCACACTGCACTCAACCACCTGGAGCAGAAGGACTCTTACGTCCGTATGCTCTTTGTGGACTTCACATCAACCTTCAACACCATGATCCCCCAAACCCTGATGGACAAACTATCCACACTAGGACTAAGCCCCTCCATCTGCAACTGGGTCCTAGACTTCTTAACAAACAGACCACAGTTAGTGAGGATCCACAACTTCTCTTCCTCCACCATAACTCTAGCACTGGCTCTCCTCAGGGATGTGTGTTGAGCCCCCTCCTGTTTACTCTGCTCACATATGATTGTGCAGCTACCCATCCAGGCAGTCACATTGTAAAGTTTGCAGATGATACAGCGGTGGTGGGATGCATCACAAACAATGATGAGTCCAGCTACAGGCAAGAGGTGAAACACCTGGAGAGCTGGTGCAAAGAGAATAACCTTCACATCAATGTGAAGAAGACAAAGGAGATGATTGTGGACTTGAGAAGGAACAAACACACCTACACCCCCTGAACACAAGAGGATCTGCGGTGGAAGTGGTTTCCAGCTACAAGTACTTGGGTGTACACTTGAATGACAACCTCAACTGGAGCAACAACACCACCAGCCTGATCAAGAAAGCTCATCAGACTCTACTTCCTCAGGCGGCTGAGGCGAGCTGGTCTGGGAAGCTCAGTCCTCACCTCCTTCTACAGGTGTGCAGTGGAGAGCATCCTGTGCTCCAGCATCAACGTGTGACATGGAGGCTGCACAGCTGCAGAAAGAAAAGCTTTGCAGAGAGTGGTGAAGGCTGCACAGAAGATGTTGGAGTCAGACTCCACACCATCACAGACATCTACACCTCCAGATGCAGGAAGAGGGCCACCTGCATCATGAAGGCCCCCACTCACCCAGCACACACACTTTTTGCCCCACTCCCCTCAGGAAGGAGGTTGAGGAGCATTAAGTCTAGAACTACTAGACTGAGGAACAGCTTCTACCCTGAGGCTGTTAGACTCATGAATCTCTAACTAGAATAATCACTGTGAAGAATCACATCATGCTGCTGCTGATTTGCTTCATGTTGCTGCTGATCTGTTTCATGTTGCTGCTGATCTGTTTCAATGTTGATGTGTTCATGCGTGCACATCCGCTCACACAGACTCATGTTCATGTTTGTGCTGATGTTCGACGTAATGTTTTTATGATATTAGTGCTTAGTGTATTTTTAGTTGATGTTTTTCTTAGTTCATATTTTAGATGTTTTCATTGTTTTTCTTTTACATTTTATTGTTGGATGTAACTGGGACCCTGTGTACATAATTTTGCTCCACCACATGTACCACATGAGGTGCAAATGACAATAAAGAATCTCTGACTCTGACTCTGATAGTAACTAGGACCGATTTCCTACCTCTCTGTTAGAGAACAGATGTGGGACTTTTTATAATTTTCGATGCACGCTGGAACTATTAATAGTTTTTGTCATGCTGTAAGAGTACAGAAGTGTGAAAGCTCATGGCTGTGTTCTGAGATTAGCAGAAGATATTGAACAAATATTTCCTCGGAAAATTAGAGGCCCAACGTTACTTGAAGGAAGTTATATCACTTTCTACCTTTCATGCCAGAATTTTAGACTATGCTAAAAATAAACCACTTTATTCAAACCAGGGAAAATGAACATTATGCAAGTATTGCAAGGCATCTCTCTCTGAGTATGTTTTGTGGACGACTCAGCTACTATCACATCTAATTGACTCAGTATCTGTAAAATTGAAGAGAGTTTATCTACCTTAGGCCCCGTTTACACGACACATTTCTGAGTGAAACCGCCATTTTCTGTTGCGGCTCAGCCGTTCATGTACACGACGACAGCCCTCGTTCTCTCTGAAACTGAAGGTTTCCTGGAGATTTTCAGGGGAACCGCCTGCAGAGGTGTGCAATGCTCTGTAAGTGTGAAGTCGCACATGTGCACTATAGGCGTATCTAAAAAAGTTAAATCTGGTCCTCTGGACATAAAAAAATAAACAAACAAAAAAACAAAGCAAAACAAAAAAATGTAGAAACGTTTCATCTTTCATCCGAAAGACTTCTTCAGTCTGAGGTGCTGTATTCAGCTCAGTCCTATAAATAGCATCTTCTCAGAGTGGATCAACCAGTTTGCTGCTGACAACCAAAACCAGCTGCTCACATGATCAAGAAGGACCATCAGCCTAACAATGGATCATTAGCACACTGATGGCTGTTTACTATTCACAGAGGGCTGAGTGATACTAGCAATAACAGCATTGTAAGGGGCCGTTTACATGGCGTGTATTTTGAGTGCATCCGCAGCTTTCTCTCTGCGGTTCTGCTGATCATTTACACGATGCCAGTGCCGCCCCCCCCCCCCCCCCCCCCCCCCCCCCCCTTGAATCCGGAGGTTTCTAAACCCACCTTCCAGAGTGGAGGTTTTCGCTGACCCCATAATGTAAACATCTCCTGCTGAGGCTTTGTGTTAAACCACATGAGCACACGCATGCACGGACAGACGCTATATTTCTATCAACATGGTGGCGGACACACTGCTTTCAGAACTACGACTGATGGAATATATTTTAATCTCGTAGTTAATCTACGTCAGATTCCAGGTGCTGTGACCGACATCTGTGTTGGAAGAGACACAGTCAGATCCAGTTCTAATATCGCTGTTTATAGAACGAGGCACGCGCACACGTCGCGCTGCACTATAACATAAATGTGCTAAATAACAACAGTTTAATAATAATAAACAGTATTTATGTTAGTGTGAGAGATAATGAAGCTCTGAGCTAAATGAAGCTATCTGGACATTATGTAATTCAAATTTAAAATGATGCTAAACATATAGCGTGAACACTAAAGTTGAAAATGAAGACATCAGGTTTAATTTTTATTTATTTATTCAACACCACAAACTGTATGTTACACAAACACTGATAGTTAAACTGAACACACCATTAAAACACGTTAACTGAACTTGAATTGATTGAATAAAAGAAATTAGGGGAATTTTAAACAAATAAGTCATCCAACATCTCTCTTCGACACCCTCCTGTACTGTACCTGGGCCGAGCCTCGTTCAGAACCGGTCCGCCTGGTGTGAGACAGCTTCTTCTTCTTTCAGGAAAAAATAAAAACTCAGTTGATTGTTTTGTAACCGAAGTAAACACAAACTAACATTATTAAGAACATTTGATTTACCTGCTGTAAAACAGCTACTGATTATAACGGAGTAAAGTCCGACATTGTCGACTCGGTTCTGGTCCACTCAGCGACCGGGGTGGAGCTGTTAGATGAAGTGGTCCTGCTTGGCGTCAAATCTGTCGACTCTTATCAACAATCCAGCTTTAACTTGTTAACTTGTTGTTAGCTGAACTTTTTAGCTCACAGGAAAAGAGCGTGCCGAGGCAGCACGTATGCGCATTAGGTTAAGGTACAAAATTCACAGCGCCATCTAATGACCCGGCATGGTAACTACAGTGGATTCGGGAGGGCGGGGGGGAATCCTCCGGATGCATGTAAACCCAAAATCCGACTGTATCAACAAAAATCTTTTCCTCTAATTAACATATGAAAAAAAAACACGTTTCCCCCCATCGTGTCCGTGTAAATAGGTCCTAGGAGGGGGACAGTTGAACACTGAGGCCTCCACCCCAGTTTAATGATGGACGGTTTCTTTTCACAAAGATGACTTCCTTTACTCCTTTCTCAAACCATTGTTTCTCTCTATTCAGGATGTGAAAATCTTCATCCCTGAATGAGTGACCTCTGGCCTGGAGATGAGTGCAGACCGCAGAGTCCTGACCTGATTTTGTTGATCTTCTGTGCTGGGTCATCCTTTTGGCCAGTGCCTGTTTAGTTTCGGGGTGGCTGTGGGTGAGTGGTTAGAGCAGTCGTCCTCCAATGCAAGAGTTGGGGGTTTGAATCCACCAGCAGTCACATACCGAAGTGTCCCTGGGCAAGACACTGAACACCTCACTGCCTCGGATGTGTGTCCTATCGGTGTATGAATGTGATAAAGCATTGATTAGTCTCTTTAGAATGATTTGTTCAATTAGCTTTGTAGAGATCTAGTATAGAGCTGTATGAATGGGTAAATGAGGACACAGATTGTAGTGTAAAGCGCTTTGAGTATCTCAATAAGATAGAAAGGCGCTATATAAGTACAGTCCATTTACCATTTACCATTTACCCAATGTAAGACTGATCACTCTCCTGACATTGAACAGCATCCACAATATTACTCTGTTTGTGCCGAGGGACTGGATCTTTGGGATGAACCAGTCTTTGCCATAATGTATTTTTGGTGTTTAAAAGCCATTGGGATGTTGTGTTTAGAAAATAAACATCTCAGTTTCTCTGATACTCCCTCAACATATGGAATGACCACTGGTCTGGGTTCCTCCTTTTCTCCTGATGGCTGACTGGAGTCCTGTTTGGGTTTCTTCTCTGCTTTCAGGAAGGCCCAGTTAGGATATCTACATTGCTCTAGAGCCTGTCTTGTGTGGGATTTCTCCTTCTGCCTGGCTCCTGAGTTAGTGGGGACGCTGTCTGCTCTGTGGCACAGAGTCCTGATGACTCCTAACTTGTGCTCCAAAGGGTGATGGGAGTCAAACTGCAAATACTGGTCTGTGTGGGTGGGTTTGTGGTACACCTCAGTTTGCAAATGTCCTCTATCAGAGACTGAGACCACACAGTCCAAGAAAGCCAGCCTGCGATTTTTTACATCTTCTCGTGTGAACTTGATGTATTTATCCACAGAGTTGATGTGGTCAGTAAAATGTTGGACTTCCTGAGATTTAATTTTAACCCAGGTGTCGTCAACATACCTGAACCAATGACTTGGTGGTATCCCTGAAAAGGACGCCAAGGCTCTCTTTTCTACCTCCTCCATGTACAGGTTGGCCACAATAGGAGAAACTGGAGACCCCGTAGCACACCCATGTTTCTGCCTATAATATTGCTCCCCATATGTGAAGTAGGTTGACTGCAGGCACAGTTCCAAGAGTTGACACAGTTGTTCTGTGGATAGCATGGTCCTGCTGCTCAGAGTGGTGTCTGATTTTAATGTTAAACTGACCACCTCTACTGCATCATCAACAGGAATGCACGTAAAGAGTGATGTGACGTCAAAAGAGATCATTGTTTCATCAGTCTCCATGATGACATCCCTCACCTTATCCACAAAGTCCATGGTGTTCTGTATGTGGTGTTCTGAGCTGCCAACTAAAGGGATGAGTACAGTACTATAGGCGTATATTTTACGCATGTGCTGCCAAACTGCAGTGGCACTCGAGTATAAAATACTGCTATACTTAAAGTTACATTAGGCAATAAACTGAGCTCAACATCAGTCCACACAAAGCTTTTTTCCACTAACCATGTTTCCCCTCTCCAAATAAATATTTACAATTTACACACAGGGTTCAAGTGCTAGCGCGCATGCGCATTAGTTGAAGGTGCAAAATTCAGAGCGCCACCTGGCATGGCAACTACAGCGGACTCGGGGGATTTCTGCGGTTCCATGTAAACACCGAATGCAGTCCATGTAAACGAGGATTTTTTCCCCGAATCAACATCTGAAAAACACTGTTTCTAGTTCTGCATCCATGCAAACAGGTCCTTTGATACATAATGTTACTAATTGAATTTTTATGTTCAGTGCCCTGAGATAACTTCTGTTGTTACTTGGTGCTGTATCAATAAAATGAACTGAATTGAATTGAAAGCAGAAAATGATCAAATGCAACATATTTTATGGACAATCTGCCCCGCCTTAGCAGAGTCATTGAAATATAAGATGCACTTGCTGTTTTAGTTGATCTTCTCTTTGATATTTTTTGTTGCTTGTAAACTTGCTTTCTCCTGTAACAAAACCGGAGTGATGTGACCATCACAGAGCAACAGACTGCTAACACAAACCAGACAATGCCTCTCTGTGGCTCCTTTTAAATCTTCTGTCTTATATTTGAGATGCGTGCACACTCAATCAGGTGAACTGAGATACTCCCCCCCCCCCCCTCCACCACCACCACCACACACACAAGAGACAAATAACTGATACATTACTTGCGGCTTGTTAGGGTCAGGACATTTATATCCAGACTATGTAAAAAAAAAAAAAAAAAAAAAAAGCTGAATTCAAATGCAGGATTTAGTATCAAAAAGGTTTAATTGTATTATGCTTCTTTTTTCTGGTAGTTTTGGAAATGCCATATTTGAAAAAGCAAAGGGAACATTTCTGCCCTCACCTTGGCTTTGACTTTTTTTAATTCTTCTTCTGGTCGTTGCAGAAGAAAAGATTGAACATTGTGTGTGTGGGACAGAAAAATAACCAGTCTTCCTTGTGGCTGGAAGTCTGGGGATGACATTTTGAGCTCTGATTGCCTGGCAGGCCATCTGACACTTGGAAGGGCTGAAGTCCCACAGGGAATGTGACGAAGATGGAATGGAGCTCACCATCACTCTTGCAAACACACATGCACATCTTTGCATTTACCAATGTGTGTGTGTGGTAGGCAAAGAGTGGGTGACCTGGGCGCTTCATCCATGACCAATTTTGGGTGTGATTCAGGGGAGATTCAGCCTCTGAGCATGTGGAGACAGTTTTATCCCCTCTGCTTTATCACCCCACTAACCTTGTGAACCTGTAATCCTGCCACAGCCCAGAGGGAGCTGCAGCTCATCAGCACACAAATCTAAGTAACGCAATACTCTCCAGCACACGGGTCAGAAATGCTCTGAGATCAGCTATGGAGGGCACGTGCCACAAAAACAAAAACCTGATGAAACTGGAATGAAGAAAATATGACTCGTTCTTGTACTTGGAAGGAAACTTTTAGAATCCTTGGCATACAACAGCAGTCCTGGCTGATGTATGTGAACTGCAGTGCCACAAAGGATTTTTAGTTTCATGACTCTTATTGATTTTCTATCACATTCTAGATCATACAAATGTATCCAGCATGGGATAAAAAAGATGATGGAAAGTCTCCACAGCCTGTAAAACAAGATGTGAACCAAAGGTAGAACATGTTGCTTATCCCAAAAATGAAGCTTCCTAGTTTTCATTCTTTGTTAGTTTTTGACTTATCCATTTGTGACCCAAATTTTCTAAGGTCACAGTGAAATAACATTTTGTTTTGTAAATTCTACACCCAATAAAGATTTCAAGGGTTAATTTTTATAGGACAAGTGAAACCCTTATTTTGGTTTGGCACAATTACAGTTAGAGTATGGCTGAATCTGATTCAATACCAGTTTGCCCCTCCATACTGAAATCATTCATAGATTGAATATTAAGTTGGGATCCTTGTATGTGCATGGTAAGTAATGGGTTTGTATTAGGTAGAGATCATGTAATTACCTGGTACGTACTAAGTATTTAATCACTACTTACAGGGCATATAACTGGAAATGTGCACCAGTTTTTAATACATACTCTTATACATACTTGATATTCTGCATGAAACTGGTACTTACTGGGAAAATACTTGGTATTTCCTGGGTATGTATTGGGTACAGACTTGATAGTTACTGAGTACTTACCTGGTACCTACTGGTCAAGTCACATTTATTTATATAGCACATTTAAAACAGTAACTGTTATCAACGTGCTTACCAATAAAGACCACAGGATCAAATATTAATAACAAGATATTACTGCAACATGAATAAAAGCATAAAAACATGAAATATAATTAGAAACAATGAAATACTAAATCAAATCACCCTGCGTTAAATGTCAGGGAGTAAAAGCAAAATGGATGAACACAATCATCAACAATGAAATACTCAAAAAAGCGTTCAATACAAAAACAACTGGACTTTATTTGTAACAGAAGACGTTTCACTCCTCATCCGAGGAGCTTCCTCAATTAAAGAGCAGTGAGTGAGAGATTCAGGTTATAAGGCTGAGGGAGATAAGACACACACACATATGTAGATTGGCAATTCACACCTAAACACCTTAACAGTAGGGGTTTCTTAAGGTCTTTGTTCCTCTAATTCACAGACGAGGCCCCTCTGTTTCCATCAGGTGTGAAAACCAGCTGGGAATCTGTTTTAAAGTTGCATTATAGGTTTTTGAAAGTGGAAATCTGAGGCCTCCTCCTCTGTTAAGAGATGGCTTTTCTCTTTTTTACATAAATTGCTTCCTTCACCCCCCTCTCAAACCATCTGTGTTCTCGGTCCAAAATGTGCACATTTTGGTCCTCAAAAGAGTGTCCCTTATCTGTGAGGTGGAGGTGAACAGCTGAGTCTTGTCCTGTGGAGCTGGCTCTCCTGTGTTGAGCCATGCGTCTGTGAAGAGGCTGTTTAGTTTCTCCAATGTAGAGGTCTGGACAGTCCTCGCTGCACTGGACCGCATACACTACAGCACTTTGTTTGTGTATGGGTGTTTTGTCCTTAGGGTGGACCAAACTCTGTCTGAGAGTCCTGCTGGGTTGGAAATGTACTGGGATGTTGTGTTTGTTGAAAATCCTTCTGATCCTTCAATCCTTCTGATCCTTCAGGAGATGTTTACATTATCAACAGGGGCTCAGCGAAAAACCTCCACTTTGGAAGGTGGGTTCAGAAACCTCCATATTCAAAGAGGGGGGCCACTGGTGTCGTGTAAATGAAGAGCAGAACCGCAGAGAGAAAGCTGCAGATTCACTCAAAATATGCGCCATGTAAACGGCCCCTATGAGAAGGTGCTATTTATAAGACTGAAGCCCCCAGTATACTGCCGCGTACATCCATACGCAGAGGTACGCACGTACATACGCAGAGATACGTGCATACCCCCGAGAGCATGTCTGTGCAAAGCTCAAATTCTTACGTCTTGCGGTGTCGCACAATAAACTGCCCAGCGATGGACTGTTTTGTATGCGACATCAATGTATTAAATTCCCCTTCTTCATCCCTGATCTGGCCTTTTCTTTTGTTTTTTTGCCAAGAGGCAGTGATCTCTTCCTCCTCCGTTGATGCCATGACTGAAATGGTGAGAAATGGAGGAATTTGTCACGAGCGAATTAAACTCAGGTCCAGCGTGGCTGCATGAGGGTCTGGAGATTTCCTGGTGGGCTGGTCTGATGTGTGGGCTGTAGAACCCTGTTGTTTTTTTTTTAGATACTTTAATTAACAACATATAAATACAGAACACCGCTGCGGTGGAGGCTGCCAGCGCTCACTTTTTTTTTCTTTTTTTCGACCTGTCAATCAATCCAGTTGCGTGTCAGCAAATGACCAATCGGCGACCTCAATTTGTCCCGAAGGTAAACGCCCCTTGTCTGTGAAGCTGCTCTGCAGCTGCTCGGGGTGTACGCTGGACGCTATGTCTGAACCCCCTGCGTCCGTTCACGCGTACGTACGCGGTAGTATACTGGAGCCTTGAGCTGAATACAGCACCTAAGACTGAAGAAGTCTTTTGGATGAAAGACAAAAAGCTTCTACAATTTTTTGATTGTTTGTTTTTTTGGAATGTCCAGAGGACCAGACTTAACTTTTTTTTAGATTTTTCTACCTGGATTATTGAGCCTGCATCAGGAATTTTTTTTATCAGATTTTAGAAACCTAAGCCCAGAAAAAACAAACATTTTGTAGCTATGGAATGATAGACTGGATGCTGGTCCTAATTCTTAAAAAAAAAAAAAAAAAAAAAGTGGTGTTTTGACTATTCATCAAAGTGCTCAGGCTACCTGGGAAAGTTCACTCTAGAATGTTGGACGAGAGGCTTTGACTGAGTGTTGAACCTCAGGTACAGGAGAAGCAGAACTGCTTTCATTTGGTGCTTTCATCTGGTGCAGAAAGAACAACCTTCACATATTTGTGAAGAAGATGATGGAGATGGTTGTGGATTTTCAGATGGAACAACCCCCCCCCCATGAATGTAAGAGGATCTAGGGTGGAAGTAGTCTCCAGCTTCAAGTACTTGGGTGTGCACCTGAATAACAACCTCAGCTGGAGCAACAACACCACCAGCCTGATGAAGAAAGCTCATCAGAGACTCTACTTCCTCAGGCGGCTGAGACGAGCTGGTCTGGGAAGCTCAGTCCTCACCTCCTTCTACAGGTGTGCAGTGGAGAGCATCCTGTGCTCCAGCATCAACGTGTGGCATGGAGGCTGCACAGCTGCAGAAAGAAAAGCTTTGCAGAGAGTGGTGAAGGCTGCACAGAAGATGTTGGAGTCAGTCTCCCCACCATCACAGACATCTACACCTCCAGATGCAGGAAGAGGGCCACCTGCATCATGAAGGACCCCACTCACCCAGCACACACACATTTTGCCCCGCTCCCCTCAGGAAGGAGGTTAAGGAGCATTAAGTGTAGAACCACTAGACTGAGGAACAGCTTCTACCATGAGGCTGTTAGACTCATGAATCTCTAACCAGAATAATCACTGTGAAAAATCACATCATGTTGCTGCTGATCTGTTTCATGTTGCTGCTGATCTGTTTCATGTTGCTGCTGATCTATTGCATGTTGTTGTTTTCATTCACATTCATCTTCTCACACAGATTCATATTGTTTCATATTACATATTGGTTTTGCAATATTAAGTGTTTAGTGTATTCTTAGTTTAGAATATTTCTTAGTTCATATCTTAGATCTTATTACTGTTTTTCCTTTTACAATTTATACTTTTGTTGGATGTAATGTTGACCCTGTGTACACTATTTTGTTCCACCGCATGTACCACATGCAATGTGAACAGAGGACCAAATCCTTACCCCCACAAAACTGCTAAGAGGGCCATGCATGTTTGACTTTCTAACCATCATGGAATTTATGAATCTGGAGATGGCCTATGAGTGTGTTCTGAAAGATAATCTGTTCATAGTGTGCTATGAGAATATAGAGTGCTGTGATCACGTTTAATGGATATCTGGTCCCTGTAGAACCAAAGCACAAGTTGTGTCCTTGTTCTTGTAAAAGAAAAATCAGTCTCATTACTGGTTCTAGTGTTTTCCTCTTTGTGGAGTTCATGGACAGAATTTCATGGCCCAATTATTGAAAGCATGGTGTCTGGTTGGGGACCTAAGGGCCATGTCTCTTATTTTTGAAAATGGACTTCTGGCACAAGTTCCAGACCCATAAACTTTAAGCTTGCACTGGAATGGGTCTCAGCCAGTTGTGAATTTTCCGGGTTGAGAGTCAGCTCCTCTAAATCGGAAGTCACTTTTGTCAACAAGGCAAAGGCGGAATGCTTTCTCCAGTTTACATTTTTGCCCCATGTGGATAAGTTAAAGTTTCTGTAAGTATCTGGGCTTGGTCTGAAGTAATAAGAGCATTTTCCAGTCTGTTGTGCTGTAAAAGCTGCTGAGCCAAAACTCAATTTACTACTCAATCTATATTCCAACCTTCAACTATGGTGTATGGAATATGGATCATGACAGGAAGAATTAGATCCTGGATACAGGATATTCAGAGTGGAGTCGCTGCTCCTCCACATCTAAAGACGTTGACTGCGGTGGTTCAGGTATCTGATTAGGATGTTTCCTGGTTGCCTTGCTACTTGTAGGTTTTTCTGGCACATCTCACTGTGTGGACAGGGTGTTCCAGAACTCACTAGAAGGAAGTATTCTGTCTAGTATTGGAACACCTTGTGGTCTCCCAGGAGGAGACGGAGAGTGTTGCTGGTGAAACAGGCAGAAAATATTATACATGACACAAACATTTGTCAAAGCCTTTGATTCCAAAAGCAGGTTCTTACTAAGATGTGGGATTATTTTCTGAAGTAGTTGTCATCCTAATATTTGAACAAGCAAGATGTTGTACAATATGAGCTTGACATTAAAAGTTTTGGAATATTTTAAAGTGGAGAAAGTTAGTCTCCATGTGACACATCCAGGGCATAACAGGAAAAGTGGGTCACAGTGTTTTTGTACGTCATCCAAGAGCGAAGAGGGGGAAAAGAAAATACACTTTGTCCATCCGTTCGTCCATGTAATGAGCATAATAACTTCAAAAATAAGTTAGGAACAGATTTCCATTTTGGTGTGTGGCTGCATTGTACGTGTAAGAAAGGTTACTTTTGAAAATTGGTTTGCCACATTAAAATCTGAGATAGCTGCCACTAATTCCACTAAGTGACGCGGTAACCTCCATTTTGATGTGTGGCTTCATCTAGGTGTAAGAAAGGTCACTATCAAAAATTGGTTTGTAAAATCAAATCCATGACAGCCACCGCCATATAAATATGTCAATCAAACACCTCTATCGCTTGAGAAAACTATGCTTTTTTTGTTTTTTTATTGCTTAAAAGTATAGTTTCATCAAATTATTGGGGTGACCAAAGAATAAATCTTTGGTGGTCAAGGCCACTGCTGGCCACACCTTGGATCTTTCATTGCTCCTGGTGATGGATAAAATTGCTCTTTCCTATAGCCAGGGTCACTGTGCACTGACTCGAACAAGCAAAAATAAAATAAAAATAAATAAATAACCTACCTCTGTTCTGTAACTCCCACCCACTTGATGTCTTGCACCAACAACATCAAGGTTTACCTGCATTGCCTGTTCAATTCCTATACAATTCAAATCCCTCAGTGATGGGGAGTATTGCTTGTTACTTGGGCTTTTCTCGTGTCGGTATTATACAAGTGACATATTGAATAATCCTTACTTCTATAGCCTAGTATTTATACATTTATTTCATACAAATGCGTATTTATTCCTTCATTTGAATTTTTGCACACCAGGAAGTAGCAGTAAGGAAGTCTATGACTGGTCCAAATTAGTGTTGTTATATGAGACAACATTAATCACTATACTGACATTTTTCATAGCATTTTCTTAAAAAGCATTTGCCATTCATTCCGAAGTGTAAATACAGATGACTCAATGTTTGAAATAAAGATATTATTATTGTTAAATTACAGTTCAGGAAGCAGGCGGGGATGTGCTTTTAATGACTGTGTGATTCAGCAGTGTTTATCTCCAGCTCTGAAAGAAATCTCATGGCATTATCTGTAAATGGGAAAGTAATTAGTGGAGACCATTCACTTGGATGTAGCAAAAGGGATGAAGAGGTTTTATGCTGCCGCCTGCACACCCCTGTGGTATGCTGTATGTGAGGGAGGATGCATTTATGCGTGGGTTAGCACTACAAGGCCATCAACATGAAGAGAAGCTGACTGACAGTCAATGAGTCCTGCCAGAAGCAAACATAAGGGCAAACAAGTATACACTGAGAAGTGCTTCGATGTGGCTCTGCTGTCAGAGACAACGCCCTTCAGGCTCATTGACGTTCAAAGAACAGTCAAAAGAAATAACCAGCAAAACATCTTGATGGTCCACATTCCACTTCTATATGATCTGAGTAAATGCAGTATGCTCATCCTTCTCCATCCTGCTAGCTCACATTATAAACCTATTAGTGTTCCCTCTAATCATGCCACTGCTGTAACAAAGTGGGGTCATTCCTTCACACATGATGGGTTCAGGATAGGACATGGTGCAACGCAGATGTCGGCACAAGGAAGACAGCAAGTTACACAGACGGGTCAACTGTGAATGGGTGAAATAATGATAGTTAAAGTTTCTGTACAGTGCTGAATATCCCCCAGGGAAGCAAATATTTGGATTTTGTTACTCTTTTTAACCCAAGTTTTAGTTTGATAGAAACCTCTTATGATGCTAAGCTTTTCAGAAGTGTTGTTAATGTGAAAATCTACTTTGCTTTAGTTCAAAATGACTACCTAGATCTTCTTTTCAGTTTATTTATAGAGCACCAATTCAAAGCCAAAACTACTTTAAGGCACTCCATCCATCCATCCATCCATCCATCCATCCATCCATCCTCCCATCCATCCATCCGTCCATCCATCCATCCATCCATCCATCCGTCCATCCGTCCATCCTTCCATCCATCCATCCATCCATCCATCCATCCATCCATCCATCCTTCCATCCATTCATGCATCCATTATCTTTACCTGCTTCTAACTTTTTGGGTCATGGGGGGTCACTGGTGCTCATATCCAGTAGTCATTGTGTGAGAGGCGGGGGACATCCTGGACAGGTCTCCCGTCCATCACAAGGACACATAGAGACAAACGAGACAAACAACCATTCACTCTCTCTCACATCTAGAGACAATTTAGTCAGCCTAACATGCATGTTTTTGGTCTGTGGGAGGAAACTGGACTACATGGAGAAAACCCACGCAGCACGAGGAGAACATACAAACTCCACCCACAAAGGCTTTGAGGATTTGAACCAACAACTGCCTTGCTGAGAGTTAAAAGCTAAAAAAAATAAAAAAAACTAGTCCAAAGTAATAATTCATTTAGTCTGACTTTTGACAAGCTAATGTCTAAGTAAGCCCTGGACCAAAAGTGAATCGTAGAAGTTTTGCTATTTCAATCTGTCAAATTTTAAATTGCTCTGAAAACTCTTTTATAAACCTTTGCATTTCTGTCAACTTTACATGACAGTGTTTGTAGTGTCATATGTTGTTTATATCCAAAATATGTGGTTATTTTCAGCAGCAAGCTGGGGGATTTAAGGGACAGCCTTACAAACTTTTGGTAGGAATATCCTAATACTCCTGCAGAAATCTCCATACTGTGCAAATTTTAATTCAATTCAATTCAACGTTTTTAAATAGCTCCAAGTCACAACAGAAGTCATCTCGAGGCACTGAACAGAAACATTCACATAGATAAAAAGTCAGTTATTAACGTTATTTATCTAAGGAGCCAGCAGAATTTACAGCCATGTAAGTTTTTTTTTTTATAAAATAAAATAGTGTCTGTATGAAACATTTTGATATGTTGATGTTTAAAGCTGTTTGAAGACACGTAATCGACTTTAGATGTAGGTCTGTTCAAGCTGTTGTTAGTTTATAGATGGAGTCTGTGCCAAGTTGCATTCAGATTGTACAAAATATTATTTTGTTTGGATTTTCTTGTTTGAAACTTGAGATAACAGCAGAAAGTGTACTTAAAAATATATTTTTATTAACTTTAGCTTATGTTGTGAATACATAACCAACAGAATTATGATTAATCCCTGTTAAATTCTTTGCCCCTGATACTGAATTTAAATTTAAAGAATGGATTGTCAAATCTCAATCTGATACTCGCGTTATTTTGTGACATATTTTGACGATGCAGATTTGACTTGTAGTCACAGACAGTGTTAAAAATAATCCCTTATATTCCTTCATTTCAAATGAAGGTACATGATGTTGCTGTGAACAATTTTAGTGTAACTGGGTCTGTTTGCCACTTTTAAATAACCTTCCGATGGTTCTGCTTAAAAATAACCTTATTGTGCTGAAAACTGCAGCAGAAAACAGGGCGTTCTGTCAGTAAAATAAATAAAGAAAGACACTTTTCTTTTACGAAAATAAAAGTTACTATATTTTTATCGCCACAAAGATTTTTCTAACTGCCTGTCATTTTTTCCGTGTGATAACGTTTCTTCAAGTCAGCTTCCATTCAGCCGAAGCGTCAGTGTTTACATCTCACATCAGTTCAGCGTCACGTGACTGACAGCACAGCAGGAGGGTGGGAGAGAAGTGAGAGCAGAGGAAAAGAGAGACATATTTGAGTTGTATGACTGAAATATTTGGCCTGATTAATAAATCAGAACTCTGCAGGAGTACGTGTGACTGTTTTAGCATCTGTGGCCTCCATGTAGGAGGTTTGGCGCCAGCCAGGCAGTCTGTTAGCAAGTCTTTTACCGCACGATGACAGGCCTATACACGACAACAGGTGCTGTATAGGACTGCTGTATGGTAGGGCTTGTGGCACAGACGATGCAATGTCAAACCATAGACAGTATCAGATCAGGAGCCTGAGAGTGTCAGCTACATCACGACCAATTCATAAAAACAATGCCTTCATTTGTACAATAATCCAATACTCGTGGTCATATCGGGACACCACTGGTTATGAATGCAAGTGGAGGAGATGCAAGTTGGCGTCAGTATTTAAGCCAAATAAATTTTGGATAGTAATGCATTGAGATAATTTGACAAAAATACAGTTAATTTGTAACACATTTTAAGAATAAGCAGAATAACATTTAAATAATGTGGAATTTTAAAAAGACCATTTATATCAGTTTTTTATGCTCCTAACATTTATATTTTAACAAATGTTGAAAAAAAGGGGGGGGGGAGGGGGCAGCACGGTGGCGCAACTGGCAGAGCCGCTGCCCCTCAGCGAGCAGGTCCCTGGTTCAAACCCCGGTCCAGGGGCCCCTCTGGGTGGAGTTTGCATGTTCTCTCCGTGCATGCGTGGGTTTTCTCCGGGTGCTCCGGTTTCCTCCCACAGACCAAAAACATGCATGTTAGGCTGATTGGTAACTCTAAATTGTCCCTAGGTGTGAGTGAGAGAGTGAATGATTGTTTGTCTCGTTTGTCTCCATGTGTCCCTGTGATGGACTTGTGACCTGTCCAGGATGTGCCCCGCCCCTCGCACAGTGATTGCTGGACATGGGCACCAGCGACCCCCGTGACCCAAAGTGGAATAAACGGGTAAAGATAATGGATGGATGGACGTTGAGTATTTGCAGTGACGTCATTGTGTCATGTGATCCGCACCGGGCTACTAGTAGAAGCTACCAAATGGATTCCTCCCAGCAGACGGACTGAGCGGAGCAGGTCCAGTCTTGGCAAACAGGTAGAAATGCATCAGTAGTCTGGAAATTTTTCACTAAAGATGAATCTTCCGGTTCAACTACCGTAAGAAAACAGAAAATTAATCAACTTCCTGACTGTTTGGAGCTCGTTGTGAACCGGTGTTACACCATATTCTGTGACCACCGTAAATTGTGACCGTGGGGGGGAGGGGGGGGGGGTGTTGCATGCACTGTTGCAGGTCACAGAATATGGTGCAACATCTGGTCCAATGGCCGAACCAGAACCAGCTTCCTCTGACCTTGTTTCACAAAATAAAAGCAAAAAATATTAATCTCTAAACCTAATGCGCACCACAGCTAGTGGTGGTGCGGGGTGGTCAAACCCCCCCCCCCCCCTTAGTTTAGTTTTTAATGTGCTGCACGTTTCTTCACGTTTGCAGCTAAATAATAATAACTAACAGTTTAGTATTTCCTGTGAATAATATATTATAATAAATGATAATAAATGATAGGAGCATAATATATGCTCCCAATGTTTTGTTGGTCTTTTTTGTTGATGTAAATAATAAATGACTTTTTTTGTGGTTTTATTTATTTATTTATTTTTCATCTTGAGATCCTATGATGTCATCAACTACTCGAGTTCTACTCAAGTTTTATTATGTTAATATCGAGTTTAAAAATTATGTAGTCGTTCAACCCCTAGTATATACATATACATATATACACACACACACACACATATATATATATATATATATATATATACAGTGTATGTATGTACACTGTATATAAGTCGCAAGGAGATTTGGCAATTATTTTTCCGCCGGATGTCCTTCCTGACGCAACCACAGACCACCGAGCTACCACAGCCCTCTGTGTGGAGCAGAGAGCTGCTATCTAGGATGACCAGAGGAGCAGATGGTGGGGGTTAAGGGCAAGGCTCAAGGGCACAGAATGGGGTAAATGAGGGTGGAGGTAGGTGTGGGTGCTTCACCAAATTTTCATGTTGTCAGTACCTGGAGTTGATCTAGCAATATATATATATATATATATATATATATGATCATCTTACATATCATCTTACATTCTGAGAAAGGGGGTTTGATCTCCCGCATTTCTAGTGTGCTGAAGAATCACTGGACTAGAGCTGCAATATTTGGCTTGAGCCTCCAGGGCCGGGTCAGTCTCGGACTTTTGATACGATTTTAGGAATCAAACAGCACAAAGATAACTAAATAAGATTGCACAATATAAAATGGTGTTAATCCACTTGTAGAAGAGGATGCAGTAAGTTTACTGAGGATGAGGAAAGAAAGAAAATAGAGTGCAGAAGTTAATCAGACTGTGAAAAGAGAGAGTAGCGCTGGCGTATTGCGCAACAATTGCGCATGTGGCCCCGCCCCGTCCGCCCTTTGCTCTTATCACACATCTGAGGATTTGCAATTGACCCACAACAAGCGACATAATGGAGCTGGAAAGTATTAAACAAAAGCTAAAAATGGGAGAACTCACCCTACAAAGCCGGCACAGTGAAACCTGCTGATGTGTGTCAGGTGCACGCTCAGGTCTGACTGGATGGACGGCTGAAAAAGGTACAAAAAAGACTTCATCTTCATCTTTAGAGTTGATTTTTGTTTGTTTTGTATGTTAATATCCATTTGGTGACTTGTTAATAAACAAGAATTCTTATCTTCCTTTTCTTTCAACTAACTTTATAAAAGTATCATGTCAAACTGATTTGCATACAAAAGCAATAAAAGCTTAATAATTTTGTTTTTGATCTTTCAGGTTCAGGCCTGTAATTACAATTAATTAGTCGGGTTGGGTCAGGCTCGAAAAAAATGCCTACGGGCTAGGACCGGGCCGGGTCGGATATTTGACGCCTGAATGCAACTCTACACTGGACTAGACACTGAACTCACTCTCAACCCAAAATGAATCAAAGCACCCGCTTTTATGATAATGTTCAGACTATTGAGCACACCTGAATATAAACCACATCCACTAACTAAAAAATGAAATAAAAATTGTACAGATATAGACTGCACTTGTTTATAAGCCGCAGGTGTCCACATTGTAGCATGAGATATTTACACCGAAAGATTTTTTTATCTTTTAATTTAATACATACCGGTAACAAACACAAACACGTACAGTAAATGTGTTATTTTTTTCTTTCTGTAACATAAGTGGTTAGAAAAGTTTAAAAAATACATTAGCCTGCCAGGAAAAGTCATTGATCACTATCTTCATCTTCCTCCTGTGCACTAAAACCACTAAAGTCGTCTTTTTTAGTGTTGGACTGAACAGTCTCAGAATTACTTCATCACACACGTCCTCTTTTGTTGTCGCGCTCAACATCACTTTCACGTCGAGGCAAGATCGCCCTTGAGCTTGTGCTGTCCTCGTCATCACGTCCAGCCTTTTGAAACCATAGTGGATGTTTTAGTTGGCGATACTGCTCCATGCTGTCATGACCCGCTGGTACATTTGAGCAAAAGTTGCTCGTCACATGCGGCAAAATGCACAAAATGACTCATCTGAAGAATTTAGTGCAAGTGCGTTTGATTTAGTTTGAACACCTTCAATGGTCCACTGTGACCTGTTCGCTAACTTTATTGGTCCAATGTGACGAGGCTAAATGTGTTGGTGGCATGAAGCTCGTCCATAAATTAGCTGCATCGTTGTTTAAGCCGCTGTGTTCAAAATGTGTGAAAAAAGTAGTGGCTTATAGTCCATAAATTATGGTAGTCTGTCCTAGTCATTGTGTAAGGGAGAATATAATAGTGCTGCCTTTAGAATGTGGCACCAAAAATGATGGATTCTATACCATCTGTTGTACTCTGTGACTGCAGGCTGTATCAGAGTTAATTCATGTTCACTGACTCAAACCCAAGAATAAAGCATCATCAGCAGGGAAATTTTGAAAACAGAGCAACTGGTGAGGTTCGGTTTGACAGATCAGTTTGGTTTTCTTCATCATTTTTTGACTGCTGCTCTCTCAATGTCACCATCACTCACTGTGCGGTCCTCATTCTCTCTGAGGTCCGAAGGGCCGAGTGCTGGCATGGTGTTATTGCATGCCACCGGGGCCTCTCAGCACTGATTGATGGCTAAATGCTACTCATACATCTCAACTTTCATCTTGGATGGGATGGTAGAGGCCAGCTGACTGCTCGTGTCACCTTACAATAACGGTGAGTGCCAGGGAGAGGGACGAAAACCACACTCCACTGATGGATAGAGTGAATGATGGATGGATAGCTGGCCAAGTGTACAAACACTTCATCACTTATGCCTTGTGTTAGCAGCTTCATCTTTCTACATAATAGTTCTTTTTGTTTGTTTCATTCCTTTTTTCATTGGATTATCATCCCATTCCCCCAATTTTTTACTTCTGCTCTCAATCCCCCCACCCCATCCACCTTGCTGAAGTCTGGTAATGAGCTCATTTCAGTGCATGTGTTGGTGGAAAATATGTTTTTCCAATAAAACAACTTTTTTGAGACCTGATAGTGTTGATTCCTCAGAACAGTCATTGTAACGCACCAGACGCCCCTCCATCTCCCTTCCAGAGTGCAGAAGCCATTAAAAGTTGTTTCTTTATAATAGCATTATGAGTGAAGTGTGTGTCGGCATGAGCCTCCCTCAGGCCATCTCCCACTCTCTCATGTTTTCTGTGGCATTTGCACTTTCCTGCTTTTAACACCCCCATGCACATACACACAAATATACACCTTTGTTTATTCTACTAATATTCAGCAATGGCCCTTATTGTTCAAAGAAAATTACCAATTTGAAAAAGAAACTAATTTCATTAGCTCATTTGGTCATTTGCCTAACGAGTCGTTATATTCTAGTAATTATCCTCTGAATTGCCTGGAATGAAAACTCGTCATTTGAAATAATCACTGTTCATGAGCAGTGGTTTGGATGTTTAACTGTATGGAGAAACTCTTATGCAGACATTTTCTGCATTCGAACAAAATGCAGGAAATGTTTTTTTTTTATACATCAAGCTAGGTCAACTCCAGTAGCAGATTAAGAATCTATTGAATGTAGCAACAAGGCTCTAAACATAGGTACTGCATGATTTTAGCTGCTTCTGTAAACTGCCCTTGATGTGGTTTTCTTTGGGTGCTGAAGTTAAAACTTCTATTTGTTAAAACTAGAGGCTGAGAAGTGTTAACTTCAGTTTTCTAGATGCCTAGAACAAGCTTTCTGTCAGTTTTGGGTATGATGTCCTTCTTACCTGGAAATGAAGGGAGCTTCTTCTTGTGAGGCATTCGAATGTAACCAGCCTTTTTGTTTTGGGATAGGATTATGTTGGACAGATTATTTGTTTTTGTTTAATATATATATATATATATATATATATATATAATAGCCAAAATGTAGTGGCCAATACTAAAATATTAAAAGGTGCCGGTGCAGCTACTTCTAAAATCCTGAAATTCATCAGCTTTTTTAACCTTTAAAATAAGAGTTTAGAGATTTGGCATGGTTAAAAACCACCATCAACAATGAACACATCATGCTTCCATTGAAAAAATAAAGATAAAAATGATTTAAAAAAATTAATCTCACTGGATAAAATGCTAAATCAACAATCAAAAACCAAGTCTAGTTGCCTTTGACTCAACTTGTAATTTTCGTATTTTCCGCCGTACACTTCGCACTGTCGTATAAGTCGCATCAGTCCAAATATGTCTAATAAAGTGGAAAAATCCATAAATACGTCACTTCACTGTATAAGTCACATCTATTATATGTCACCGTTGACAACCCGGAAATGTGGGCCGGTGTGCCAAAAATCGATTGGCTGCCAAATGGAGGCTGCAGGGGCATGCATGGGAGGACTTTAACAAGAACTAACAAGATTAACACTTAAAAACAATTATTTGTTTGCTCGAAATTATAGTAAAGGTGTGTCTTAGTCTAAAACCTTTGCTTAATAAATGCACTTTGATGGTCAAATCAGCTTCATTTTGCCGGGGCGGCACAGTGACGGTTGTTCCAGGCAAGCTGGACGAATGTGGGAGGCTATGGCAAGCCAATTGTCACTAATAGCCACTTTTACCTATTACATGACACAACGGCATGCCATACTACTTGAGTGCCATCTAGCAGCTGAAAATGGTAGTGTTCAATATTTTCAGTCAGAATGAATGAAACCGGTCAAATCTCAGTTAAAAATTGGTTTATAAATATGGTAAATGGACTGTACTTATATATCACCTTTCTATCTTATTTCAAGATACTCAAAGCACTTTACAGTACAATCTGTGTCATCATTTACCCATTCACACAGCACTCTACTAGATCTCTACAAAGATAATTGAACAAATCATTCTAAAGAGACTAATCAGAGCTCTATCACATTCATACACCGATGGGACACACATCAGAGGCTATGAAGTGTTCAGTGTCTTGCCCAGGGACACTTCAGCATGTGACTGCTGGTGGATTCAAACCTCCAACTCTCACATTGGAGGATGACTGCTCTAACCACTCAGCCACAGCCGCCCCCATATGGGAAAAAAAAAACACATCAATAAGTCGCTTCGGCGTATAAGTCGCAGGGCATGCTAATTATGCCAAAAGCTGTGACTCCGGTTGAAAAATACAATGTGTATTCAAAGACTGGGAATCTTCACTAGAATCTGGATGGAAGATTGAATTACATAGCATCCTGTTGCTTGACAAGCTGCACCTCCCCATAATAAATTATGAAGTTACTCTGAAGAACATACATACACTGCTGCTATTGTCGTTTCCATATTCAGCAGTGTTGTGTGTTTGACTACAGTCCAGTTTATTAGCTCAGCCAAGTTGAGGATGTTGGCATGTAGTAGTTTACATGAAAAGTGTTTGGAAGGAAATAATCAGGTTCATCTCATCTAATCAAATAGGGGAGACTGTGTATACAACAAGTGCTGCTGGTGTTTTTCACCTGTCAAAACTTTATGGTAAAGGGGCAAATAAAATACAATCTCTCTCTCTCTCTCTCTCTCTCTCTCTCTCTCTCTCTCTCTCTCTCTCTCAGTTATTTTCTGGGCCGTTCTACTGGAGTAACACTGCCTCATTTAGTTATTTTGCAAATGAACTGAGAAAATGAATGTGGAGCTCTTATGTGAGAGGTGAATGAAATTACAGAGGAGCCCAAATGATTTGATTAATATGGGAAGAAACAATATTGTTATTCAAATCAGGAGCTGTCACTCTGCTCGTGACATTAACGCCAAAGAATCTGCAAAGCTCAAATACTGCCTTCCTCGTGGATTATTGAAAGAGTTTCCTGACACCCTTCATACCGACGGACATGACGTGCTTTAAAGCTGGACTCCCACAGCATGACTGTCCTGGAAACTATCTGACCTCAAAGATTTGGAGTCAGGACTGTAAAAATGTTGCTTAAAGCCTCTAAGAAATGAAAACTTGTTCTTTTAAAGGTTGATGCATGTTAACTGTTCTCCAATATCTGGCCCAACATTTAGAATAAATTACTTTTTTGGTCGTATTCTAGAGTCTAAAATGGCCTTGAACTATCTTTTTATATGATCAAATTTAAAGATTCAAATTTCATCAGAGTTAGTGCATAATGTATGACGGGTGTGTGATTAGTCCCGGAGAGCAAACAAATGAAAGCAGACTTGGTTTTCTGGAAGGGGGTCAGCCTCCAGTAGCTGCTGTTTTTATAGGAAACACACAAATATGTCTGCAACACTCTGCACAAATATATTTCACTATTTGCTCACTTTGATCTAAAATGAATTAGGACAGTAACATTAAAGCAGCTGGATATTTACACACTCATTTCTTACAATAAAACTTTCATTTATTTGCTATTTCTTATTAAAAAATGTTTTCACATTTACAATGAAGGGCTTTATTTTTTATCTTGTAAAGGAAACCATTTTATATCGTCCATGGTTCATTTATGACAGCAATAAAAGCATAAAATATTCAAGAAGGTGAATACTGTGTATAGACATTATTATAATCAGTCTGCAAGTCATCAGCTCTGTTTTTCCTCCCATAACTTGCTGTATTTCAAACCGTCTGAAAAATGGAAATGTATCTTAAACAGTTGAGTTTGTGGTGTTGCAAACAATGCAGTGCTGTCCTTCCTTGTTAACAGTGTGGGTCACTTGTATTTTGACAATTTAATTGCCAAGTTTTATCTATTTACATTGTTTTCACATATATTCTTTTGTGAAAAATTGTATTTTTCTTGGTTTGCTCTGTTTAGAAATTTGATTCCAATAAAAGTTGGCACAAACACGTTACCTGTGTTCTATCCAAACTCCCATTTGGGTTTTGTTGCTTCTTTTACAGACACACAAACACCCTTAATGCCATTTGTAACTCAATCCACACACAAGTGCTCTCCGAATGACCGGAGATCAACAAAGAGAGCTGAGACGCAAAGAGTTTCACAACTCACTTAAAGCCGGCCTGAGTGATGGCCAGCAGCAGGAAAATCAATAGCAGGAGGGGAGACACCGTCAAAGCTGTCCACAGACTAACATCCTGTTTCTGTCGACAGCTTTTAATCCATAAAGCTGGAGACTCTCCCTGAACAAAGAGAGAGGCAGGAGGCCCTTCTCTCATCTCTACTGGGGCTTTAAATTACAAGGAACTATCACTGCAGTGATACAGGGCACTGCACTGGTTTAAACACAAGACACAACATTGTCCACTGTTTTATAATATAAACTACCAACGCTTGAAGGAATGCCTTTTATACCATAGTTCTAAACTGAGATTGTTTTGGTTAACAAAAGGTATGTAGGTGTCCCCCATCACTAAGAGATTTGAATAGTGGATGTTTGCAGTATTCAAAATGAGTGTTTTTCTGGACTGGAATTGAACAGCGAAGCCAAGTAAACCTTCATGTTTATGGTGCAAGATATTCAAGTGGGTAGGAAGGTTTTTGTTTTAATGCTTGTACGTCGCAGCACAGAATGACAGATCCTGGAGAGTGGAGGGAGCAATTTTATCTGCCAACAGAAGTGATGGTGGAGCCAGGGGGTGGCCATTGGTGGCCTTGGCCATCATAGATTAATCTTTGTCACCACCCAAATCATTGGAGGTAACTATACCTTTAAACAATGTAAAAACTAGAAAACACAGTTTCCTCAAATGATAGGAGTTGCCAGTTTATATCTATATATCCATCCAGACATTTAGCTGCTTTTTCCTTTTTGGGTCGCAGGGGTCACTGGTGCCCATGTCTAGCAGTCACTTTGAGAGAGTCAGGGTACACCCTGGACAGGTCTCCAGTCTGTCACAGGGACACACAGAGAGAAACGAGACAAACAACATTCACTCTCTCACTCACACTTAGGAACAATTTAGTTACCAGTCAGCCTAACATGCATGTTTTTGGTCTGTGGGAGGAAACTGGAGTACCTGGAGAAAACCCATGGAGAGAACATGCACACTTCATCCAGAAAAAAAAAAAAATGTATATGTATGTGTGTGTGTGTGTGTGACAGCCATCTTGGATTTTGAAGTGGCAACCCAATTGTTGTAGCAACATAACAAAATGGAAGTCAGTACTTAATCTATTTTTCACGTTACTATGCTAACGTCATAGGGGGTGTATGAGGGTATTTACAATTCCCATCTCCCAATGGGGGATTGTTTTGATCAAACCTTAAAGATTCAATTCAATTCAGTTTATTTATATAGCGCCAAATCACAACAAAGTTGTCTCAGGGCAAATCCCTTTTTAAAAGGAAGAAACCTCCAGCAGAACCAGGTTCAGGACAAGCGGCCATCTGCTTTGACTGGCTGGTTTGAGAGGACAGGAAGGAGAGACAGATGAACACAGAATGGTAGGTCCAGCTATAGGTCCAGGCATAGGTCCAGGTGCACCTTAAAGACAAAAAAAACCATGTTAAGGATAGAAAAAATAATTACAAATGTTGAGCAGAGTAAGTAAAGACAGCAGCAGAGTGAAAAGTGTGGTCAGTTTGTCCTCCAGCAGTCTAAGCCTATAGCAGCATAACTAAGGGACAGCTCAAGAAACCCAAGCCGACCCTAACTATAGGATTTAGCAAAAAGGAAAGTCTTAAGCCTGGTTTTAAAACTGGATGATGTGTCAGCCTCATGGACAGAGATTGGAAGTTGGTTCCACAAGAGTGGAGCCTGATAAATGAAAGATCTGCCTCCCATTTTGTTTTTGTAAATTCTAGGAACCACAAGTAAACCTGCAGTCTGAGAGCGAAGTGCTCTGTTAGGAAAATATGGAACAATAAGATCTGTAATATAAGATGGAGCCAGGTTGTTGAGAGCTTTGTCGGTTAGAAGTAAGATTTTGAATTCTGTTCTGAATTTGACAGGGAGCCAATGGAGAGAAACTACAACTGGAGAAGTATGATCTCACCTACTAACTCCGGAACGAGTTACCTCTGCTTGTCAGACAGGCCCCCTCCCTCTCGGTTTTCAAATCCTGTTTAAAAACTCACTACTATTCAGTAGCTTTCAACACAAGAGGATCTGTGTTTTGAACCTGTACGCTCCACACTGTTTGTCGTCATATTTATTATCTGCATCGTTTTTATGTCTATATTTTTGATTGACTTCATTTTGTATATTGCTTCGTGCGTTACCTGTTGTTCTGTCTGTACAGCACTTTGGTTGGCCTTGCAGCTGTTTTAAATGCTCTATAAATAAAATGATATGGTATGGTATAGACTACACGCATGTCTTAAAGACATAAAAACCTGGATGACCCTTAATTTTCTCCTTTTGAACACAGACAAGACTGAGGTTGTGGTTTTTGGACCTGAGCAATTAGGAATTAATTTTTCATTCTTTCTCCCTCTTTAGATGGTATTAATCTGTCCTCCAGTTCTAATGTTAAAAATCTTGGTGTTATTTTTGATCAGGACATGTCTTTTATCCCCCACATTAAACACATTACTAGAACCGTCTTCTTCCACCTGCGTAATATCACTAAAATTAGAAACATCTCTTCTAAAAATGATCCAGAAAAACTGGTTCATGCATTTGTCACGTCTAGACTGGACTATTGCAATGGTTTATTATCTGGGTGTCCAAATACGTCTTTAAAACGTCTTCAGTTGATCCAAAATGTTGCTGCCAGAGTCCTAACTGGAGTCTTGGTCCTGCTACAGAGAGGGCCCTGTCACCTCTGCGCTTAAGACAAGTTCCTGGAACTGTGAGGAGCAATTGGTCCGCTGACCTCAGGGAACGTGGTGGGACATACGGTTGTAGCAGATCAGAGAGATGGCGGGGGGACTGTTCAGCGGTTTGTAGACATACATGAGTATTTTGAACTGGATTTGAAGGTGAACCGGTAGCCAGTGCAGTGAGGCCAAAACTGGTGTAATGTGCTCTCTTTTGCCTGTACTGGTTAAAAATCGGGCTGCTGCATTCTGGACCAGTTGTAGTCGTGCAATGGAGGTCTGACTGATACCAAACAGGAGTGAATTGCAGTAATCAAGCCTAGATGTAATGAATGCATGTATTACTGTCTCCAGGTTATTTTTGGACAATATGGGCTTCAATTTAGCCAGCCGCCTCAGTTGGAAGAAGCATGATTTAACAATCTTGTTTTAACTTAATAAGTTCCAGAAAGTGAGAGAGAGACACACAGAGAGAGAGAGAGAGAGAGAGAAACAGAGAGAGAGTGAAAGAGGTAAAGGAAGCCATCCATCGTTTAACAGGGGCAAAGGCCTCCGACTGAAGAAGTATATTGGATAAAAGATGAAATGTTTCAACAAAGAACTGTCCAGAGGGCCTGACTTAACCTTGTTAGATTAATCAGTTCCACCACTATCATTTCAAGAAAATATTATTTCTAGATTTTATTTTGCTTAAATGTCTATTCATCAAATGATTGGGTTGGCCCAAGATTATTCTCTGGTGGATGAGGCCTCCAAGCCACCCAGTGGCTCTATTATTGAGCCTTTTGGCCCCTATTGTTCCCTTCACTTGCCAGGATCAGTCACTCTGCGCAGCTCAGACAAGCAAACAAAAGAAAGAAAGAAATAAACAAATACCACTCTTCCTACACAGTGTAACTCTGACCCACTTAAATATTCCTCCATTATCTTTACCTGCTTCTTTCTTTTTGGATTGCGGGAGTAACTGGTGCAATCACTGTGTGAGAGGCGGGGTACACCCTGGACAGGTCTCCAGTCCATCACAGGGACACATAGAGGCAAATGAGACAAACAACCATTCACTCTCTCACTCACACCTAGGGACAATTTAGAGTTACCAATCAGTCTAACATGCATGTTTTTGGTCTGTGGGAGGAAACCGGAGTACCTGGAGAAAACCCACGCATGCACGGAGAGAACATGCAAACTCCACCCAGAATGGCCTCTGGTCGGGATTTGAACCGGTGACCATCTTGCTGAGAGGAAACAGCTCTACCAACGGATTCACTGTGCCACCTCACTCAAATATTTTGCACCAAAAACATTAAGGTTTACTTGCATTCCCTGTTTAATTCCTGTACAAATAAGTTCAAGTGCAGGTAGGTTTTATTGTCAATTCACTACATGTGGTACATGAAATGGTAAATGGACTGTACTTATATAGCACCTTTCTATCTTATCAAGACCCAAAGGGATGCTTTTTTCAAATAGGAAGCTGGTCCCAGCAGTTCTTCCTCTGATCTCATCCTCAAATAGTGTCTCCATTGAGTTTGTTGATTCCTATAAATATTTGGGTATCTTGGTCGACTCGCATCTCTCTTTTAAGCTCCATGTGGAAAACTTGGTAAAGAAACTCAAAGTTAAACTGGGTTTCTTTTTCAGAAACAGATCCTGTCTAACCCTGAATGCAAGGAAACTCCTTGTAACTGTGACTTTCCTTCCCTCCATTGATTACGGTGACATTATTTATATGAACGCTCCTACAAGAACCCTGCAGATGTTGGACGATGTCTATCATGGTGCACAAAGATTCATAACTGGCTGTGATTATCGTACCCACCACTGCACCCAGTATTCACTGGTTAACTGGACATCATTAACTTCACGCAGACTCTCTCACTGGTACATTTTCATCTTTAAATCACTTCTTGGTCTGCTGCCTTCATACATCTCCTCCTACATGTCTCTGCGTGAGTGCAGCTACAGCGTGCGCTCTCAGGACATTATTACCTGCAGTGTTCCCTCAGTGAGGACTGAACTAGGCAAAAGGGCCTTCTCCTTTTCCGCTCCTGTTTCATGGAATATCTTACAAAAAGATCTGAAGCTCTTGACCTTGACTTCTCTAAGTGGCTTTAAGAATCTGTTGGACTCCTGGCAGGGACCAATGCAGACATGTTCCTGTTTTTAGTTTTCTACATTTGCCTTAGAATCTAGCTGTTTTGTGTAACTTTTCTTTTTTTTTTTACTTTTCTTTTTCTTTTTTTAATTTGGCCATCCTATTTGTAAAAAAATTAAAATAATTGTATGGCTTTTTATAACTGTTTATTGTTGTCGTTGTTGTCCATTGTTGTCATCTTTCTTTGGTGAAATCAGGTCTCTCTTCCAGTGCTTTAGATCACATTCATACACCAATGGGACACACATCAATGAGGGAATGAGGGGTTCAGTGTCTTGCCCAGGGACCTTCAGCATGTGACTGCATGCTGATGGAATTGAATCACCAACTCTTGCATTGGAGGACGGCTGCGCTAACCACTCAGCCACAGCCGCCCATGAGGTGGAAAAAAATATGTACACAGGGTCATGTTACATCCAATAAAAGTATACATTGTAAAAGAAAAACTGTTATAAATCACTACTTATTAGTACTTATATAGCGGGGTACTTAGGGTACTTATATAGCGCCTTTCTATCTAATCAAGATACTCAAAGTGCTTTACACAACAATCTGTGCCTCATTTATCCATTCATACAGCACTCTACTAGATCTCTACAAAGATAATTGAACAAATCATTCTAAAGAGATTAATCAGAGCTTTATCACATTCATACACCGATGGGACACACATCAGAGGCAACGAGGGGTTCAGTGTCTTGCCCAGGGCACTTCAGCATGTGACTGCTGTTGGATTCAAACCCCCAACTTTTGCATTGGAGGACGACTGCTCTAACCATTCAGCCACAGCTGCCCCAGATCTTGTAAGATCTAAGATATGAACTAAGAACTATGCTAAACACTTACTAGTGCAAAAACAATGGACCGAACAACAGCAGCACGGACCTGAGTTTGTGTGAGCAGATGAGTATGAATGAACACAACAGCATGGAATAAATCAGCAGCATGAGATCAGCAGCATGGATAGTCAGCAGCACATATCAACAATCAAGTGTCATTACAGTGATTTTTTAATTTTTTTTCACAGTTATGATCCTGGTTAGGGATTTATGAGTCTAACACAGGGGACTGCAACCTTTGCAATCAAAAGAACCATTGTTGCCACTTTGCTTACTAATTGCAATGTGTCCGGAACCGCAAAGCCTGCTGCAACTGTGTGATGTCAGCTGGTGGCCCATGGACCACAACTTTGTTGGAGGTGGCTTTTCACGCCAGTGGGGGTGATATTATAAAACAAAATTTTTTACCTATTATTAACATTTATTGATGTTTTTACTTTTTAATACAAAAGAAAAGACCAGAGTTGTGTAAAAAAAGGAAAATGATATAATTTTTAACAATTTTATTAAAATCAAAACACTAAATTCTGCAGGCCAATGTGAGTTCTCTTAATTGTTGAAGAATTAAGTATCTTACTTAAACAACAAAGTCCATGCTCAATAATCCAGGAATACAATCCAACATCCTACTTAAAGCATAAAGTTAGACGGTATAAAATTAAACAAGTTTGTTGGATATCCAGTTACAGTTTGTAAAAAAAAAAAAAAAAAAACTTTTGTTTACTTTGTTTGTTTTTTGTGTTTTATTCTTAGTGTTGTCAGAGTTACTCACCATGTTCCTTCTTAGCAACTTGTCTTAAATATCCTGATGCATGCCCAATAATCCAGGTAGAAAAATCTACAAATGTTTTGTCTTTCATCCAAAAGACTTATTCCAATTAAGTCTTTCGGATGAAAGATGAAATGTTTCTACATTTATTTTATTTATTTATTTTTTTAACCCGCACACAGGACCTGGCTTAACATTTTTTAGATTGTCTTAAAGATATTCCAGAGCATTCTGGTGGTTTTGAAAGAGAAATCACGCCGAGAGACTGGAAGTCAACTTAACAAGGCCCAGGCCTCCCTTGCAAAAGAGATATGTGATCTTAATGGGATTTGCCTGGTTAAATAAAGGTTAATAAATGAAAACAAAGTGGCTAACAAACTGATAGCATGATGTAGTCCACTTTGTATGCCATGCATTTGTACTATCCTTCACATATTTGAAAATGACAGAAAATCTGCTATAACTAGCCATTTTCATTGTTGGCCATAATTGAAATAAAATTCAGTTTTATTTTAGTTTTGGTCAAAGCCTGAAGAAGCTACTGCAGAGGTACCAAAGAGCCACATGGGCCCCAGAGCCGCAGACTGCAGACCCCTGGTCTAACAGGTGCAAGGTAGAAGCTGTTCCTCAGTCTAGTGGTTCTACACTCAATGCTCCTCAACCTCCTTCCTGAGAAGAGCGGGGCAAAATGTGCATGTGCTGGGTGAGTGGGGTCTTTCATGATGCAGGTGGCCCTCTTCCTGCATCTGGAGGTGTAGATGTATGTGATGGTGGGGAGACTGACTCCAACATCTTCTGTGCAGCCTTCACCACTCTCTGCAAAGCTTTTCTTTCTGCAGCTGTGCAGCCTCCATGCCACACGTTGATGCTGGAGCACAGGATGCTCTCCACTGCACACCTGTAGAAGGAGGTGAGGACTGAGCTTCCCAGACCAGCTTGTCTCAGCCGCCTGACGAAGCAGAGTCTCAGATGTGCCTTCTTGATCAGGCTGGTGGTGGTGTTGCCCCAGCTAGCCAGTTAAGCTACGTAGTGTATACATTAATGCTGAATGCTAGTTCTGCTTTGTTTTAAATGTATATATAGCTATGTTGCCACTTCTGGTTACATAAGCTAAGTCTTTGCTTGTTATGATCAGTTAAAACTAAACTGATTTTATACAAAGCCTTTTTTAGGTGGTGTAATATAAAGCAGAGTGCTATGTCTATGCGCTATGCCTAAAAAACAAAACAAAAACATAACAAAAAAAATTATAACTGTTTATTGTTGTTGCTGTTGTCCATTGTTGTCATCTTTCTTTGTTAAATCAGGTCTCTCTTGTAAATGAGTCCTCGAGGCTCAATGGGATTACCTGTCTAAATAAAGGTTGAATGAAAAAATGTCTGTAGCATCTTAGCTAGAACATATTTATTGTGCTCCGCTAGCTTAGCACTACTTCTTGTTGTGCTATGCTCTCTAAAATAGTTATTGAATCAAGTATTTACTTATGTAGGTAAATGTAGATGTTTAAAAACCTGTTAAAATGCACTACAGTGCAGGAAATTGCATCTACTTTATTCCAAAATTTCTGGGGAGGACCCCCTGATTCCCCACACCAGTGTGTCCCCACACTTGACAATTGCTTCTAATGCCAATGGCCACTGCATTGTTCAAGCCAAGAGAAACTACCTACTGGCTGCTCTGCACGTTGGCTTCAAACTATGGAATGGATTTCCTGAACAGAAGCGTGTCTTATGAAACTCAGAGTAATAAGACCCGCCTCACATTCAGGAAATCCATTTCATAGTTTGCAGCCAGCTACAACGTGCAGTAGCACTGTGGCTAACGGCTAGACAACTTTTCATCGCAACATGTCCGCTGTGTGGAAGTATTTTACACTAAACACCACAAAACAAGACAGCAACGTGCAATGTCTGCAGAGCCATAGCACCACATTAAACCGCGGTAAAGTTACTTTTATGTTGGACATTCGAGCTCCAGGGCTTCCAGCGCTACTCTCGCTCATTCCGAAACAAGCAGCCCGACCCCGGCCAGCCGCGCCCAATCTGCCCCGTTCAGTCTGCCTGTCTCTGGGGGGGGGGACAGAATGAGCGCGGCTGACCAAAATCAGACTGCCTGCTTTGGACTAAACGAGAAGAACACACCACTGAAGCCACGGAGCTCAAATGTTTACCATGAAGTTGCTAAACTTCATCATAATTAATGACCAACCATTATCAGCTGTAGAAAACAAAGAATTTCACAGCTTGATACAGTTTACCCTGCAGGAGATATTTATCAGTACAACAGCAGACAATCATTAAAAAAAACAAAAAAAAAACATATGAATTAAAAATTAAAAGAAAATTAACAAAGCAAAAGCAGCTACATTATAAAGTGATGTAAAATACTACTTTGTAAAAACAGGAACATGTCTGCGCTGGTTTATGCCATGAACTTAGCAGATGTTTAAAGCCATATATATATTTTTATTTTATTTAATTCATTCATTTAAAAGAAACAAAATAAACAAAACCATCAAAAAAAAAAAAACATTGAATGAAAAGAGTGCAGAAAGAAGAAAAAAAATCTTATAATGTCTGCCCCTTATTAAAAAAAAAAAATAAAACAATTTAAACAAACAGTCACTTAAATTAATCACTTTAATATCCACTTCAAAGCTAGGAATAAAAAAAAAGTTTTGTGTTAGAATTTAATTCTAACTTTGAAATGTATCCAACATTAATAAAACTTACTTACCTTTTTGGACATGCATGCTTATGTTTCCTCATATAAAATCCATAATGATGATGATATCGTAAAAGTATCAGTATCGGCCGATATCCGCATCTGGGGATCGGGATTTGATCGAAAGTAACATCCCTAGGTACAACCGACCCTGGTAGTGGGGTAAGTTGTAACAAAGGAAAACGGTGTATTTGACATCAACTCACGAGGTCTGTGACTGTGATAATCTTGCAGAGGTTTTGTTGGTGCCATTTGTTGAAAACAAGTGTTTGTAGTTTGTATAAAAGTTTGAGCACTCTAACTCAAAATGTCAATGTTACAGGTGCTGAAGCAAAAAGTACAATTGTACCCAGCCTCTGCTACTTTAAAGTTTGGGGTTGTAATGCGACTGAAAGCGGAGTTGAAGGAGTAGGCTACTGTATAAAGACTTTTTCCAGACACTGTATGCACATGTATTATGAATGACACGATCCAGCCAGATCAGCTAGGAGAATAGTGTGTTGATCCAGTAAAGATTCGTCCTGACACTGCGTGTCTGCCACCAACCCAAAGTCTGGTTCTGGTGCTTGTTTTTTTTTTTTTTTGACCCACCAGGCCCATTTTACCCTCTGCAGTAGTCTATGGATGTGTGCATTGGTTTGTGTGTTCGTCTCCACATTTCTGTGGGAGTGTGTGTGTCCACACACAGACAGCTTCATGTAATATTCAGCAGACCTCCAGACCTCCTGGGTGCCACTGGCCTGTCGCGTGACGGGATGGAGGTGTATGCCCCCATCTCACCTGCTGACTAGCAAAGTAAAGCTGGAAACATAACCTTTTTTCTTGTCCCGCCATCTCCTCTTCATCTTCCTCGCTCTTTCCGTCAACCCAGCCCCCCACTCAGCTGCACTGTCATTGCTCCTGTTTGTTTCCTGCTGTTGCCCTGCCACCCATATGGTCACTTTTTCTCGTCCTCTATGCCAGTCCTCAGATTATCCCCGTCCGTTTTCCCCTCCTCTGCAGCTCCATGACACAACCCTTCCTCTTCTACACCCCTCACTTCTCGATGCCTCTCTTAGCCTTGTGGCCTTGTGTCCGCCTGTTTGCTTTAAGAATTATCCCCTTCCTCCCTCCAACTCCTTTACTTGATCTTGTGGGAAATAACACAGTTGCAGTCTGCTGCCATTCTGTTCACAGATCAAAGGGTTGAAATTGAAACTGGCTGACCGAATAAAAGAGGTAAAAAGTAAAAAATAAAATAAAATAAAACTGGGTTCCTGTGGTGTTGTTCACCTTTGCATCATCCCCTTTCTTCCTGCTAAGAAGGGCGTGGGATTCTGCAGTCTGCACATCTGTATGAGTGTGTGCAAGTAAAAAAAAAAGACTTTAAAGTCATTCAGCTTCAGTACTCCCCCTGGTGCACGGGGCCACAGGGACACGACAGAGAGCATTCATCAATTAGCTGCAGCAGGAAGCAACAAGTATTCCACACAGATGCATTTGTCCCCAACATCTGCTCAGACCAAACCCCAAAACTAATTATGGGATATTTATTCCTATATTATCTATTTAAGAGTAATTACCTTACATGATTGCACAAAAAAAACATTTCAGTTCAAGTTCTGGATTTAAATTAAAAGCCTGCATTATTTGACATGGGAGTCAATTATATCCAGTTCAGTTTGTATATATAGCACCAAATCACAACAGAAGTTGTCAAAGGACACTGAACAAAAACATTCACATACCGCATTTTCCGCCGTACATGTCGCACCGCCCTATAAGTCGCATCAGTCCAAATATGTCTAATAAAGTGGAAAAATCCATAAATACTTAGCTTGGCTGTATATGTCATATCTATTATAACCGCTGACGCATCGCGTTTGTTACACGTCATCGCTGATAACCCGGAAATGTGGGCCGAACTCAGAAATGTGGGCCGGAGTTGTGCCAAAAATTGATGGGCTGCCAAATAGCGGCTGCGGGACCATGCACTTGAGGACTTTAACAACAGTTTAACAAGATTAACACTTAATAACAATTATTTGTTTGCTCGAAATGATATTAAACATGTGTGTCAGTCTAACGTTTCCTTAATAAGTGCACTTTGATGGTCAAATCAGCTGCATTTCAAAAGCTGATACGCAGAAACGTGAACGTGCAGAGGGCGACTCGCTGTCCATTTTTTTGAAATTTAACAAGAAAACCACCTAAAAACAATTATTTGTTTGCTCGACATTATAGCAAAGATGTGTCTGAGTCTAATTTTTCCTTAATAAATGCACTTCTGTGGGGAAATTTGTTGCATTTCACCGAGGTGGTGCAGCAAAATGAAGCTGATCTGACGGTTGCTCCAGGCGAGCTGGACAGAGGTGGCATGCTATGGCAAGCCAGTTGTGTCATTAATAGCCACTTTTACCTATTACATGACACAATGGCATACTCGAGTGCCATCTAGTGGCTGAAAATGTAGTGTTCAATATTTTCAGTCAGAATGAATGAAAATGATCATATCTCAGCCAAAAATTGGTTTATAAATATGGGAGGAAAAAATCCAAAAATACGTTGCTTCAGCAGATAAATTGCAGGGCATGCAAATTATGCAAAAAAAAACGTGACTTATAAGCCAAAAATATGATACATAAAAAAGCCACTTAGTAAAGTTCTGTATCTAAGGAAGCCAGCAGACTCATTGAATGTTCACTTCGTTGCAATCTCTCATTTTGAACAAGCACAAAGGAAAGAGTGGAAAGTGAAAACTCCCTTTTAACAGGAAGAAACCTCCAACAGAACCAGGCTCAGGACAAGCAGCCATCTGCGTTATACGTTTTCTTCATCATTTGATGTATTTGCACTCATTGTGTCTACTTTTATTGTTTAGTTAAATGTGTGGTTTTGTTTCTTGTTCAGATTCTTCTTTTTTTTTTAGCTTTGATTTAAAGTTTAATTCTTGTTTTGTGATTTGTAAATCTGTGGGTTAGAATAAAGTTGAACCAAAGGCTGTATCACTTCTTTAAACAAGTTTGAGGGAAATATTCCTGAGATCCTATAATTTTTTTTGTCTTTTAATGATTTTTCAGCTGAGTTAACTTTAACAGATTATTTAATAGTCGTTAAAGTGAAAACAGGATTTCATGATAAAGCTGGTACCATTTATTTATTTTTTAATCTTCACTGATAAAAAGAAATACATTACATAAAAAGTTTTAAAAATCGTTTCCACCCTCCATTCGCCAGACCCATCTGCCGGGATCGGGGTTCGGCCTTCATGATACGCAAGGCTGGTGTCCAGGCAACAGCCTTCTACGAGTTAGCAGTTCATATGATCCTCCGCGGTGACCAGCGGAGCTCGGAGCCTGCAGAGCATGCAAAGCTGGGATCCCGAGCCCAAAGTCGGCATTAGACCATGGTCTTGTCATTATTTTAAAAAAAATCTTTAAAATAGGTCCAGCTGCTGGTCTGAGTTCTGAGAAATTGCGGATCAATGTTTTGAAAAGTTTCTGAATTCAATTCAATTCATTTTATTTATAAAGCTCCAATTGTCTCAGGGCACTTTACAGGAACATTCACATACATAAAAGCCAATTAGTAAAGATCTAGTGACTCCACCCCCTGACCAATCAGTGACCAACAGTGTTCTGACGTCATGTTTTGGTACCTGCTCGGCCCAGTTGGTACTACAGAGAAAAGGGTTCTGAAAAAAGGGACCGGTTCTACGTATCGTTACTAATGGAAAACCCTTGGAACTGTGCTGAGTCAAGTCGAGTCTTGCTGTACCTTTACTAATGGAAAAGGGTTATAAGCCTATAGCAGCAAAATTGAGAGGTAGCTCAGGAAACCCAAGCCAATCCTAACTATAGGATTTATCAAAAAATTAAAGTTTTAATCCCAGTCTTAAAACTGGACAATGTGTCAGCCTCACGGACAGAAACTGGAAGTTGGTTCCACAAGAGAGGAGCCTGATAACTGAAAGGTCTGCCTCCCATTCTGCTCTTGGAAACTCTAGGAACCACAATTAAATCTGCAGTCTGAGAGTGAAGTGCTCTGTTAGGAAAATATGGAACAAAATAAGATCTGTAATATAAGATGGAGCTAGGTTGTTGAGAGCTTTGTAGGTTAGAAATAATTCTATTCTGAATTTGACAGGGAGCCACTGGAGAGAAGCTAAAATTGGAGAGATATGATTTTTCCTATCATTCATTCATTCAACCTTTATTTCTACAGGTAAATCCCATTGAGCCTCGAGGACTCATTTACAAGAGAGACCTGATTTCAACAAAGACCTCACTGAGGGAACACCGTAATTCTTTTAATCAAACCTTGAAAATAGCATTTTGCTCAGTATTGGACAAGATGTCATGCTCAAAGTATGTGTTGTGAATGACTCTCAGCTACTACCACACCGAGTTTTAACTAAACATCTGCAATATCTACTGAGTCAGGTCTAGTTCTTTTTATTGACTAATTTTGATAAGCTGCAAGGGGCCATCCTAAATTCGAGTAACTCTAAAATATATCAGTTGTATTGCTTTCTTAAAGTTTCATTGGAATCCACATTGTGATTAATGAGATCTTTTTCTAACGGAAAATAGCAGATATTATTGAAAAATCTTGTGCGTGTGTTGTGACTCCATCTACCACAGCACTACATTTGAGTTCAAGACTTGTAAAACTGACTGAATTAAAGACGCTCTACACTCATCTCCAGGCCAGCGGTCACTCTTTCAGGGATGAAGATGTTCACATCCTGGATAGAGAGGAACGATGGTTTGAGAGAGGAGTAAAGGAGGCCATCTTTGTGAAAAGAAATCATCCATCATTAAACAGGGGTGGAGGCCTACGTGTTCAATTGTCCCCCTCTTACAATGCTGTGATTGCTAGTATCACTCAGCCCCCTGTGAATAATAAACAGCCATCAGTGTGCTAATGACCCATTGTTATGCTGATGGTCCTTCTTGAGCATGTGATCAGCTGGTTTTGGTTGTCAGCAGCAAAACTGGTTGATCCACTCTGAGAAGGTGCTATTTAAGAGACTGAGCTGAATACAGCACCTCAGACTGAGGAAGTCTCTCGGACGAGAGACGAAACGTTTCTACATTTTTTGTTGTTTTGCTTTGTTTTGGGTTTTTTTGAATGGCCAGAGGACCAGATTTAACTTTTTTAGATTTTTCTACCTGGATTATTGAGCATGCATCAGGATATTTGTCTTTATAGAGAAATAAAAAACATCACCACTAGACTTTTTTACTTGTGTTCAACACTACTCATCTAAATGATGTTTCTCACGAAGATTGAGGACAATAAGGTGTGGGGTTTTAAAGACATTTCAACTTTAATGCACCTGAACACACAGCGTCTCTTACACCTGCAGTGTCTTACAGCGTCAGTTACTGCTGAGATAAGATGCTACAGACGTAGCGCTCCTCTCAAACATCCTCCTAACATGAATATATGTTTATGATCAACCCCCTGGTCAACCACTGCCCGCACTAAGCTGCTAAACTGGCAAGCGAGTAACACAGAAGTGTCTCCATCTCCTCCCCCTGTGTGCATTTTCTGCCGAGGCAGGAGACTCAGCAGCTGCTGCCTGCACAGTTTCTGCTCTGTGTTAAAGTTGGAGGTAACCAGGAAAACCTGGAGTGGAGTTTTAGTAGCTTGAGTATTCTATTGATCAAGTGGAATGGATTCATTCACGAAGAAAGAGAAACTGCGCCGCCTGAACTAATGTTTCATAGTAAAAGTGGGGGGGGTCCAAATGAAAATTTTTTTTTAATGTGGGGGCGACTTGTCCCCTTCACATATAATGGTTGTGACGCCTATGGTTGTAGTGAAAGATCTATAGATTACTTTCTGTGAGCTTAATTAAAATCTATGCAGTGATTCATGAGATATTTTGCTAACAGACACTCGGACACACACAGACTTGAACAGAAATGTCCTCTTTCGGCTTTGGGCAGGGAACAATAATCAAAGTTTGTAAAACAGCAACATTTTTTTTCATATCTGATCCTTGTTTAAACCCAACTATATATTTTGCAGAGTGAGTAGCTATCAATGAGTTCTCTGTATTTAAAGATGCATTACTCTAAGTACATACTGCAACCTCCACTTGACCTCAACATCCAACGGACCAAGTTGTCTGTGATGTGACCCTGACTTTGCAAGTTTGATGTTTACAGTTCTGTTTCCACAGTCCATGTCTCATGTGGCAGACAGAAAATGAAGCTTTTTTTACAACCTGTGGAAAACACAACAACTTCCAAATGATTAATGAAGGGCACTAAGCGGCCTGGCTTGAAGCCTGCTGAAAACAATATTTCTTCTCGCCCTCATTTTTCATACAGCTGCAGCTTCAGAGGCCTGTTCCTGTTAGTGAGCAGTAAAATCTGCAAAGTTTCTGTAGGGAAGTGAGTGAACCAGAATCAACTGCTTCACTTCTTTTTTAACTTCATTCAGTATGTCAGTAGATAAAGGCAAAGACATTAAAGAATCCTTATTACAATTAGGAAAGTTTATTTTATTTTTTCATTTTGATTTTTGATTCTGTGTTCCTCTGTTAGCTATGGAAACCCCCAAAACGTCATCAAGCAAGTTGAGAAAAGTGTACTATGGCCCTGGTTGTGGTACATTGTACTTTGTAGTAAAATTCCATCCATATATCCATTGTCTTTACCAAGTTCCTCCTTTTCAGGTCAGGGGGGGTCACTGGTACCCATCCATCCATTATCTTTACCCGTTTATTCCATTTTGGGTCACGGGGGTCACTGGTACCCATATTCAACAATTTCTTGTGTGATCAATAAAGTTCTATCTTATCTTATCTTATCCAGATATCACTATGTGAGAGGCAGGGGACATCCTGGACAGGTCTCCAGTCCATCACAGGGACACAAATGCCCCTTTTTCACTGTCACAGCGCTGGTCGAATATTTCTGGCTTGACCCGTGTTTGAGGTCTTTTCCATTAGTATTTTGGACCGGCTCACCTCCAATATTCTGGCCCTGCTTCTCAAGGGGTCTAAGCGAGCCAAGCCGTGACGTCAGAAACACTGTCGGTCACTGATTGGTCAGGGGGAGGAGTCTGTGGAGTCTTTCCAAACAACCCGATTCGCCATTTTTCTCTACCACCTGCCATTAGCAATAATTCGAGGAGCGTATCTTGTACTTATTTTGAAGATATAAATAAAACCAATAATATCAAAGCCGTGGTCAAATGCAGAAGTGCAGGCATTGTTGTGCTTGGTGGCCGATAAAAAAAAATCAAAGCGAGCTAGATGGAGCGATTGGAGGGTGGTTTGGACACGGCCACTGCTCTGCTTGAATCAATTATAGAAGATGGTGAGTGTTTTCTAACTATAAACATATTTTAAGTTACTCATCCCATCGATTCTGAACATATTTTTAACTAACTAAAGAGGCTGACACCATAATAGGACAACATCGGTGCTACGATGCTAAGCTAATTTGCATAAATGCTGTCAGGTGATGTGCATTTCAGGTGAGGTATGAAGTCAATTCTCATGACCTAAAATAAGGTTGAGAGCAGTATAAACCACAGATCCCTGGGTATGTGTTCTGAAAAAGCAAGAAAGGTTTATTTACTGAAACAAATCTATAATAGTATGTAACAGTGTGTGAAATCTTTCTAATATACTATGTGTTAAGAGTGTGAAATCTTATGAATTAAGACTTAATCAATGTTGAAGACATTATAGAGATTAAATTAAGAGATTATTGGGAAATCTTATATTGAAAGTGAATTAACTTTAAATGATTAAGAATAAATGAATTAGTTACTGACTGCTGAACTCTGCTGCTCTATAAAAGTCTGCAACAAACTCTATCCGGCTCGAAGGACCAAAGTGTTGGAGAAAAATATTTTCTCTTAACACATTTTTAAAAAAGAACCATACTCAATGGCAAAGAAGATTTTTCACCAGCATTTTACTTGCAAGGACTCATTCTGTGACATGTTTCATGCATTGTGTATCTGTGTATGTAAACTATCTTGAATGAGTCCTTGCTAATAAAATGCTGGTTAAAAATATTATCTTGTCTTCTTGTGCAGTTCTTTTATTTAAGTAAGTTAAGAGAGAATTTTTTTTTTTCCACTTTGGAACCTAATTTCAAAACATAGTGTTTCTATGTGGGGGCAAGGATACTGACTTTAATATTGGATGTTACAATCCATCCATCTTGGCGTGCCTCTGCTTTTTTTCTGTAAATAATAAAAGGATAATGTGTTTAAATAAGAAAAATGTTACATGTTATGTTGTGAGCTGTCTGTATTTTACTGTATATCTTCTTGAGAGTGTTTTCTGTGAGCCTAAAAGATCCCCCTCTGTAACAGATACCAGTTTTGTCAATGCACATGTGTATGTGGGGTCAGTACACAAAGTCCATTTGTGATTGGTTAACTTCACAAGTGAGTCTCACCTGTTTGCTCAGCTTTGACAGGTGACAATGTCATAGAAAAAAGCTCCTAGAAATTCCAAAGAGTGAACAGCTGGGTGCTGAAGTGATTATTGGTATTTGCTGTTCTGCTCTGTTCTGTGTGCTTTATTGAAAGATCTGAGTTGTTTACAGCTATTATGTTCGTGCCAATTCTGCAAAGTATGGGAGCTGATGATTCGACAATTTTGATAATGCTACCATTATATTCTAATCAGCCACACCATCTGGATGCGCGTTAAACAGAAATTTACGACCACCTACAGAGCAGCATCTCTGTGATGCTGCGCGGCGTTCTTGGCCTGCGTACAACTAGACACCCCCCCCCCCACACACACACACACACACACACACACACTTTTTGAAACAACAGTGAGGAAGAAAAGAGCAAACACTGTGTAATATCCAAACAGCTGCAGTTGCTGGTGTAAAATCAGAGCAGACGAGGATGGGCGGAACGTGTCAAGTGTAGAGGGAGTTTCAAGTCAAGTGGGTAATATTCTCACCAACCAGGCACTGGTGTGTTTATGTGTGTGTAGAAGTGCCGGGCCAGGTTTAGTGGATTCTTGAGGAGAGTGTGTGTGTGTGGGTGTGGGGGGGCAGTGCTTTTGAACATCTGGGCATCTTTTTTGAAGTACTCAGGTGGATAGTACTGCAACAGCTGCACCACTTCCATTCTTGCTGCTTGGAAAAGATCAAGGGAGCTTGACTGACACCCCCCCCCCCCCCCCCCACACCAACACTTTCCATGCATCGTTTCTTGGTTGTATTGTACAAACACCAGAACCGTCTGCTCTGCGGTCCAAACAACTGAGCAGATTGATGCTCTCCGCAGATAAAATCTAGGCTGACACTTTGAAGGGGCCATACAGTCAGCCATACTGGAAGTTCAACATTTTTGCACAAATTATTAAAGCCGTACTACTCTACTACTGCTCGTGAAGTAACGTCTGTCATCTGCGGATGTGGACAAACTGCAGCTATGACCTCGTGAAAACTTAGCTCCATACAATGTATCTGTAAGACTGACTGAGCTAAAGCACTTTTTGTGTTAGCTAAGGCCGATTAGCTTTGGTAGCCATCTTTAATTAGTTTGACTGCAAAAGTTATTCAGATATAGATGCACATTCAGGGATTACATTTTAGTCAATGGTGAAAACCTGTGCAGTGGTTCATGGGATATTTTGCTAACTGACAGACTCATTTGACTGTAGAGTTAAAGCCATGGCAATATGGTAATAAGCCATGGATCAGTGGTTAGGACTGTTGCCTCACAGCAAGAAGGTCCTGGGTCCAATCCCCAGTTGGACCTGGGGTTTTTCTGTGTGGAGTTTGCATGTTCTTCTTGTGTTTGTGTGGGTTTTCTCAAGGTACTCCAATTTCCTCCCACAGACCAAAAACATGCATGTTAATCTGCCTTCAGGCCCAGGCCTCCGTGCAAAAGAGTTCTGTGATCTCAGTGGGATTTGCCTGGTTCAATAAAGGTTAATAATTATAGTAATATGTCAGGCAGTGTGTTTGTGTGCAGAGTTTATGTTATGGATCGATCTCAACTGTAACCACACCACAGTTTTGATGAATATTTGTAAAATTGGTTGAGTTATAGCTATTTCTGTTAATCATTCAAGTTAATCAATTTTAGATGTTCATCCGTTGTATATTTTCTGAGCGTTTCAGTAAAATCCAGATGGATGTTCGTCAGCTACTTTGCCAACAGACACACAAACACACACGTAGTCTGCTGACCAAAACAGCTCCAACTCATTTCTTAACATAAGATGAACTCTGGCGAAAAATTTGGTTTAAAAGGTGGCGGGCGAAATGCTTTCTAGTAATGCTAATAATAATTACTGGATGTGGCAGGGCCATTCAACTAAAGTGCTTAGGAGGGCACATGTACTGAAAACAAGACATCCATTATTGTACCGATTAAAATCTAGTTTTATTTTAAATTAACTCATTGGTAGACCGGATTGAGCTGACGGGCCATCAGTTCAACAGCCCTGGTATATAGATACCTGTGTAGAGCCACTGCAACAGAAACAAAGATCAAACATGAGCCCGCCTGATGAAATAACGATGAAACCTTACACCTTGGCAAACTCATTTAGGGCTAGTGTAAAAAAGAGTGGGGTGCAGGCGTGCATGTGTGTGTGTGTGTGTGTGTGTGTGTGTGTGTGTGTTCAAGAAATCATGTAGCCCTTGTTCTTTGGAAATTCCCGAAGCATTTCTCTCCATCTCCCACAAACTGTTGCCCTCTCTCCTCTAATCTAATTTACCAATAAGGCGTTGTAATTACACCCTTAGATCTGCTCCAGTGGGCATAATGGTTTCTGTCCTCTGCTCGAGCGGCGCAGATAAAACCACTGCCCCGTCGCTCCCAATGAAGACGGAGCAAAGACACGGACACAAAGCAGCTGTTTCACACAGATTTGTCCTGAAAACCACTGACATGTGCTTCAGGTAATTTGGGCTGAGACTAACGACAGCGCTAATATGTAGAACATAAAATCTTACAAATGGTGCTGAGGAACCAGGTCTGCGTTTTAGAGCACACACAGCTGACTCATAAAATCTGCATCTTGGATGTTATTGACGTTTGGCTCCTCTCTCTTGTTTTAAAGCCTCCGGTGATCCTCTGTGCACCCGGCGTGTCGAACGCAGCATCACATGTTGGGCGTGTCGTAACGAGCCCTGCAGCTTTGGACTTTTTACTGCGTGCTCGCTCGCTCCTCTGTTCCAGTCACAGCAGGCTGTGGACCTTTGTGTTCTTGCTGATTTGATGTTTAACTAACCAGTTCGTCCTGATCCTGACTGTTCCCAGACACTTTTACTTTCTGAGCAAAAGCAAAACAAAGAAGTGATTTAAGGCCCAACATTATTGTTTGAATGTTTATGAAGCGTTCACTCTGTTGTGATCCATTTTTTCTTCTGTATGTTTTTTTTTCTACTCGTCCCATAGTTTTCATCTATTTCAACAAATCATAAATCAGAATGTCTCAGCTCTTTCGGGACAATCCTGCTATGACTTTTGGTGCTGGTGCAACCTAAACTTTTTGAAATATTTAGCTTTTTCTACAATTTTGTTTCTCATAGAAAATGAATTGATCTCATTTTACATCCTTTAAATCTTTACATGTGTTTACAGCCTTTTACTCTCCTTTCACATTTTGTTCTGCTTCAGCTTCTTTCAGCTTCCTTGTGCAAATTTAAACATTTTTCAGCTTTTTTCAGCTGTTTTCTTCTCCTTTCAGATTATTTCTACTAACTACAACATTTTTGTGCATCTTCTATTTTCTTTCTGCTAATTCCAGCTTAGTTCTGCAAGTTTCAGCTTTGTATACTATTTCAGCTACTATGTAACTGTTTTATGCTAAATTCAACTTTTTTCAGCCCAAACCAGCAAAACTTTGCTCTCTTCACTTCCTTCTTGTAATTTCAGCTTATTTCTGCCTTTTTAGCTCTTTTTCAGCATTTGCTGCTAATTTCAACTTTTCCAGATAATTTCCACTTTTTTGTCCTAATGTCTGTTTCTTTCAGCAAAACTGTTCTCTCTGCTTTCTTCTGCTAATTTAAGTTTGTTCTACATTTCAGCTACTTTTTTTTGTGTGCATATTTAGCTAATTTCAGCTGTTTTCGGATAAATTCAAGTTTTTTGTGGTAATTTTTGCTACTATCAGCCTAATTAACTTGTTTCTGCTAATTTCAGCTTGTTATGCTCCTTTCAGCTTTTTTTCTGCTAGTTTCAGCTTTTTCTGCTATTTCAAATACTTTTTAGCTGTTTTGTGCCAAATTTAGCCTTTTCATCTAATTCCACATGTTTTAGCTCATTTCAGCTCTTTCCACTTCCTTCTGGTAGTTTAAGTATCTTTCTGAATTGTCAGCTAGTTTTCAGCCTTTTAGTTGCTGTTGCTAATTTCAGCTTTTTTAGTTTGTTTCCTAATTGTTGCTTATTCTTCCATTTCAGCTTACATCTCAGTATGTTTTAAGCTAATTTCAGCTGTTTTTAGCAAGTTCTTCAGCAATATACATTCACACTGCATTTTTACATGAAATGCACTTTAGTTTAAAAGATGTGTTCAGGAGGACTCTAAGCTGCTTCCACACTAAATGTTTGCGCAGAACATTTGACTAAGTTGGAGCCATTTTTATGTTGGATAAGGTCGCTTAGCTGTGGCAGCCATCCTGAAGTCAGTTGACTCCAAAAGTTCATAAATCAACTTTTTATTGTCTTTTAGGAAAAAGTCAGTCAAACATTTATTTTTGTCTGCGCTTTTATGTATTATTTTATTTTAGTGCAGTCGATAAACATGATGTTTTCCGTCAAAGCCTAAAAATCGTTCTACTTTTTAAAGTTTTGTCAGAATAATTTCAGATGCTTTCATAACCTCACAGTAACTTTACTTTCATGTTTCTTAGGGGTAACATCGACCACCCTAAAATACACTAAATACAACTTTTAATCCCATATTTATCATAGCCTCAAATAATGCATTCCTCTCAGTAAATGCTTTTTCTTTTTCTTTTAGTTACTAAACTTTCAATTATTGTATTATCCCACTAGACGGTGCTCTGCTTTTTGTTTGAGTCAGAAAACATCCACTGGGACGCAGTTCCACAATGGAAAAGATACGTCTTCCCCAACCTCTGAACTCATCTGACAAAACATGTTTTAGTTTGTTTATAAAAAGCACAAATTCACTTGTAATGTGCACAGGTAAATGCTTGGCAATAAAAAGCTGTTTTACATGGCTGCAGAATGAAACACTCCGTGGCGGACTACCGTTGATTTATCCGAAGGGAAGTCATTAGCAGGGCTAGCGTGCACCTGCAGCTTGCTCATATATCCAGGTCGCTACAGAAAAAAACAATTTAAAACATAGCACTTGTATCACAGGCAGAGGTTAAAAACGATAAAGAAAATAATATAAAAAAAATTAAAATGATTAGAAAAATACCTCCATGTTTGAAGACATGAGACACGACTAAGTTAGACTGAAAACAAGGTCCAGTTTCCAGATATGATCCAGTGTCTTGCCCAGGGACACGTCAGCATGTGACTGCTGGTGGATTCAAACCACCAACTTTTGGATTGGAGGATGACTGCTCTAACCACTCAGCCTCCAGACTGGATTTTTTTTTCAATTGTTAACAAATAATTTTGGGCATACTAATGCTAAATATCATAGCTTTTATTTAAAGCTGTAAAATATACATTTGGTGAATTAAAAAAAAAAATGTGGAGGTTTTTAATTTTTTTTAAAAGAAAGTCCCTTAAAGAGTTGAAATAAAATAAAATAAAACAAAAAGTCATTTAAATTTGATATTTTTATTTCAGGTTGACATAGTTCCAAAAGACTGACTAGCTTTTTGTGGAAAATCAATATATAAAAAAAATATTTTTAGTCAGTTAAATAAGGTGTTTGATTTTTCCCATAAGGAACATGACTGGTCACAAAGTTAAAGGACAGTACAAGTATACTGAATGACTTCTTCTGGAGAGTTTTATTAATTGTCCAGTGGTTCATGAAATATTTTGCCAACAGATAGTCTTTATATTCAGCCTACACAGATCCACAAGCCGTAAGAATTCAATGGCTTGATCTCGTCTCTGTGTGGGACTTTGGAGTGACTGCTCAGCTGTTATCAGATGAAGAGGTGAACAGACGGAGCCTGGCCTGTTCCTCGGTCTAACCTCTGAGGGACGAGCATGAAAGAGATTAGGATGCAGCATGGAAGTGTTTGTTAAAGGTCACGCAGCAGCCATGACGAGCTTATCCAGGCTCTCACGGTAAATGTTTGTCTGTTTAGTGACAGTTTAGAGGTTCACCTTCAGGTACTACAAAGGCCTTAAACACTCCAGTGGTTTAAGAATAACCAGTTAAAGGTGTTGTAATGGTCCAGTCAAAGTCCAGACTTCAATCTACCTGAGAATCTTTAGTTTGATTTAAAGATTACAGTAGTCCCTTGTTTATCGTGGGGAATCTGTACCCTGAAGACCCTGAAGACCCTAAAGACACGCGATAAGTGAAAAAACGCAAAGTAGGAATAGTACTACAAGTAGTAAGTAGTTGTTTATATATATATATAT
>NC_056514.1:7194596-7220940 GCF_014905685.2 Nematolebias whitei
TATATATATAAAGGCATTTAAACCCTTCCAATACTCTTGTAAGATTCAAAACTATATTTCCAAGCTCTAAATGCTAAAACAGCACAGGATGTCATGATTTCAGCTCCCTGCCTCCTCTGCTCTTTGCCACCTGCAAGCGCTCTTGGCCACGCCCACTTCACTCTGCACTGTGAACAGCTGATCAGCTGTTTAACTGCAGCAGGAAGTTTATTCCTGCAGCAGTAAGGGCTGCACAAAGCTGCAGGAACATCTTTTTCTGCTGCTCTGGACTGCACAAATGTGCAGTAGGTGCTAAATAATTCTAAATAATTTATTTTAAATCAAAATTTCATGCCGATCATGCGGCTCATCCATCAATCAGCCAATTGTGTGTCGTGTCCAATCTTATTTTGAAAAACCACCATAGAGCGAATCCGTGATAAACAAACGGCGAAGTAGTGAGGGACTACTGTATTGGGCACAAGCAGCACCCACCCAACCTGAAGGGCTGTAGCAGTTTGGTCATGAGGATTAAACAATAAGACGGGTGGTTTAATGGACTAGGATTATTTATTTTATTTATTTATTTTATTACTCTTTATTTAACCAAGCCAACCTCACTGAAATCTCTGATCTCTTTTGCAAGGGAGGCCGGGGCCTGAAGGCAGCCTAACATGCATGTTTTTGGACTGTGGGAAGAAACCGGAGAAAACCCACGCAAACGCAAGGACATGCTAACTCCATACAGAAAGATTCAAAGTCAAAGTCTAATTTATTTATAAAGCACATTTAAAACAGCAGCTGTTAACAAAGTGCTTAACAATAAGATCAAAAAGAGCCTAGAGCCAAACCTGGAATTGAACCCAGGACCTTTTTGATGTGAGGCATAAATCTGTGGTTCTGTGCCAACCATGGAGACGAGCCTGAGGAGACCTGATGCATGAACTGCTGCAAAAGACCACGACAAAACCTTTTTGACATGAGTTATTAGTTCTAGTTTCACTTTCAAAATAGAGAACACGTCATGTGAGAATTGAATGCATTTGTAATTCACTGCAAAGGGCTCTCTACACATGTTCAGAACGTTATCTTTTGGGCCATGATTATCCAAATCTAAAAATATTATAATAAATAACATTAGTTCTGGGTTCATGGCAATAACATCAGCATAGTGACTAATGTGTTCCTAAATGGCACAACCTCAGTGTTCTTATTTTATTCTGTCAGATTCAAAACATGAAAGAGATTCAGTTTCATTTGTAAACTTTAAAATACTGCCTTTGCTTTTTTATCTTGACAGCATTCAGCTGTGAAGATGAGCAAACAGGCAGCGACTGAACCAACTCAGCAGAACAAAGTGATTCTTTACAGGAACAAATTGTAACTGAGAAAGTCAAATTAGTGAAATTAATTAGGAGTGGTATGTCCATGTTCTACGACTTGTTCCCTGACTCTGGTATGTTTTCACGGCAGCGTAACAGCGCCACACACAGGTCTGACTGAGTTACTGCAGCATTTTGGGTCCTTTTTGGTGTTTCTGTGTGGATGAAGACATTCCTTAAAACAGTGCTATGTTTACAAAATGATGGCCTAAAAAAATGATTAAAAAGATTTTTTTGGAAAAACTGCAGTTTTGTGTGAAAGGTTTAATAATATTTAAGAGCTTTTAAAGGTCCGTTCCCAAAAATATATATGTTTCAATTCAACATAAAGTTGTGCTGGTTGAACAGTAACTGTACTGGTGGCCCTTGAATATCACTAATCTAAGATATGTTTTTCCCTTTACTGTTCTTTATACTGAGGAAACAAACCTTTCTTCTTTCTTTTTCTTTTTTTTGACCAACCGTAATTAAACTGAAGTGGGAGGAAAAGTGAGTTGGTGGAATTTCAGCAAAAACAGGTTTTCAAGCTCAAAGGTCACCCTAACAGTAAAGTCAATCTTCACCTCTAACAAACTGTGACAGCTGGTTGCATTTATCCACTTAAGGGTTGTTCATTTTATCCAAATGAAGGCTGGATTTTCCACCGCAGGGAGCTGGTTGCTGATTGATTCTGCTGGTTGAACTCAGACAGACCAGACCAGCACATCACCTCTCCTCATCCTTCTTTTCAGTTTTCCCATGCCTGCCCGTCTCTCAGCTACTCTCTTATTCCATCACATCATCTTCCTCTATCATCTTTGATGCGGTGCAGATATTTCATCCTTGCTCTGCTCCTCCTCTCCTCCAGCTCTCCACCTCCTCTTTTCCCTCTCAACATCTTTGTCCTTCACTAACTCATCTCTTGGTTTCTCTGGCCCACGCTGAGGGCATGACTGACACGTAACACAGCTGAGTGAGAGAGCTCTCCATCAGTGAGCTGAGTGGCTAAGTAACATCCTGTACTTATAGTGACACACTGCTAAAAACTAAGTAAATACATCCATCATTTGATCGCTGTGTGATTAGAGCACAGAGAGTCAGGGCTTCTTTTTGAAACAGTCTTCCTGTCAGAGACATGTCTCTATTCCTGCTTTCACTTTGGATTTCAGCAAGTTATTTGTTTTAGAGTCCGTCTCCTGTTGTCAGATCTGCTCCTCGTTATGTTTGTGTTGCTGCATGTCTGTTTAGACAGCTGAAGATATTGTAGGTTTGCAACAACTCGCTCTATGATTGGGTTCATTATTCTGCTCCTGAAAGCTTAGCAGAGATGAACTAAATCATGTTTAAGCAGACGCTGAGAATATGTTGCAAAATGCAGCTGCTTTTAAAAACTGTTTTACTTTGAACTTTTAGTTATATTCTGCAGGGGAATGTGGGCTACTTTATCAGCTTAAAAAAAGAGTAATTTGGCTTTTCTCACAAGAAGCGTAAAATGTGTCTCCTAACAACATTAGGGGCAAGTAAAGAAAAGTCTCAAAGATGGCTTTCTTCACTCATTTACTCGTTTTCATCTCCAGGCCAGCAGTCACTCTTTCAGGGATGAAGATGTTCACATCCTGGACAGAGAGGAACGATGGTTTGAGAGAGGAGCAAAGGAGGCCATCTTTGTGAAAAGAAACCGTCCATCATTAAACAGGGGTGGAGGCCTCCGTGTTCAACTGTCCCCCTCTTACAAATGTTGTTATCACTCAGCCCCCTATGAATAGAAAGCGGCCTTCAGGACACTAACAATCAGTTGTTAGGCTGATGGTCCTCCTTCATTATGTGAACAGCTAGTTCTGCCCGTCACCAGCAGACTAGTTGAACCAGTATAAGGGGCTGTTTATAACACTGAGTTTATTGCAGCTCCTCAGACTGAAGAAGTTTTTTGGATAAAAAAACAAAATGTTTCAAGGTTTTTTTTTTTTTTCTTTTTAAATCCGACCAGAGGAACTGACTTAACGTTGTTAGATTTTTCTACCCACCTCTAGTCTAACCTACTAACTTAAACATAACAGATGTAGCAAACATTAATGTCAGACCACATGCCTGGTTTGAATTGCAGATGATAGTTTCCTTCAGCTGCAGGAAAACCTTTGTGAACTGTAATACTTCAATGAGCCGACGAGGCTGTTGTTTGTCTTTCGGCTGCTCTCTTCAGCCTAAAGCCCCCAGTATACTGCCGCGTACATCCATACGCAGAAGTATGCACGTATGTACGCAGAGGTACGAGCGTACCCCCCAGGGCATGTCCGTGCAAAGCTCAAATTTTTACGACCACATACGCGTTCGCGGTGTCGCACAATAAACTGCCCAGCGATGAACTGTTTTGTATGCGACACCAATGTATTAAATTCCCCTTCTTCATCTCTGATCTGGCGTTTTCTTTTGATTTTTTTTGCCATGAGGCAGTGATCTCTTCCTCCTCCGTTGATGCCATGACTGAAATGGTGAGAAATGGAGGAAATTGTCACGAGCGAATTAAACTCAGGTCCAGCGTGGCTGCGGGAGGGTCTGGAGATTTCCTGGTGGGCTGGTCTGATGTGTGGGCTGTATAGCCAGGGCTCCGTATTTTTTTTTTTTATAAGATCTTTTTATTAACAACATATAAACACAAAACACCGCTGCGGCAGAGGCTGCCAGCACTCGTTTATTTTCTTTTTTTTGATCTGTCAATCAACCCAGTAGGCGTGTCAGCAAATGACCAATTGGCGACCTCCATTTGTCCTTAAGGTAAACGCCCCTTGTCTGTGAAGCTGCTCTGCAGCTGATCGGGGTGTACGCTGTAGTATCATGTCTGAACCCTATGCGTACAGTACACGCGTATGTACGCGTGAACGGACGTACGCGGCAGTATACTGGAGCCTTAAGTTACCAAAGTGAGCGAACTTGCATGAAAGATTCAGCAAATGATTTACACCTGCAGTAATGCAACCTGGGTTCAAACTTGCAGCCTCTTGATTACAAGAACACAGCACTGACCACCAAACTACCACAGCCCTAAATAAAGAGTTAAGATAATACAATATCCATCCATCCATCCATCCATTATCTTTTACCCACTTCTTCCATTTTGGGTCACAGGGTTCGCCGGTCCCCATGTCCAGCAATCACAGTCCAAGGGGCGGGGTACACCCTGGATGGGTCGCAAGTCCGTCACAGGGACACAGAGACATACGAGACAAACAACTAGGGCTGAAACGAAATACAATATTAATATACTAAAGAAAAAATATACAAATTATGAAATAAAAATATGAAACAATCTTCCTCTTCTTTCAGCTTTTCCCTCTTCAGGGGTCGCCACAGTGAGTCATCCTCCTCCATCTCACTCTGTCCTCTGCATCCTCTGGCCTCACTCCAACTACCTCCATGTCCTCTCTAACTGCATCCATATATTTCCTCTTTGTCTTTTTCCTGGCAGCTGCATTTCTAACATCCTTCTACCAATATACCCACTGTCCATCCTCTGAACATGTCCAAACCATCTTAGTCTGGCCTCTCTTACTTTATCCCCCAGTTGTTCAACCTGTGCTGTACCTCTGATGATCTTATTCCTAATCTTATCCATCCTTGTCACTCCTAAGGAGAACCTGAACATCTTAATTTCTGCCACTTCCAGTTCTGGCTCCTGTCTTTTTGTCCATGTCTCTGTCTCCAGACCATACAACATAGCTGGTTGGTCTCATTACTGTCTTGTAAACTTTTCCTTTGATTTTTGCTGACCCCCTTTTGTCACAAATCACTCCTGAAACTTTTCTAAAAGGTTTTTCCACGCGGTGAATTAGATGATTCCGCCAAAAAAGGCGATGCTAGCAGCAGCCTCGCTGCCCACTCCCTCCTGGAGAGCATAGTGACAGAAGAACGGAAGAAGTGGGGCCGAGTGGATGCTCAGCCACCCCGGGTCTTCCCATGTCAGTCACCACACTACTCCCTGCCGTCAGCGCCCTCCTCTCAGAGCTGCCCAACATAATCCAGGAGGCTGCTGACACAAAGGGACTTTCCGTCCCCCGCCTCCCTCCGCCCTGATCGAATGATCTGGCGGGAAGGTTTGGCTCTGCCCCGACTTGTTGCCTTGACCCCATCTGACCCTGCTTTCCAGCAGTAACATCCTACTGGAACGAGGCTGCAGCTGGGCCCAGCAAGCTGAAGACGCCCATCTCCACCTTCGCCTCCATCTCCAGAGTGGAAGGTTTTACCAATCTGTTTTTCCCTCGGTTCCCCCCCTGGAGCCAAGCCTGGTGGAGGCGCTTGGGGCAAAAGCTTCCAGGATCTGTCCCTCCAGGGAAGCATGACCAGATGGTGACAAAGCTCTCCAACCGAGCTCACCAGTGCTCATTTCAGGCGGCCACGGCGAACAACAATGTTACCCTGCTGGCCTACAGCATCTCAAAGAGGCTGGAGGAAGCAGACCTGCTGGGGGAGACAAAGATCTCTCTCTGTAAAGCCGCTGACGTAATCTTAAACATGTGTGCCACCTCTGCGGTCTGCCTGTCATGCATCGCCACCTGGATGACCATGATCGAGAGGACCACCTGGCTCCATCTCTCGCCATCCTTGTCTGAGAGGCTGTAGAGAGAACTGCTGGAGGGCCCCATCATCCCAGAGGTGCTGTTCGGGCCCAACTTCAGTACCATCCTTGAGAAATCGCAGAGGTCTGAGGAGGTCTCAGAGAAGTTACACCTCCGGCCGCTGAAGGGACCGCTGTGGCCAGCGACAGCAGCAGAGGCACTCCACAGCTGCGATAGCAACTTCACACTCTGCTCCTCTGCCAGCCCCCTCCACCAGAGAACAGCTCCTTGAGGGGAATGTGTGTGTTTTTTGATGATGTATGTTTTGAAATAAAACAGAAACATCTCTGAGAGTAAACTTTCATCTGATTCCAGCCTTACTGTCAGATCAATTGATCTCACAGCTGCCTCTCTTCACACATTCCTCACACAGAACAAGCCAGTAACCTCTAAACAGCATTTTAAAAGGCACCGCAGTTCGGTAAATATCACAAAACACTCATCTGCCACGTCAGCTAAAAATTATGTTTTTTCAGCAGACCGAGTCCGGTAAAATCCCTCGCTCTCAGCCAGAGCCCGTTTTATTTTCTGCTGTTTCTGCCCACTCACCGCACAACAGGAGTAAACGTGTTTCTCTGCGACAGCTGCAGCCTCCACCGAAACAGCATTTCACTCAAAAAGCGCTCACCTCTACTCTCAGTGCGCGCCGGCTCACCTCAGCTCTAACGTGAGACCGCAGCCTGAGCTCAGCACAGAGGCACACATACAGCCTTTTCTGTCAGAGCCCCCCTTGGGTCTCCCCCCAGAGAATCTTCGGAGCGGGTGATGGCGGTAGGGGTTTTTAGTCTGGTTGACGTCCATGAGAATCATGACACAACACGAAATGCATGCCCGCTTTCCGAGCGTTACTCAGAGTGGCAGCGAGTGTGTTCCCTGGACAGATGGATGGACCGTTTGATCAGCAGGGGTTGCACGCTGCAGTTTGCAGCTCAACCCCCACCATTCAGTGGGATTATAGAGGCGGTTCTGTCATCTCCAGAACAGAGCTTGTCTCTCTAGTCATAAGTTCAGGAATTCCTGATGAAAAATGTGATTTCCAAAGTTCCCAATGGAGAGGAAACCACATGGTTTTCCTCCTACTACTTCCTGGTTCGGAAAAAAAAAACCCAGAAGGGATGAGACCCATTCTCGACTTGTCCATGTTCAACAAATCGATCATGGAGAGACAATTCTACATGCTGACAATCAAACAGCTGCTGGAGAACTTCACCAGGACAACTGGTTCACCTCCATAGATCTGAAGGGCGCATATTTTCACATTTTCATCATTCCGAAATACAGTAAATTCCTGCATTTCTCCTCCAGGGGATTCCGTGTCAGTATAACAGGCTACCGTTCGATTATTCCCTCGCCCCACGCACGTTCTCAAAATGCGTGGAGACAGCTCTGCAGCCGTTACGCATGGCAGGAATGAGATTTTTTTTTTATCTGGACGAGCTGCTTTTATTAGATCAGTCCAGGCAGACAGCAGCTGTGCAGACCAAAACACTAGCGTTACACCTGTTAAACCTGGGTTTTTCTATAAACTGAGAAAAAGTTTCATTCTCCCGTCCCAGATGATTGTTTATCTGGGAGTGGAGCTAAACTCAACCACATTGAGAGCCCATTTATCACAGCCGAGAGCCAAAGCTCTGTCAGCTCAGCTCCGCCGTGTCAAACTCTGCAGCGTAATGACAGCTCTGCCTGTCATGCGACTCCTGGGGATGATGTCAGCAGCTCACATCATGGTTCCGCTGGGCCTGCTTCACATGAGATGCCTTCAGAGATGGTTCACCCACCTGCGCATAGATCCTGTGCACCAGAAGAGGCAGATTATCTCTGTGCCCCCTGCCATGAGAACAAATTTGAATCACTGGGGAAACTCCCTCATTCTGTCAGAGGGAGTTCCTATCAGCAGGTCTACGTCACACGTCTCAGTTTTCACAGACGCGTCCCTGTCAGGCTGGGGAGGAATGTGTCTGACCCAGGCAGTGGGAGCACAATGGCTGGACCACATGTCACTTCACATAAATGTGCTAGAACGTCTCATGGTCTGAAACATGACTCAGCATTTTGCCCCCCCCCCCTCCCCGCTGCAGAATCAGCATGTCCTGATCCACACAGACAACAAAGTGGTGGCAACTTACTTTAAACGTCTGGGAGGCATGCGCTCAGCCCAACTGTTACGTATTGCGAGACAGCTGCCGTGTTGGGCACACAAAAACCTGCTCTCCATCAGAGCAGTGCACATTCCCGGCGTCCTGTACAGGGGAGCGGACATAATGTTGAGGGGCGGTCCCCGCCACAGAGTCTGGAGCCTCTATCCTGAACTGATCTATTACATTTGGAGCCGGTTCGGCTGAGCAGCAGTGGATCTGTTCGCCACATGGGAGAACGTCCAGTGTCAATCATGGTTCTCACTGAGCCCACGAGACGACCCACCGTTAGGGGTGGATGTCTTCACTCACAGCCCGAGGCCAAAAATGCTCCTTTATGCATTCCCTCCAGTCCTGCTGATATCACGGACCCTGGACTGGGTCCGGGAGGAAGAACTGTCAGTCATCCTCGTAGCTCCCGAGCGCATAAGCGCCCAGTGCTTCCTGAATCTGCAGCGACTGATATTGGGTTGGCCGTGGAAACTGCCATGGAGGGGGGACGCTCTCCTCTAGGCAGGAAGAGCAATCAGGAGTTACCCAGAAATAGGTCAGCACATTTGGGTTTGGCCGCTGAACGGATCCATTTAGAAAAGATGACAGTGTGGCCAGATTGGGCAGTTTACTGCCAATTGGGTGGTTTTCATTCTGATTTTGTTGGTAACTCTGGGAAGATGTTTGCTGGATTGTTGCGTTTTGCCACATATTGTTTTTTTTTTTTTTTTTTTTTTTTTGATGGCCTCCCTTCTCCCCTTACAGCCATCCTCTCCACACCATTATTATGAAATATTTATTATAGTGACATTCTAGTGTAGTTTTTTTTTTTTTTTTTTTTAATAGGATAGAAAGAAAGAAAAGACAAAGTAAGACTCCAAAATATAAGAAATATATACAAATAGAGCACACATCAAAACACCCGGCCACTGTCTGTTCACCTGCAAAGAACATGACAAAACACAGCAACAAAATACATATGTATAAAGAACTTAAAATATTCATGGCTTTGCAGTAAGTTTCCATAAATATATATACCCATACCTACGCCTATATACATACATACATACATACATACACATGAATATACACTCACATACATATCTATATATCTACATATAAAGCCTACATAAACATCCCTGCTTCTATTTGTGTGTGGTTGTGAGCATGCATAAGTGTATAAGGCTTCTCTAATAGAACATTTATTAGTAACTGTGAAGCAGCAGAGACCCGACCCCCAAGACCAGAGGCAGACGAAAAAGGGGGGACCAGAACCCAAGACCCCAGGAGGGACCCCGACCGTGGAGCCCCCAGAGCCACCCACACAGGGCGAACCACTCATCCACCCCCCAGAAGGGACCACAGGGGAGAACCAGAAGATCCCCACCAGCAACCACATACAGTGACCCCCCGGGGCCAACAGCGACAAACTCATAGGCCTCCGTCGGCACCCGCCGCACCGATGTAGGTCCAGGTCCAGGCACCGAGGCCCGGGCACCGAGGACTCACACCACCCAGGCCAAGGCCTGACAGGGCCAGAGGACCCGAGCCCCACCAGGCAGACACCAGGCCGAGCCGACACACGCCCAAGCGCCCAGCCCCCGATACCAAGAGCCCCAAGCGCGCCGGCAGGCAAGGGCACACCCCACCAGGGGGCCGCGCGATAGGGGCGCGATGCCAAGCACCCCCAGTTGTATCAAAGAGGGGGCAGTCCGAGTCTCGGCCTAACAAATACCCATTCATACACAGACACAATCACACTATCCCAACCTCAATCTCACATTCATTCACTCAAAGACATACAATAACGATACATTTCATTCTTATTCCCGATACACACTCTATACCCCCCAGGTCCAAGACATGTACCCGCCCTCTACAGGGGGCAGCCCATGCCCAAACCCAGGAGGTAAACCCATTCATTCTTGAGCGGAGAAGAGCCAATACCCCAGACCCGGCCCAGGCCATGCCCCGCCGACAGGACACCCCCCCACCATGGAGGACACGCCACCGACCACCCCCACACACCGCCAACAACCAAGCACGCACCCCCAGCCGACTGCCCGCCAGGCCCCGGCAGCCACCCCGGCCAGCGGGCCAACCATGGCACCCAAGAGCCAAGCTCAGGGGGTCCAAACAACCCCAGGGAGAGCACAGCGCCAGCACCGCCCATGGCAACCCCCAGACCCTGAACCCCCACATAGTCCTGGTCAACACCCGACGGCCTGCCCTTCTCCCGGACCCCACCCCCGGAATGGCAGTCAGGGAACTAGGTGGGTAGGAAGAGGAGAAAAAATAAAAAACAAAAATAAAAAAATAAAAATAAGACCCCGACACAGCCAGATTGGGCAGTTTACTGCCAATTGGGTGGTTTTCATTCTGATTTTGTTGGTAACTCTGGGAAGATGTTTGTTGGATTGTTGCGTTTTGCCACATATTGTTAAATTACCTTGACTTCTACTGATGTACGTTCATGTTCAAACAGTAAATATACTGTAACAATATATTTGATTGGGCACATTTTTTGTGTGATATGGCGTTTTTTAATATATTTTTGGGCTGGACAACCTTGACTCTATCTGGCAACACTGAAAGATGGGCCTCCCACAGGATGTGGTGCGTACGATTCAGGGCGCACGAGCCGCTTCCACCACAACGCTGTACACATCAAAGTGGACAGTTTTTCAGCGCTAGTGTGCAAAGAAAGGCATGGAGGTCATCTCATGTCCACTAGGTGTCGTGCTGTCATTTCAACAGCAACTGATGGACAGAAATTTAGCGTTCAGTACAATTAAAACTTATTCTGCAGCTATTTCTTCCTGTCATGAGGTTTTCGGTGACAGAACAGTGTTTAACCACCCGCTGATGAAGTGCTTTCTGAAAGGTGTATGGAAACACAGACCTATGTCACGTCCACTAGCTCCACAGTGGGACCTAACGATGGTCCTGCGTGCTCAGATCAAAGCTCCTTTTGAGCCTTTAGATCAGGTTTGACTTAAATTTATGTCACTTAAAACAGCCCTGCTGTTAGCTCTGACATCAGCAAAGAGAGTGTGATTTATCTGCATTCTCTGTTGCTCCCTCATGTCTCAGAATTCAAGCTGACGGCAGTTCAGCTGTACTGCCTCCTAACCCTGTTCTGAAAAGCATCACAAGCTCATTTAGATATAGAGTGATAACCTTGGATGGGTTTTATCCTCCTCCTCATAATTCTGAGGAGGAAGCAACAGCTCACCCCTTCTGTCCCGTATGCGCACTTTCATGTTACGTGGCGCACACGGCCACACTGCGCCACTCTCAGCGTCTGTTCATACATTACAGGGACAGCTCTTCAGGACGCCCTCTATCCACCCAGCGCCTCTCACACTGGTTGTGTGAGGCTATTTCTGAAGCTTATAGTTCATCTGGGCTGGAACCTCCAGAGAATCTCAGAGCACATTCTACAAGAGGGTTTTCATCATCCATGGCTCTGCATGGAGGGATGACAGTGGAGGATATTTGTATGGTGGCTGCCTGGTCATCGCCGTGTTCAATTATTTGTTTTTACCTACGTGATGTTTCTATTTTCTCCATGACCCATTCTGTTCTCAGGGTTCTGACAGAATGATTTTCATTTGTTTTATGGAGCCTAACTTTTGAGCTCACACCTGCCTGAATGCAGTTGCAGTGTGAGATATTTATTATCAGTCACAAGGTCATGAATGCTGATTTTATTGTTATTAATCGGTTCATCCTGAGGTGCTGTTGGCCTGCTCTGTTTATCGTTACACTGTTCCAGTTCATATCCTCCGTTGTTCCTAATCACAGCAGCAGGTCTGCTATCTCAGCCTTTTTCCTCACCAGAGATTTTTTCTCCGGTGCGCTGCTGCGCATGGAGTGCGTAATTACGCACACAGAAGGCTGAGTGATTAAATGTTTTTGTGCAAGCAGGTGCTTCATGTCTGTGTCTGAATGGACCCAGTGGGGCATAGACTACATCCTCCTTCACCTTTAACCCACTAGCGATAGCCTTAAAGGGCAAAGCCTATACGAAATAGAACGTTGGTTACGTACCCCGATTCAATGAGTATAGGTGCAGCCCTTTAAGCTCTGGGCCTCACTGGTTCCTAAATGGCTGAAGAAAAAAGCTATTTGGGAGTCGATTGCCCGGTCTCACTGTAATTTATATGGACCGGAGGTGGGGCCCACATAGCCGGTGGGCGGGGACTAAAGTTTTCAGTGCTGCGCGCGAAGGGATAAACCCACTAGCGACAGCCTTAAAGGGCTGCGCCTATACTCGTAGAATCTGGGGTTACAGTATGTAACCAACATTTCCTACAGTGAAATAAATAATGTCTTAAGAAATTATATGTCCTTCTATGTCCTGTTGTTTTTTACACAAAACAACTCTATCAACAACCTATAACTCTGCTGAAACTGACATTTTGCAGAAATGTGTTTGTGTCATGCTGGAACCAGAGATTTTAAATATTTTAAACACTGGTAACAACAACAAAAAGAAAAGCACAGTCTGTAAAGACTCATCAAAACTTTGCAGTTGTGAATTTATGACATGATACTTCCTCATTTATCACCCACCAGGTGGTCATTGTGTTACCTCAGCATTTTATTTGCAGTACAAATGCAAACAGAAAAATTTAAATAATTTAAAAAAACAAAGTTTTATTGTTTGTTACCTTTTCCACAGAATGTTTTCCAGATGAACCTCTTAAAATATTTTATTGTATCTTTGTTGCTTTAGGTTGATACTTTTTTTAAGGTTGGCCAATGAAGGACTTCTTGGAACCTCCAGTACAGTTCCATGTATTTTCTTCTATTACATCCCATAAAGTAAATGTATGCACAGCTTCAAGGGGTTCTAATCTGATTGTGCATGTTTCTTCTAAAGCATTAGCTATAGGTCTATAAGTGACTCTGTTTTGACATTCTCTGAAAATTATTTCTTATTTAGTATAAACATACATTTATTATGTAATCTTATGATTGACTGACATAATCACAGTTGTTAAAAATAAAAAGCTCACAGCAATCAATTGTTGATTATGATGCTGAAACAAAGACCTAACAATTTTCTTCCCGTTCATATAACTATTTCTTGATGTTGTTAGATTTTTGGAGCAATAAAAGAAATAATGTATTTAGCTTGGTGGTCAGTGTTGTGGTTGTGTAATCCTGAGGTTGGGGTTTCGAGCTCAGGTTGCATCAGGAAGGGCATCCGGCGTAAAACAAGTGGCAACTCTTCCATGTGAGTTTGCTCACTGTGGCAACCCCTGAAGAAGGGAGCAGCTGAAAAAAATATACTTTTTTTTAATCATCAGTGGTGGTGCAGAGGTTAGAGAAGGTTAGCCTGTGATTGGAAGGTCGCCAGCTCAACTCCCCACACCAAAACATCAAAATGTGGGTGAAAAAGGTGAAGCACCCACACCGGCCTCCACCCTTGTTTGCCCCACTCTGGGCCCCTGAGCAAGGCCCTTCACCCCCACCATCGGGACCCTAGATGCAGCTCCCTGCTCCACACAGAGGACTGTGGTAGCTCTGTGCTCTGTGGTTGTGGCAGGAAGAGCATCCGGCATCAAAACAATTGCCAAGTCTGCATGCGGGTTATTTCTCTGTAGCGACTCCTGAGGAAGGGAGCAGCCAAAAGAAGAATGTCTTACTCATAACATAAAAATGTCTTGTTTGTAATTTTTATTTAAAAAGTATTAAATGATCATTATATGATGACTGCAGTCAGAGCAGTTAGATGTAAAAAGGCTGTTGATACAGTGATTCTTGAGGGGCTTTTACAAAAACACAAAAAGTTGCTTTTCTCCAAAACAGCTTTTAACTGGTAAAATACATAATAAATTAAAAAAAAGTGTCAGAAATGTATAGAGTGAAATTAACCTTGGAAAAGTGTAAGAAAAAGGTGTTCCACAAAGTTCAATTTGAAAAGATGTGTGCAGAAGGCACTGTCATATATGTAACTGTAAAAACAAGAGGCTGCAGAGAGTGGTGTAAGAATCATTTCTTTGTTTAACTGAATCAAAACTATTTAGTGTGTTTTATAACCAGACATAACATCATAATGAAAGTTAAGATTTGACTGTTTTTGATCAAAGGAAAATCCAAAATGTAGACAAGTACCAATACTTTGGTGTTTAGGATTCTCACTACAGCTAATCAACGTCAGCCAAAAGACAAATGGCTGTAACTCAGTCATTTCAAGAGATGTTAAATATGGTGCAGTCATTCACAGTTAATATTTTGAGAATCTTACTTGAGATCTTGGATAAGGCAGGAAATGGGTTGACCAGCTGCAGGCTCAGTTAGTGCTTCACTTTCTTGTGTTGATGTCTGAGTTGAAGGCTTTTCCCTACATGGGCCCAAAGTTGTGACATTTTTGGATATTTTCTGTTTTTTGGGAAATAGAACATTTTTGCAAACCTCCTGGTCTCCCTGGTGCAGTCTCTGTTTTTAAGCATTCATTGTTCAAATGTTGTATATTTATTGCTTTTGGAAAGAACTAGTGAAATGGAAACATTTCACTTGCATATTGAGCAATTTCAACTTTAACGAGAAGCAAATAATAAATTTAGGGCACATTTTCTGTTGATCTGGAGGAGATTTATGAGTAACCAATTAAATTTTTTTAAATTTCCCTAACAGTTTTATCTGTGACCACAGATGTCGAGTTCATCTGCCTGGTGAACTGTTGTTCGTTTAATCTTTTTCTTTTCCTTGACACACGACACTAAACCTCACATTTTATGCAACATGTTCAACCGTTCTTGAGTTGATATGAGAGAGAAAAGCACACCAGCCTGCAGGAAACAGCGTGCTCTAAAAACTGCTCTTACAATGTGTGACTGGCGGATCAGGGCTATTTTAAAGTTCTAATGAGAATTGGTCTCTTGTCATTAAAACTTGATTATAAGCATTCATTTAAAGCCCAATTATGTACTTTTAACTCCCAGTCTTAGCCAATTGTTGGTGAGAGCAAATCAAACAGAGGAAATCTATGTCAGAGAAACAATTAAACGACTGTAGAAATTGTTGTGCAGAAGTTTAGCTGACATGGATTCTAACAGCTGCTCACTCCTCTTCTTTGTCTTCTTCTTCATCTCTTTATTCTGTCTCACTCAGCATTTGTCTTGTGTTTCAAACGTAAATGTATGTGTACCTCCAGTTTAGTGCATGGACCTTTTGCAAGCATACATCACTGTGAAGAGAAATCGATACCATTGGGGTGGGGGGGTCTTTCAGCTGCTGTGCTGCAGCAGTTGGATAGTTTTAGGGTACCACATCCATCAGTGGTGTGTGACTGAGAGGATGGCATGAGAAAAATTGTGAGATCACTAATGGTTTTCAGAGGAGGCCCTGAATGGGCCCATGAATAATGAACAAATAATTTTATTTTGATTACTTTTACTTAGGCTTATAAGCAAAGGCTGATCCGTTCAACACAACATAATAAACATGCATAATGAGAGGCTTGCTTATCTATAATATAATTATTATAATAAACTATACACTATACACGCTTGTTTTACTTTTTGTTTGCTCTGTGTGTGTGCAAGAAAAAACATTTTTTGTATGTGGTTTCTGTGCAATAATTGTATTTATTTATTTTTGGGGTGGGGTATTGTTTCCACATCAGAATACCAAGACAACAAATATTAATGAGACTTTAAATCTGCACCCTTTGATAAAACTAATCAAGTTTAAAGTCATAGCCAATTACCCTTTTTATATTAAAGTCAATAGAGGTCTTCTTTGAGATAAAAGCTAATTGGCAAATTTAAATGGTAAATGGACTGTACTTAGATCTGATCAAGATATTCAAAGCTCTTTACAACAGTCTGTGCCTCATTTACCCATTCATACAGCTCTCTACTGTATACAGAGAATAATCAGTGCTTTATCACATTCATACACTGATGGGACACACATCTTAGGCAATGAGTTCAATGTCTTGCCCAGGGACACTTGAGCATGTCACTGCTGGTGGTATCAAACCCCCAACTCTCCCATTGGAGGACGACTGCCCTAACCACTTAGCCACAGCCGCCCCAAATTTACTAGGCATTTGTTCCAAACTGATGCAGTTGTAAACATGTGTAACTGGAGACCTGTCCAGGGTGTCCCCCGTCTCTCGCACAGTGATTGCTGGATATGGTCACCAATGACCCCTGCGACCCAAAAAAGGAAGAAGTGGGTAAAGATAATGGATGGATGGGTCTGTAAGCTTTTTTATCTGTTTGTACTTTAAATATTTTGGGTCTTTTAAGACTAAAGAAGACATCTAATGTAGTAATGCAAGAAGCATTCACAGTGCTGTTACCAGCTGACACATCCTGTTATGTTGTACATGACCACATTAGACATGCATTAGAGCCCCCATGCTAACAAGAGTTGTTTGTTCTTTTATTTATGCTTTTGGAGGTTTATTGTCTGATAAAAAGGGACATTTTTTCTATAACTTGCACCCCATTTGTGCCAAATCATGATCACAAACCTGACGTACTGAATCGTGAATAAGGCGTATTATTACACCTCTATTATATACTAAGGGGATGTCATACAAGGTAGAATAAACCTTTGCTTTTTCGCTAAACTAAGTGTTCAGTTTTACCATTTTGTCAACTGCTTGCTCACAAGGCTAGACGATTTTCATCAATACTGAATAAAAAACTGGTTAGCAAGGTGGACCCTAGATCACACCACACTAAAACTACATTACCTTTTTGTTTATGTTATTGTAATGGAGTATATGGACTGTCTTTAGTATCACATGGTGTTTACAAAAACGGTTTAATACTGTTTAAATTCCAACATCATGTTTGCAGATGAATCTACATACAATGATACTTGAGTTTTTTTATTTTTTGCCTTTAAATATTTATAGTAGGTGACACATTAAAAAATCTTTGTCAGATAACAGCACTGATCTGATCCATGTAGTACAACACAGCAGCTATGTCTAGAGTTTTTATTGTCTTTAACACCTAAATAAATGTATTAATCGGTGAACAAACAAAATTGCACTTTTGCCAACAAAACAAAATGAGACCTTTGTAGTCCATTTGAATTTCAATTCAGTTTATGTATATAGCGCCAATTCACAACAAAGTTGTCTCAGGGCACTTTACAGGAACATTCACATAAAAGCCACTTAGTAAAGTTCTCTATCTAAGGAATCCAGCAGACAAGTTGAATCTTGGCTTTGTTGCAGTCTCCCATCCTGAGCAATGGCAGTGGCAACAGTGGGAAGGAAAAACTCTCTTTTAAATGGAAGAAACCTCCAGCAGAACCAGGCTCAGGACAAGAGACCATCTGCTTTGACCAGCTGGTTGAGAGGACAGGAAGGAGAGACAGACGAACATATAAAGTAGAATGGTAGGTCCAGGTATAGGTCCAGGTGTACCTGAAAGACAAAAACACATGTTAAGGATAGAAACAATAATTACAAATACAAAACAGGTTGAGCAGAGTAAGTAAAGACAGCAGCAGAGTAAAAAGTGTGGTCAGTTTGTCCTCCAGCAGTCTAAGCCTATAGCAGCATAACTAAGAAACAGCTCGGGAAACCCAAGCTGACCCTAACTATAGGATTTATCAAAAAGGAAAGTCTTAAGTCCAGTCTTAAAACTGGACAATGTGTCAGCCTCACGGACAGAAACTGGAAGTTGGTTCCACAAGAGAGGAGCCTGTCAAGATGACCCAGAAGGGTGGCGCAGAGGTTAAAGAAGGTAGGCCTGTGATTGAAGGTCGCCAGTTCAATTACCGTCCTGACAACATATAAATGTGGTTGGGAAAGGTGAAGCACCCATACCCGCCTCCACCCTCATTTGCCCTACTCTGGGCCCTTGAGCAAGGCCCTTAACCTCCACCATCTGCTCCCCCAGGTGCCCTAGATAGCAGCTCTCTGCTCCACACAGAGGGCTGTGGTAACTCGGTGATCTGTGGTTGCAGCAGGAAGGACATCCAGCGTAAAAACAATTGCCAAGTCTTCGTGCAAGTTAGTTCACTATGGCGACCCCTTAAGAAGGGGGCAACTGAAAGAAGAAAAAAAAAAGTCAAAACAACCTAGATGATTGCTGAAATCACAATATAATCATTTTCATTTGTTTTGGCTAACAAAAGCACTCACAGTTACACACATTTTATCATTTCCAGGACAACCAAAAGAAACGTAGCCCATTATTTATTTATGTAAGATTGTATTTCCCCACTTTGGGCTCAGCTAAAGGTAACAAAGCTGGTGACAGGATCACCTGCACCTCACCCCACATGGCTGACACCAATTACAGTCAGATATTTTTTGGCTTTATTTTATCAGGAAAAAAAACAAACAAAAAAAAAAAAAAACATTGAGATCAAAATGAACTCAGTCATGAACAAAACCTGAGATACTTGAACTCCTCCACTTGAGGCAGAACCTCACCCTCAACCTGAAGAGAACAACTCTGCATACTTCTTTTTTTTATTAAACACGTTTCATTTGGATTTATTTTTATTTTTACCATTTATCATTCTGTTACAACTATCCTATCATACTTAAATAAAATTATTTAAATTCAAAGTTTACTGACTTCTTCTTCTTTTGGCTTTTCCCTTTTCAGAGGTCACTAGTCATCCTCCTCCATCTCACTCTGTCCTCTGCATCCTCTGTCCTCACTCCAACTACCTCTATGTCCTCTCTAACTGCATCTATGGATCTCCTCTTTGTCTTTTTCCTGGCAGCAGCATTTCTAATATCCTTCTACCAATATACCCATTGTCCCTCCCCTTGACATATAAATGGTAAATGGTAAATGGACTGTACTTATATAGCACCTTTCTATCTAATCAAGAAATTCAAAGTGCTTTACACAACAGTCTTTGCCACATTTACCCATTCATACAGCACTCTACTAGATCTCTACAAAGCTAATTGAACAAATCATTCTAAAGAGACTAATCAGTGCTTTATCACATTCATACACCGATGGGACACACATCGGAGGCAACGAGGGTTTCATTGTCTTGCCCATGGACACTTCAGCATGTGACTGCTGGTGGATTTGAACCCCCAACTCTTGCATTGGAGGACAACTGCTCTAACCACTCAGCCACAGCCGCTCCAACAAGTCCATCCATCTCAGTGTGTCCTCTCTAACTTTATCTCCCAGTTGTTGAACCTGTGCTGTACCTCTGATGATCTTATTCCTAATCTTATCCATCCTTGTCACTCCTAAGGAGAACCTCAACATCTTCATTTCTACCACTTCCAGTTCTGTCTCCTGTCTTTTTGTCCATGTCTCTGTCTCCAGACCATACAACATAGCTGGTCTCACCACTCTCTTGTAAACTCTTCCTTTGACCTTTGCTGACTCCCCTTTGTCACAAATCACTCCTGAAACTTTTCTCCATCCACTCCATCCTGCCTGGACTCTCAAAATTTAGTGACTGAACTTCATTTTTGTGGTGTTTGTTTAATCACTTTTTGACCATTAAGTCTTGAAATGTCATTGCATCAGTTCAAAAGTCTTGCAGCATCCTATATGCATCCCTCCCAAGCTGTAAAACCTTCACATCAGTTAAAAGGAATGATAGCGTATCAAAGATCAGTGTTGATATGAAGACACATGTCACACACGTGTGCTTTGGCTCTTTGAGGTGGAATTGGATGTCTGTGCTATCACTACGTCTCACGTAACATGTGAGTCACCCAGAAGGCCTGTCAATAGACATGAAGATATGACCAGAAATTGCCCCGTGTTGTAAATTACCCTGACAGATATACTCCAGGGAGAAGACACTTGATGTGCATCTATCTTCTTCATTTCCTGGGCTTGGCCCAATGCCCTTCTGTCACACAGCAGGCGTGATTTTGACCTTTAAATGAAAAACTGTGTTGTGCAAATACCCAGGATATTAGCTTTTACAGAGAAAACAAGACAATGTCAAGATAGCTTGTCTCCTGTCACTCTGTTTGCTTGTTGCTGGGCTGTAAACTTCTCCATTCATGATGGATTTAGAATAAATTAATCTTTATGGAAACACAAGGTCCTGTAAAGATTTATCTATGACTTGACAAGATAAGAGAAGGTGTTTATGAGCATCAGGTCTATTTGTTGACTGCTATATTTAAAGTTTTGTTTTGTCAGGGATAGAAGAAAAAACAATTTCAAACAATGCAACCGTTGCCTCATACACTGGTCTGTCCACCATCCAATGGTTTGTTGACAAAAGATTAGGTGAGGAAGGAAAGTAGAACTACATATACAAAAATACTACTTATTTTAAATTAAAGCCTAACATTTCTTACAGGAATGTATATTCATTCAACCTTTATTTATGCAGGTTAGTCTTATTGAGTCACGAGAACTCATTTAGAGGCAGTATGGTGGCACAATTGGTAGAGCTGCTGCCTCTCAGCAAGCAGGTTACCCTGGTTCAAATCCCAATCCAGGGACCTTTCTGGGTGGAGTTTGCATGTTCCCTCCATGCTGAATGGGTTTTCTCTGGGTACTCCAGTTTCCTTCCACAGACCAAAAACATGCATGTTGGCGGCTGTGGCTGAGTGGTTAGAGCAGTCGTCCTCCAATGCGAGAGTTGGGGGTTCAAATCCACCAGCAGTCACATGTCGAAGTGTCCCTGGAGAAGACACTGAACCCCTCATAGCCTCTGATGTGTGTCCCATCGGTGTATGAATGTGATAAAGCTCTGATTAGTCATTTTAGAATGATTTGTTCAATTAGCTTTGTAGAGATCTAGTAGAGTGCTGGATGAAAGGGTAAATGAGGACACAGATTGTAGTGTAAAGAGCTTTGAGTATCTTGAAATAAGATAGAAAGTCACTATATAAGTACAGCCCATTTACCATTTATGTTAGGCTGATTGGTAATCCTAAATTGTCCCTAGGTGTGAGTGAGAGAGTGAATGGGTGTTTGTCTCGTTTGTCTCTAAGGGTGCATTCAGACCAGCCCTGTTTAGTCCGTTTTAATCGAACTCTAGCTCGTTTTCCTAGGAAGTCCGGTTCGTTTGGGGAGGTGTGAACCCGCCATCGAACTCTGTCATGGAACCCTAGGTCTCGGTCCGGTAGAAGAGAACTTCAGCGTAGTTTGAGTACAGTGTGAATGTAAGCTCCAAAAGAAAGAAGTGGACTAGAGCACAACGCAAACAAACATGCATTTCTCTGACCTTATCTGGAGCTGTCAGCTGCCTTGTGTGAAAAATAATATTCTCCATGGTCTTCTGTCTCATCTTCTGCTCATGCTGAGTCCATTTTTGAAAAATGACAAAATATAACTCCTAAAACTGCTAAAACTTGATGCCACTCCGTTTTTGTTTATATTTCCAGAAGAAGACGTGTCTTCAGAGGTTTTTGTGTCATTCCTTTCAGTAGTTCTTGGTGCAGCGCCCCCACAGGCGAGTGGGGGAACAGTTTGGTTCAACAGGTTGGCTTGACTGCACATTGCAGTGTGAATGCAAACGCACCAGCTCAAATGTAAACAAAAGCTCATGAATATTGGTCCCGAATCGAACCGAGTCTACCGGACTATCAGGTGTGAAAACAACCTATACCATACCATTTACCATACCATTTTATTTATAGAGCACTTAAAACAGCGACAAGGCCAACCAAAGTGCTGTACAGACAGAACAACAGGTAACACACAAAGCAATATACAAAATGAAGTAAATCAGAAATTTAGACATAAAAACAATGCAGAGAATGATGACTAACCAGTGTGGAGCATACAGGTTCAAAACACAGATCATCTGGTGTTGAAAGCTACCAAATAGTAGTAGGTTTTTAAACGGGACTTGAAAACCGAGACCACCTAAGTGGCCCTGTGATGGACTTGGGACCTGCAGAGACCTGATTTAAACAAAGAACACAGATGTGGTACAATCAACAATAGACAATCATAAAAAAGCATATAAAATGAAAAGTAAATAGAATACTATATATGTGTGTGTGTGTGTGTGTGTGTGTGTGTATGTATGATAAAATAAAAACAGGTACATTATAAAGCAATGTAAAATACTCTAACCAGGAACATGTCTGCATTGTTTTTTGCCACTTCCAATTGTGTAAAATCCCTTAGAGAGGTCAAGGTCAAGAGCTTCAGATCTTTTTGCAAGATATTCCAGGAAACAGGAGCAGAGTAGGAGAAGGCCCTTTTGCCTAGTTCAGTCCGCATTGAGGGAACACTGCATGTAATAATGTCCTGAGAGCACACGCTGTACCTGCACTGACGAAGTGACATGTAAAAGGAGATGTATGAAGGCAGCAGACAAATGAGTGATTTAAAGATGAAAATGTACCATTGTGAGAATCTGTGTGAAGTTCATGATGACCGATTGACCAGTGAAAACAAGGTGCAGTGCTGGGTACGGTAGTTACAGACAGTTATGAATCCTAGTGCACTGTGATAGGCAACATCCAACATCTGCAAGGTGCTTACAGTAGCGTTCATGTATCATGCACCATAGTCAATGGAGGGAAGGAAAGTAGCAAGTACAAGGAGTTATAGCAGTATATAGCCAGCTCTTTCATGCATGTGTTTTAAACTAAGATTATTTTACAACAAGAAGGGATGGAGTTACAGCCATTTTAATCAAACTTTATATATGGCAAATAGAAATGGCAGTTGTAGACTTTGTTCAGTCTGCAGATGCTGCTTTCACAACATCCTTGGGGTGGTTCAACAAAGGTTAAATTGTATTTATAATGTGATCTCCTCAAAGTATTTAGAGCATTGCAGGTCTTGTAAGCAGCTCTCTGGTCAACAGAGGTGATTCCGGCTTATAAAACCCTAAGGAAAGAGAAGATATGAAACAAAACATGTTGTATGAGAAACATCCAGGGTGGCTTCACAAGGTTACAGTACTGTTTTTAAGTAAAACTGATTATGTAGCTTAGAGCACCAAAACCTCTGAGAGGATTTAAAAGTCAGTACACAGCATACAGTATGTGTTTAAAACTCTAATTTTGTAGAATTGAAATAGATTTTGTAAAAATTCAATCACGCCTGGAACTGGTACACTGAATGTATTAGTTACAGTGAAACTGCCCCCATCACTCCTAGATGATAAATTAACCTCATTGTATTGATTTAATTATTTAAATTTCTTCTTTTGGCTGCTCCCTTCTTCAGGGGTAGCCTCAGTGAACTCGAATGAAGACTTGGCAATTGTTTTTACACTGGATGCCCTTCCTGACGCAACCACAGACCACTGAGCTACCACAACCCTCTGTGTGGAGCAGGGAGCTGCCATCTAGACCACCCAGGGGAGCAGATAGTGGTGATTAAGAGCCCAGAGGAGGGCAAGTGATGGTGGAGGCAGGTGTGTCTTGAACTTTCCCACCCACATTTTAATGTTGTCGGTCGGGGAAGTTGAAACGGCGACCTTCCGGTCACAGTCTCGCTTTCTCTAATCTCAGCACTACCAGTCCCCCAAATCTGGAGGTTTTTTTTTATTTTATTAAAAAAAAATTAAAAAATTAAAATTATGATTTTTTTTTTGTTCTTTAAAGTGGCTCTTTTATCTTCCATCCATCCAATATCTTCCGAAGTTGGGTCGCGGGGGCAGCAGCTTGAGCAGGGAGGCCCAGACATCTCTTTTCACAGCCACCTCTTCCAGCTCTTCTGGGAGGATTCCAAGGCATTCCCAGGCCAGCCTAGAGACATAGTCTTTCTAGCGTGTCCTGGTACTTCCCTGGGGTCCCCTCCCAGTTGGACATACCTTAAGCACCTCCCTAGTGAGGCGCCAAGAGATTATGCTTACCAGATGCCTGAACGACCTCAGCTGGCTCCTCTCTATGTAGAGGAACAGCGGTTCTAGACTGAGTCTCTCCCGGATAACTGAACTTCTCACCCTATCTCTAAGGGAAAGTCCAACTACCCTGCGGAGGAAACTCATTTAAACCACCTGTATCTGTGATCTCATTCTTTCAGTCACTACCCAGAGCTCGTGACCATAGTTGAGGGGTAGGAACGTAGACCAACCAGCAAAAAGAGAGCTTTGCCATACAACTCAGCTTCATCTTCACTACAATAAACCAGTACAGAGTCTGCTATGCTGCAGATGCTGCACCAATCCATCTTTAAATCTGACACTCCATTCTTCCCTCACTCGTGAACAAAACCCCAAGGTACTTGAATTCCTCCACTTGAGGCAGAACCTCACCCTCGAACTGAAAAGAGCAATCCACCCTTTTCCGGTTCAGGACCATGGCCTCAGATTTGGAGGTGCTGATTCTCATCCCAGCTGCTTCGCACTCAGCTGTGAACTGCTCCACTGAGAGCTGAAGATCATGACACAATGACACCAACAAGACTACATTATCTGCTTAGAGCAGAGATGGAATCCTGAGGTCATGGAACCGAAATCCCTCCGCCCCCTGGCTGCACCGAGAAATACTGTCTATATATTAGAAACAGAATCAGTGGCAACGGGCAGCCCTGGCGGAGTCCAACTCCCACCCTGAAGGGGTCTGATATACTACCGGCAATTCAATTCAATTCAGTTTATTTATATAGCACCAAATCACAACAAAGTTGTCTCAGGACACTTTATAGGAGCATTCACATACATAGAAAAGCCCATTAGTAAAGTTCTCTACCTAAGGAAGCCAGCAGACAAGTTGAATCTTGGCTTTGTTGCAGTCTCCCATCCTGAGCAAGCACAATGGCAACAGTGGAAAGGAAAAACTCCCTTTTAAAAGGAAGGAACCTCCAGCAGAACCAGGCTCAAGACAAGTGGCCATCTGTTTAACCGGTTGGTTTGAGAGGATAGAAAGGAGAGACAAACGAACACAGAATGGTAGGTCCAGATATAGGTCCATGTGTACCTGAAAGACAAAAAACACATGTTAAGGATAGAAAAAATAATTACAAATACAAAACAGGTTGAGCAGAGTAAGTAAAGACAGTAGCAGAGTGGAAAAGTGTGGTCAGTTTGTCCTCCAACAGTCTAAGCCTATAGCAGCATAGCTAAGGGACAGTTTAGGAAACCCAAGTCAACCCTAACTATAGGATTTAGCAAAAAGGAGAGTCTTAAGCCTAGTCTTAAAACTGGATAATGTGTCAGCCTCACGGACAGAGATTGGAAGTTGGTTCCACAAGAGAGGAGCCTGATAACTGAAAGTTCTTCCTCCCATTCTGTTTTGCAATGCAAACCAATCCCTTGCAACACTTGTATAGGGACTGAACAGCCTGTAACAGTGGGGTCCCAATCCCATACACATGCAGCAGCCCCCACCACAGTGAACATGCTTGAATGCCTTCTTCAAACCCACAAAACACATGTACACTAAATGGGCAAATTCCTATGGTCCCTCGAGAACCCTAGTGAAAGTATAGCGCTGGTCCAGTGTTCCACGGCTAGGAAAGAATCTGCATCGTTCCTCCTAGATCTGAGGTTTGACCAACAATCTGACTTGCTTCTCAAGTTCCTCTGAATAGACCTTACCAGGGAGGATAAGGAAAGTGAAGCCTCTGTAATTGGAGCACACCCTCCGGTCCCCCTTTTTTAAGAGGAGAATTACTACCCCAGTCTGCCAATCCATTGGCACTGCCCCTGATGCCTATGCAATGTTACAAAGGCATGTAAACCAAGACAGCCCCACAACATCTAGAGCCTTAAGGAAATCAGGGTGAATATCATCCATCTCCAGACAGACCAACCCTGAAGTTACATGATTCCACTTCTTCCATGGAAGACATGTCGGTGGAATTGAGAAGGTCCGAGAAGTATTCCTTCCACCTCCCAACGACATCACTGGTTGAAGTCAACATCACCCCACCTTCACTGAACATAGTGTAAATGAAGAGATGCTATATTCTCATCAGCTTCCAGATGTTTCTCCAGAATAGCCTCAGCGCCAACCAAAATTGTTTATCCGAGGCCTTACCAAACTCCTCCCACATCTGAGCTTTTGCCTCACCAACAGCCAAGGCTGCAGACTGCTTGGCCCTCTGGTACTCCTCATCTTCCTCTGGAGTAGCACCAGCCAACAAGGACCAACAGGATTCCTTCAGCTTGGCAGCCTCCCTAACCTGGGGTGTCCCCCACCAAGTTGAAGGATGCCCACTGTGAGAAGCACCAACAACCTTGTGGCCACAGCTAAAGGCAGCCACTTCAACAATTGAACAAATGAGTCGCAGAACATGACCCACTCGGACTCAATGTCCCCCACCTCAGCTGGAATGTGGTTAAAGCTCTCCTGGAGGTGTGAGTTGAAGATCTTTGTGGAAAATAAATAATTGTTCTAAACTTAAAAAAAAACTCTTAA
>NC_056514.1:7220950-7232239 GCF_014905685.2 Nematolebias whitei
ATTAAATAATATTTAAACAATACATGTTAGTTTATTAATTTTTCACATCTTTCAGATGGGTTCTTCTGCCAGGCGTTCCCATCAAACCCCCACTACACATTTGGTTCTACCAGGTCTGTCTGGCATCTTCCCCACCATCTGATCCAACTCACTACCAGGTGGTGATCAGTTGACAGCTCAGTTCCTCTTTTCACCCGAGTGTCCACCTGAAGGTGCAGGGAAGCTATTCTCTCATCTACTGGGGAAAACTCCAACAGACAGGCACCAAGTCAGGGGGCTAAGAGTTAACCCACACCAGCTTGGCACCTCTCACTATGGGCAACTCCAGAGTGGAATAAGGTCCAGCTCCTTTCAAGGAGATTGGTTCCAGAGCCCATGCTTTATGTTGAGGTGAGCCCAACCATATCTAGTCAGTACCTCTCAACCTCACGCAAAAGCTCAGGCTCCTTCCCTGCCAGAGAGGTCACATTGTGACTTATCGGTCTAAGTAAAGGTTGAATGAACATGACATGTCCCAAGAGCTAGCTTTGGTAAGCCAGGTCAGAGTGCCACAGTCCCTCCCTTCAGCCACTGTCCATGGCATCATGCACCCAACTCATATGGCCCTTCCTGCAGGTGGTGGGCTCACAGAAAGGCAAACCCATGTTGCTCATTTGAGCTGAGCTCAACCGGGCCCCATGGGTAGAGACTTGGTTACCAGGCGCTCGCCGAGGAGCCCCTCTCCTAAGCCTGGCTCTAGGATGGGGACCCAGTAACCCATGTCCAATTAAACTTGCCACAGACAGCATAGCTCCTAGCAGGCGCATCGTTAGACCTGGACTTCCAGGGCTTAAGCCCTTGATGTTTTGTCAATAGCCCCGGACAACCCAGGGCGGATTGGCCATGGAGCACCGGGACATTTGCTGGTGGCCTGGCTCTGCTCATTGCCTGCTGAGGGACTGGAGTAAGGCTTGCTTCGGGTCGCGCTTGATTATTTTAAATAAACAAGATGCTTTGCGTCGGACTCACTCATATCTCTGCCTCAGGCTCCCCTGCCCCTCCTCTCTCTCTCTGAGGATGTCTGTCTGAATGAGCAGAGCAGAGACACAAACCAGCCTCGGTGGACTGGTGCGGGAGGGTTATATGTTCGCATGTGGAGCGTGCTTGTCTCTACGTTTCTCAGCTTCACGCAGCTCATTAGGGTCTTAAAGCTTGTAGGATATATGGTGCGAGAGAGAGGATGAATAGAAAAGCACTGGCGCTGATGCAGAAAATTGCAGTAAATTATTGTTTGTTTGTAATGGAGCAGGTAAAACAGAAACATCCTGATTCTTGAGCATGCATCCTTGAGCATGCATCAGGATATCCTGATTCATGCTCAATAACCCAGGTAGAAAAATCCATCAAAGTTCATTCAGGTCATCTGGACGGTTTCTGGAAGTAGAAACTGTGCAGAGGACTTGACTGAACTTTGTTGGATATAAGACAGAAACACTGGTGAAAAATCTGCAGCCTGTCAGCACAGCTAGCTTAATGAGGTTAATTAAGTGGGCCAAAACTTAATAGAACACGTTTAAAGTTTTTACAAAGGATATTGCAATTTCTTGAATTTGGTTAACAAATAGGATTTAAAAAAATAGTTTGCTGAAATGTCCAGGAATTCAGATTGTGTGTACTCTTCATAAACTCCACTAATAAATTATCTGATTGTTAAAATCATTGCATTATATTATTTTATTTAACCTTTATTTTACCAGTTATAGTCCCGTTGAGATTAAGAACATATTTGTTGTTACATATGTAGTGAACTAAGCCTCAGGTCAAATCCTGACCTTGAGGGCCTTTCTGGGACAAGAACTGTTATTTCATTGATTTGAGTCCAGAAACACAAAATTAAGTTCATCCAGAGACTTTCTAAGTGTCCTGCACTGATCAATTGAAAGAACACTCTCTTTTTTATTATCATTACTATTTTCTTGATAATCAAAGTGTGTTTAGTTCAAACCATTTTTAAATGTTGAAGTGAACTACTCATTTTAAATCAACTGTGAAACAGTATTAATGAATTTTTAATCCTCATTCAAAGTAGAAATCAAGTTAGAATGTGTTACAGAGTAATTATTCATTTTCTTGATCTTCTGTCTGAAATGAACAAGTTGTGATGTCGGTCAAACGTCGGAGACAAACGCAAACAAGTTTGTTGGAACGAACTGTCATGTTTTTAAATCCTCTCAGACGTAAATAGAGAAGCTGGCACCTGTTTCCTCCCAACTCGCCTAAACATTTCTCTTGTCTGTCTCAAAAACATTTTCAGTCTGTTCCAAAACATTTTTCTGTTTTTCTGACTTCTAGTGACCTCTTACGTCACAAAAACACACCCCTGATTAGCTATTTCGGCCAATCAGGACTTCCCAAATGAACCGGAAACAGAACTCTTTAAATGTCGGCACTTCCTAGTTCCAACCAGTAGAGTGCGGTGGGAGAGCAGTTCAGTTCGGAGAGCAGAACCGAACAGAAAAAGTGCTGGAGAGAACAGGAGGTTCCAGACATGATCCGCAGTTCTTCCGAGTCTTGTGGGAATTATGGAATCTTCCACATCTGAGTGGAGCCTCTGACGGACTTACTCCTCTTGTGAGTCCACCAGTGGGGTGAACGTGTGTCGAACGGAATACCGTCACTACTTCGGACGATTCACAGCTGTTCCTACGGAGACGCTGAAAGGGTGCGTTAAATGGAACTCCGTACCAGTGGAGACACCTTCTACAGGTAAAGAGTCGATTTACACTACCTAAGTGTACCGAGGAGGAAGCTGAGATCTAATGGAGCGTGCCGTTCTGATACGACACATATTCACTCATCCATCTTTTCCTCTCCATTTAAACTTCATTTCCATCTTTAAACTCTTCTATCTTGCCAGTAATCATCCAGATATTTTCAGAAATGTCTGTTGTAGAGCTTGAACCCAGATACCATGGCCGTATGGTCTCTGACGTAGAGCTAATTAATTAAGCTGTTGTTGAAATCAATTTGCCAAATTAATGTAAATGTGTGATGTTAAACTTTGATTCTGTTAATAAATGACCGCATTCATTTGATGGGTCAAAGAAAATTAACGTCTCACGTCACATTTAATTTCAATGCATGATATTATTCAGTCCAGAAAAATGAATGAATCCGTTTAATTTATGAATATATCACAGATATATGTTCATCTACACATATAAATAGTCAATTAGTGAAAATGAATGAATGGGAAATTATGGCATGTAATTAAGACACGTGTTACCCTAAGCGTTTAGTCAAAGTCAAAAGTCAAAGTTTCTTTATTTGTCACTCCACCACATGTGATGCATGTGGTGGAATGAAATTGTGCACACTGGGTCCCAGTTACATACAAAAAAAAAGTATTAATTGTAAAGAAAAATAGTAACAGATCTAAGATATGACTAAGAAATACGCTAAACTAAAAATACACTAAGCACAAATAGTACAAAACAATACGCTGAACAACAGCAGCACAAACATGAGTCTGTGTGAGCAGATGAGTACGAATGAACACAGCAAAATAAATCAGCAGCATGAGATCAGCAACATGGATAGTCATGGATAGTTAAGAGGGTAGAATAGAGTATATTCCATTTCAAAAACTAAACGGAGAATGAAAAAGTGTAAAAGATGATAAAGGCCAGCGGCCAACGTGACAGTTATAAACAGGAAGTACTACATGTTGGTCTGTACGAAGGTAACTGTATAAATCCTCCATTATTTGTCATAATTACATTAATTAATGGTTAAATTAATGGTTAATACTTGTTGTGTTTTGTTTTGTGTGTTTTATGTGTTGCAACTTCTGGTTGTACAAGTTTTGTCTTTGTTTATGATCAGTTAACACTGAACTTATTTTGTAAAAAGTGTTTAATAGGTTGTGTAATGTAAAATTTGCCCTTTTACATATTGAATTTCACTGAGTGCTTACCCTGTGTCACTCTGTAGCATGAAAACATCCACTGCAGTAACTATTTTAAGTTATTAGTAGATTAGATTTTCTTATTATATTTTATTTGCCTGTCTTCTTTGCCCTAACGTTGGCTGATAAGGCAGAAATGTCTCACTAAACACTGTGAGCTTTACCACCTCCACATTACAGCCATGCTGTTTGTTTGTTTGTCTGAGTTTAGCTCACCCTGGGTTACATTTGGCCCTGGGTGGAGCAATCTTACTGTTCACATAAAATATTTGATACATGTTCTTATAGAAGCAATTCTTGAATGCTGTTCATACTGTGTTAATGCTACATGTTTGTATTCATGTTTCTTGACCCTACAACTAAGATTACAGTAGACCTAGCCCATTACTGGAGTTTTAATTAGGTATTTTAAACTACTAATAAGAACGATGGATCATGATCATATTGCTTTATGCTAGGCCATTATTAAGAAGTTGTGATTATTATTATCATTTCATATTGGCTAGTGACCGGCCCCCCCCCCCCCCCCCCCAAAAAAAAAAAAGTTAACTTAGGCTACATTATGTTTCTTAGGCTGTGACTAGGATGCTGAGAGATGTGGTGCGTGCTCTATTCACACAAGGAGAACTGTTGGTCAGGATACTTCATGTTATGACATTAACTCTAAAATAGTTATTTCAATTCATTTCAAACTTTATTTCTACAGGTTAGTCTCATTGAACCTCAAGGACTAACTTACAAGAGACCTGTTTAAAACAAAGAACACAGATGACAACAGTAGACAATCATAAAAATCATGTAAAATTCACTCATTCAACCTTTATTTATACAGGTTAATTCCAATGAGCCTCGGGGACTCAAAATAAGTACAGTCTAAAAATATAAAAACTCCAAAAAAAAAAAGTCAAGACTCAAAAATAAAAAAGTAAATGGAAAAATTGATGTTAAAAAAATCAGCTACATTATAAAGCGATATAAAATACTAAAAACAGGAACATGTCTGCATTGATTTTTGCAAATGAACTTAGCAGTTGTTTAAAGGCCCTTAGAGAGGTCAAGGTCGAGAGCTTATTGAATCAAATGTTAATTGTGTAGGTAAAACCAGATGTTAAACAACTTGTCAAAATATACAAGAATGCAGGAAATGACATCTACTTTATTCAAAATTTTCAGGGGGAGGACCCCCAGACCCCCCCACCAGTGTATCCCCACACATTACAAACGCTTCTGACACCAATGGCCACCACGTTATGAAACAAGTACAAGTGGTGTTCAAAGATGGTATCAAATTTCCTGCCTGGGTAAGTGGAGATACCATTTAGTATTAGTACAAATCCTTTGGTATCTTTACTTCCCTCTGTGGGGTAAATATCTGTATATACTGGAACACAACAGTTCCATTAGTGAAGTTCAGAGTTGTCCGTCTGTAGCAGAAAACGGAGGAGCCTGGGTCACAATTTTAAATCAGCTCTTGTTAAATAAAAGAAGCAAATTCTCTTAAAGTATGTTTAGTTGACTTTAAAAAGTAAATATAACAGCAGCAGTAAATGTTTTTTACAAATGTTATTTTCCACTGCTGACAGAAATCAGTTGTGACTGTGTATGATAAATAAACTAAATAGAACAATAATAGTCTGAAAAAAATTATAAATACAGACTTGAAGGGGCACTTTTAAATAGGGAAAAGGATGAATAAGGGGTCTGGGCCCCCAATGTTTCAAGACCCTAAAAGCATCCCTGGCTCCTAGGATCATTCAGGTGAACATACTCCTCCACCATGATAAGGTGGTGAATCAAGGAGGAGCTACAATTATCTTATATAAGGTAAATGTATATAAGCTACCTATTTTCTATAAAAAATTATCAGCAATATGTTTTGCATTTACTTGAAAACATCACAAACTTAATGAGCTTCCTCTCTCTCTGTCACTAAAACGCTACAACAATAGTTTGATCATTAGACAGATATTTGGCCTTGTCGCTGTTTTAAGTGCTCTATAAATAAAATGGTATGGTATCATTCAGATCAAAATACTTTGTTATTGCTGATAGTATCTCTTCTCGAATATCAATCAATCAATCAATCAATTCAACTTTATTGTTCATAACATTGAATGAAATGGAGATTTGTCTTTGACATCTGGCTTATAAAAACAACACAAGATAAAAATGTGATTAAAAAATCTTTAAAAACTTTGAAACCAAGCTTTGCTAAATCAATTAAAAATATTCAGTTAAAATCATTCTAAAATGCACGATACATTAAAATATGGAAACATTCCAGCAGACAGTGGTTTGTTATGTGAGGCTGCGTTTAAATAGAACCTTGTTAAGTTCATTCACCGCAGAGGGAACAAATTACTTTTTGTACCCATTTTTCTTTGCTAAAGGAACCAGCAGTCTTCTACCAGATGGTACCAACCTGAATAATGGTTGCAGTGGATGAGTTGGCTCTTTGTAAACCTGGATTGCCTTTTTTTCGAGAACCTGACTGTACAGGTCTGTAAGTGTCATTTGTTGATGACCAATGACTTTACTACCTTGTATGACCCCCCGGGACAACTTGTTCCCGTCTCTGGCTACGAGGTTCCCATACCATGAGGCAATATTAAATGAAACAAATCTTTCAACCAGTGACCTGTACACCAACTGCAAAGTAATTTTGCTTGCATTAAAGCTCCTTAGCTTATACAGAAGGTGGAGACGCTGTCTGACTTTTTTGTAAATGTAGTCAGTGTTGGGCTCAAAGGTCAACTTGTTGTCAATTATTGTTCCAAGGTATTTAAAATCAGTCACCTGTTCTACTTCCTGCCCTTTTATAATAGAAGGCCTAAATGTAGGTCTGGTGCTGGCTGCTCCCCATCTACCTCCCAAACAAAGTTCCTTGGTTTTACTGACATTAAGGGCCAGAAACCTGTCATCAAACCAGATAGAGAGCTGGTCTATGAGCTGGGAGTAGGAGCGACTATTGGGGTTTTTCAGACCAGCAACTAGGGCAATGTCATCAGCATACTTAATTAATGTGAAATCTTTACTGTTGTGTTGCAACTCATTTGTGTATATAGAGAATAAAAGCGGCGATAGCACGCAACCCTGTGGAACACCAGTGTTCATGACCCTACAGTCAGATAATTATCAACACAAACTCGCTGGATATCTGGATGGATATGAATATCTGTTAACATTGAGGTATTTATTCTTTAGTATTTAGTGTGGTTTTTAGATTCCAAATTTAGGTTCATAATTACTGGGCTATGATCAGAGATGGTCACTGGCTCAATTGTGCTATCTTTAAGTCGAAATGTGTCTTTCTTTATGTCTTTATGTCTTTCATGTACCTGTACATGGGACATAAATGTGTAATCTCTTTCTCTCGGGTGAAGGTGGAGCCAGATGTTCATTAACCCCAGTTCTTTCATCATATTTCATAAATGTTTGGATGTTCTGGATTGTGGTTTGATGGTTATTGTGTTGTGTATAATTTTCATCACCACAGCTTCAAGAAATCAGGGTCACAAATCAAGGTCAAAAGTCATACAAGGTCTTTGCTTGTCTACACCATTGCAATATATTGTTGTATTGCTGTATAATAATTTGTTGAAGGACATACAGTATAATACAGTATATCATATGTGGTACGCTAATCTTTTTATTGCACTCCTCAAAACATTACAGTGCATTACAACACAGAAATTATTTTTTCTCTTTCCCTACAAGATCTTTATGTAATATAGCATGAGACCCCACTCCTTTTATGATTTCTAACCTAAAGTCATTTTCCAGAAACATTTCACTCTAAAATCTCATTCTGCCCTGCTGATTCCTTATTGTTGTGATAAAATGTTTAAATTTCAAGTTTTTACACTGTCTGACATTTATTCAAGTAGAAACATTACATATACCATTTCTGGGACTCAAAAAACATGATATAAGCAAAATGCAAATGCAAAATGTTGTATTGCTATGCAACAGATCTTTTAAACAGGAAGAGGTGCAGATAGGAATACAGGTGAGCTCAGATTTACTGTCACATTTTGTTCATCCACCTCATTGATCCATCATTGCACTGCAGAACCTGAAGGGGGATGGAGATCTCTGGTTATCAGGACTAGCAGTGGCACATATCTCTATACCTGAAACCTCTGTTTAAGTAAAGGTGTTTTCAGGAACATTCATCACTATTCACCACTAGTCCCAACCATGGGGGCATGGTCTTTCATTAAGCAAAACGATGAAATTAAACAGTAGCAGCTTAGAATAGCAGTTGTTCGTTGTCCTGAACATAAATTATCCCTTCATGGGTAAAGGACAACATAGGCCTGCATGGTGAAAAGCATGAAGTTGATCTTATGTTTGCTGAGGTGTCTGGTAGGAGGTGGGCATCGATAGGATGGGAGGGAAAACACCAAAAGGAACAGAAAAGCTGAATAAATCCTGACAAGTAGGAAGAGTGCTTACAACACAATAAAACGTAAAATCAGTCAAATACAGTTCACATCTACGGAAGATGAGCCGCTGGGCTTTTGACTCATATTTTGACAGTAAATCTGACTGTTCCATATTTAACATACAGCTACATTATAACCAGCTTATGTAAGAGAGGGCCCAACAGGGAGCAAATCAGAGAAAACAACGCTAACACCACTGAGTGAATGAGCAATGTTTGTGTACATGAGTGTAATTGGATCTGGCTGTGTTTGTGTACTCTTCTGCATGTTTACATGTACATACACTCAAGATCTGTGTCTCTCCCCCTCAAACTATCATTGTGGATTTTTTTTCCTGTCATTTGCAGAGAAGGAATAGGCCTACAGAAGTTTTTTGGAGCCAATAAAAAGATGAAAACTTACCCTTCAAATCCTCCTGGAATCTATTTCCCACTGATCTAGTAGAGTGCCGTATGAATGGGTAAATTAGGGCACAGACTTTTTTTTTTTTCCATTTAACCTTTATTTATCCAGGTAGTCTCATTGAGCCACGAAAACTCATTTTCAAGAGAAACCTGTTTAGGGATCAGATGGGGGGTTAAGGGCATTGCTCATGGGCCCAGAGTGGGGCAAATGAGGATGGGGGCAAGTGTGGGTGCTTCACCTACCCCACCCACAATTTTGATGTTGTCGGGGCCGGGGCGCGAACCGGCGATCTTCGGATCACAGACCAACCTCTCTAACCTATGCGCCACCACTCCCCTACTGTAGGGGTGTAAAGCGCTTTGAGTATCTTGAAATAAGCTAGAAAGGTGTCATAAGTACAGTCCATTTACCATTTCACTCCTGTACCTCTACTTATAAAGCAAAAATACATTAATCCATCCATCCATTATCTTCCGCTTATTCCAAAGTCAGGTCACGGGGGCTGCAGCTTGAGCAGGGAGGCCCAGACATCTCTCTCCACAGACACCTCTTCCAGCTCTTCTGGGAGGATTCCAAGGCATTCCCAGGCCAACTGAGAGACATAGTCTCTCCAGCATGTCCTGGGTCTTCCCTGGCATCTCCTCCCAGTCGGATATGCCCAAAGCACCTCCCTAGGGAGGCACCCAGGGAGCATCCTTACCAGATGCCTGAACCACCTTAACTAGCTCCTCTCGATGTGGAATAGCAGTTCTACTCTGAGTCTCTCCCGGATAACCGAACTTCTCACCCTGTCTCTAAGGGAGAGTCCAGTTACCCTGTGGAGGAAACACCCATTTCAACCGCCTGTATCCACAATCTCATTCTTTCGGTCACTAACCAGAGCATGTGACCATAGGTGAGGGTATGAACGTTGACCGACCGGTAAACAGAGAGCTTTGCCTTACAGCTCAGCTCTCTCTTCACCAAAACAGACTGGTACAGAGTCCGCAATATGCAGTATGCCTGGCAGAAGAACCTATCAGAGAGATCTTCAACTCACACATCCAGGATAGCTTTAACTACATCCCAGCTGATGTGGGGGACATTGAGTCCGAGTGGGCCATGTTCCGCACCTCGCTTGTTGAGGTAGCTGCCTTGAGCAGTGGCTACAAAGTTGTCGGTGCTTCTTGCGGTGGCCATCAATGAACTCGGTGGTTGACATCCTGGGTTAGAGAGGCTGTCAAGCTGAACAAGAAGCACTATTGGGCCTTGTTGGGCAGTGGGACTCTGGATGCAGCTGAGAAGTACTGGAGGACAAAGGGGTCCGCAGCCTTGGCTGTTGCTGAGGCAAAAGCTCAGATGTGGGAGGAGTTTGGTGAGATCTTGGATAGAGACTCTCGGTCAGCTCCAAGGAGATTCTGACAAACCATCAGGTGACTGAGGAGGGGAAAGCAGCACTGTATTCAGTGAAGGAGGGGTGCTGGTGACTTCAACCAATTATGTTGTCAGGAGGTGGAAGGAACACTTATCGGACCTTCTCAATCCCACTAGCACATCTTCCATGGAGGAAGCTTAGTGGGGGGACTTTGGGGTTGATCCACCCATAAATGTGGCTGAGGTCGCCAAGGTAGTTAAAAAGCTCCGAGGTGACAGGGCTCCGGGAGTGGATGAGATTCACCCTGATTTCCTTAAGGCTCTGGATGTTGTGGGACTGTCTTGGTTGACATGCCTTTGCAATGTTGCATGGGCATCGGGGGCAGTGCCAATGGATTGGCAGACTGGGGTGGTGGTTCCCCTCCACAAAAAGGGGGACCGGAGGGTGTGCTCCAATTATAGGGGCATCACTCTCCTTAGCTTCCCTGGTAAGGTCTTTTCAGGGGTACTGGAGAAGCGAGTCCGATCGTTGGTCGAACTTCAGATCCAGGAGGAACAATGTGGGTTCCTGGCCTTGGAACACTGGACCAGCTCTTTACCCTCACTAGGATCCTGGAGAGGGTCTGTGTACATTCAGGCAGTTCGTGTTTTTGTTTGAAACAAATAATGAAAAAACAAAAACACAATTGTTTTTTCGTTTTCTGTTTATTTAACCAAAACCAAAAATCGGATAACAAACCGTAATCCGAGTTCTGATTTTGTGCACAAAACGAAAATTGAAAAAACGTATAACCAGCACTCAGTTTCAATTTTCATGATTTCATTTTTGACAAGTGGTCTGTCCCAGAAGTTCTCTCTACCCCGCACCGTGTAGCTTGCTGCTTGTGTACACACGTTCAAAACGGTGAAGAATTCATATGAATTAAGTTGATTTTTACCCACCGAAAACCTTATATCCTGACTTTTTTTTTTTGTATCTACATTAAAAACACGTAAAAAAAGAAGAAAAAAGAACATTCTGAGAGACGGTAGTTTGCCAAATCCAGAAGTAAGCCCAATTTGAACCATCTGATCTCCATGGTAACTGATGCTGGCCCCGTCACCTAATCTGATACATACACACACACACACAAATAT
>NC_056514.1:7232339-7234123 GCF_014905685.2 Nematolebias whitei
TATATATATATATATACTGTATATACATATATAGGACATCGCAGCTTTTAAGGAAAAATCTTTATGAGTTTGTTTTAAACACGCTTGATTTTGTTCATTTTCTCTCTGAGTCAGGGGTTGTTAGAAAATATATGAATACTTTTAGTATTGTGCTTTTAATAAGTTTAGCACCCTGACAACGTTGGTGAAGTAAAATGCTACGACTTTGCAGTGTTTCCCTGAGGTCACTTGGCTCTGCAGGCCGCTCAGCTCTTTCCAAGGTTTTTTGTTGACGGGGCAGGGGAAGAGGGGGAGACACCTCAGTGTTGTGCGCAAGCTTCGCAAACAATGCCGTTAGTGCCGACAGTTGTTGACCGGGGGTGGGGGCGTGGTTGTGATGGTGGTGGGGGTTAGGATGCATGCAGGAGAAAAGCGGCGCATGCTCTATTCACACAAGGGGAACTGTTGGTCAGGCTACTTCTTGTTATATCTTGTTATGCTTTCTAAAATAGTTATTGAATCAAGCATTTACTTATGTAGGTAAACGTGGATGTTTAACAACCTGTTAAAATACACCAGAATGCAGGAAATGGCATCTACTTTATTCAAAAATGTATGTGGGAGGACTCCCAGACCCCTCCCCCATACACACCACCAGTGCGCCCCCTCACCCCCCCCCACACACATACATACGCACGCATTACAAATGCTTCTGACATCAATGTCTACAACTGATTTTTTTAAGTATGACAATAAACTTGTTTTAAGGGTAAAAACGGTGGTTTCTGTTGAAAATGAAAACATGTACTAAGTTAAATACCTGAGGCGAACATACAACTTTAGCTGATTACTGTCCTTCCATTTATTGTTGTTTTTTTCACGAGTGCCTTCACATGAGACATTTGTCAAGGCCTCCGCTGCAGCACTCAGCTCACTTCATTTGTCACACTTAGAAGAAAAACCTTGAGTGCATTGTGCTTAAAGAGACAAACAGTAACCACCCTGACTGCAGATAGAGATCGATGACTGGAGTTTAAAAAGAATAAATTAAAGGTCTAGTATTTCTTAAAATAATGCATATCACCCGCCACAATTCAAGCCAGAGTTTTCTAAGATTGTTGAGAAATGCCAGAGTTGTTGAGTGTTTTGGTCAAATGTTAGATAATAATAAATATTAACAATCTATTCTACACAATGTGCTCAGAACATGTGTTGTTAATAAAGCTTAGCTACTACCACATCAACTTTTAGCTCAAAATATTTTACAATGACTGAGGCATAGCTATTTTTATGTAGATTAATTTTGGTTCTAAAAAAGTTAAATCTGGTCCTCTGGACATTTAAAAAACAAAATAAAGCAAAACAACAACAAAAACAACAAAAAGTAGAAACGTTTCGCCTTTCATCCGAAAGACTTCCTCAGTCTGAGGTGCTGTTTTCAGCTCAGTCTCTTAAATAGCACCTTCTCAGAGTGGATCAACCAGTTTGCTGCTGACAACCAAAACCAGCTGATCACATGATCAAGAAGGACCATCAGCCTAACAATGGATCATTAGCACACTGATGGCTGTTTACTATTCACAGAGGGCTGAGTGATACTAGCAATAACAGCATTGTAAGAGGGGGACAGTTGAACCCTGCAGTCAACCTACTTCACATATGGGGAGCAATATTATAGGCAGAAACATGGGTGTGCTATGGGGCCTCCAGTTTCTCCTATTGTTGCCAACCTGTACATGGAGGAGGTAGAAAAGAGAACCTTGACGTCCTTTTCAGGGACACCACCAAGTCATTGGTTCAGGTAT
>NC_056514.1:7234223-7236032 GCF_014905685.2 Nematolebias whitei
ATGTCCAAACCACTGTCCCTCCTCTGGACATGTCCAAACCACTGTCTCTCGTCTGGACATGTCCAAACCACTGTCTCTCCTCTGGACATGACCAAACCACTGTCCCTCCTCTGCACTTGTCCAAACCACTGTCCCTCCTCTGGACATGCCCAAACCACTGTCCCACCTTTGGACATGTCCAAACCACTGTCCTTCCTCTGGACATGTCCAAACCACTGTCCCACCTTTGGACATGTCCAAACCATTGTCCCTCCTCTGGACATGTCCAAACCACTATCCCTCCTCTGGACATGACCAAACTACTGTCCTTCTTCTGGACATGTCCAAACCACTGTCCCTCCTCTGGACATGTCCAATCCACTGTCCCTCTTCTAGACATGTTCAAACCATCTCACTGTGTCCTCTCTAACTTCATCTCCCAGTTGTTCAACCTGTGCTGTACCTCTGATGATCTCATTCCTAATCTTCTCCATCCTTGTCACTCCTAAGAAGAACCTCAACATCTTCATTTCTGACACTTCCAGTTCTGTCTTCTGTCTTTTTCTCCATGTCTCTGTCTCCAGACCATACAACATAGCTGGTCTCACCACTATCTTGTAAACTTTTCCTTTGACCTTTGCTGACACCCTTTTGTCATAAGTCACTCCTGAAACTTTTCTCCATCCACTCCATCCTGCCTGGACTCTTTTCTTCACCTCTTTACCACACTCCCCATTTTCCTGGACAGTGGACCCCAAGTACTTGAAGTCCTGCACCTTTGTGACCTCTGCTCCTTGTAGCCTCACTGTTCCACCTCCTCCCTCTCATTCACCCACATGGACTCTGTCTTACTACGGCTGACTTTCATTCCTCTTCTTTCAAGTGCATATCTCCACCTCTCCAAGTTCTCTTCCACCTGTTCCCTGTTCTCACCACAGATCACAATGTCATCTGTAAACACCATAGTCCACGGGGATTCCTGTCTGACCTCATCTGTTAGTCGGTCCATCACCAGAGCAAACAAGAAGGAGCTCAGAGCAAATCAATAAAGTTCTTATCTTATTTATGATATTTCTCGGTTCCTCCAAAAACATTCAGTTGCCTTTATTTAAACCCACTACAGTTAAAGTAGAAAGAGCCTCTTTTAGTTTGTTTGAGTGTAGCCTATGTACTTTATTTTAAGGCGAGTTGTTTACCTGTCCCTCCTTCTTGCCTCTGCTGTGCAGTACTAATGAGGGAGACTGTAGGGGGGATGAAACAGCAGGGAGGCAAGCAAATGTGACCTTTACCAGCATCACACCTTCCCTCACTCATGTTTGACTCCATTTGATTGTGAATATCTCCAGAACCTTCATCTGCAGGCTGAGGTGTTAGGTGGTGCGTTTAGGCTCCACAGGTTGCAAGTTAAAGATGTGAGCAAGGAGAGGTGTAAGAAGACAGTACACAAAAGGTCAGAAGCACCTCCAAAGCCAGTTATGTAACTTGTAGGACTTAATTATTTTTTAAGTTTTATTTTATTTAACCTTTATTCATAAAGGTAGTCTCAGTGAGTCACAAGGACTCATTTTCAAGGGAGACCTGTTTTAGCCAATCGAGTACAGACAGCAATATACAACAATAAAAAGCAGTTAAAACAAAAAAGTGTTATAAAAACACTGTTAATGTTAGCAGCATGGCCCTGTTAGCAGTGTGGTCCTTTTAGCAGCATGGTCCTGTTAGCAGTGTGGTCCTGTTAGCATTGCGGTTCTGTCAGCAGTGTGGTCCTGCTATCAGTGAGGTTCTCTTAGCAGCATGGTCCTGTTAGCAGTGTGGTCTTGTTAGCAGTGTGGT
>NC_056514.1:7236132-7237503 GCF_014905685.2 Nematolebias whitei
TTAGCAGCATGGTCCTGTTAGCAGTGTGGTCTTGTTAGCAGTGTGGTCCTGTTAGCTTTGCGGTTCTGTCAGCAGTGTGGTCCTGCTATCAGTGAGGTTCTCTTAGCAGCATGGTCATGTTAGCAGTGTGGTCTTGTTAGCAGTGTGGTCCTGTTAGCAGCATGGTCCTGTTAGCAGTGTGGTCTTGTTAGCAGTGTGGTCCTGTTAGCATTGTGGCTCTGTCAGCAGTGTGGTCCTGCTAGCAGTGAGGTTCTCTTAGCAGCATGGTCCTGTTAGCAGTGTGGTCCTGTTAGCAGTGTGGTCCTGTTAGCAGCATGGTCCTGTTAGCAGCGTGGTCCAGTTAACAACGTGATGATAATAACAACCACAGCAATGGACCTCCAGAACAGGGTCCAGCAGACACAAAACATTCAGAGTTCCCCACAGAACTGAACTGTTCTGTAGAGTTTGGTCTTTGTGCACGCAGATGGAGGATATCAAATGAACTAAGAAAATACAGTTTATCTTCACCCCGGTCTATAAAAACTCTGGAAATAGCACAAAGTATTTTGGTGTCCAGCCAATGTGTACGTTTCTGCCTGCTGCTGCTGCGGGTTCAAACGCTGCATTTCACCTCAGACCACTCTGCTGCTCTGTCTCCCATTATAACCTCTGGCTGCTGAACTCTGAACTAACAAGCTCCTCCACCAGCAGCAGCAACTAGACCTGTTGTGTGCTCATCGGGGGAGGGGACCAGATCCAAAAGAAGTCACAGGCACTGCCATGCTTCACTTTTTAATTACTTCAGCTGTGTCTAGAAAGCTGACTATTGTACTGTCACGTTCAATTTGGCATGCCTGAGTCTTCAGAACTTAAATGTAAATTATTTAACTAATTTAATGGACTACAAACACGAGAAAGTGGTGACCTGAGCCACTACTTTTCATGATGTCTGACATTTCAACTTGTGTCAGTAAGGAAGATGCTTCTTGAGAATCAGTGGCCCATCCATCACATAGACTCCCATATGAATTATGAATCTTTTATCGGATGAGTAGCTCTATCAGGCAGACTGAGACATGTGCCACTGTAGATTTCACAGATGGACCTTCTGGAACTGACGAGTAAACACACGCCACCTTGAAGTTTGATGATGGAAAGGCTTTATCTGCAGAAAAAATGTCCATTACTGCGGTCAAACACTTATGCAGCAGTTAACAGTATTAGATTTATGAGTTTGACGGATAACTTTGTGACAGATGATCTGTTCTGATGTTTTGTTTTGTTTCTTCCATTCAGCCATGGTGATGAGGCCATTCTTTAAAATTCCATTGCAGTTTAAAAAACAGTGGCACATGTCTCAGTCTGCCTGATAGAGCTACTCATCCGATA
>NC_056514.1:7237603-7245204 GCF_014905685.2 Nematolebias whitei
ATGCCCCACTCTGGGCCCATGAGCAAGGCCCTTAACCCCACCATGTGCTCCCTAAGCAGGTCTCTCTTGAAAATGAGTTCTTGTGGCTCAATGAGACTACCTGTATGAATAAAGGCTAAATGAATAAAAAATGACACCTTTTTTAAAGTTATTTCTTGTTCTGTCTTAAAGATATTCTCATCTCAACTTGACGCTAAACTAATAATAGAAAACAATTTAATTTTAATTTGACTTAATTTTTGTTCAGCTATTATTGTTTAAGAGAAGACAGAAAATTATATCTTCTTACCTTTGTGATACTTTGACTGCAACACTGAAGTCGTTCTCCTGTGGTTTACCTGAAAAACATTTTGAAAATAGCTCATCTCCATGTTTATGTTTTTCTTTAATTATAATGTCCCCATTTATGCTGCTGTCTTTGACAAAGAGGATCTATAAGTTGAACTAAATTAACCACATCAATCTCACAGAAGGACGGCTAATAATAACGGCTAAAACACAAGTAGCAAGTTAACATGTTTAATTAACTAAAACTGGCAACGTGAACTATTAATGTTGATAAATTGTGGTACAGAACAGTCAGCTAACGCTGAAAAAATTGTGTATTTTCATCAACTTACTGGAGAAAACACTTCCGAAACACAGAGAATGAATTATGTTCAGTGCTGGAACTGCTGCTGTTTGGAACTATTTGGAACCAGAGGAGCCGCTGCATGACCCACATTAATTCCGCATTCCATTCTTGCAAGAAGTTTATGGGAGTGGGAGTATCCGAACGTGTGAACAAAAGCAGCAAGCTACACGGTGAGAGGCAGAGAGAGGCAGAGAGAACTTCCGGGTCAGACCACTTGTCAAAATGAAATCATGAAAATCGAAACTTAGTGCTCATTATCCGTTTTTTCCTTTTTCGTTTTGTGCACAAAATCATAAATCGGATTACGCTTCGTTGTCCGATTTTTCGTTTTGGTTTAATAAATGGAAAACGAAAAAACAAGTGTGTTTTTTTTTTTTTTTTCATTTTTTGTTTCAAACAAAAAAACGAACTGCCTGGATGTACACAGACCTGTAGGGGTCATGGGAGTTTGCCCTACATGTGTATTGTGGACTTGGAGAAGGCATTTGACTGTGTTCCTTGGGGTACACTGTGGGGGGAGCTCTGTGAGTATGGAATTGGGGGCCCGTTCTTCCAGTCTGTAACAGTCCCTATATAAGCGGTGCGAGAGTCTGGTTCTCATTGCCGGTAGTAAGTCGGACCCCTTCAGGGTGGGAGTTGGACTCTGCCAGGGCTGCATGTTGTCAAGATTCTGTTCATAACTTTTATGGACAGAATTTCTCGGTGCAGCCAGCAGGTGGAGGGTTTCCAGTTCGGTGGACTCAGGATTCCATCTCTGCTTTTTGAAGATAATGTGGTCGTGTTGGCGTCATTGAGCCGTGATCTTCAGCTCTTACTGGAGCAGTTTGCAGCCGAGTGTGAAGCAGCTGGGATGAGAATCAGCACCTCCAAGTCTGAGGCCATAGTTCTCAACCGGAAATGGGTGGACTGCTCTCTCCAGGTCGAGGGTGAGGTTCTGCCTCAAGTGCAGGAGTTAAAGTATCTCAGGGTTATGTTCACGAGTGAGGGAAGTATGGAGCATGAGATTGACACACAGATTGGTGCAGCATCTGCAATATTGCAGACTCTGTACCAGTCCATTGTGGTAAAGAGAGAGCTGAGCTGTTAGGCAAAGCTCTGATTACCGGTCGGTCTACATTCCTACTCTCACCTATGGTCACGAGCTCTGGGTAGTGACAGAAAGAATGAGATTGTGGATACAGTAGTTGAATTAGTTTCCTCTGCAGGGTACCTGGACTCTCCCTTAGAGGTAGGGTGAGAATTTCAGTTATCCTGGAGAGACTCAGAGTAGAATCGCTGCTCCTCCACGTCGAGAGGAGCCAGTTTTAGGTGGTTCGGTGGTTCACCCAAGGTGCCTCCTTAGGGAGGTGCTTCGGGCGTATCCAACTGGGAGGAGATCCCTAACAATGAACGTCATTTTTTTAAGTAAAGATCTCACAGTATTTCCCTATGGTGCAGCTTGAATTAGGTTGGCCCACCAAAAAATATTGTAGATGCATAACCAGCCTTGTTTAACAGAAAATGTCTCTAAATTATGCACAGTAATTCATAAAATATTTTGCTAACATAAAAAAAAACTTCTTGGCTCCAAATAGATAATTGCAGCCATTCAAACAAAGATCTTGTGCAATTTGTCACCACTCAGAATATGTGTTGTGAATGGCTCTCAGCTACTACCACACCAAACATTTTAAAGCCCAAGTGAGTTTTAGCAGTGGCAGCCTTCTATAATCCGGTTGTCTTCAGTAGTTCATCAGTTGGACATAAACAGACAATATTTACAATTTTGCACAGTTCATTAACATTTGCACAGTAATTTACGTGATATTTTGCTAACAGACAGATACATGAACACAAACTGACACAGGCAAAAACGTTAAGTAAGTTAAGTACTAAACGTTTGTTTGTGTACATAAACACATCCTTATCATGTAACTTACATGTTATGAACCTATTTAGCCAAGCTTTGGGAAAACTATTTGCCACCTATGATTTTTTTTTAAACTTTTTATTGTGCATTTGTGCGAGCGGCTAAGTGTGATCATGATGCTGTTAATGCAGGGGAGAATATCAACAAAACGCAGGCTGTTATAAATGCCATATGTTATGTATGCGCTCCAGCATTTGTAGCTTGTTTTACAGCAACAGTATCACCACTGAACAGCCTTGAATATTTGTTGTAATAATGTGCAGTGTCTGAATATATTGTAGAGCAAATTGAGTTTTCACCTTAATTATGGTCTCTAACCGAACTGTTTAGAACAGTTAGTTGACTTCAAATGCAACAAGATTATCAATGAATGTTTACGACAAAGGATTTACTGAGTATAACAAAGATTCATTCAAGAAACCTCCTAATATAAATCATAGAACCATAATGATTTCTGCTCATTCTAAATTTGTCAAATGACCTAAATCTCCTAAAGTGAAAGAAAATAATTTAAAACTAATAAATAAGAAATATCCTGTACCCATGTTTCTGCAAAGAATATTAAAATTTGATGTTGATTTGTGTGTCTTGTAAATCAGAAGATTAATCCCTCGAGCAATTTTTATTTGAATGTCAGTAGAAAGTGTTTGGTCAGACATCAGAAACTGGAATAATCTCAAACTTAACATTCATTCTTTTCATGCTGATGTCATTTTACTTTATGTGGATAACTTAAGCTCAGCTTTCTCTGATGTTATAAATAAAGTCGTACTTATAGCAAAGTATCACATTCACTGTAGTAAGAGGAGAGATAATAATCCTTCCTTCCTTTTTGATGAACAATTTTAAGTCGTACTATTTTTCATTAAGTAGATTAAAAATCTGCAAAACTGCTAAAATCATCTCACAACAGATACAAACTTATTGTTTTAATTAAAACAAGAAGTTTCTCAAGGAAAAAAAAAACTGATGAGCTTGTTAGCAGGTAAGGGGCGTTTACCTTCGGGACAAATTGAGGTTGTCGATTGGTCAGTTACTGACATGCCTTCTGAGTCGATCGACAGTGTAGATGAACAGATGCTCAGATATATTCATCATTTAACACGGATTCCTCATTTTTCTGGACTGAATAAAACGTGCATTGAATTTAAGGAAATGCAAACGTGAGACGTCATTTATATTTGACCCATCAAAATGAATGCGGTCATTTATTTACAGAATCAAAATTTAACATCAAACATTTACATTAATTTGGCAAATTATGAAAATAACAACATAAGCAATCAATCAGGAAAAATCATACGGCCATGATTTTTCCGTTGCTTCACCACAGACATTTATGAAAACTGTACAATTATGATCTTTTACCCACATGAATGTGGGTGAGCATTTTACACAGACATTTCTAAAATATCTGGAAGAATTTCTACTTGAGAGAAAAGTTTAGAGATGAAAGAAGTTTAGAGGGAATAAAAGATGGGGTTTGAGGGGAAGTAAGTTTTCACCAGAACGGCACTCTCCATCAGAAACCCAGCTCGCCTCGGTACGCTTGGTAGGAAACTTGACCCATTACCTTTCTGATGATAATCAGCAGATATGGTGTTCCGTTAACGCTACCTGTCCAGCGTCTCCTTAGTATGGCTGTAGCTCGTCAGAAGTAGTGGCGAGTGAAAGGTGTTATACTCCCATGGGACTCGGAAGAGCTCTGTTGTCAGGATCATCCCGTCTCTCACAGAACTGGTTGGACTGTGTATCCAGCAGAACTCCAACAGAACTCCATCAGCACTCCATCAGAACCAAGACCGAGTAGACCAGGACGTACTGACATTTTAAAGAGCTGTTTCCCGGTTCACTTTTGGGAGTATTACCATTGGTCAGAACCGACCAGACGGGGTGTGTGTTGTGACGTAAGAGGTTAGACGAAAAACAAGAATTGTTATGGAAAGATCAGAAATGTTCTCACAGACAGAGAGAGTTTTGTTTTGGCGCGTTTCAGAAACAGGTGCTAAAACTTCTCTATTTACGTCTGAGAGGATTCTAAAACATGACAGTTCGTTCAACAACTTGTTTTTCGTTTGACTCCAACCTTGGAAACGCACACTTGCTCACTCAAAGGCAGAAATCAGAAAATGCATAATTATTCTGTTACAGCTTTGACATGAGAATAAAAATCATTACACAGTTAATAAAATTGATTAGTTCACTGCCACATCTAAAATGGTTTGAACTAAGACACTTTGATTATCAACATTTGTAAAATAGTAATGATAATAAAAAGAGAGTGTTCTTTTCACTTGAATCTTCAAGAAAGAAAGTCTCAGGATGGGTGAACCTGTATTTCTGAGTTCAAATGAATGAAATGACAGTTCCTGTCCCACAAGGTTCTAAAGGTCAAGAGTTTTGACCTTAGACTTAGTTTTTGACATGGGCCTAGTCCACTACAACAGGTCGCACCGTTGAGGATCCGATTGAAAAAAGAAAAAAACCCCGAGAGCTGCAGCAGCCGCGCTGGCAGGAGACGGTGCTGCCGAAATGCAGCGGAAGCGCAGCAGTCTGTGCAGTGCAGGGCTCCATGTAAAGCAGGAGATAACCAGATATTTTGCTTTTGCCCTCACTTCCCTGGGCCCCTTAGAGATCATGGGCCCCTGGGCAGTTGCCCAGTTGCCCATATCGTTAATCAGGCCTTGGTCCATCCCACAGTGGATCCTAAAAAACTGGCTCCAGATGCCGTCTGATCCATCCACCCAGACTCAGCTGGCCTCTCAGTTCCTCCGGGCTGTAGGACCGCCCTAATGCTGGGCTGAACTCCTCCCAGAACGATGGCCACTCCTCCCAGCAGTCTGCTGAGCTCCTTGTCGCTGCGGACAGCCAACTGTAGGTGCCGAGGGACGATCCTGTCCTTCCACTGTCATGAACCATCTTTCCTGCTAGTTCCAGGATCTCAGTGGTCAGGCACTCGTGCACAGCTGGCAGGTAGATGAGAATGCGTCCACAGAACATCCTTTTCAACTCATTTGAGATTTGGGGCTGTAGTTGAGATATTATTTGAGCTTTGAGATGTTAATCAGCTGCTGTTGGTTGTAGAAAACTGTCTTGTTGCCATGGTTATGCATCATAACAAATGTCCAAAACTAAATAAGTTTCGGTAAAAATCCTTCCAGCTGAACAGCATCTGATACCAGAGGAAACAATCATCTAAAAAAATGTGATTTCCATCCAGAAAAACAGGAACTGAAGTTTCCAAAAGCAAAATCTCAGAATGAAAGTTATAGAGCTGCTCCAACATGCAGCCACCTTGAGTGGCGCAATTCTAGAACAATGTTCCGGCAGGATCCGGCTCAAATTAACCACTGGTGGCAGCCATATTGGATTTTGATTTGGCAACAAAGTTTACATAAGGAAACATTCATATGCCTAGATGTAGCCACACACTATAATGGAAGTCAGTACCTCGCTTATTTTCAAGTCATCATGCTCACAACATGGACGGATGGACAGAGGGTATTTCCAATTTCCCCTCTTAGCTATATGATGGGGGACAAAAATTATGAGGCTTCAAGCAGTTATGTTCAGAAATAATTAAAAATGATTTTGGCATCTTAAAAAAAACTTTTAATGTCCAATTAATTCAATATGTTCATGTTGTTAAATCTCAGTGTTTTAAGGTTGGTAAACCTAACTTTTGACTCCTTAACTGGAACAATCAGTTCTCAAGACAAACTATTGTCTAATCCTGAACAATTAGTTGTGATACCTTGAAGCAAATGTTCAGCTCTGTTGAAGTAAAAGTCTGTATTAAGCTTCTAAACTATTATGATCTTACTTCTAGATCATCCTTTGACCACATTTTAGAGGATTAGGGTTTCATTATGACCAGATTGAAAAGTCATTGGCTAGTCAGAGCAGAACCATGACCAAAGTGTATTTCTGCGTTCTTACAGCAGATTTTATCTTAACATTTTCACAGCAGATCATGTAAATGCTTTTATAAACTAAACGCCAAAACAATAGAAATACACTGGAATGACCAACCATAGAGAAATCTATGCCAACGACGCAACAATTTTTATTGTCGTCCTGGTATGAACATTAAAGAAAACTAGAAAATTCCTGGAGAAACTTTGACGGGGACTGCCAGGCTGCTGCCAATTTAAATTCTTGATTTGAGAGTAAAAGGTGTTGGGGTTCGCTCTCAGCTACCACTATACAAAAAATCATCTGAATACTCTAAAAATGTCTAAAAAAGTTAAGCCTGGTCCTCTGGTCATTCCAAAAACAAACCCAAAAAAAAATCTAGATACGTTTCGTCTCTCATCCAAAAGACTTCCTCAGTCTGAGGTGCTGTATTCAGCTCAGTCTCTTAAATAGCACCTTCTCAGAGTGGATCAACCAGTTTTGCTGCTGACAAACAAAACCAGCTGCTCACATGATCAAGAAGGACCATCAGCATAACAATGGATCATTAGCACACTGATGGCTGTTTACTATTCACAGAGGGCTGAGTGATACTAGCAATCACAGCATTGTAAGAGTGGGACAATTGAACCCGGAGGCCTCCACCTGTTTAATGATGGACGGTTTCTTTTCACAAAGATGGCCTCCTTTACTCCTCTCTCAAACCATCATACCTCTATCCAGGATGTGAACATCTTCATCCCTGAACAAGTGACCGCTGGCCTGGAGATGAGTGTAGACCGCAGAGTCCTGGCCTGATGATGATGATCTTCAGTGCTGGGCCATTCTTTTGGCCAGTGGCTGTTTAGTTTCTCCGATGTAAGACTGATCACAGCCCTCCTGACACTGGACAACATACACAACATTACTCTGTTTGTGCCGGGGGACTGGATCTTTGGGATGAACCAGTCTTTGCCATAATGTATTTTGGGGTTTAAAAGCCACTGGGACGTTATGTTTAGAAAATAAACGTCTCAGTTTCTCTGATACTCCCTCAACATATGGAATGACCACTGGTCTGGGTCTGGGTTCCTCCTTTTCACCTGATGGCTGACTGGAGTCCTGTTTGGGTTTCTTCTCTGCTTTCAGGAAGGCCCAGTTAGA
>NC_056514.1:7245304-7246833 GCF_014905685.2 Nematolebias whitei
TGCAAATACTGGTCTGTGTGGGTGGGTTTGCGGTACACCTCAGTGTGTAAATGTCCTCTATCAGAGACTGAGACCTCACAGTCCAAGAAAGCCAACTTGCCATTTTTTACATCTTCTCGTGTGAACTTGATGTATTTATCCACAGAGTTGATGTGGTCAGTAAAATGTTGGACTTCCTGAGATTTAATTTTAACCCAGGTGCCATCAACATACCTGAACCAATGACTTTGTGGTGTCCCTGAAAAGGACGTCAAGGCTCTCTTTTCCACCTCCTCCATGTACAGGTTGGCAACAATAGGAGAAACTGGAGACCCCATAGCACACCCATGTTTCTGCCTATAATATTACTCCCCATATGTGAAGTAGGTTGACTGCAGGCACAGTTTCAAGAGTTGACACAGTTGTTCTGTGGAAAGCGTGATCCTGCTGCTCAGAGTGGTGTCTGATTTGACCATCTCTACTGCATCATCAACAGGAATGCACGTAAAGAGTGATGTGACATCAAAAGAGACCATTGTTTCATCAGTCTCCATGATGACCTCCCTCACCTTATCCACAAAGTCCATGGTGTTCTGTATGTGGTGTTCTGAGCTGCCAACTAAAGGGATGAGTGCAGACGCCAGATATTTGGAAACATTGTAAGTGACAGAGTTATTCATAATCATTAATCTTATTGAGCATGCATCAGTATATTCCATCCAGAAGACTTCATCAGACAAGGAAACACACAACACAAAACTGATTCTTCCCCCAACAGCTTACTCCAAAGTGGAACAAACCAGTTATGTTGGTGCTAAGATGGTCTCTTTGGCAAGCCCCCTCCTGCCTCATGTCAAACTGGTTTAAAACCAACAAAGTCCATGCTTTTGATCAAGTCTGCCAGTGGATCCTGACAGCAGAGAAGTGTAAAAAAATCACCAATGAGTTTCAAAAGGCAGCTTTGTCCTCCTTCCTCCTGCACAGTGCGCAGGAGGAAGATGAAGATAGTGATCAATGACTTCCTTGTAGGCTACTGTATTTTTTTTAACCAGCCATCTTATAGGCACTGTTCAGAAATAAATAAATTATGTATTTGTGTATTTGTGTATGTTACCAAAAAGTATTTATTGTTGTTGCTGTTGTCCATTGTTGTCATCTTTCTTTGTTGAAATCAGGTCTCTCTTGTAAATGAGTCCTCGAGGCTCAATGGGATTTACTTGTCTAAATAAAGGTTGATTGATTGATTTCATTAAAAGTAAAAAATATATATTTCTGTGTAAATACTCATGGACACCCATGGCTTATAGACAAGTGCGACCTATATATGTACAGTTTCTTCCATTTTATTTAATGGGCGTGGTTTATATTTATATTCAGGTGTGCTCAATAGTTCAGAAATTATGCTATGTCTTAAAATAAACCACAAGACTTTACAGTCCTGTTTTACCCATTTTTTAGGTCAACCCTGTTTACTAAACACAGTGGTTCTTAAACTAGGGTCCCCAGACCCCCAAGGATCCACGAGCTGGTGCTTGCAAAATAAATAAATA
>NC_056514.1:7246933-7257558 GCF_014905685.2 Nematolebias whitei
ATATATATATATATATATATATGTATTTATTTCATTTTAGTTTATTTTACAAGCACATAGATGTTTAACAACCCGTTAAAATATGCCAAAATGCAGGAACTTGCATCTACTGTATTGAAAATTTTCTGGAGAAGGACCCTCGGACACTCTGACCCCCTTCTCCCGCCCACTATTTCCGTTCCAGCATTGGTCATTTTACAAATGAAACCCTGTTACTTGGTCTGACTACTGCTGATATGATTCTGTTCCGTTTTATGTAAAGAGTTTTCTGTATAATTTGAAGAAGTGGAAATATAAGAAGAGTGGCAATGTTCAATAAGTGAATATGTCAAGTTTTAAAGTGTTTTTTGATACTGTTTATGTTCTCAAAACTATAATTTTTGGAGTTTGAAATTAAAAATTTTAATTAAGTGTGCCTTGAATGAAAAATACCCCATGTTTCAAAGTATAAAACATTTGATTAACACTATTAAAGAACAGGTCTTACACACATATTTCCATTGCATTAAAGAGACAAATTGAAGAGAATTATTGAATAAACATGAGGGTTATGAGGGGGTCCCTGAACCCAAAAACTTTGAGAACCCCTGTACTAAACTGTTGTCTAGGCTTTGATTAGGCTCAGTGAGAGAAACTGACAGAGTTTGCTTGAACTACTGAAGTTTTTGAGATTGTAGTTGTTTTAAGATGGCAGGGATCAGTGTTGGTTTGACCCACTCAGACTATCTGATTATTTGCTCTTGTTAATTCTCCATATGTATGTTTGTATCCACTAGGATGAGATTTGCACAAAAATAATAAAACAAAAAAGTGCAAACATACAGGTATGTATTCACTTTAGACGTGTGTATATAAGTGATTATATACATTTTATATGTGTAGTTAAAGTTGTTGTTGATAGGAAATCAGAGAAGCTGTCATTCTTGCAAAAGCATTTATTTACAAAACAATTATTTTATGAGTTTTAGAGTTTTATCATTGATATGCATTTTTTGCAGCAAAGGACAAACAGATCAATAAACAGAAATGGTCGATGAATAAAATGTACTCATTTTCTAGACACCAGTGAGTATTGTGCCATCAGCCACGTTCTTCTTTTCTGCATGATGAACTCTTGTGTTTCTAAGCGGACGCCTGCTCCACAGGGCTGATGTTACATTACAGAGGGTGCATCACGCATGAATCATTTGGAGTTAGCAAAACCATTTGATACAGCTCAAGTGTCAAAGCTGCAGTTCATTCAAGCAGCCACAGCTTGCTGTCAAAGGACATTTAAATATTAATTGATCTTGTAGTGTTTGTTGGCAGCTGATCTCATCATCTCTTGCTTTAGAAAAATGAAGAAAATTAAACTAAGTTGTTCAGAAAATGCGTACAAACAAAATTACCAAGCAAACACACTTCTTGAAGTTGAAATGACTGTTTAACATTTTGCTGGCACATACTGTGTGACATATATTATTGTCACCCATCAGGAAGCAGAGGGGGAATTGGAAATAGCCTCTGTCTGTCCATGCGTGCATGTTGTGAGCACGATGGCTTGAAAAATAGGAGAGGGACCAACTTCCATTTTGGTGTGTGGCTACATCTAAACGTAAAAACGGCACCTTTCAAAACATGGTTTGCCACATCCAAATCCAAGATGGCAAGATGATCATTACTATATTTACAGTTTCATACAGTGGTGCTTGAAAGTTTGTGAATTCTATAATTTTCTATATTTCTGCATGAATCTGACCTAAACATCATCAGGTTTTCACACAAGTCATAAAAGTAGATAAAGAGAACAAAGTTAAACAAATGAGACAAATATTAAACTTGGTCATTTATTTGTTGAAGAAAATGATCAATGTTACATTTTTGTGACGGTAAAAATATGTGAACCTCCAGGATTATCAGTTAATCTGAAGCTGAAATTAGAGTCAGGTGTTTTCAATCAGTGGATGATGATCAGGTGTGACACCATGTTTGATTTAAAGAACAGGATCTATCAAAGTCTGATCTTCTCAACATGTTTGTGGAAGTGGATCATGAAGGAACAAAGAAGATTTCTGAGGAGCTCAGAAAAACAGTTGTTGATGCTCATCAGGCTGGAAAATGTTACAAAACATCTGTAGAGTTTGGACTCCACCAATCCACAGTCACACAGACTGTGAACAAATGGAAGAAGTTCACGAGCATTGTTACCCTCCCCAGGAGTGGTGGACCATCAAAGATCACTTCAAGAACAAGGTGTGGAATAGTCTGAGGTCACAAAGGAGCCCAGGGTAACTTCTAACACCTGGAGGTCTCTCTCACATTAATGTTCATGAGTCCAGCATCAGGAGAACACTGAACAACAATGGTGCCATGGCAGGTTGAAGGAGAAGACACTGCTAGAACATGGCTGCTCGTCTGCAGTTTGATAAAGATCACGAGGACAAGACAGAAAACTGTCGGAAGAATGTTTTGTGGACAGATGAGACCAAAATAAAACTTTTTGCTTTAAATGAAAATAGTTAAGTTTGGAGAAAAGAAAAAAAGTCATTCCTGCAGAAGAACCTAATTCCATCTGTGAAACGTGGTGGTGGTAGTATCATGGTTTGGGCCTGTTTGGTTGCTCTCAGTGAATGTTTTTTTTTTTCAGTTTGCATATTTGCACTCCTACCTTTGTGTGTGCACACATTAAACCAGTCTGCTGCTTTGGTGGATAAGAGTTGTCTTTAGCCGAAGCTTCACTCTTTCTTCATTCCTTGGCGCATGTGAATGAACGAGGCTGAACATCAGTTTGACATCAAATCATTTAAACACTCCAGAGTTCTCCCTATGGGTGTTACTGCTGGTTTTCATTGTACTGTACCACCCATTTTTTAATGTTTATAGAATTGCATGTTTGAAGAGTAAGTTATAAAATGTACGATTGTTAAATCAAACGGCTCCATAGAAAGTAGTGACACTTTCCTCTAACTGCCAGAATTTTCAGACATTGCACACCCTGAAGTGTCCTGGTTTAAGTGAGGAACAAAGTTATTAAAAGAGTAGATTTGACTTATTACAGGAAACAGATCCAGGCTGTCGTCATGGCTTCTGTAGTGGAGGGGGTTGACTGTGGCAATGAGGTGTGAATTCAGATAACCTTTAGGAAGAAAGTGTTAGAGTGCTGAGGTCAATATCAGAAGAAATCTGAGCAAATTCATCTTCAATCAGCTCTGTCCACTGCTGCAAGGTCTCTAAATGTCATGAGCACTCACTGTGAAATTACAATTAGGTATGTAATAAATAAGTGATTGAAAAACACTTTCTGTCTCAGGCCTGGATGGACAGAGAGGCATCAGCTAATTAAGATTTTATGATCAATTAGAAGCATTCAGGGTGAGAGAGAAGAATCACTTAAAGCAATATGGTAACAACACCATGACAGAGGCATCCGTTTGATTTAGATATGCAGTACATTGTGGAGAGGTGCATGTGTTTTTCATTTCTACCTTCCTGCACCCCCCCCGGTGTGTGTCTCCTTCCAGGTTGGCGTGGGAAAGGACTTTGAGGTTCATCAGACAGATTTAAAGTGGCTAAAAAGTTCACTGCTGTGTCTTTTTTTGTGCCTTTCACAAGGAGTGAAGAAAGCCAAGCTGGAATTATTGTCTCTGTTCACAGAAGGGCAGAGGAAGAGGAAGAAGGATGGAGGAAGAAGAGGCAGCAGTCCTCAGAGGCTGCACTCTGTAATACATTTCAGGTTGAAACTAGATCAGACAATTAGAAGAGAAATGGCTGACTTAGTAAACGCTGGTCCTCCGTGGACATCTCTCAGATGGAGACTAATTCTGCTCTTTGGGTCTGAGAGGAAACATTTTCTCTGGGTCCCATTAGTGGCATCAGTTTGCTCCAAACTCCTGTTTGATTGTTTATATCATAGAAAGAATAAATTAGATCCCTCTACTTGTCTTCTCCTTTGTAGGAGAAGTGTATTCTGTACATTTCACACTGCTGGTGCCTCCAGAAAGTAAACATCCATCCATCCATCCATCCATCATCTTCCACTTGTTCTGAAGTCGGGTCACGGGGGCAGCATCTTGAGCAGGGAGGCCCAGACAGCTCTTTCCACAGCCACCTCTTCCAGCTCTTCTCCATGGGCATGAGCTCTGGGTAGTGACTGAAAGAATGACTAAAAGTAAACATGTACAGTATATATGTCAAAAATAGCAGCTACTCCAGTCCATTTTCTGTTTCTCTAAAAGGCAGAGTCTGGCAGGAAAATCGAGCAGACCCACAAAAGTGGTAACAAATGTGGACATTAGGAGATAACAGAAACGTAGTGAGGGACAGAGAGTTTACTGTAATGAGCGTGACCGATTGGCCTCTAAATAGATTAATTGTAAAAAGGCATATTCCCTTTTAAAAATAGATGAGGAGTAATGAGGCGGGGGCTCTGAGGACAATACAGAAGGTAATGACGTGTGAGAGGCCTTGATGAGAAACTCTGGAATGCAAAGTGCAATCTGCCAACATGTTGCAGTTTGGGCTCAAAATGGCCTTTACATAAACTAGAACACTTAAGGGTCTCGGGCCCAAGTTCTGCTAAAGTATTTATTTTGAAAGTCAACTTGTTTATGTACAACCTCGAGAGTCTACACATATTCTATTTGTATATTCAGTATGAGATTGAAGGGTAGGTGACTGATTTGTTGTGTTCATTGTGGCGTTGCTTTTCCATTTGAAGACATCTGGTAGCTTACAACTCATGGGAGGTCACTTTTTAAGGAAAAGTAATGCCATTACTTGATTATTTACTGCTGACATAACACTTCTCTAAAATAACCTGGTAGTAAGGTCACGAGGGATTTCAAGTCTTCTAATATTTCTAATATTCTTATTAGAATATTACTTCTAATATTAGTTTTCTGAATCAAAACTAATCATCTTGTACCTACAGGGGGCTTTGAAGTGCAACTGCGTAGTTCAGTTTGCCACTGTTGAGGCTGAAAAAATTCTCAGGAAAAACGTCTAAATTTGAAAAATTTCAGGGGGAAAAAATTGATAATTTCAAGTGTCTAAAATTATAAAGTCGCCAAAGAATGTGAGTTAAAGTTACAGGGACAAGACTTACCAGCAGCAGTCACTGATCATAAGAAACATGATATAAAAGAGATGATTTGTCTCTTTCAAATGTTAGTTTGTTTATCTAAAAAAGTTAAGTCAGGTCCTCTGGACGTTCAAAAAACACAAATAAAAGTAGAAACGTTTCTACTTTGATTTGTGTTGTTTAGTTTTTTGAACGTCCAGAGGACCTGACTTAACTTTTTTAGATTTTTCTACCTGGATTATTGAGCAGGCATCAGGATATCAGTTTGTTTACTTTGGCTAGAATGTTTTTTTTTATTTATTTATTTATTTTTAAGAATAAGACAAAGCACTTTTTTGTATTTTATGTACAATGGTTAAGGGTGGGTGGCACGTTGACTCCGTAGAGCTGTTGCCTCTCAGTGATGTGAGAACGGTGCCCTCTTGTGGCTGGTTTCTGCCTCTGCACTCCCTGGTGTCCCATTCTAGTAATTAGACCTTCCCTGTGTCACCTGTGTGTCCTGTCCAGGTGTTTGTGGTTACGTCTCGTTAGTCTCTGTATATAAGTCCGTGTCTGTCTATTATTCGTTGTCTGTGCATTGTCTGGTAAAACCTCCTGAGTCCCTAGTGCTCCTTGTGATTTCTTCATGTTTCCTGATAACGTGAGTTCAGCGTTCACGTCAGCTCCTTTGTTTTTGCATTATTGAAGTATTTCTTATTTTACCACCTGGGTCTCCGAGTCCTGGCTGCATCTGGGTTCAACTACTGCACCATCTCATGACAGAACGCCCAGACCAATAAACAAACCCAGCAGGCAGATGACTGGGACCGAGCACCTAGCCCAAGAAGCAGCTCGGACAGCTCGGTGGGAGCGAGCGCAGAGGGAGGAGTCCATCATCCGATGGAGCAGTTTCCAGACCGAACCTGTCCGGAGACCAAGATACCACATCCCGGAGGTGGAGATCCTGCCATCACCTCTTTAGTAGACAAAGAGAAAATAAGGAGGTCTCAGCTCCGGGGGAGCCGACTGGCTTTCAAGCCCAGTTTCCCCTCCTCTTCGACGCTTTACTCTTATGAGATTTTTTTTAGGGGACTTCTGCTGAGGAGGACGCAGAACTGGAGGATGAGTTCTTGTGCACTCCTGCTCCCAGCTCACACCGCCGCCGCAGGAGGGGCTGAAAACGGACCCAGAAACAGTACATTGAACTTCTGCCTGCACCTCCTGCACATTCTACATATCCCACTCAGCCCGGCGAGGCTGAGCTCCAAAGGAAAACTCCCTCCAGCGTTTCAGACGATGTCAGCCATGACGACCCACCTTCCCTAAATGTTTCAGTGGGTGTCAGCCGCGATGACCCAACTCCCCTCAAAGTTTCAGTGAGTGTCGGACGCAATGACCCACCTGAACCTTATGTTTCTGAGAGGGTCCTGGAGGACGCCTCTCACCCCTCATCTCCTGTGTCACCAGCACGTCCTTCTCTGCCTCTGGTTTGGCCTGTTCAGTCCGGTGAGGTTGAACCTTCTGAGGGCCCACCCCAGCTGATGAACCGACAGAGATTCTTCTTATTATTAGACCTTTATTTATTCAATTCAATTCAGTTTATTTATATAGCGCCAAATCACAACAAAGTTGTCTCAGGGCACTTTACAGGAACATTCACATACATAGAAAAGCCAATTAGTAAAGTTCTCTATCTAAGGAAGTCTAGGGATATTTATACAGGTTAGTTCCTATTGAGCCTCGAAGACTCATTTACAAGAGAGACATGTTACATGCAACGTTCAGGCAAATGAGAAAAGTAGAACACGAGGATGGAGGAAGCCAAACAAAAACCATGTCTCACACAATTTCCTGCCCTGGAACATGCCAAAACACAAGAGAAATAAATACATTTGGACTGAAGGTGGAGATGATCTTCTGGATCCTTCATCTTCCACCACGGACAGCGGCTGCATGTCTGTGATGATCAGATTTAAAATGCTGTTTGTGAACTCAGCTGCTGCACAACCAACATCCTGGAGCTCCTTGTACGAAGCTGTCCAACGTATGACGCTGCCATTCACTGAAAAGAAGAAGAAGAAAATTATAATTTGTTTTTTTGTTATGCCTTAATAAATTTTCAAGTGTACTTCATTGGATATTATAAAATTTATTTAATATTGTTAAGTAATCTACACGTTCTGATGACCTGCTGCAATCAAAGTAACATTAGTGTCAGTTGTATTTGATTTATGCTTTTATTTATGTGTGAGGTTTGAGGATGCTTTAATTAAAACTCTGTCACTGAATTATTTTTAACCATCACAGAAAAATCGAAATGCTATAAAAAAATTTAAAAAAATTATGGATTGGAAAACTGAATGAAATATTTAGGTTAGAAACTGAGAAAGATAGATAATGTAAAGTTTGAGTTTGTCCATTGAGTTCTGCAGACTGTATAATTATTTAGTCTTGATTGCTGAGCTATAAATGAATATGACAGTAGTAATAAATGCAGAACTGGAGTTTTCTCTTCAGACGCAGCAACATCGACGACGTGCTGTTGTGATTACTCCAGTTCTACTTTGCAGTGGAAGCGTTGAGCTGTGTTGTCTTTTCTGTTTAGCCGAACATGTTCCAAACTTTTGACAGTTTTTGATGTTTTCGGAGCTCTTCCTCCAAACAGTCTCCATTTCCCTCCATGGCTACAAACTTAGTACATAAGTGTTAGCGGAAGCACTAGCATAAAGAGGAAACCTATCAATTATTATTATTATTACTACTACTAATAATAATAATAGGTTATAATAGGTAATATTAGGTGCCTTCCATGCATTGCATGGAGGATGCATACATACTTTGCAAGGCAATGCACTGCCTTGCATGTTGAACCAAAATGGCTCCATACGTTACTCAGTTTCTGTGAAGAGTTTTCTCTTGTCCTTTTCCTATGGGAAATTTGGCATCATTGTTAGCTAAATATGTTGCCATGGTAACTGTGAATGCCAAGAAAAGTAATTGCACACTTCCCAGAGACGGGCCGGGTGTTTTGATATAACTTTTGTGGGGGTCCACAGTAAAGTTGAAAAAGATACGCATTTCAGGTGTAGAATAATAAGTGGGCAGTCACCAACTAGTTCCTGGAGTTGGTGAAATATTGCATCTTTGTTGGCAAATTACGTCTCCATGGTAACTCAAAATGCCAATAAAAGTAATAGCACACATCATGGGCCGAGCCAGTCGTTTTGTGGGGTAGACGCTGTGGTTCGGGCCGCATTAACGGAGATAGAAATGTAGACACACTTCCGAGGTGTAGAATAATAGGTGCCTGCCATGCCCACAAAAACAAAACAAGGTATAGGTTTGTAAGCTCAGTAGCAACATATAATTATGGTGACATGAAATAAAACCATAAAAACACAAACATAATCAGAAACAATGAAAAACTAAATCAGATCACCCTGTGTTAAATGTCAATGAGTACAGTGTGTTTTCAGGAGAGTTTTAAAAGCAGAGACTGAAGTGACCTGTCTAATGTTGAGGGTCAGATTGTTCCAGAGATTAGGACCCATGACTGAAAAGTCTCGATCTCTTCTGAGCTTCAACCTGGTTTTTGGTACCATCAAAAGCAGCTGGTCTGATGATCTCAAACCCAGAGAAGGAGCATAAGGATGAAGAAGGTTGGAGAGGTATGAGGGTGCAAGGCCATAATGCACTTGAATGTCAGCAGGAGAATTTTAAAATTGATTCTGACACATACAGGAAGCCAGTGAAGAGAGGACAGAACCAGTGAAATGTGCTCAAACCTACAAGTTCCTGTTAAAAGCAAAGCTGTAGCATGTTGGATGAGCTAGAGACGTGAAAGAGAAATCTTACTGACCTCAACATAAAGTGAGTTACAGTAGTCCAGCTGGGTTATAATGAATGCATGAACTAATTTTTCAAGGTCAGATCTGGACAGCACAGACATAGGCCCTACTTACACGGACACGATGGGGGGAAACGTAGGTTTTTTCGTATGTTAATTAGAGGAAAAGATTTGCGTTGACACGGTCGAATTTTGTGTTTACATGCATCCGCAGGATTCCCCCCCGCCCTCCAGAATCCTCTGTAGTACCATAGTCATAGTTCAGAAAACATTGTATCCGCCGACATGTTGCTAGAAATATAGCGTCTGTCCGTGCGTGCGTGTGCGCATGTGGTTTAACACAAAGTCTCAGCAGGAGATGTTTACATGATCAGCGGGGGGTCAGTGAAAAACCTCCACTCTGGAAGGTGGGTTCAGAAACCTCTGGATTCAAAGAGGGGGGCCACTGGTGTCGTGTAAATGATCAGCAGAACCGCAGAGAGAAAGGAGCGGATGCACTCAAGCTCTCAAAATACACGCCGTGTAAACGGCCCCTTAAGCTTAGATATCTGCCTTAGCTGAAATAAGCTTTTTTAAAGAACAGAGTCTTCTCCTTATAAAGGTCCACTTATTTTAGTGGATCAACCAGTTTGCAAACTGGTTTGTATCCTGATGCATGTTCAATACCTGGATTATTGAACATGCATCAGGATATATTGAGGAAACAATAATCTCACAAGAACATGTTCAGACTGGGCAATGCTAATCTCTTAGAGAGCAGGCAATAACATAATGTTACTTTTAGGTTATTGCGTAAGTTTTTGTTCACCAACACTCACCCCCCCCCCCCCCGCCCTCCACTTCCATACAGGCTCTTATTCTTTCCCACAGTAGCCCTTTGAGACTGAATTATCTCTTTGGTAAAGAATGTTATGAGTTGAAAAAAGGGCTTAATGAGGTGTCAGCCCAGAAACGGCGGGTGTCACATCTTCTGTCATGCTGCATCAGTGCGATGCCCATATGCTCTGCCTTTGTCACTCTGTGTGTTTTATGTGGTGACCTCATTCTGATTTCTGAAACCAACCAAGAGACAATGATTTCTACAAACAGACACACTGTCACAGTCATAGGTTTTGCTTTTGACAATGGATTATGCAATTTTTTCATCTTATTTTTATTTACTGCACTTTGTTGCTGTTGAAAGGAATGTTTTAGACGCCATTGAATGACTCTATAAAAATCAGTTTATTGAGTTCCCAGTTTGTTTCAATCAGTGAAAGAGTCGCTCAATAGCTTTGTCATTAAACACACAGCAATCAATTAGACTATTCTGTCCACTAACAGGTGAAGTGAAAACCACTGATTGCCTTGTTACAAAGACACTTTCAGCTTAACAGAATGTAAAACATTATATTTGGCAGCAAATGTTTGAGTTTAAAACGGATGAAATGTAAGAAAAGAGTCAAATAAAATCAGTTGAGCAACAAGAGACAAATTGTAAATGCCGAACAGCTGAGTCAAATTTATGGAAGCAAATGTGTCACAATTTTCAAATTAAAATGGATTAATAGAAATGCATTTCATTTTCAAAATAAAGCTGCATGTTTTGACTCATAAATTAAATTAAAAATAAATAATCCAAACTGCATTTTCATTTTCTTCTCCAAGACTGCTCAATTTGTAAATGAATGAAAATGATAAACAAAATAGCATTTAACATTTAATTTTCAAAATATGTCCCTGTAAAAGGTGACATTTTGA
>NC_056514.1:7257658-7259262 GCF_014905685.2 Nematolebias whitei
TCAAAATGTCACCTTTTACAGGGACATATTTTGAAAATTAAATGTTATTTTATTTATCATTTTCATTCATTTACAAATTGAGCAGTCTTGGAGAAGAAAATGAAAATGCAGTTTGGATTATTTATTTTTAATTTTATTTATAAGTCAAAACATGCGGCTTTATTTTGAAAATGAAATACATTTCTATTAATCCATTTTAATTTGAAAATTGAGACACACTCACTTCCATAGATAACATCTTCAAAGCTGCAGCTCTTGCGGGGTGTTCCTGCCCTGCTCAGGATCTTGTAAAAGCGGTCCACATGAAAACCATTGAACTGCTGACAGAGCCGCTGGACAGGGTCAAATGTGTGCTGATGCACATGGAGAATAAAAGCTGGTCCATTTTAAACAGTCCAATAGATTAACTCTAGATTAACTGATGGAAAAAATACTGGTTCTAGTAGAAGGTAGTCAGAAGACTCACAGCCTATCACAGTTTGCTGCATATGAGGTTCTGTAGGTGCAGATAGGTCAGGAATCCCAATTCCACCATTGAAAGCATCTGAACTTGTTCACACAATTTGGAAAATAGTTTGCCAGATTTGGAAAATCACGTTTTTCATGTAGGGTCAGTATGATGTTTTGAACGATGTTCTGCTAGAAAATCTTGAGCCCTTTTCACTTGGGCCCTTTTATAGATATTATCCAAAGAGTTTTAAGTAAAACAATGGGTATTTTCTTATTCACTGTCTGTTTACCATCAAATAAAACATTCTTGTTTATCTAGTTGAGAAGCTTCCAGTATGGAAGCAAAATGTATTCCGTGAACAAGAAAACATGTCCAGTTGCTTTGTTTTGAACTCCTAGGATTTGCCATGTTCTGGATGACTGAGAATGCACACAAACACATCTAGATCTGCAGCAGTGGAGTATATCTATCTTAATTGGGCCTTCTCTGCCCTGTCAAACCTCAGGCCCACATTAATAAAACAAGTTGCAGTTGTAGAGAGACTTTTTAAACTCTAATCAAAGTGTCACTCACAAGCAGATATTAACTAAACTGACAAGAGAAACAACACAGTCTGTTCAACAATTTTCAGACAGGTCATCTGGACAGTTTCTTTTTTTTTTGTGCTGAAACGTTTCACCTTCCATCCAGAAGGCTTCATCAGTCAAGGAAACACACAACACAAAACTGATTCTTCCCCAACAGCTTAATCCAAAGTGGAACAAACCAGTTGGTGCTAATAAGATGGTCTGTTGATGTTTCTTTAAATATCTCTCACAATACACTTACATCCAAACAGAACATTTAAAAATGCTCTTTTTTAAACTTACATCACATGTTTTTGTTATTTACACAGCAAACCAGACAGTCAGATATGGATTGTAACGTATGTACAACAAATTAAAGACACCCCTTTAACAATGACATGAGTGCGTACAGGAACAAAACAGGAGCAACGAGGTTCATTAAAATAGGCTACAACAAGATGGATGGATGGATGGATGGATGGATGGATGGATGGATGGATGGATGGATGGATGGATGGATGGATGGATGGATGGATGGATGGATAGATGGATGGATGGATGGATGGATGGATGGATGGATGGATGGA
>NC_056514.1:7259362-7264538 GCF_014905685.2 Nematolebias whitei
TAGATAGATAGATAGATAGATAGATAGATAGATAGATAGATAGATAATAGATAGATTGATAGATAGATAGATGATAGATAGATAGATAGATAATAGATAGATAGATAGATAGATAGATAGATAGATAGATAGATAGATAGATAGATAGATAGATGATAGATAGATAGATAGATAGATAGATAGATAGATAGATAGATAGATAGATAGATAGATAGATAGATAGATAGATAGATAGATAGATAGATAGATAGATAGATAGGCAGTGCAGCAGGTGCTAAATCATTTGAAATCTATTTTAAATAAACAATACATGCCAGTCGTGCGGCTCATCCATAAATCAGCCATGTATGTTTTGTCCAATCTTACTTTGAAAAACTGCAGAAGAGCGAGTCCGTGAAAGTTGAGCCAGAAAGTAGTGAGGGATTGTTGTGCAGGCAATTGTTTTTTTGTTTTTTTTGCCAGGACCAATTACAGGGCTTAAAGTGAAAAAAAATCCTGAGCCTGAAACTTTTCTTGTGGTGTTGATAGAATAAAATTTTGACGTATTGCCAGCGTTTATTAAAATTGCTCTCTGAAAAGTGCAAACAACTGCTTTTTAACAACTAACAATTCAGTTTGAAGTAACAATGACTTAAATGAGATTTCAGTGTATTTGAACTTAAACAACGTAAACTATGTGCTCCAGTACTGCCCCGCAGCAAAAAAAAAAAAAAAACTCCGAAAGACTCAACACCACATTGAGCAGAAACTTTTAAGTCAATTAATTTGCAATAAATTTAGAATACTCAATATCACAATCTAAAAGGAAGAAGTTCCACAGAGCTGGTTTTAGGACTCCCAGCATTCTCAATAACTTTCAGAGTAGGAGCTGGAGTCATTTCCAACATCAACACAAAGATGTTCTGTGCAGTGAAAATGTTTTTGTGAACACACTGTTTAAACTGCTGAAAATATCTTACCAGCATTGGTGTCAGAAGCATTTGTAAGGGGTGGGGTGCAGGCACACTGGTGGCGGGGGGGGTCCTACCCCAGAAAATTTTGAATACAGTAGATGCCATTTCCTGTATTCTGGTGTATTTTAATGGGGTAAACATCTAGTTTACCTACATAAGTAACTTGATTCAATAACTATTTTAGAAAGCAACAAGAAGTAGCCTGACCAACAGCTCTCTGTGTGTGAATAGAGCACACTCTGCTCACCTCGAGCATCCTAACACTCCCACCCCGGTTGACAACTGCCAGCACTAACATAGCACGCCACACAGAGGCGTCTCCACCTCCTCCCCCCACCCTGTCCACAAAAAACCCTGAGAGATGTGTCCCCTGCCAAGACAAGTAACCTGGGGAAACACTGCATGCAGTGTGGAGAGTTGTTGAAAACCCAGAGTGAACTTTTAGTGCTTTGAGTATTCTTCTATTAATCAAGTGGAATGGATTTGTCCATCCATTCATTATCTTTACCCACTTATTCCATTTTGGGTCACGGGGGTTGCCGGTGCCCATGTCCAGCAATCACTGTGCGAGGGGCGGGGTACACCCTGGACAGGTCACAAGTCCATCACAGGGACACATAGAGACAAATGAGACAAACAACCATTCACTCTCTCACTCACACCTAGGGACAATTTAGAGTTACCAATAGTCTAACATGCATGTTTTTGGTCTGTGCGAGGAAACCGGAGCACCCGGAGAAAACCCATGCATGCACAGAGAGAACATGCAAACTCCACCCAGAAAGGCCCCTGGACCGGGGTTTGAACCAAGGACCTGCTCGCTGAGAGGCAGCAGCTCTTCCAGTTGTGCCACCGTGCTGGGAATGGATTTGTTCACAAAGAAATGCAAACAGTGATGGGTGAACTAATATTTCATGGTAAATGTGTGTGTGAGGGGGCATGGCCCCTTCAGATAATTGATGTGATGCTGCTTACCAGCATCACAGGCATGAAAAGAATTATGAATTCATAATTAGCAGCAGCTGTTAATCAGTTCTGTAGAGGAGATAACATACATTTACAATGCAGTAATCTAAATAATTATTTCACAATTTATCTTTATCTTGCAGCTCCCATTTGAATGTGACTCTTCATAACTCTGATTTTACTTGGCCTAACAACGCGATTTAAACAGTTTAAAATCCGTAGTTTTTATATAAATTTAAAGGGAGTAGCTGAGATGCTGTGTCTTTCCTGCTAGAGACTGAAATCAGTCATTTGACCCACGCGCCTGTGCTTCGATTCGCTACAAAGGAGACACATTGTCAGTCAGAGTAGGAAGCGCCAGACATTTGAGTAAGAGACAAAATCGCCTCCTGTTATGAAGAAGGCAGAGCGCCACTTGTTTCTCCAGTAAAACTATATTTTATTCCGGTGTGACAAACTCCATCTTCTGCATTGATTTGACTGCGAAGCCGCATAGACACGTGCTTGCTGTTCTAATACCCGCCTTCCTGTTAGTAATTGGTCAAGACAACACGAGCTTCAATGTGATTGGATGTAATCCCTGTCTATCAACCAAAGTTAAGTTGAGGCGGACCGGCAGGCTGTCTTGCTGTCAAGCAAGAAATCCGGCCCCGGCCGGAGTGCTTTAAGCCCTGCAATTACTCGGCCTTGCATTTGTCCACTTAATTACCCAAATTAGTTGACTCAGTGGATTATGGGAAGAATTAGTTTTTATCATAATCATGCAGCACTGCTGAATATTAACTATGTAATTAAATGCCAGTAATTTCCAATCCAATTGCAGGATACAAGGGTGGACATTGTGCAACTTAATCCATCTGCTATTGTTAATCATCAATAGTTGACAAGTTTTTGTCCTACTTTAGACTTTGCTAGCAAAACTGGGGGAGACTTTGGTGAGTAGCCAGGTTGGTAATGATTGTGGCCAAGGAAATAAAAACAACATCCATGTTGTGAATGTAGTTATTATATTAGATGACAGAGGCAAAAAGAAATACTAGAAATGGCATTAACAGAATCACACTCCCTTAATGCAGATAATAAACAACCTAAGTTAAAGACACCAGTGGTTCATTTTATGTAACTACAGAGAACTGTCAGCTTGTCTCCATTTAAACATGTTTGAAAAGGGACTTCAGCTCCCAGACAGCCACACATCATGCAATTTCAAATAAGTGGAGAAAACTTCTTGTTGTAGTTTTAATTCTGCTATTAATACAGAAAAAAAAGTATTTTGGACTACTCCCACACTCCTAATTACTCTTCCACATTTGTAATTTATACATCAAAATGTAGGTGTTTTTGTCATTTTAACACTAAAGTACTTATGTTTTTTCCCAAACCCATGCCCCAGTGTGCAGAATGTCTGCATATTTATCCATCTTCTTTAGTCACTTTTATCTTTCTGGAATGTGGGAAGCTGGTGCCTATCTCCAGTGGTCATTATGAAAAAGACGGGATACAACCTGGACATGTCACATGTCCATCACAGGGCCACATAAGGACAAACAAGAAAAACATGCACGCTCTCACCCACAGCTAGAGACAGTTTAGGGTTACCAATGAATCTAAAGTGCATGACTTTGTTCTGTTGGAGGAAACCAAAGAACCCAAAGAAACCTAAAACAAGGACGGGGTAACATGCAGTAACATGCAAACTTCTTGCTGAGAGCAAAACACTAACCACTCCTCCACCAGGCTAACGGAGTGCAGTAATCTAACAGATATTCAATCCCAATAAATGGCCACTAAAGAGGGTGAGAAGGACTTGCACTGATTGGCAAGGCAAAGGGATCAGGCTGGAAAGGATGAGCAGCGGGTTAGGCTTGTTAAAGATAGGAATTGTAATGTATGTAAACAAGTGAGACCTTCCTCCCTAAGGGAAAGGGTAAGGGAAAGATGGAAGAAGTACTTTGAGGAGCTAATGAAAGAAGAGAATGAAAGAGAAAGAAGAGTAGAGGTCATAGAAACTGTGGACCAGGAAGTGGGAAAGATTAGTGAGGGTGATGTCCGGAAAGCTCTGAAAAGAATGAAGAAGGGGAAGGCAGTAGTACCTAATGACATACCAGTGGAGGTTTGGAAATGTCTTGGAGAGATGGCAGTGAGGTTTTTGACTCAAATATTCAATGGCATATTTGAGAGTGACAAAATGCCTCAGGAATAGAGAAGAAGAGTGCTGGTGCCCATTTTTAAGAACAAATGTGATGTACACAGTTGTAGTAACTAGAGGGGAATTAAGCTGATGAGTCACACCATGAAGATCTGGGAGAGAGTTGTGGAAGAAAGACAGATGAGAGGTGACTCTGTGAGCATCAGTATGGTTTTATGCCAAGAAAGAGCACCACAAATGCCTTATTTGCTTTGAGGATGCTGATGGAGAAGTACAGAGAGGGTCAGAAAAAACTCCATTGTGTCTTTGTGGATTTAGAAAAAGCATACATCAGCAGGGTGCCAGGAGGTGTGGTATTGCATGAGGACATCTGGAGTGGCAGAGACGTATGTTAGACTGGTACAGGATATGTGTGAGGACAGCAGGACAATGGTGAGATGTGCTGTAGGAGTGACAGATAGCTTCAAGGTGGAAGTGGGAGTGCATCAAGGATCGGCTCTGAATCCCTTCCGGTTTGCTCTGGTGATGGACCGACTAACAGATGAGGTCAGGCAGGAACCCCTGTAGACTATGATGTTTGCAGATGACATTGATGAGAACAGGAAACAGGTGGAAGAGAACTTGGAGATGTGGAGGTAAGTCAGCCGTAGTGACAGAGTACATGTGTGTGACTGAGAGGGGGGCTGGTGGAACAGTGAGGCTACAAGCAGCAGGGGTCACAAGAGTCAGAGTCAGAGTTTCTTTATTGTCATTCGCACCTCATGTGGTACATGTGGTGGAGCGAAATTAGGTACACGGGGTCCCAGTTACATCCGACAATAAAATGTATAAGAAAAACAGTAATAACATCTAAGATATGAACTAAGAAAAACATCAACTAAATATACACTAAGCACTCAAAACATAAAACATTGAACATCAGCACAAACATGAACATGAGTCTGTGAGCAGATGTGCACGCATGAACACATCAACATTGAAACAGATCAGCAGCAACATGAAACAGATCAGCAGCAACATGATATGGTTTTTCACAGTGATTATTCTAGTTAGAGATTCATGAGTCTAACAGCCTCAGGGTAGAAGCTGTTCCTCAGTCTAGTGGTTC
>NC_056514.1:7264638-7276934 GCF_014905685.2 Nematolebias whitei
TGCACCAGCTCTCCAGGTGTTCCACCTCTTGCCTGTAGCTGGACTCATCATTGTTTGTGATGCATCCCACCACCGCTGTATCATCTGCAAACTTTACAATGTGACAGCCTGGATGGGTAGCTGCACAATCATATGTGAGCAGAGTAAACAGAAGGGGGCTCAACACACATCCCTGAGGAGAGCCAGTGCTGAGGGTTATGGTGGAGGAGGAGAGGTTGTGGATCCTCACTAACTGTGGTCTGTTTGTTAAAAAGTCTAGTACCCAGTTGCAGATGGAGGGGCTTAGTCCTAGTGTGGATAGTTTGTCCATCAGGGTTTGGGGGATCATGGTGTTGAAGGCGGATGTGAAGTCCACAAAGAGCATACGGACGTAAGAGTTTTTCTGCTCCAGGTGGTTGAGCGCAGTGTGGACCACAGAGGAGATTGCATCCTCTGTTGATCGGTTCTCACGGGATCAGTTCTCACAAAGGTGCGGGACTTCAAGTACTTGGGGTCCACTGTCCAGGAAAATGGTGAGTGTGGTAAAGAGGTGAAAAAGAGAGTCCAGGCAGGATGAAATGGATCGAAAAAAGTTTCAGGAGTGATTTGCAACAAAAGGGTGTCAACAAATGTCAAAGGAAAAGTTAACAAGACAGTTTTGAGAGCAGCTATGTTGTATGGTCTGGAGACAGAGACATGGACAAAAAGATGAGGAAGAACTGGAAGTGATGGAAATGAAAATGTTGAGGTTCTCTTTAGAAGTGACAAGAATGGATAAGATTAGGAATTAGGTCATCAGAGGTACAGCATAGGTTGAACAACTGGGAGATAAAGTTAGAGAGGCCAGACTGAGATGGTTTGGACATGTCCAGAGGAGGGACAGTGGGTATATTGGTAGAAGGATGTTAGAAATGCAGCTGCCAGGAAAAATACAAAGAGGAAAGCCAAAGAGGAGATATATGGATGCAGTTAGAGAGGACATGAAGGTAGTTGAAGTGAGGACAGAGGATGCAGAGGACAGAGTGAGACGATGAGGATGACTCACTATGGTGACTCCTGAAGAGGGAAAAGCTGAAAGAAGAAAAGACAAAGATTCACTCCCAATAAATGTGAACCTTTTAAAACCTGAAGTGGATCTCTTCAACTTATGCTTCCTCTATTAAACACTTTATATGAATTAAAATTTACTCACCAGATGTTTCAGCTACCTATGTCCATCCATTATATTTACCCATATCTTCCTTTTTGGGTTGTGGGAGTCACTGGTACCCACGTTAGCCATTACTGTGCAAGACACGGGGTACACCCTGGGCAGGTCTCTAGTCCATCACAGGGACAGATAGAGACAAACATGACAAATCATCATTAACTCTCTCACTCACACCTAGGGACAATTTAGAGTTAGCCTAACATGCATGATGCAGTTTTTACTTTGAGTTTTAAAACAAAGGTCGCAGACATGCTCCAAAAAGAGAATCTTGTGTAACCCAGTCATTTTTAGTGCTTGCAGCAATGTTCTCAATCTTACATTTTCACCTTTTCCACTATTTTGGGACTATGTGAAATCTTGCGAGATTTTGTGTGATTTGAGTTAATAAAAACAAAAAACATTCCCTCCCATTGTTTGGGAGAGCAGGTGTGAGACTGGGAAGTTCACATCTGTTGCATCTTTTAGATGTCTCTGTGTGTCTGTGTCTCTGTGAGTTTCTGCGAGAAACTGCCGTATTTTGTGCTTAAAAGACTGGAAATGAACTGGCCAGGTTTCTTATGATGGTGAGCCACCACTAGGCTTCAGACCAAAAGAACCCAGAGACAGAATTGGATCTGTTTTGTGCGGTATGAGATGTTGTGTGTAGCCTGCTCCCTCCACACCCAAGAACCTTTACATCCACTAAAGGCCCCTAAAGACTTATTTAGTCTTCATTAACTTATCAAACTTTTAAAACTCCTTGAACATATCTGAACTGCTGTCCTGGTCTTGGTATCTTGTGAACTGTGGGATTAATACCAGCATTTGGATTTAGTCTGGATAATTTGGGAGATCTGTTCATCTATCTATGGAAAGATTTAGTGTTTATTAAAACAATGAACTGGTGGCATTGGTGACAGAGGTTGTTTTTTTCTATGTTTTGTATATATTGTAAATAACATCAACTTGAATACAAATCACATTATGCATCAATTTTCTGTTTCCTGTATCTTCTTAAATGCAACCGTAACCCTTCTAGAGCCAAACAGAATCTTCTGAAAACTAGCCTACTACTACAGCTGAGTGATTACCACTTTACTTTATGTTATCATTAGCATCTGCATCATATATGCTACACTTGCCTCATTAGAGTTTAGATTAATATGAATTTAAATTCAAGTTTGTAGGAATTTTGGACAATAGCCCATTGGCAACTTTAAAGTTTTCAAAATTATCTTTAGAAACCCTATACTGTTTGGAATTAAATCAAATTTTATATTAACTTAGGAACTACTGTACTTTTTCTAATTTAGAGTTATATTACAAACATAATTTGACTTATACACACCTATTGCCAACAGTTGCTCTTGGTGCAAGTGGCACAAGTGGCTCACTATAATGTTAGACTAGATAACCACAAGTACATTTAGCCAAAGTATACCACAAACCTAGACTGCATCAGATCAGCTATATTTTGTTATTGCAGCACAGTGAAAACATATGAATTCTATACTTGGTAATATTGTCAGCCTCATTCAGAGCAGTAGCTTCACATTCGTCAGACAGTTGAAGGAAACTAAGCTGTTTGCCAGTGTTTTAATAGTCTGTTCAAATCAAAGCTGTTGTCAACAAAGCACTTTACTGTTTCAAGGTTGTTTGCGTAAAGCAGGCAATTTGCTTCTGGAAAATAAGGAGGGAAGAGGTCTGTGGATCTTGTAGTTTCACACATTCACACCACACTAACAGAAAGAAACAAAATACACCATGGTCAGAAAGGCCAATTGTAGCAGCCCTCATTTATTTATTTGTGGGTCATCTCTTTTTTACCTCCAAAATTATGGTATTTTTCTGTCATTTAGAAATTAGATTTCTGGGAAAGCTGAGACCTACGGAGCATCACATGTGGTGGAAAACATCACAGCAATTATTATTATTTTGTGTGAGACAGACAGTGTGAAAGGAAAGAAAGAGGAAGCAAAAGGCCACCCCCATACCAAAATCAATCCTGCAGAGAACTATGAGGGCTGCATACTGATGAGCCCTTATTCACGTGTCGTTGCATTGTTACACTCTTTGCCTTCAGCGTACAACACTGATATTTATATCATAGTATTGAGAAATCTTTGAAATCATGCTCTTCTTTAAAATTAGATTGTAGATGGTATTAACTCATATTCAGTTTCAAAGGCATACATAAATATATATAGCTGAAGCAAAATTGTAAACATTGAACATATTACTACATTTGAATATGAATATCACCCTAAATACCATCAAATTTTCACACAAATCTAATACTAAATGACAAATTGAGCCAACTAGTTACTGAGAGAGATTTTTTCATATCTCTATCTCATATTTTCATATAGAAATATATATTTTCATATAGCTTTCATAGGCTAACTGGGTTCATTTTCTTGATATTTGATTAGAAAAAGGCATAATGAGTAGCAAATTGCCTTCAAAAAACAAAACAGGAAGGCCATTTGTCCATGTACCCTTAGAATTAATATCAAGAAACTCAGTGTCCCTTGTCCGGACATGGGTTACCAGGACCCCACCCTGGAGCCAGGCCTGGGGGAATGTCTTGTTGGCAAGCACCTGGTGACTGGGTCTCCACCCATGGGGCCCAGTTGGGCTCAGCCTGAATGAGCAACATGGGTTTGCCTTCCTGTGGCCCCACCACCTGCAGGAGGGGCCACACAAGTTGGGTGCATGATGCCATGGGCAGGGGTCTTGGCTCTCTGACGCTGGCTTACCAAAGCTGGCTCATGGGATATGGAATGTGACCTCTCTGGCAGAGAAGGAGCCTGACCTTGTATGTGAGGTTAAGAGGTACTGACTAGATATAGATGTGCTCACCTCGACGCACAGCATGGACTCTGGAACCAATCTCCTTGAGAGGGGCTGGACCTTATTTCACTTATTTCGGCTCTGACTTGTTTGTGTCTATGTACAAATGGCAGTTCAGAGTATCCTGCCTTCTTGGACTCCTTGGTGGGGGTGCTAGAAGTTGCACCAGCTGGGGACTCCTTTATTCTGCTGGGGGACGTCAATGCCCACATGGGCAACGACATTGTGACCCGGAGGGGCATGATTGGGAGGAATGGATACTCTGATCTGAAATCGAGTGGTGTTCTGTTGTTGGACTTGTGTACTAGTCATAGTTTGTCCATCACAAACACCATGTTCAAACATAAGGGTGTCCATAAGTGTACTTGGCACTAGGACATCCTAGGTTGTAGATAGATGAATGACCTTGTAGTGGTGTCATCTGATTTGCGGCCATTTGTTTCAGACACTCGGGTGAAGAGAGGAGCTGAGCTGTCATTTGATCATCACCTGGTAGTGAGTTGGATCACCTGGTAGTGAGTTGGATCAGATAGAGGGATGATGCTGGACAGACCTGGTAAACCCAAACGTGTAGTTCTCATTTGAGATGGGGGATATTGAGTCCGAGTGGGCCATGTTCTACAAATCAATTGTTGAAGTGGCTGCAATGAGAGGTGGCCACAAATTTGTCTGTGCTTCTTATGGTGGCCATCCTCAAAGTTGCTGATGGACACCCTGGGTTAGGGAGGCTGTCAAGCTGAAGAAGGAGTCCTATTGGTCCTTTTTTGGCTGGTGGGACTCTGGAGGCAGCTGAGGAGTACCGGAGGGCCAAGTGGTCCACATCCTTGACTGTTGCTGAGACAAAAGCTTGGATGTGGGAGGAGTTCGGTGAGGCCTTGTATAAATACTTTTGGTCAGCTCCGAGGAGCTTCTAGCAAATCATTATGTGGCTGAGGATGGGAAAGAATCACTTTACTAACACTGTGTTCAGTGAAGGAAAGTGTTGTTCACCTCAACCAGTGATGTCCTTGGAAGATGGAAGGAATACTTCTCAGACCTTCTCAATCCCACCGGCATGTCTTCTATAGAGGAAGCAGAGTTGGGGGACTTCAGGGGTGGTCTGTCCATAACTGTGGCTGAGATCGCCAAGGTAGTTAAAAAGCTACGTGGTGTCAGGGCTCCGGGGTTTGATGAGATTTGCTCTGATTTCCTTAAGGCTTTGGATTTTGTGGGGCTGTCTTGGTTGGCATGCCTTTGCAACATTGCACTGGACATCGGGGGCAGTACCACTGGATTTGCAGACTGGGGTGGTGGTACCCATCTTCAAAAAGGGGGACCAGAGGGTGTGCTCCAATTAAAGTGGCATCACTGTGGCGGCTGTGGCTGTGTGGTTAGAGCAGTCGTCCACAATGCGAGAGTTGGGGGTTCAAATCCACCAGCAGTCAAATGTCTAAGTGTCCCTGGGCAAGATACTAAACCCCTCATAGCCTCTGATGTGTGTCCCATCGGTGTATGAATGTGATCTAAAGCACTGATTAGTCTCTTTAGAATGATTTGTTCAATTAGCTTTGTATATATCTAGTAGAGTGCTGTATGAATGAGTAAATGAGGCACAGATTGTAGTGTAAATTGCTTTGAGTATCTTGAAATAAGATAGAAAGGCACTATATAAGTACAGTCCCTTTACCATTTATCATTACTCTCCTTAGCCTCCATGGTAAGGTCTATTCAGGGGTATTGGAGAAGCAAGTCAGATCGTTGGTCGAACCTCAGCTCCAGGAGGAACGTGGAATGTGGATTTTGTCCTAGCCGTGGAACACTGGACCAGCTTTTTACCCTCACTAGGGTCTTAGAAAGGTCATGGGAGTTTGCCTATCCAGTCTACATGTGTTTTGTGGACTCGGAGATGGCATTCAACCACGTTCCTCAGGGTACACTGTGGATGGTGCTCTGTGAGTATGGGGTTGGGGCCCATTGTTACGTGTTGTTCGGTCCCTATACAAGTGGTGCAAGAGTTTGGTTTGCATTGCCCGCAGTAAGTCTGACCCCTTCACGGTGGAAGTTGGACTCCGCCAGAACTGCTCATTGTCACCGATTCTGTTCATAACTTTTATGAACAGAATTTCTCGGTGCAGCCAGGGGTCAGAGAGATTCCAGATTGGTGACCTCAGAATTCCATTCCAACTAAAGGGATGAGTACAGACGCCAGATATTTGGAAACATTGTAAGTGACAGAATTAATCATGCTAACAATAGGTCTTAAAGGTACACCTTGTTTGTGGATTTTAGGTAAACCATACAGACTAGGTGTAACCATACAGACTCATCCCTTTAGTTGGCAGCTCAGAACACCACATACATAACACCATGGACTTTGTGGATAAGGTGAGGGATGTCATCATGGAGACTGATGAAACAATGGTCTCTTTTGATGTCACATCACTCTTTACGTGCATTCCTGTTGATGATGCAGTAGAGGTGGTCAGTTTAAGATTAAAATCAGACACCACTCTGAGCAGCAGGACCACGCTTTCCACAGAACAACTGTGTCAACTCTTGAAACTGTGCCTGCAGTCAACCTACTTCACATATGGGGAGCAATATTATAGGCAGAAACATGGGTGTGCTATGGGGTCTCCAGTTTCTCCTATTGTTGCCAACCTGTACATGGAGGAGGTAGAAAAGAGAGCCTTGACGTCCTTTTCAGGGACACCACCAAGTCATTGGTTCAGGTATGTTGATGACACCTGGGTTAAAATTAAATCTCAGGAAGTCCAACATTTTACTGACCACATCAACTCGGTGGATAAATACATCAAGTTCACACGAGAAGATGTAAAAAATGGCAAGTTGGCTTTCTTGGACTGTGAGGTCTCAGTCTCGGATAGAGGACATTTGCAAACCGAGGTGTACCGCAAACCCACCCACACAGACCAGTATTTGCAGTTTGACTCCCATCACCCTTTGGAGCACAAGTTAGGAGTCATCAGGACTCTGTATCACAGAGCAGACAGCATCCCCACTAGCTCGGGAGCCAGGCAGAAGGAGAAATCCCACACAAGACAGGCTCTAGAGCAATGTGGATATCCTAACTGGGCCTTCCTGAAAGCAGATAAGAAACCCAAACAGGACTCCAGTCAGCCATCAGGTGAAAAGGAGGAACCCAGACCCAGACCAGTGGTCATTCCGTATGTTGAGGGGGTATCAGAGAAACTGAGACGTTTATTTTCTAAACATAACGTCCCAGTGGCTTTTAAACCCCAAAATACATTACGGCAAAGACTGGTTCATCCCAAAAATCCAGTCCCCCGGCACAAACAGAGTAATGTTGTGTATGCTGTTCAGTGTCAGGAGGGCTGTGATCAGTCTTACATCGGGGAAACTAAACAGCCACTGGCCAAAAGGATGGCCCAGCACAGAAGATCAACATCATCAGGCCAGGATTCTGCGGTCTACACTCATCTCCAGGCCAGCGGTCACTCTTTCAAGGATGAAGATGTTCACATCCTGGACAGAGAGGAACGATGGTTTGAGAGAGGAGTAAAGGAGGCCATCTTTGTGAAAAGAAACCGTCCATCATTAAACAGGGGTGGAGGCCTCCGGGTTCAACTGTCCCCCTCTTGCAATGCTGTGATTGCTAGTATCACCCAGCCCTCTGTGAGTAGTAAACAGCCATCAGTGTGCTAATGACCCATTGTTAGGCTGATGGTCCTTCTTGAGCATGTGATCAGCTGGTTTTGGTTGTCAGCAGCAAACTGGTTGATCCACTCTAAGAAGGTGCTATTTAAGAGACTGAGCTGAAAACAGCACCTCAGACTGAGGAAGTCTCTTGGATGAGAGACGAAACGTTTCTAGAATTTTTTTGCTTTGTTTTGCTTTTGTTTTTTTGAATGTCCAGAAGAACCGATTGAACTTTTTTGGATCTTACTGGAGTGGTTTGCAGCCAAGTGTGAAACAGCTGGGATGATAATCAGCATCTCCAAATCTGAGGCCATGTTCATCAACCGGAAAACAGTGGATTGCTCTCTTCAGGTCAAGGGTAAGGTTCTGCCTCAAGTGGAAGAGTTCAAGTATCTTGGGGGTTTTGTTCATGAATGAGGGAAGAGTGGCGCATGAGATTGACAGACAGGTTGGTGTAGCATCTGCAGTATTATGGACTCTGTACTAGTCCGTTGTGGTGAAGAAGGAGCAGAGCTGTAAGGCAAAGCTCTCTGTTTACCGGTCGGTCTAGGTTCCTACCCTCACCTATGTTCACAGGCTCTGGGTAGTGTCCGACAGATTGAGATTGTGGATACAAGTGGTTGAAATGAGTTTCCTACCCAGGGTAGTTGGACTCTCTCTTAGAGATAAGGTGAGAAGTTCAGTCATCCAAGAGCGACTCGGAGTAGAACTGCTGCTCCTCCACATTGAGAGGAGCCAGTTGAGGTGGTTCAGGCATCTGGTAAGGGATCGGTTATGTCTGACTGGGAGGAGACCCAGGGAAAGACCAAGGATGCCTTGGAGAGACTTTGTCTCTCGGTTGGTCTGGGATCGTCTTGGAATCCTCCCACAACAACTGGAAGAGGTGGCTGTGGAAAGAGTTGTCTGGGCCTCCCTGCTCAAGCTGCTGCCCCTACAACCCATCTTCAAAACAAGATGAAAATAATGGATGGATGGATGGTACTTTTGAGCACCTACACACACGAAGTTAGTGTCCAATCCAATACCGACCACACCAAAGGATGATTGTATTGTATACAATTTATTAGATAACTTTATGAAATATGTGCCTGCCATCCAGAAACAGGAATTGGACTCTTTTCAATGCTATGTCTCATCCCACATTGTGTCTTGACCACTGACATAATCCAAATTTCAGGTTCATTGTCCCATGTGTAGGTGCCCATTAATAGCATAGCACATAGTAGGAGGCATGGAACAATGGTCTGTGGCATATCCAACAAAGTTAAGTCAGGTCCTCTGGACAGTTTTTTTTTTTTTTAATGTTTCGTCTTTCAGCCAAAAAGACTTCCTCAGTCTAAGGAGCCACAACAAACTCATTTATATAAAAAGCACCTTCACATCAGCCAGTAAGACTGAGTTAAGACGGTGTTTGTTGTGGCTCCTCAGACTGATGAAGTATTTTGGATGAAAAACGAAACGTTTCACCAAAAAAGAAACTGTCCAGAGGACCTGATTTAATTGATTTGGAATTTTCTACCTGGATTATTGAGCATGAGTCAGAATGGTTTGTGCCATAGAATTTTACCCATTGCAGTGTGTGTGTGTGTACAATTGTGCAACAATCCAAGATACACACTAGTTTTACTTCTTTCGCCATGGTTCATGGAGCCACAGGGTTTGATTTGTGGTCACCTCTTGTAAAACATGAGGTGATCCTGTCAGGACAGTACTAGATTAGTGACACCCTATGTCCGTATGTCTTACCTCTCCTGAGATAATGCCCATTCACACAAAACTCCTGTGTCTATGGACTGTCTGTTTTATGTCAAGGTCATTTTGTGGCCAGCTAGATTCCTAAGCTTTTTCTCAATGAGAAGTAGCTCAATGTGAGTAGCTCAGATTTAAACTCTGTCCCACAGTTGATTTGTTTGCTACTGAATCATTGAATGTATCCATGGAGGGAGACCAATGTTAAGGTCTATCCAAGGCTAATTGAGGCCACACCTAGAGTTTGAGTGTTTCCAAATATCCAAACCAACTGATATCTGATTTTGTTGTGATGTCAGTACAGTCACATGACCTGTGAACATGAGCAGTCTAATTTAATTTCCTCCATACTGTCTGGGCAACTTTTTTGGTAATGAATCCACGAAACAACTCAATATATTAAATGTTGGCATAGCTTTTTGAGCATTCACATTGGCACTCCTGTGTTTTGTGCTGTAGACAAATGTGGCTATTATTCTCACCGAAGTGAAACACAGCTAAATGATTCTTCAGAATAGACAATTTACCTTAACCAGTGTGAAAGAGCCACTTAGATGGTCAGAAATAACTGTAGGTAATCTCCCAGACTATCACACATTTTGCTCCTGGAGTCATCTTTGTTGAGAAGCATGTAATACCGTTGTTACCCCCACTCCCTCCACCCTGCCAAGGCAGGTGAAAGTGATATTGATTTTCTTCCATTTGTTCACAGTTTGTTGGTCGATGGAACTATAGATTCCAAGCTCTTTTGTGCCATGGCACTTCCACTAGCATGTTGTGGTAATTATTCTTAGATTAATCAAAATGTACTTTATATAAAAACACTTGTTTGTGTTATTATTTTACCTAGTTAACAAATTACTGATAATCTCCCCATACCCTTGTTATTCAGACATGCTTAGGTTGTTGATTCTTTTCATTTCATTCATTTTTTAATCAACTGATTCTTCTTAGTAACATTTAGACTTGAGCTGAATAATTAACGTTGACTCAAGCTGTGTCTTGAGCACAAATGTTATTAATATGATTACATATTAATTACATACTGCTGGAGAAGAGAAATGTTCCGGTTTATATGCCTACATTGTTTTCACTTTTTCTAGTATCTTACATTGTTTTCTGTTAAGGAATTTCGGTCAAGGTTTATGGATGTTTTTAACTACTATGGCTGAGAATGTTAACTGCCCATGAACCATGTGTTTGAGTTAGCAGAGAGAGCTGGATGAGGAGCTGATTTGATACTACAGGCACAGCTGGCAGTCCAAGAACGCCAGTCTGCCTGTGAGCTTGGTGCTGATAAGCATATAAAAACAAGCCCCGCACACTGCCCGCCGCAAATTCTCATGACTGGGCTCCATGCATGTATAATGTTTCCCCTAGGTCAGCTGCCTTGGCAGGGAGCTCATATCTTGACAGATTTTGTAGCTTTTTAGCTAACGTCTATATTGCACACTGCTAGTTTAGCACTGCATCAGTTGTTGATGGGGTGGGGGTGGAGGGGGTAAAGGACGATTTTGGTAGGCATGGAGCTCGGTTCTGTTGACAGTGCGGGGCACCCTCCTTGGGTAACGGTAGGGGAAACATTGACTTCTGTAAATCTGTGTAACCTGTTGTAAAAATCTGTCCTTGCTAGTAAAACCGGTTAAAAATCTTCTCCTGTCATCGAGTGTGGCTTCTTTGAGAAAGTAAGATGAATAGAGGCTATTTTTAACAACCATTCTAGACTAATATCTAAATATTTATTTTAGACAAAATACAAAGACAATGAGCATAGAAAAATAATTGCCAATAAGGTTAAGGTCACATAAGTAATGTGTTTATTTTTCATCAACAAAACTCATAAGTAAGGAGGCAGGATGAACGGTGGTGAACTACTACCAGCAGTGAAATGGGTTCAAACCCCACACGTGTAGCCCAGCCAACATTTTTTCTGTTTATTTAGTTTTGACTGCTCTATTTCAGTAAACGGCACTCAAAGTAGAGCAAAAATAAAGCTGTATGCTAAAGTTTTTTTGCAGCTTCATCTAAAATTAACAAATTAAAGAGACTTTTGCTGTCCTGCAGTGAAGACACACAACGCAAGTCAGATTGGATTTCCTGTAAACATGGCTTTTTTTTGTTAATCTCAAACTCCCAATCCACATGAGATGTTCAGACAAACAGGCAGTTGCCACAGCCAAGATGAGGAAACACAAACTGTTATGAGCTAAGAAAAAATAAATAAAAATCAGAGGTGCATGTGCAAATTGCAACAAAAAAGAGACCTAATTGTTGTTAGTCAGTTATGTTTGTTTTTCCATCTGCTTGCACCCTCCCAAACTCAGCTATTTTTGTGAGTGTTGGCTGAGGTGTGAGCAGACCCCCACTGAGCGCACCAGAATGTTGTGCTATTTTAACCAGTGCAGACTTCAGTTCCATTCAGCTGAGATTAACAATAACAATTCAAACATTCGCTATAATTTTAAGGATTGAAAGTCTCAATTTCAGTTGAGCTTTTTAAGTTTAAAAAATAAAAGATAATGGATTCTGCCAGAGAAAAAATGATTTAACCGAAATGAGACATACAGTAGGAGGGTCAATGAGAAGGCAATGTGTCCCAGCAGGATGTAGTCTAAAAATAACTCATTTTATCCTAATTAAATAATAACACAAAGCTACAAACAACATATTTAAACAGTCAAATTATTTCAGCTTTATAACTGTTGTAGATGAACAGATGCTCAGATATATTCATCATTTAACACGGATTCCTCATTTTTCTGGACTGAATAAAACGTGCATTGAATTTAAGGAAATGCAAACGTGAGACGTCATTTATATTTGACCCATCAAAATGAATGCGGTCATTTATTTACAGAATCAAAAT
>NC_056514.1:7277034-7281005 GCF_014905685.2 Nematolebias whitei
CGACAAATGACTCTCCCTCTACACCTGTTGTACCAACCAGGCGATGCTGCCATGGCAACAGCCTACACCACACAACAATACATGAAAGACTTGGAAAGACACCTTAAAAACACTTTTGCTTTCGCACAGAAAAACCTGGAAAAATCAGCTAAAGGACGCAAAGCGTACTACGACCAAAAGGCCTCTCACGAGGAACTCCAAGTGAGAGACAGGGTCTGGTACTACACGTTTGCACCCAAAACTGGGAGAAGAGAGTCCGGGACCGGAACTCTCGCCCGTAAGCTGATGCCCAGATGGACTGGACCCCATCTGATAATCGACAAAGTGTCTCCAATTATCTACCAGATAAAAATCAGTAAAGGCCAAAAAGAGCCAACTGTTAAATGGGTACATCGTAACCAGATTAAACAACACAAGGCATGCAATAACTCCTCAGGAGACAAAGATCTCACAAAATCTGACCTCGTGGGAATAAGGGTCATCCAAGCAGAAGATAACTAATGGATAATAAACTTAACCATAGTTTAAATTCACAGGACCTACCCCTGACCACCACGAAGCTAAGACCTACCTCTTTGTGCTTCCATTGGACAATGATGGTACCACTCCTGGTAATCTTCACCCTCTTGGGTGCCACCCAAGAAATCAAAGCCCTCGTAATAGCGGTAAATGAGTTAGCCCTTAAGGTTGAAGCGGATTACGCTGTCGCACACCTAATGGATAGGATTTTTGCTGACATGCTTAGAGATATCAGTTCGTCGGTAGATACACTAGCCACCGGTAGGATCCCACCGTATCTAGTCTCTCTACAGATGGTGAACGACATCCTCAGCTCCGCTACGCACGAAAAAGTTACGCAAACACAGGCACACCTGGCTTACACTCTCGGTAGCGCAATCCCAATCTACGTCAATCACAAAACATTTGAAATGGCGTTCATTATCAACCTACCGATAATTCCCTCAAACGGCATATATAGACTCAGGGACGTCGTAAATGTTGGCAATTGGCACGGCGAAAACCATGTTCAAATTGACACACCAAGGATGGTTGCGTACCACGACGACAACCCCTCAGTTTACCTAGCTCCAAACCTGCAGATGTGTGTTCTCACTCGGGAGATACACTATCTGTGCCCGAGCAAACCGTTTATGTGGAATAAAACCGCGGGCATATGCGGATTAACACCTATCCCGGAAAATTCTAAGTGCTCAACGACCGTAACGCCTCGACACCTGGCTAAAGATGCAAAAGCGGAAATAATTGGCTCTCGTTGGCTAGTGAACGCTCCTCAAAGAAAGGCGATCATAGCCTACGACCAACCCGGGGCAAATAGACCTTTGACGTTACCGGACAAAACGATGTGGATCAGTGTTCCCCAGGGAACAACCATACACATTGGTGATTTGACGCTCCATCACCTCGATCCGGAACGATGGGACGCGACTCTGGATGACTCAGAGTACCTGGGAAATATGTCTATAGACATAGATCCAGAGACTCTGGGAAGGATCCGTTTTGAAGGCACCCAAGTCGTCGACGTGGAACCAATAAACCGAGTTCTCAAGTCCCTCAGGTCCACAACTAAGAACCCGATCCAACCAATTACCTATGCGTGGTCGAGCGCGGACACATTAATCATAGCCCTGCTAATGACGATAACCCTCGTATTGTGTGGGATACTCGCATCCCTGTTCCGGGGCCAAACGTCACTCCGAGTCGACGTGGATCGCCATGCAGCGCACCTCGATATGATTATGCCTCGCGTAAGCGGGTCCGCAAAGAAGCCACTCACACGGGACAGCGCGACTGAAACTGACAACCAGGGTGAGGGGAAGCAGTGAAACGATGTTTCTAGATGCTTAGTCACTACTCTTGTTGGTGTTGAAACGTTGTTTAGTTGATTTTGGTTGTTTCTGTGGTAAGAATGTATCTTGTGTGTAAGTTAAGTTAGAGACTAAGAGGCCTTTAACCATGCCAACATGCAGTTCATTCGCTAAATTGCAATCTTTGCGGAGTCAATGTATATTATTGCTACCTTGAGTACCATAATCTACATTGAGCTCACAACGCTTAAGCCGAACCTACTCGAACAATTCTATTCGGGGGGATAGCTAATTCTTTTTGATAAGTCTCGCCATAGACTTCCAAAAACGTTTATGGGAAACCAAACACCCAATCTCAAGTCGTTCGTCTAAAAGACAACAGACATTTGAACCAAACTATATTTTGCCATGTAAAGCTAACTTAACCCAAGTTAGAAATGGAAAAGTAGTTTGGAACCCTTTTCTATAGGCTTAAACCCCTGTAGTTACCCCTTTTCAGCATGCTCCACCCCTTAACTGGTAGTTGTAGCTGTTCCCATCCATAATAGCTTACACACCAGGTGCATATAGTAAGGCCTTATGTAAAATCACCTTCATAAGCCCACCTTAAACCACATAATTGCATGACACATTGAACCAGAACGGCACAGGCTGGACGTTGCTGGAGACAACCTTCGCTGGAGGCGACCTGCAATCCTGACGTTGGTCTCCACTCTTCATCCAGTGGCCGCTTCTTCAGTTCAATCCAAGGGTACCCCTCTGTATGCTGATTAATCAACACTTCCAATCGTTGTGGATTTACCATTGTGGATTATATGACTTTTTCCAATGGATTACAGACTCTGTTTCCAAGGGGTTAAAGCATTGCTACAATGGAATTATCGAGACGATATGGGATTATAATCAACACAATGGAATTACCAAGAACATTGTGGAATTACCTTGACTTTTGTTTTCCTTGCTGGATTACTCTTGACTCTTGTTTCTTTGCTGGATTACATCAAGCTTCAAGGACAATTGACGGCGTAAGTCCATAGTTGGAATTCATCCCCATGGACAGGTGATGATTTCCAAAGGGGGGACTGTAGTGGACTAGGCCCATGTCAAAAACTAAGTCTAAGGTCAAAAATCTTGACCTTAAGAACCTTGTGGGACAGGGACTGTCATTTCATTGATTTGAACTCAGAAATACAGGTTCACCCATCCTGAGACTTTCTTTCTTGAAGATTCAAGTGAAAAGAACACTCTCTTTTTATTATCATTACTATTTTTCAAATGTTGATAATCAAAGTGTCTTAGTTCAAACCATTTTAGATGTGGCAGTGAACTAATCAATTTTATTAACTGTGTAATGATTTTTATTCTCATGTCAAAGCTGTAACAGAGTAATTATGCCTTTTCTGATTTCTGCTTTTGAATGAGCAAGTGTTAGTTGGTCCAAGGTTGGAGCCAAACGCAAAACAAGTTGTTATGTTAAAACTGTCATGTTTTTAGAATCCTCTCAGACGTAATATAGAGGTTTTTGGCACCTGTTTCTGAAACGCGCCAAAACAAAACTCTCTCTGTCTGTGAGAACATTTCTGATCTTTCCATAACAATTCTTGTTTTTCGTCTAACCTCTTACGTCACAAAACACACCCCGTCTGGTTGTTTCTGTCCAATGGGGATACTCCCAAAAGTGAACCGGAAACAGCTCTTTAAAATGTCAGTACTTCCTGGTCTAGTCAGTTCTGATGGAGTGCTGTTGGAGTTCTGCTAGAGAGTTCAGTTCCAGTTCTGGGAAGCTCTGCTCGAGTTCTGGGATAGTTCTGATGGAGATGGGAAGGTCCTGACATGACAACAGAGCTCGTCCGAGGTTCATGGGATTATAACATTTTCCACTGAGGTGAGCTTGTGTCGGACAGTCTCGCCGCTACTCCGGAGGAGTAACAGCATCCTACGGAGACGCTGAAGGGTGCGTTAAACGGAATCTCGCCTGAAGACAGCTCCAGGTAAAAGAGTCGATTCCACCACCGAAGTGTACCGTAAGAAAAGCTGAAGAAAGCCCAGAGAGTGCCGTTCTGTTAACACACTCCCTCAAACCCCATCTTTTACTCTTCTCTTAACTTCTTTCATCTTTAAACTTTTCTCTCAAGTAGAAATTCT
>NC_056514.1:7281105-7283085 GCF_014905685.2 Nematolebias whitei
ATTTTGATTCTGTAAATAAATGACCGCATTCATTTTGATGGGTCAAACATAAATGACGTCTCACGTTTGCATTTCCTTAAATTCAATGCACGTTTTATTCAGTCCAGAAAAATGAGGAATCCGTGTTAAATGATGAATATATCTGAGCATCTGTTCATCTACACTGTTTCAGATATTTAAAAAAAATATAGAAACTCCAATGGGTTATTTATCTGAAGGGTCCCGATGAAGCTATTGCCTAAAGCTTCAATACATTAACATAATTTTAGTCCCTTTGAGAATTGAAGTTCTAATTGTGTAATATTAAAATGTAGTCTCATTTTGAAGAATATGTGAAATATGTATTTAAAAACCTAGGTAAAGCCTTTTCTTGTTCGACTTCAAAAATCACAATACTTAGAAAACCTGATTTCTTCAAAATCTGTAAAAAATTTAAGTTAAAAGTATGTCAGAAATACTATAACTGTATTGCTCTAATAACAGAGTATTTTTGGGGACAGCTATGATGGGATATCAAAAGAAGAAAACATTACTCCCATTTTGCTGTGTCACTGGTTGTCGTACAAAGTTGTATTTTGCTTTAGACATTCAAAAAAGTAAGTCTCTAACAAAATGTAGTTGCATTTTTAGTGTTTACTAATTGAGTTGCACATTTTGAGTTTTTTTTTTTTTCTAATGCCTTTGGAGAAATCAGCAAATCACAAATCATGATGGAAATGGGAAAAAGAAACAAAATACCAAATAGTAATAACTGAATAATAATACTGATGTGTTCCTCCTTATGCAAAAGCATCATTAACAATTAAAAGAGTGGACCTCAAAGATAACTGCAAAAAACAACAACAACAACTGTAGTTTGAACAGAGTGAATGTTTTTGAAGCATTCACACTACTGTGTTTTTCTTCTCTACGTTTTTCAGCGTGGTTCTCATCCCGCAGTTTTTAAACTATTTCAACAAATCATAAATCAAAACGTTCAGCTCTTTAAGGGTAATCCTGCTATAACTTTTGGTATGGGTGAAACTTGAGCTTTTCAAAAAATTTAGTCTTTTCAGCTATTTTTCTTCTAATAGAAAATGAACTGAGCTCATTTTACATCCTTCAAACCTTTAGATCTGTTTATAACCTTTCTCTGCTCCTTTCACATGTTGTTCTGCTTCAACTAATTTCAGCTTCTTTTTGCATATTTAAAAAAAATCAGTTAATTTCAGCAGGGTTTTTTTCAGCCATTTTGTTCTCCTTTCTACTTTATTCTGCTAATTATAACATTATTGTGCTTCTTCCAATTTCTTTCTGGTAATTTCACTTTGTTGTGCTCCGTTTAGCTTATTTCTGAAAGTTTAAACGATTTATGCTATTTCAGCTATTATTCAGCAGTTTCATGCTAATTAGAGCTTTTTTAGCTAATTCCACATTTTTTGCACTCGTTTCAACTTTTTTCAGCCTAATTCCGCAAAAATGTGCTTTATCCACGTCTTTCTGGTAATTTAAGCTTTTTCTGGTTTTTTTTTAGCTACTATTCAGCTGGGGTTTCTTTTTTTATTTTTATTTTTTTTTATTTTTGCTTTTTAAAGATAATTTTAACTTTTATTTGCACATTTCTGCTTCTTTCAGCCTATTTGGGCACAATTGTGCTCTCTCCACTTTCTTCTGGTAATTTAAGCTTTTTTCTGCCTTGTCCTACGGTGGCCCTAAGGACTAATTGAACAACATTTGAAAAAACGGAATTACATTTGAAAAAACAAAACAAAAACAACTAAATCACAACAACATTTGAAAAAACAGAATTACATTAAGCCAAAGCGGAAGTGGCCGAAGCGGAAGTGACTCGAATCACATTTGAAAAAAACAGAATCACATTAGAAAAACAGAATTACATTTGAAAATAACGGAATTACATTGGAAAATAACGGAATTACATTTGAAAATAACGGAATTACATTTGAAAAAACAGAATCACATTAGAAAAACAGAATTACA
>NC_056514.1:7283095-7292099 GCF_014905685.2 Nematolebias whitei
GAATTACATTTGAAAAAACAGAATCACATTAGAAAAACAGAATTACATTTGAAAAAACAGAATCACATTAGAAAAACAGAATTACATTTGAAAAAACAGAATCACATTAGAAAAACAGAATTACATTTGAAAATAACGGAATTACATTTGAAAAAACGGAATTACATTAGGCCAAACAAGAAGTTTTTTTTTATTTTGAATTTTTTTTTTTATACTGTATTAATAGCATAAAACCAAACAAAGAACAGTACACACACAATGGAGATATGTGTGTACTGTCTATTCTAAAAAAGTTGTCAGGTCTTCTGGATGTTCAAAAAACAACAACAACAAATAGATAGAATTGCAGAAACGTTTCATCATTCATCTGAAAGGCTTCTTCAGTCTGAGGTGCTGTATTCAGCTCAGTCTTATAAATAGCACCTTCTCATAGTGGGTCAAACAGTTTGTTGTTGACATTTAAAACTAGTTGTTCACATGATCAAGGAGGACCATCAGCCTAACAATGGATCGTTAGCACCCTGATGACTGTTTACTATTCACAGGGGGCTGAGTGATAAAAGCAATAACAGCACTGTAAGAGGGGGACAGTTGAACACAGAGGCCTCCAGAGGACCAGACTTAACTTTTTTAGATTTTTCTACCTGGATTATTGAGCATGCATCATGATGTATTGTATATTGTTCTGTTGTTTGGTTTTATGCTGTTAAAAAGTAAAAAACAAAAAAAAAACAAAAAAACTTCCTATTTGGCTTAATGTAATTCCGTTTTTTCAAATGTTGTTCATTTACACCTTAGGGCCACTGTACTTTTCAGCTACTTTTCTGCTATTTTTGCTCATTTCAGCTTTTTTAGCCAATTTACTTTTTTTTTGTGCTCATTTCTGCCAAATTCAGCAGATATGTGTTTGCTCTGCTTTCTTCTACTAACTTAAGCTTGTTTTTCAATTTCAGCTAAATTTCAGCATATTTTTAGCTAATTTCAGCTGTTTGTCAGCAAGTTCTTCGGCTTTAAGCATTTTCACTGGAAATGCAATTTCTCTAGTTACAAATTACAAAGAAAAAACATTTACACAAATGTCTAAAGCAAAATGAATCACAATGATTTTGAACAAAAATTAGCACATTTTATTTTATTACTTTACAATTCCAAATAGTTTTATTTGTGAATTTATATTTTATAAGGCAAACAACAGACATTCTAAGTAAATAAATGGCTTGATATGAATGTTTGTGATCATTTTCAAATCTGCATAAGTTTGATCCTCTGCTCAAACAAAATCATAATTGTTTTAATCACAGCATCATTCAAGCTTAACCACAAAAATAAGCAACAAATGAATAGAAAGTATTAAGCTTGTTTAGAAACATGCTGATTTGACCATGTTTTTGCACAACACCGTTGCTAATCAGACACAATGGTTAGTGCAATTAACTACAGGGAATCAAAAACATTCACTTTGACGAATTTCTTTCAAGATTTTAGAAAATACAATAAATGACACAGAGAAAGATACATTTGTCCGACTTGTTCTGGGCGTTCAGAACAATTGTTTAGTGCACCAGTGCGGTCCCATGAGAATGTATTTAGCTTTGTCTTCTCTCAGAGCCTGTAGCATTTGAAAGTAAAAAAAGCTCCGGGGGTGAATCATTTCTGTCTTTGTGTGCCATTTATCTCCCATATTCTTTCTGCCGTGTTTTCTCACCATTTGTCCCCCAAAGGCAGCATATTAGAGGAGTCTTTAATCATCCTCACTGCCCACTCTATAATCCCTGCTAAGAAACTAATCCATAGTGTGCAACTTTAGAGACCAACCACATCAACTGAAGGAGAAATCCACAAAAAGAGCACACGATCCCAGCTTCAGGACACAAGCTGCACGTTTTCTGTGACAACTTTTAACATTTTAGTTTTCTTACATGAGATTAAGACTGCGAACTTTATTCTGGCTTTTAGTGTCTAAATCATGCACTCATTTGTTTAAACAAATCAAGTCAAGCAAGACAAAACTGCACTCAAAACAAATTAGAAAGATTTTTTTTCACACTCCTGTTCTTGTTTGTTTATTCAGCGTCGCTTTGGACCATCAAATTTTTCCTTGATAGACAGCTTTTCCCACCAATAGGGTGTTTTGATCAGCAGCGGGGTGGGGTCAGAGAAAGTGCTATGTATTATTATCATTGTAGGTTCTCATACAATGGTGAAATTTGTCCTCTGCGTTCGACCAATCAAACGTGATGTGTACCCAAGAGGAGCAGGCACGGCTATTTAAGCAACTGGGGAGCGGTTAGGGAACAGGTGTCACACGACGGCTAATGGGCAAGGCGGGAAATAAAACTTTTGACTTTTCAGTCCCAAACTGGCTTCTCTACCACTGCACCACTGATGCCTACATACAGTTAGAACAGGAGGTAACATCTCATATTAAACAAAAGGCATTTCAATCAACTTAACTGAAGTCCACCAATTCTGCCAAGCAAAGTGGTTAAACATCTGACCAGAATTATGGAAGGAACTTGGTGATGGCTCCAAAATGAATGATTGAGGTGCAGCTTGTTTGAGGCAAGTTATTTATGGGTGAATGCCATTGTGAACAGTCCAACAAGGTTAAGTCCTCTGGATGGGTTCTTCTTATTGAAATGTTTAATCTTTTAACCAAAAGACGTCTTCAGTCTGAGGAGCTGCAACAAACTCAGGGGCCGTTTACACGGCGTGTATTTTGAGTGCATCCGCTCCTTTCTCTCTGCGGTTCTGCTGATCATTTACATGACACCAGTGGCCCCCCTCTTTGAATCCAGAGGTTTCTGAACCCACCTTCCAGAGTGGAGGTTTGTTGCTGACTGCCCACTGATCATGTAAACATCTGCTGAGACTTTGTGTTAAACCACATGCGCACACGCACGCACGGACAGACGCTATATTTCTATCAACATGGCGGCAGATACACTGCTTTCTGAACTACGACTGATGGAATATATTTTTAGTCTCGTAGTTAATCTACATCAGATTCCAGGTGCTGTGACCAACATCTGTGTTGTAAGAGACACAATCTGATCCAGTTCTAATATCACTGTTTATAGAACGAGGCACGTGCACACCGTCGCGCTGCACTATCAGAATCAGAATCAGTTTATTATTGCCATGTCAATGAACGAGGTTCACAAACTAGGAATTTGCTTCGACATAAGGTGCGAATAGTAATAAAAACTATTAAAATGGACAGCTATACTATAAAAAATAGTAATATAACATACTATGTGCTAAATAACAAGTTTAATAATAATAAACAGCATTTATCTTAAGTTTGCGATATATAATGAAGCTCTCTGGACATTATATAATTCAAATTATGTGATTAAAATGATGCTAAACATATTGCATGTTATTAAAGTTGAAAATGAAGACATCAGGTTTAATTTTTATTTTATTTATTTATTCAACACCACAAACTGTATGTCACACAAACACTGATAATTTAACTGAACGCAGATTAAAAACAAGTTAACTGTAAACTGCATTAATGAACTGGACTCTTGTTTTCATCCTGGATGTCCCACGTTGTTCATCTGACTCGTTCAGGCTGTCACTCCTTTGATTAATGCAACTTAAAATATTAAATACATTGAATAAAAGAACTGAGGGGAATTTTAAATAAATAGTTCATCCAACATCTCTCTCTTCGATGTCCTCCTGCAGTTCCTCTGGGCCGAGCCTCGTTCAGAACCGGTCCACCTGGTGGAAGGACAGCTTCTTCTTCTTTCAGGAAAAATAAAAACTCAGTTGGTTGTTTTGTGATCGAAGTAAACACAAGCTAACATTATTAAGAACATTTGATTTACCTGCAGTAAATCAGATACTGATTTTCATGGAATAAAGTCCAACATCATCGACTCGGTTCTGGTCCACTCAGCGACCGGTGTGGAGCTGTTAGACGAAGCGGTCCCGCTTGGCGTCAAATCTGTCGACTCTCATCCAAAATCCAGCTTTAACATGTTGTTAACTTGTTGTTAGCTGATTAGCACAGAGGAAAACAGCGTGCTGAGGCAGCACGCATGCGCATTAGGTGAAGGTACAAAATTCACAGCGCCATCTAATGACCCGGCATGGTAACTACAGAGGATTCTGGAGGGCGGGGGGGAATCCTGCGGATGCATGTAAACACAAAATCCAACCGTGTCAACGCAAATCTTTTCCTCTAATTAACATACGAAAAATCCTACGTTTCCCCCCATCGTGTCCTTGTAAGTAGGGCCTCAGTCTTATAAATAGCACCTTCTCATAGTGGATCAACCAGTTTGATGGTAACATCCATAACTAGCTGTTCACCTGCAAAAAGAGGACCATCGGCCTATCGATCGTTAGCACCCTGATGGCAGCTTGTTATTCACAGAGGGCTGAGTGATACTAGCAATAACAGTATTGTAAGAGGGGGACAAACAACATTCAACTATGTTGACACGTTTCAAGAAAAATCCATCCAGAGGATGAGGACCTGACTTAACCTTGTTAGATACATCTACCTGGACGACTGAGCATGCAGCAGGATACACTGAACAGTGCTTGCAAAGGCATTTCTAGAATGTCATATACAAAGGTGCCCAATTCTGTCTCTTGATTTTTGCACATTTAAAATAAAAAGTGTGCTCTCACAGTAGATACAGGCATGTTGCAGATGTCTTAAACCCATTTGAATGTAGTTGTCCATCTCATCTCCAGAATGCAAGAGCTGCATTTTGACAACCAGGCAGGAACTCTTTAACAGAATACATGTCCCTGTCTAAAAATTGGTCCAAATCTGCCTATTTAAATTTCCAATTTGTATTCCAGTAGCTTCATTTGGATTTCCAGTAGAAATGTGGGGATGACTGCCAAGGTGTGTACAAAGCGAGCCGAGGCAAGTATGATGTGGACAACAAAATGTGCATGGGCAAGACTTGCACACAAAATAGGCTGTGATTGTTTAAAAGCTGTCCATTCAAAACGTGACCATGCAGCTTGCTGGTTATTTGGTTACAAACACTTAGAATTCAGTGAGAATACAAGAGAAAATATATCCATTTTCTTTAGAGTTACCAAAAAAACTATAGACCTCATAATGTGTACCTGGAAGTTAAGGCCAGAACTGGGCTAGATTCCCTATCAGCTGTTTTCAGTACAATTGATTTTACAAGGAAGTTCTGATCCCTTGATGCAACAATGTCAATGTCAATTTATTTATATTGCACATAAAAACAACAAAAGCTGACCAAAGTGCTTTACAGTTAAGACAGATAAAAAGAGTAAAAAATGCATCTAGTGCCACTCAAAAGCATAAGAAAGTTAACAGTATAAATACAAAGTACACAACAACAATAAAAGCAGCTCAAAATGTGTTCTCAGACTCTGCTTAGATCAAATGCCAAGGAATACAGATGAGTCTTCAGCAAAGATTTCAAAGTCTCAACAGTCTGAGCGGTCTTTAAATTCTCAGGTAAACTGTTCCACAATTTTGGAGCAGCAACCGCAAAAGCCCGATCACCTCTGGATTTCAGTTTGGATCTGGGGATATCTAAGAGGAACTGGTTGGTAGACCGGAGTGCTCTTACTGGAGTGTAGATGTTAATAAGATCACATAAATAAGATGGGGCCAGACCTTTTAAGACTTTAAAAACAAGCAATAAAATCTTAAAATCAATCCGGAAGTGGACAAGAAGCCAATGGAGAGAAGCCAGGACAGGGGCTATGTGTTCATCCAACATTTTTCAGTCAGGTCATCTGGACAGTTTCTTTTTTTTTTTTTTTTGTGCTGACACGTTTCGCCTTCGATCCGGAAGGCTTCATCAGTCAAGGAAACATACAACAAAAGTGATTCTTCCCCCAACAGCTTACTCCAAAGTGGAACAAATCAGTTCTGCTTGTGATAAGATGGTCTCTTTGGTACCGTTGGGGGAAGAATCAGTTTTGTTATGTTTCCTTGACTGATGAAGCCTTCCGGATCGAAGGCGAAACATTTCAGCACACACAAAAAAAAGAAACTGTCCAGATGACCTGACTGAAAAATGTTGGACTGTATACCTGGATTATTGAGCAAGGACACAGTCTTTGTGGATAGGTAGTTGACAGGAGCTGTGGTGATTGTAGAGTAGGTGGCTCCTGTGTCCTCCAAAAAGTTCATTTCTTGTCCTCCCACTCTCGCCGGGAGCATAGGGCCTGCTGTGCCCATGTTACCCTGTTGGTTCTCAGGGGTGTGTCAGTAAGTACCAGGAGTGGGAAAGTCTTCCCACTGCGGATACTGCCCTCCTGTGTTCAGAGTGGGTATTGCTGCTGGGTTATGTGGCAGCATACCTGGTTGTCCACTGGGTGGCGCTCATCCTTGTGGTGGATCTCGGCAATCTCTGCCCCAATGGCCTGGTCTTCCACAGTTGTAGCAGATGTCAGGAGCGTCTCCTCCATATCCACCTCTTCCTCTTTGTCCCTGCCCCATGTTTCCCCTTCCTCGGCCACCACCAGCATGCCAGCCTCCAAAAGCCAAGCAGATACAGATAAAGGACAAGATACAGTTGTGATACATCGAGCAATACAGCACAGCAGATAAGAGCGTTTTTACACCGGCTGGTTTGAGAGGACAGGAAGGAGAGACAAACGAACACAGAATGGTAGGTCCAGATATAGTTCCAGGTGTACCTGAAAAACAAAAACAGGTTAGGATAGAAAAAAAATAATTACAAATACAAAACAGGTTGAGCAGAGTAAGTAGAGATGGTAGCAGAGTGAAGTAATGTGGTCAGTTTGTCTCCAGCAGTCTAAGCGTACAGCAGCATAACTAAGGGACAGCTCGGAAACCCAAGCCGACCCTAACTATAGGATTTATCAAAAAGGAAAGTCTTAAGTCCAGTCTTAAAACTGGACAATGTGTCAGCCTCACAGACAGAAACTGGAAGCTGGATGAGCCTGATAACTGAAAGCTCTGCCTCTCATCCTCATTTATGCCCATGAGTAGATATGGACTTTTGACTTCCATTGTAAATGTTTGATTGTACATAAGTCATAAACTGTGTTTCAGATAAGGTGAAAAATCAATATTGATTATATGCGTTTCTACCCACAAGACTTGCCAACTGAACTAAACTGAATTAAAACCTGCTTATGTGTCTCTTTATTATTTCTCCGTGTAAGAAAACTCACCACCAAAATAATAATAATAATATCTAAAAAAGTTAAATCTGGTCCTCTGGACATTCAAAAAAAAAACAAAAAACAAAGCAAATCAACAAAAAAATGTAGAAACGTTTCGTCTCTCATCCAAGAGACTTCCTCAGTCTGAGGTGCTGTATTTAGCTCAGTCTCTTAAATAGCACCGTCTCAGGGTGGATCAACCAGTTTTGCTGCTGACAACCAAAACCAGCTGATCACATGCTCAAGAAGGACCATCAGCCTAACAATGGATCATTAGCACCTGATGGCTGTTTACTGTTCACAGAGGGCTGAGTGATACTAGCAATCACAGCATTGAAAGAGGGGGACAGTTGAACCCGGAGGCCTCCACCCCTATTTAATGATGGACGGTTTCTTTTCACAAAGATGGCCTCCTTTACTCCTCTCTCAAACCATCGTTCCTCTCTATCCAGGATGTGAACATCTTCATCCCTGAAAGAGTGACCGCTGGCCTGGAGATGAGTGTAGACCGCAGAATCCTGGCCTGATGATGTTAATCTTCTGTGCTGGGCCATCCTTTTGGCCAGTGGCTGTTTTGTTTCCCCGATGTAAGACTGATCACAGCCCTCCTGACACTGAACAGCATACACAACATTACTCTGTTTGTGCCGGGGGACTGGATCTTTGGGATGAACCAGTCTTTGCCGTAATGTATTTTTGGGTTTAAAAGCCACTGGGACGTTATGTTTAGAAAATAAACGTCTCAGTTTCTCTGATACTCCCTCAACATATGGAATGACCACTGGTCTGGGTCTGGGTTCCTCCTTTTCACCTGTTGGCTGAGTGAAGTCCTGTTTGGGTTTCTTCTCTGCTTTCAGGAAGGCCCAGTTAGGATATCCACATTGCTCTAGAGCCTGTCTTGTGTGGGATTTCTCCTTCTGCCTGGCTCCTGAGCTAGTGGGGACGCTGTCTGCTCTGTTGTACAGAGTCCTGATGACTCCTAACTTGTGCTCCAAAGGGTGATGGGAGTCAAACTGCAAATACTGGTCTGTGTGTGTGGGTATAATAATAATAATAATAATAATAATAATTCAAAATCGATACAAAACTCAAAAGTGGATGTCTTCCTTTTCATTGCATCATTTTATTTCTGTAAAAAACTGTTTGTTTGGATCAGTGATATTAATGATTGTTCTGTCTCATTATGGAACTGGAGACACAAAATGGAGCCAACACATTTAAGATCAATCAGCTAAAGATCTATGTGGAGGGAGGTCTAAATGCTGGTTTCTTTTTATTTATGTCTTTGCGTTTATTTATTTATTTAAATATACTGTACTTATATAGCACCTTTCCATCTTATTTCAAGATACTCAAAGCTCTTTATACTACAATCTGTTTCCTCATTTACCCATTCATACAGCACTCTACTAGTTCTATACAAAGCTAATTGAACAAATCATTCTAATGAGACTAATCAGAGCTTCATGACATTCATACACTGATGGGACACACATCAGAGGCTATGAGGGGTTCAGTGTCTTGCCCAGGGACACTTCGGCATGTGACTGCTGGTGGATTTGAACCCCCAACTCTCGCATTGGAGGACGACTGCTCTAACCACTCAGCCACAGCCGCCAATTTTAAAAACATTTAAATATACAAAAGGCATTACTGATGTATAGTAAATATAATTGTAGTAAAACAATGGAGAAAGTTTATTTCTGCTGTTTACAACTTTAACCATGAACATATTTGATGTCAAAATTATTTTCCTACAAAACAAAAGTCACTTTATAAAAATGTGACACAAATTAGGCAGGCAGACAGACAGACAGACAGACAGACAGACAGACAGACAGACAGACAG
>NC_056514.1:7292199-7298597 GCF_014905685.2 Nematolebias whitei
CAGACAGACAGACAGACAGACAGACAGACAGACAGACAGACAGACAGGCAGGCAGGCAGGCAGGCAGGCAGGCAGGCAGATAGATAGATAGATAGATAGATAGATAGATAGATAGATAGATAGATAGATAGATAGATAGATAGATAGATAGATAGATAGATAGATAGATAGATAGATAGATAGATAGATAGATAGATAGATAGATAGATAGATAGATAGATAGATAGATAGATAGATAGATAGATAGATAGATAGATATCCAGTAACATTTACTAATCATACAAAAAATACATAAAAGAAGCAGAATACACAAATTTGAAGAATAAAAACAAATATATATGTGCATACGCAAGGTGGTAGGGAGTACAACATTCATGAATATTGTATATATATGTATACATACACATATACATCTATATACAATTTCAATTCAATTCAGTTTATTTATATAGCGCCAAATCACAACAAAGTTGTCTCAGGGACTTTACAGGAACATTCACATACATAAAAGCCAATTAGTAAAGTTCTCTACCTAAAGAAACATATGCATATGTACATGTGTATACACATGCATACACATACATAAGTGTCCGAGGTATAAATATTTAAATACTGGAAGTAGGTAACAAAAAAATTAACCCCCCTTGGTATTATTAATTAATTTATTTTTTGCTGTTGTTGTTGTTGTTGGTGTGCTTCACATTTTCAACTGTAAATGTTGACACTTGATGTATCTTAACAGATTCTCAGATTCTACCACATTAAAACTTTTCTCAAAATCTGTACAGCCAACTGATTTATAACAATTGGCTAAGGTTAATTTGCTATGGTGGCCTTCTTGATCTAGCTTGCTTCTGAAAGTTAATGATGTAATAGATGCAACATACTTATAAAAAGTATTCACCCCCTTGGACGTTTTTTGCTTTTTTTTGCTGTCATACATAATTCAATAAAAATGCTCCTGTGGCAAAAACAGTATTTAAAAAAAACTCTTCAATATCAAAGTGAATTCTAATTTCTACAGAGTAACACCAATCACAAACATATTTACGGTAAAATAAGTAAAATAATAGTCAGTGCTGTGTTTCCTCTACCATTATACAAGATTATACAAGCAGGGCGCCCTGCCCTGTGAACAGACTACTGCTCCCCTCCCCCGAAGCACTAGTTAAAAAGCTATAGGTAGCACAGGTAGTGCACGCTGAGCTGTCTCCACTCCCTACCCCCTGCTGGAAAACTGTTAGTACAAACAGCGCACAGCACAGATGTGTCTCCATCCTCCACCCCCAACCCCGGTCAAAACAAAACCCCACAGAAAATATGAGTGCCCTACCAAAGCAAGTAAACTAGAGGAAACACTGGAGTGTGTTAATATTCAACCCCCCCCCCCCCCCCCAGTGACTGTCCTAATTCAACTCTGATTAGTGATGAACAAGTTAGGAGATCGGTACAAAAAAATTTCCAATGTCCTCAACATCCCATCCAGAAATGAAAGGAATATGGGTCATGTGTAAATCTACCAAGAGCAGGGTGTCTTCACAGACTGAGTGACCGTGCAAGGAGGAGCATAGTGAGAGACCTCCAAGACATCTGTGACCACTCTGAAGGAGTGATGAGCTTCAGCAGTTGAATGGGTGAGACTCTGCATACAACAACTGCTGCCCGAGTTCTGCATCAGTCTACAGTCCAGCTTTATGTGAGACTGGTAAAGATCGTAAGAAAACTCAGATTAAATGTGGACCAGGGCCAGCTACTACCGTTTGCCAAACAGCTTGTGAACGACTCCATGGTCAAGTGCTTTTCAACCTTCTACCTTTTTCACTAACTTTTGTGTTGCATGACTGATGATAGACAGACTGCAATGTCTTACTTAGGAAAGCTAAATGTTAGGATTTGACTTGACAAACGTGGTTCCTCATCTTGTTGACATCTTTGATGTCAGAGAAGATATTGTGTTTGGTTTTGATCCAAAATAGAAGTTCATGCTTGAGACTGTCTACGTTTATCTCCACATTGTATGTTTGTGCAGTTTGTGTGCAGATCTTCACACACACTCAGTTTAACAGCTTCATGTGTGTGTGAAGCCTCAGAGACAGAGGTGAGGCTGTGGCTGGGAAAGACATGAAACGATGCATCCCTGGATGAATCAGGAGCACACCCAGATGTAAACACTCTCTCGCTGCAGTTGATCCCTCTCAGCCCGACTCCTCTGAGATCCGCTGCAGATGGATTTTAAGGTTTGATGTCAGCTGTGGAAATGTGGCCAAACCTCCTCCGCTGAAGCTTCACCATGGCTGAGAGCAATGGCGTCAGAAGCATCCATAATGTGGGGGGGACACAATGATGTGTGTTGGTGTGTGTGTGTGCATGCGTGTGCGCTAAAACGTGTTCACTAATGCACAAAAAAAGCAACATTTCACCTAGATTTCCTTTAATTCCACACATTTAAAACATGTTTCTCACCAAGTTTGTGTAAATTCAGTTGTGGGTTTAAAGACATTTAAACTTTAATACACTTTAATACAGAGCATCAAGTCGGCACTATTTCAGAGTCAGAGAGTCAGAGTTTCTTTATTGTCATTTGCACCTCATGTGGTACATGTGGTGGAGCGAAATTATGTACACGGGGTCCCAGTTACATCCAACAATCAAATGTATAAGAAAAACAGTAATAACATCTAAGATATGAACTAAGAAAAACATCAACTAAATATACACTAAGCACTCATAACATAAAACATTGAACATCAGCACAAACATGAACATGAGTTTGTGAGCAGATGTGCACGCATGAACACATCAACATTGAAACAGATCAGCAGCAACATGAAACAGATCAGCAGCAACATGATATGGTTTTTCACAGTGATTATTCTAGTTAGAGATTCATGAGTCTAACAGCCTCAGGGTAGAAGCTGTTCCTCAGTGTAGTGGTTCTACACTTAATGCTCCTTAACCTCCTTCCTGAGGGGAGCGGGGCAAAAAGTGTGTGTGCTGGGTGAGTGGGGTCCTTCATGATGCAGGTGGCCCTCTTCCTGCATCTGGAGGTGTAGATGTCTGTGATGGTGGGGAGGCTGATTCCAACAGATTTCTGTGCAGCCTTCACCACTCTCTGCAAAGCTTTTCTTTCTGCAGCTGTGCAGCCTCCATGCCACACATTGATGCTCGAGCACAGGATGCTCTCCACTGCACACCTGTAGAAGGAGATGAGGACTGAGCTTCCCAGACCAGCTCGCCTCAGCCGTCTGAGGAAGTAGAGTCTCTGATGAGCTTTCTTGATCAGGCTGGTGGTGTTGTTGCTCCAGCTGAGGTTGTTGTTCATGTGTACACCCAAGTACTTGTAGCTGGAGACCACTTCCACCGCAGATCCTCTTATGTTCAGGGGGGTGTAGGTGTTTTTGTTCCTTCTGAAGTCCACAATCATCTTTGTCTTCTTCACATTGATGTGAAGGTTATTCTCTTTGCACTTGTGTTTATAGAGAAATAAAAAACATCACCACTGGACTTTTTTACTTGTGTTCAACACTACTCATCTAAATGATGTTTCCCATGAAGCTTGAGGACAATAAGGTGTGGGGTTTTAAAGACATTTCAACTTTAATGCACCTGAACACACAGCGTCTCTTACACCTGCAGCATCACACTTACTGCTAAGCTAACATGCTACAGACATAGCACTCCAAATTAATGTTTTTTTAATGTTGAGGGGACACGTCCCTTTCACATATAATGGTTGTGATGTCTATGGCTGAGAGTGAGAATGAGCAAGCCCCATGGGTTTGTTCGGGTGATTATTAGGATGTTTTGGAACTTAAGAGCCAGCTTGTTTGTCTGTGTTTGCATGTAGGACAGAATTTAATTGAAGACCTATCAGTCCTTAATGAAACATATCCACCACATTTCATGCCAGTGTTTTAGACTGAGAGCATCTTATGATGAGAAATGATTAAGTTGTAGCAAAAATGAGACCAACAGTGAAAAAATAAAGTGCAATAATCTTGTGATAGCTCACATGACCTGTCAATGCTTGGAGTATGTGTTATCCATGACTCTCAGCTACTACCACACCAAATTTAAGCTCAGTTCCTGTGAGTTGAGGTAATGCCCTTTTTGAGTCTGCTAAAGTCAGTGGTGACCATTTCAAACCTGGAGGACTGCAAAAGTTGATTAGTTGTTGCTATTAAAGTAATGATTACTTTCTGAAGGTTCATTAAAATTTGCTCAAGGATTCATGAGATATTTGGCTAACGAACCAAACAGACACAGGCAAAGACATTATCGTTCATTCGTCTTGATAATAATAATCGCACAGCAGAAACAGAGCATTCTCAAAATTCTTAAAAAACATCTTTTAGGCTTAAAAAAGCTGTGATTTGAAGCGATCAGCACCTTGCTCTACTGACTGTTTACATCTGTGCATGCTGCTGACTCCATGTGTGCATATTTTTACGCCTATCCTGACCACATCTGTCTTGGTGGCTTTGTAATGTGGCACAGGAGCTAGCATAAAAAAAGACTATTTTTATGTACATGTGTGCATGAGTGCTTTGTGATGAGGCACTTGTTGTGACACCTACGCAGCTCCTCTCTCACGCGAACACACGCAGTTGTGGAAGCAGAGCAGATGAATGCTGTGCTGCTGTCTGAGGCAGCGTCAACTGAAATGTTTTATTCTGGGCGTTTAAGGCTAATGTTTCCTAACTTTAACCACAGAGTTGTGTTTAGACACACTGTTAGAAACACTAGTTCAGATGTACTCATGGTTTGTGGAAAGCTTATGAACTACATTAGTTCATAAGCTTTCCAACAAGTAACTCATATTACCTGGTGTAGGTAGCTCCGTTTAATATAATATGTTCAATCCTGACAAGATTGCTAAGTTAATAACGTTACACATTCTGCAATTTATTTATTTGCTTTAAGCAATGGTAGGACTATTGTTTTGTTTGTTTGTTTGTGTGTGTGTGTTTTGTTTTATTTGGTCTATTTTGGTTTATAATCATTTTAGCTTTTGAGTTACTTATTTGGGTCTTTGATAACTCTCTCCAGATCGAGGGTGAGGTTCTGCTTCAAGTGGAGGAGTTCAAGTATCTCGGGGTTTTGTTCACGAGTGAGGGAAGAATGGAGCGTGAGACTGACAGACGGAATGGTGCAGCATCTGCAGTATTACAGATTCTGTGCCGGTCTGTTGTGGTGAAGAAGGAGTTGAGCTGTAAGGCAAAGCTCTCTGTTTAATGGTCGGTCTATCTTGCTACCCTCACCTATGGCCACAAACTCTGAGCAGTGACAGAAAGAATAAAATTGTGGATACAGGAGGTTGAAATGAGTTTCCTCTGCTGGGTAGATGGACTCTCCCTGAGAGATAGGGTGAGAATTTCAGTTGTTCAGGAGAGGTGCCTCCCTGGGGAGGTGCTTCGGGTGTGTCTGACTGGGAGGAAACCCTGGGAAAGACCCAGGCCAAGAGAGACATTGGCCTGGGAATGTCTTGGAGTCCTCCCAAAAGAGCTGGAAGAGGTGGCTGTGGAAAGAGATGTCTGGGCCTCCCAGCTCAAGCTGCTGTCCCTGCAACCTGACTTCGGAAAAGGTGGAAGCTAATGATGGATGGATGGATGGATGGACTGATAACTGCTCAGTTTCATGTACTTCAGATAACACTCCTCATTTTCACAAAATTTGCACGTTTTTCTCCACATTGTGCTGTCTTCCATGATTGTTCTCATGATTCTGTAACAAGTGTTTAACGATGGTCTTGTCTCTTGTTTACACCGATGTTTGAGTCATTTATGTGAGCTTACTGTGTGATTATTGTTACTAAACAAGAGGATTAAGCATGATGACTGCCTGTGTTTCTTTCCTGATCAACCCATGAACAGTTCTCAGCAGGGAAAATAACGTTTATTTAAGGGGCTCTGTTTCTACGCACCCCGACCCCCACTGTTTCTACTTCCACATTGACTTTTTAAATATTTCAGTACCACCTAATATATTAACTAATCATATAAATACAGTAGGATCTAACAGAAAAGTAAACAGCACACATCCATTTTTTATGAGCCAGCTGAATAAAAGCAGTTGGGTTTGACAACACAAACATCTTTTCCTGCCAGACTGGTGTGTAGAGGATGGGAATGTAAAGTGCAGTGAAAGGTAAAGGAGCATGGTTTATACATGAAGCATGTAGATGTTTTCTTATTGTAGGGTGTTTCACTGCTAAAGCTTCAACACAAGCTTGTGGCTTCTTAGGTCTAAAATCAATTAAAGCTTGAAATTATGATTTGGGCTGTAGTAAAATCCTAGCATGCCTTGAAGGAATATGCTCGTCAGCTGCCATGTTTGCTAGATTGATCATTAAGATAGATAGATAGATAGATAGATAGATAGATAGATAGATAGATAGA
>NC_056514.1:7298607-7307304 GCF_014905685.2 Nematolebias whitei
ATAGATAGATAGATAGATAGATAGATAGATAGATAGATAGATAGATATAGATAGATATAGATAGAATGATTGATTGATTCAGAGCATGGGATGAGGATGACTCTCACCTACTACCACACCAAATTTTAGCCTGATATTTGTACATTTGACTGAACCATAGTCAGAGGACTAAGACTGAAACAGAATCTGTTTACTCTAACAAAGTTAAATCTGGTCCTCTGGACATTCAAAAAACAAAACAACAAAAACATTTAGAAACGTTTCGTCTCTCATCCGAAAGACTTCCTCAGTCTGAGGTGCTGTATTCAGCTCAGTCTCTTAAATAGCACCTTCTCAGAGTGGATCAACCAGTTTGCTGCTGACAACCAAAACCAGCTGATCACATGATCAAGAAGGACCATCAGCCTAACAATGGATCATTAGCACACCGATGGCTGTTTACTGTTCACAGAGGGCTGAGTGATACTAGCAATCACAGCATTGTAAGAGGGGGACAGTTGAACCCGGAGGCCTCCACCCCTGATTAATGATGGACGATTTCTTTTCACAAAGATGGCCTCCTTTACTCCTCTCTCAAACCATCGTTCCTCTCTATCAAGAATGTGAACATCTTCATCCCTGAACGAGTGACCGCTGGCATGGAAATGAGTGTAGACTGCAGAGTCCTGGCCTGATGATGTTGATCTTCTGTGCTGGGCCATCCTTTTGACCAGTGGCTGTTTAGTTTCCCTGATGTAAGACTGATCACAGCCCTCCTGACACTGAACAGCATACACAATATTACTCTGTTTGTGCCGGGGCACTGGATCTTTGGGATGAACCAGGATGTATTTTGGGGTTTAAACGCCACTGATGCATTGTCCTAATGACTCCTAACTTGTGCTCCAAAGGGTGATGGGAGTCAAACTGCAAATACTGGTCTGTGTGGGTGGGTTTGCGGTACACCTCAGTTTGCAAATGTCCTCTATCAGAAACTGAGACCTCACAGTCCAAGAAAGCAAACCTGCCATTTTTTACATCATCTCGTGTGAACTTGATGTATTTATCCACAGAGTTGATGTGATCAGTAAAATGTTGGACTTCCTGAGATTTAATTTTAACCCAGGTGTCGTCAACATACCTGAACCAATGACTTGGTGGTGTCCCTGAAATGGACGTCAAGGCTCTCTTTTCTACCTCCTCCATGTACAGGTTGGCAACAATAGGAGAAACTGGAGACCCCATAGCACACCCATGTTTCTGCCTATAATATTGCTCCCCATATGTGAAGTAGGTTGACTGCAGGCACAGTTTCAAGAGTTGACACATTTGTTCTGTGGAAAGCGTGGTCCTGCTGCTCAGAGTGGTGTCTGATTTTAATTTTAAACTGACCACCTCAACTGCATCATCAACAGGAATGCACGTAAAGAGTGATGTGACATCAAAATTCAATTAAATTCAGTTCAATTTATTTATATAGCGCCAAATCACAACAAAGTTGTCTCAGGGCACTTTACATGAACATTCACATACATAAAAGCAAATTAGTAAAGTTCTCTATCTAAGGAATCCAGCAGACAAGTTGAATCTTGGCTTTGTTGCAGTCTCCCATCCTGAGCGAGCACAGTGGCAACAGTGGAAAGAAAAACTCCCTTTTAAAAGGAAGAAACCTCCAGCAGAGCCAGGCTCAGGACAAGCGGCCATCTGCTTTGACCGGCTGGGTTGAGAGGACAGGAAGGAGAGACAGATGAACACAGAATGGTAGGTCCAGGTGTATCTGAAAGACAAAAAAACACATGTTAAGGATAGAAAAATAATTGCAAATACAAAACAGGTGGAGCAGAATAAGTAAAGACAGTAGTATAGTGAAAAGTGTGGTCAGTTTGTCCTCCAGCAGTCTAAGCCTATAGCAGCATAACTAAGGGACAGCTCAGGAAACCCAAGCTGACCCTAACTATAGGATTTAGCAAAAAGGAAAGTCTTAAGCCTAGTTTTAAAACTGGATAATGTGTCAGCCTCACGGACAGAGATTGGAACTTGGGTCCACATGAAAGGAGCCTGATAACTGAAAGATCTGCCTCCCATTCTGTTTTTGTAAATTCTAGGAACCACAAGTAAACCTGCAGCCTGAGAGTGAAGTGCTCTGTTAGGAAAATATGGAACAATAAGATCTGTAATATAAGATGGAGCCAGGTTGTTGAGAGCTTTGTAGGTTAGAAGTAAGATTTTGAATTCTATTCTGGATTTGACAGGGAGCCAGTGGAGAGAAACTAAAACTGGAGAAATATGATCTCTCCTACTAACTCCAGTTAAGACACTGGCTGCAGCATTTTTGATCAACTGAAGACGTTTTAAAGAAGTATTTGGACATCCAGATAATAAACCATTGCAATAGTCCAGTCTAGACGTGACAAATGCATGGACCAATTTTTCTGCATCATTTTTGATAAGATGTTTCTAATTTTAGCGATATTACGCAGGTGGAAGAAGACGGTTCTAGTAACTTTTTAATGTGGGGGATAAAAGACATGTCCTGATCAAAAATAACACCAAGATTTTCAACATTAGAGCTGGAGGACAGATTAATGTCATCTAAGGAGGGAGAAAGACTGAAAAAATCATTCCTAAGCTGCTCAGGTCCATAAACCAAAACCTCAATCTTGTCTGTGTTCAACAGGAGAAAATTAAGGGTCATCCAGGTTTTTATGTCTTTTAGACATGCTTGTAGTCTAAGTAGCTGATTGGATTCATTGGGTTTAATGGACAAATATAATTGTGTGTCATCAGTATAACAATGAAAATTTATCCCATGCTGTTTAATAATTTTACCTAATGGAAGCATATATAAAGTAAAGAGTATTGGCCCAAGCACTGAGCCCTGAGGAAATCCATGACTAACTTTGGTGTATGAAGAAGATTTATTATTTACATTTACAAACTGAAATCTATCAGATAGATATGATTTAAACCATTTTAGAGCTGTTCAGAATCAGAATGCCTTTATTATCATTATACGCAAATACAATGAAATTAAGAGCCACTCATTTTTTCAGTGCAAAAACATGCTTAAGAAAAACACACACCAAAAATATAAAAAAATGTAATGCAATATGGCTATAATAGCACTATGAAAGTAAAAAATATGAGTATTTCACAATTATATTGCACATTATGGATATTAGTGAGGTAGTGAAGGTGATTGAGAGTATGAAATGTCAGTAGTATTGCACAATATAAGTGTAGGGGTTTGGGAGGTTAGATTATTAAATCAGTGCATATGTGAGTTCAGTGTGGTAATGGCTTTTGGGGAAAAAAAACCTGTTCTTGAATCTGTTTGTTCTTGTTCTGATGCACCTGTAGCGCTTCCCTGAAGGTAACAAGTCAAACAGTTCAAAACCCTGGTGTGAACAGTCCTTGATTATGCTTTCTGCTCTGTTGATGCAGCGTGATGTGTAAATGTCCATCAGGGAGGGGAGTGGGCAGCCAATTTTCTTTTGTGTTGTCTTGACTACTCTCTGAAGCCTCTCCCTGTCAGCCAGGGTGCAGCTGCCGTACCATACTGAGATACAGTATGTCAGCAGGCTCTCAATGGACGAGCGGTAGAAGGTCAACAGCAATTTGGTGTTCAGGTTGTGCTTCTTAAGTACTCTTAAGAAAAGTAGTCTCTACTGAGCCTTCTTGATGACCGCTGTGGTGTTCTCTTTCCAGTTAAGGTCAGCAGAGATATGGACACCAAGAAATCGGAAAGTGTGAATCCTCTCCACGCACTTGCCAATGATGTATAGGGGGGGCTACGTTGGTGCTGTGCTTCCTGAATCAATAATTACCTCCTTGATTTTTTTTTTGATATTCAGAGCCATATTTTTCTCTGAGCATCAGGTTGCTAGCTCCAGGACCTCCTGTCTGTAAAATGTCTCATCTCCCTTAGAGATTAGTCCGACCACTGTGGTGTCATCAGTGAACTTGACGATGAGGTTGTTGTTGTGGGCCAGGCTGCAGTCATGGGTGTAGAGACAGTACAGCAGGGGGCTCAGCACACAGCCCTGTGGGGAGCCAGTGCTCAGTGTACGAGTGGAGGAGAGGTGGGGACCAAGTTTTACAGATTGGGGCTGATTGGTTAAGAAGTCTTTTATCCAGGCACATGGGGGGGGGGGGGGGGTGCAAGGTTGTCCAATATATGTATAAGAATGTCTGGAATGATTGTATTAAAGGCCGAGCTGTAATCTACAAAGAGCATTCGAACATAGCTGTGCTATTGTTCCAGGTGGCTCAGCGCGGTGTGGAGAGCTACTGCAATAGCATCCTCTGCGAACCTGTTGGTGCGATACGCAAACTAGTAGGGGTCAAAGTTCGGAGGGAGATGGTCCTTGATGTGCTGGAGAACCAGTCTCTCGAAGCACTTCATGATTCGGTAATCATGAAGTGCTGGTGATGGTAGGCGTTTTCGGCACTGGGATGATGGTTGCAGATTTTAAGCAGGGAGGGATGACTGCCTGGGCCAGGGAGAGATTGAAAATTCTGGTGAAGGTGGGGGTAAGTTGGAGGGCACATGCTTTGAGCACCCTTCCAGGTACTCCATCTGAGTACTGGGCCAGTAACTTTCCTGGGGTTCACTGATTGGAGCTGTAGTATGCTAAGGCTAGGTTAGCTTCAGTTAGCTTAAGAGCTCCACTACAGTCAATTTTTAATAACGGGTTCTCACTTTTTCGAGCTACTAGACAGATATGTGACAGAGGTACTGTGTTGAAGATGGTTTAATCAGTGACATGAGATGTTAATTTTCTTTGACCTATCAAAATGAATGTGGTCATTTATTAACAGAATCAAAATTCAACATCAAAACATTGTACACTTGATTATGCTATCGGCTCTGATTAATAAAACTTGGCACGTTTTACTTAATAAAAACAACAGACATTTCTGAAGATATCTGGATTAATTACTGGCAAGATAGAAGTTTAAAGATGGGAAATGGAGGAGTTTAAATGGAGAGAAAAAATGGATGAGGATGTGTGTCTGTAAACCAGAACAACACGCTCCTTTCAAGCGCAGTTCGCCCGCGGTACACTGGTAGTGAAGCTTGTGACGACTCTTTACCTTGGCAGACGATGAATCAGCTGCGGTCAAGAGGTCCCTGGCACGCTACCTTTCAGCGTCTCCTCAGGGTGGCTGCGACTCGGCAGAAGTCGTGAGATAATCCGTTCCACAGAACAAACCTCCTCAGAAGTTATAGGGCATTCGCCAGGTGGTACTCACACGAGCTGTGAGTCCGTCAGAGGTTACACTCAGATGTGGAAGTCTCCATAATCCCGACTAGACTCGGAAGAACTCCATAAGAGTGTCCATATGTGCTCTTGGCACCAGGACGCCTTAGACCGCAGATCGATGATCGACTTTGTCGTCGTCTCATCTGATCTACAGCCACATGTTTTGGACACTTGGGTGAAGAGAGGGGCGGAGCTGTCCACTGATCACTACCTGGTGGTGAGCTGGCTCCGATGGTCGGGGAGGATGCCGGTCAGACCTGGCAGGCCCAAACGTATTGTGAGGGTTTGCTGGGAACATCTGGCAGAGTCTCCTGTGAGACGTAGCTTTAACTCCCACCTCCGGGAGAACTTTGAACATGTTCCGGGGAGGTAGGGGACATTGAGTCCGAGTGAGCCATGTTCCATGCCTCTATTGTCGAAGCGGCTTACCAGAGCTGCAGCCGCAGGGTTGTCGTGCCTGTCGCGGCGGCAACCGTCAAACCCGGTAGTGGACACCGGCAGTGAGGGATGCTGTCAGGCTGAAGAAGGAGTCCCATCGGGCCTTTTTGGCCTATGGGACCCCGGAAGCAGCTGATGGGTACTGGCAGTCCAAGTGACATGCTACTCGGGTGGTCGCTGAGGCAAAAACCCGTGCATTGGAGGAGTTTGGAGAGGCCATGGAGAATGACTTCCGCATGGCTTCAAGGCGATTCTGGTCCACCATCCGGCGTCTCAGGGGGGGAAAGCGGTACACCACCAACACTGTTTATAGTGGGGGTTGTATGCTGCTGACCTCAAATCGGGATGTCGTGGGTCAGTGGGCGGAATACTTTGAAGACCTCCTCAATCCCACCGGCACATCTTTCACTGAGGAAGTGGAGCCTGGGGACTCTGGGTCGGGCCCTCCAATCTCTGGTGCTGAGGTCACCAAGGTGGATAAAAAGCTCCTCAATGGCAGGGCCCCAGGGGTGGATGAGATTCACCCGGAGTTCCTTAAGGCTCTGGATGTTGTAGGGTTGTGTTGGCTTACGTGACTCTTCAATATTGCGTGGACATCGAGGGAAGTTCCCCATGATTGGCAGCCTGGGGTGGTGGTCCCCCTATTCAAAAAGGAGACCATAGAGTGTGTTCCAACTACAGGGGGATCACACTCTTAAGCCTCCCTGGTAAGGTCTATTTGGGGGTTCTGGAGAGGAGGGTCCGTCGGATAGTCGAACCTCAGATTGAAGAGGAGCAATGCGGTTTTCGTCATGGTCGTGGAACACTGGACCAGCTCTACACTTTCAGCAGGATCCTGGAGGGTGCGTGGGAGTTTGCCCAACTGGTCTACATGTGCTTTGTGGACTTAGAGAAAGCGTTCGACCGCGTATCTCGGGGAACACTGTGGGAACCCTGTGGGGGGTACTCTGGGAGTATGGGGTACCGGGCCCTTTGATATAGGCTGTTAGGTCCCTGTATGACCGGTGTCAGAGCCTGGTCCGCATTGCCGGCAGTAAGTCGAGCTCGTTCTCGGTGAGAGTTGGACTCCGCCAAGGTTGCCCTTTGTCACCAATTCTGTTCATAACTTTTATGAACAGGATTTCTAGGTGCAGCCAAGGTGTTGAGGGGATCTGTTTTGGTGGCCTTGGGATTGTGTCTCTGCTTTTTGCAGATGATGTAGTCCTGTTGGCTTTATCAGATCGTGATCTACAGCTTTTGCTGCAGCGGTTCGCAGCCGAGTGTGACACAGCCGGGATGAAGATCAGTTCCTCCAAATCTGAGGCCATGGTCTTGAGCCAGAAAAGGGTAGAGTTCCTCTCCGGGTCAGGGAGGAGGTCCTGCCCCATGTGGAGGAGTTCAAGTATCTTGGGGTCTTGTTCACGAATTAGGGAAAAATGGAGCGTGAGATTGATAAGCAGATAGGTACAGCGTCTGCAGTGAAGTGGGCGCTGTACTGTTGTGGTGAAGAGAGAGCTGAGTCAAAAGGTGAAGCTCTCAATTTACCGATTGATCTACGTTCCTACCCTCATCTATGGTCATGAGCTTTGGGTTGTGACCAAAAGAACGAGATCTCGATACAAGCGGCCAAAATGAGTTTTCTCCGCAGGGTGTCTGGGCTCTCCCTTAGAGATAGAGTGAGAAGCTCGATCATCCGGGAGGGACTCAGAGTAGAGCCACTGCTTCTCCACGTTGAGAGGAGCCAGTTGAGGTGGCTCGGGCATCTGGTTAGGATGCCTCCTGGACGCCTCCCTGGTGAGGTGTTCCAGACACATCCCACCGGGAGGAGACAACTTTCTTGCTGAGAGGCAACTGTTCTACCAAATGATCCACTGTGCCACCACCTCTACAACACATTATTGTTGATTCATTCATTCAACCATATACAGGTTGGTCCCACTGAGCCTCGGGGACTCATTTACAAGAGAGACCTGATTTTTAACAAAGAGTGATGACAACAGTGGACAACAAAGACAACAGTGGGCAGTCATAAAAAGCATACAAATTCAGAAGAACAAGTGAAAGAAAATGGTATTAAAAAAATTAAACAAAAACAGCTAGGTTGTAAAGCGATGTAAAAAACTAAAACCAGGAACATGTCTGTGTTGGTTTTCCCCTGAACTTCACAGATGTTTGAAGCCACTTAGAGAGGTCAGGGTCGAGGGAACACTGCAGGTAATAATGTCCTGAGAGTGCACGCTGTAGCTGCACTCACACAGTGACATGTAGGAAGAGATGTATGAAGGCAGCAGACCAAGAAGTGATTTAAAGATGAAAATGTACCAGTGAGAGAGTCTGCGTGAAGTTAATGATGTCCAGCTAACCAGTGAATACAGGGTGCAATGATGGGTATGGTAGTTACAGCCAGTTATGAATCTTAGTGCACTGTGATAGGCAGCATCCAACATCTGCAGGGTTCTTGTAGGAGCGTTCATGTAAATGTCACCGTAGTAAATGGAGGGAAGGAAAGTCACAGTTATAAGGCGTTTCCTAGCATTCAGAGTTAGACAGGATCTATTTCTGAAAAAGAAACCCAGTTTAACGTTCAGTTTCATTACCAAGTTCTCCATGTGGAGCTTAAAAGAGAGATGTGAATCGTCCAAGATACCCAAAGTTTTGTAGGAATCGACAAACTCAATAGGGACACCATTGATATATCTCAACTATGGTTGAACTGTGTAAGAAAATCATTGTACATGTCCATTTTGGAGTGTGTTAACTTATGTATTTGTTGCTTCTTTTGGTGGATGTGTTGTAACTTTATGTCCAGTTTTTGTGTTATAGCTGCAGTTCCCCATTATAAATTATTTTATATTATCAGGCTGTATGTTTTGATTATGCCACGTCCACATATTGATTCTCTGACATGGGCATCGTAACAATTATATGTGAAGGGGACGTGTCCTCCTCAGATTAAAAAAAATATTAGTTTGAACACACATCCCCTTACACACACACACACACACACACACACACACACACACACACACACACA
>NC_056514.1:7307314-7324814 GCF_014905685.2 Nematolebias whitei
ACACACACACACACACACACACACACACACACACACACACACACACATTTACCATGAAATATTAGTTGAAATATTAATTCACCCAGCACTGTTTCTATTTCCTCGTGAATTAATAACATAATAATTATAGTTGTAATTGGTGGCACATAGGTTAAGGTGAGCCTGTGATTGTAAGGTTGTTGGTTTGACCCCTCGGACCAACAACATAAAATATGTGGGTGGGGAAGGTGAAGCATCCACACCTGCCTCCACCCTCATTTGCCCCACTCTAGGCCCTTGAGCAAGGCCCTTAACCCCCACAATCTGCTCCCCGGGCACCCTAGATTGCAGCTCTCTGCTCCACACAGATGGCAGTGGTAGCTCGGTCATCTGTGGTTGCATCAGGAAGGATATCCATTGTAAAAACTATTGCCAAGTCTTCATGCGAGTTAGTACGCTGTGGCGACCCCTGAAGAAGGGAGCAGACAAAAGAAGCCACTGCTCTGCTGTGACAACCATGTTCTGTCTAATAGGTATCAGTATTTAGTACCTTAGCAGCCATGACATCAGTCATAGAGCATGTTTTCCAGGCTTATAAAACCACTTTCTCATAAACAATGCATTAGAGTGAAATAAGGCAACCTTAGCTAATATTAAAGTCTACACTTTTGCATGACACCGTTTAGTTTCCCCGTTTTCTCATCCGAACATCTGTGTTGCTGCAAAAATGTACAAAGTAAGTTAAATGTAGAGACACCAACAGTACTGAAGCTACAAATGTATCCATCCACTGGGAGTTGAATGAACGGTTCGATTGACTAGACTAACACATGTGTTGTAATGTAATGAGCCGCGTGAAGCTTTGGCATGAACACGGTCTACACCAAATATGCTTACATTTACGTAATAACATGGACAATTTTAATCAAAAAGGTTATCAATATAAGCTAATGTGGCTTTCTTTCACACAAGTGTATTGTTTTTGTGAAAAAGTTGTTTTTGAACAATAAAAAAAAATGTGTTTGGTTAACAATTAGGCAAGTCTTGACAAAGACAAACCATTTTCTCTGTACTTTAGGACTGCTGTCACGGCTGATCAAATACTAACCACTGATAAATGTTAGAACATCAAAACTGAATGGACTATGACTTTAATGTTTTCCTTATCTATGAGTTGTTTAGGAACACAGTTAAATTAAAAACTGACCATCGAATCATCAGAAAACATTTTGTATGCTGAAGTGGAGTGAATTTATCCCGACCTGAGTTTGACACGACAGTCAGAGAGATAACACTGCGCTCTCGAAAACACACTTTCTTTCCATTCTGACTGAAAATTGAAGCATGAATTTGAAGTAAATTACTTTTTCATAGCCATGGAGACAGCAACGTCCTTCACAGCGAGGTAACCACTATCTAAATAAGAAAGCAGCAGACGATGCAGCAGGATGAAGAATGTGCTGCCAGACAACTACAACTTATTTTATCTCCCCCCCCCCCCCCAAACTAACTCAGGTTTTCAATGGAGATTTGAAAGCATTTAGGTGGAGTGGGGTGGGGCTGCATTACATCTGTTCATCACTGTTACCGTATACTGGCTGTATACATCAGCCCCTAAGCATACATGTTTTGTGACAGCAGTCATTTTCACATTGGATCTATTTCCAAGTGATTATCTGGATACAGCTGCTGCCCCACTTTTCCTATCATCTCTGCAGTTAAACTTGGCTCACTTGCCACAATCGATTACCCCTGACTCTTTAGGAAGCTCAGTATGCCACCAGGCATTGATCCAGCATTAGTATGGCTGTTAAAAGATATTGACCCTGATCATCACCATGTAATACACAGATCGGTAGCACGTGGCCCCGGGGAGCTGGAAAAGCAGGATGACTACCATGCTAATGACTTAGAAGGGTCAATGTATGGGTAAATACTCATCAGTCTGAATCACATTTACTCTGGCAGTTTTTATGAATAATGACAATAAAATACCATTATAAAGCATCTTTTTTGTGTGAATGCTGAGTCAGCGTTCACAATGTTATTTTTTTTCTTGTGTGTGTGCGTATAATTTCTTCTGGACGTTATTTGTAATCTATGTATTTCAGCCTACTTTGTGCTATTTTACCCATAACATATATAAGTGTTCAGCTTGATCAGGAGTAGGGTGCTGTGACATTTGCCTTTTGTAATCTTTATACTTCTCAACATATTTACTTTATGTAAAAAATGGCATTTCCCTTAGAGAACATTTGCCACACTGAGATTTCTCAATTTTTTTATTATGCTGCTTTTATTTGGCAGCACGATGGTTCGATTGGTAGAGCTATTGCCTCTCAGTGAGAAGGTCGTCGGTTTAAATTGTGGCCTGGGACCTTTCTGGGTGGAGTTTGCATGTTCTCTCCGTGCATGTGTTTTTTTTTGGGGGGGTAATCCAGTTTCTCACAGACCAAAAACATGCATGTTAGACTGATTGGTAACTCTAAATTGTCCATAGGTGAGTGAGAGAGTGAATGGTTGTTTGTCTCATTTGTCTCTATGTGTTCCTGTGATAGACTGGAGACATGTCCAGGGTGTCTGCCGCCTCTCGCACAGTGACTGCTGGATATGGGCACCAATGACCCCCGTGACCCGAAAAAGGAAGAAGCGTGTAAAGATAACGGATGGCTACCTTTATCTTATAGTAACATTTTTCAAACTATTCTTAGGCCTGAGCAATGAAGCGCTGCGAAGGCCTATTGTAATTGTTCAGTTCATCAGGCCCGAGCAATTTTTCTGTCAAATGCATTGGCGTTTTGAGGGCCTTAACATATGCCAAAACTCACCAAATTTGGTGGACGCATCAGGACTGGTGAAAAATTATGTATTTTAAGGGCTTCGCAAAAATCACAACAGAAACGGATCAAGAAGTTTTCAAAATATCCTCCGCATTAACCTTAGTTTGGCGGAGAAGCATGATATTAGGTACACTTGTCCAATTCCCCAAGATGCACAAAAAACCCTCTGGCACCAACATTGTACGATAAACAGGAAGGCGGCCATTTGGGAATGCCTTCGCAATTTTCATACCTTTTTGGCAGTTTACAGCCTCAGCATTTGAACGAACTCCTCCTAGGGAATTCACTCAATCAGTTTCAAAATTTGCCATTTTGGTCAAAAGGCAAGGGGGACGAAAAGGTATCTAAACGGTGCATTTTGGAGCATGCTGAAGGGGCGGGGCCAGACATCAAAGTTTGACATCTTGCCATGAAAAACGAAACGCTAATAGCTCCTACACAAAAACTTTCTGAGACATCAAACCTTAAGTGATTGATCCACATACAGTCCCCTGCAAAACTGAATGGTCAAATCATGACATCACTTAAGCCACGCCCCCTGACAACAGGAAGTGCAGGAAGATGGCCATTTTGGGTCAAAGGGTCATTTTTGGGCGTTTCTACTTGCGAATTTTAACAAACTCCTCCTAGGGATTTGGAAGGATTGCCTTCAAACTTGGTTGATATGCCCTTAAGACATTGGAGAGTAAAAGTTATCTAAAGCTTGCGTTTTCGTATATGTTAAAGGGAAGTGGCCAGGCCACAAACTTGCTCTTCACGCCATAAATTTCCAAACGCTATAACTTTCACAACGAAAGACTGAATTGCACCAAATTTGACATGAGTCATCCCTGTTGGATGTCTGACAATCCACTGTTGTCATATTCTGAGGTTGTCAAAGCCCTGCTCCCTCAGAACAGGAAGTCACTTTTTTTTACTTGGAATGATCCCTATCTGACACCCTTGCCCTAATCCGGATGATCTTATGTTAGAAGCCATTTAACAAGTTGGTCTGACTTGCTTTAAAGCACTAACCGTTTTTGCTGGAGGATGTGGATGTGGCGGCGTGGCGAATTAAGAAGTTACGCTGTTGCAATATGTTTGGCTCTAAATTGCACAGATTTGAGCCAAAGTGTACCAAAATCACTATGATCGATCATTATCCACCCCTTGAACAGGTTTCCACGATAAGTGGCCAATAGCCTCCACAGCACCCCCTACATTATTCAAACTGTTATATCTCTGTGACACATCATCTGATCTGAACCAGATTTTTGGTGTGTCATCAGTGAGAACTTCCACACACACCGATATAGTAATTTAACATATAACGCCAGTGCGCCCTCTAGATCATTCCAACAGTTGTACCTCAGTGATATTTCATCCGATATGTACCATATTTCTTGTGCATGATCAGTGAGCACTTCAACACACAGGGGTATTGGTGTTTAACATTTCACTCAAGTGCACCCCCTAGATTATTCCAAAAGTTATATCTCAGTAATGCATCATATCATCTGCACCAGATTTTTTGTGTGTCATCAGTGAACACTTCTAGACACATTGATATTGCTGTTTACCTTTTCACTCCAATGTGCCCCCTACAAAATTCAAACCCTTATATCTCAGTGACACATCGTCTGATCGGCACAAGATTTAATGTGCTTGATCATGAGCACTTCTAGACACATTTGCGTTGTTATTCAACATTTCACTACAATGCGCCCCATAGATTATTCCAACAGTTACATCTCAGTGATACATCATCTGATCTAGACCAGCTTTTTTGTACTTGATCAGTGAACACTTGTAGACACATTTGTATTGTTGATTCATGACTTGACTTAAGCCTGGCCCACTCAGAGAAGAAACTGATGATTATTGGGTGTCTTTTCCAAATTGTCACTGTGTAAGATATAAGACTGAAACCGTATTCGCTAACTGTTGATTACCACATAACACATGTTGAAAATCTTATACAAAATCCTTTACATTTGCTCATTTGCTACAAAACAGGAAGTGACAATAACTCATGTCTGAAAGGTCAGATTTTAGCCAAACTTGTAAGGCTTGCAGCTGGACTCATACTGATATGGGCAGAGGGTGATTTCAAAGATTCGATATATGCACACCCTAGTGGAAACATGCAGGAATGGCATGCAAGCATTCACAATGGCGACTGGAAGGCATTGCTGGAGCTCCTGCGGTCGCAGGTGATGTCAAAGATTTGGCAAATGTGCAACCTGGTGAACGAGTGTGGATAGGCACTAGAGCGTTCGTGATGGCAACTGGGTGGAGTCACTGGATCTCCTGCGGTCACCCTAAGGCCGGAGCAGCGCTTTGCTGCGAGGGCCTTCAATGCTGCTTGCAGCTTTCATTTTGCTTATTTTTGCATTTTGGTGCACAGGAGTGGTGTTGCAAAGGTTAGAGAAGGTGGGCCTTTGATTGGAAGGTTGCCTGTTCAACTTCCCAGACCAACAACATCAAAATGTGGGTGGGAAAGGTGAAACACCCACACCTGTCTCCACCCTCCTTTGCCTGCTCTAGGCCCCTGAGCAAGGCCCTTAACCTACACCTTCTGCTCCCTTGGGCTCCCTAGATGGCAGCTCTCTGCTCCACAAAGAGGGCTGTGATATTTCCGTGGTAAGTAGTTGCGTCAGGTAGGGCATTCGGCGTAAAACCAATCACCAAGTCTTCATGCAAGTTAGTTCTCTGTGGTGACACCTGAAGAAGGGAACAGCTGAAAGAAGAAAAAATAAAAGAAAATTGTTTTTGATTTTTTTGGTAACATACTGCTTCTTTTATGGTTTTCATCTTTTTAGCTGTTATCTAGCATTTTGGTGCCGAGAGAGGAAGAGTGGTATTGCATGAGGAAATCTGGAGTGGCAGACAAGTATATTAGACTGGTACAGGACATGTATGAGGACAGCAGGACAGTGGTGAGATGTGCTGTAGGAGTGACAGATAGCTTCAAGGTAGTGGTGGGATTGCATCAATGATTGGCTCTGATCCCCTTCTTGTTTGCTCTGGTGATGGACCGACTAACAGATGAGGTCAGGCAGGATTCCCTGTGGACTATGACGTTTTGCAGATGACATTGTGATCTGTGGTGAGAACAGGGAACAGGTGGAAGCGAACTTGGAGAGGGGGAAGTATGCGCTTGAAAGAAGAGGACTGAAAGTCAGCCGTAGTAAGACAGAGTCCATGAGAGGGAGGCCGGTAGAACAGTGAGGCTGCAAGAAGCACTTGTCACAAATGTTCAGGACTTCAAGTACTTGGGGTCCACTGTCCAGGAAAATGGGGAGTGTGGTAAAGAGGTGAAAAAGAGAATCCAGACAGGATGGAGTGGATGGAGAAAAGTTTCAGGATTGATTTGTGACAAAAGGGTGTCAGCAAAGGTCAAAGGAAAAGTTTACAAGACAATGGTGAGACCAGCTATGTTGTATGGTCTGGAGACAGAGACATGGACAAAAAGACAGGAGACAGAATTGGAAGTGGCAGAAATGATGATGTTGAGGTTCTTCTTAGAAGTGACAGGAGTGGATAAGATTAGGAATTATATCATCAGAGGTACAGCACAGGTTGAACAACTGGGAGATAAAGTTAGAGAGGCCAGACTGAGATGGTTTGGACATGTCAAGAGGAGGGACAGTGGGTATATTGGTAGAAGGATGTTAGAAATGCAGCTGCCAGGAAAAAGACAAAGAGGAGATATATGGATGCAGTTAGAGAGGACATGGAGGTAGTTGGAGTGAGTACAGAGGATGTAGAGGACAGAGTCAGATGGAGGAGGAGGATTCGCTGTGGAGACCCCTGAAGAGGGAAAAGCCAAAAGAAGAAGAAGTGTCATTTGCAACATCTCACTATATTGTTTGAGAAATGTCTTTTCTCAACACAAGATCATATTAGTCAAAAGCTCTTGCAGGAAAGCTGTGGGTGACATGCTTTAGCACAAGGATTGTTTGGCCTTTAATTTGAAAGTGACATAAAGTGTTTGATCATTTCTACCCGTCTCGCTGTAACACCAACCACAGATATGATCAGTTATGATCTCCTTTATGTGTGCTTCATGCTGAATTCCGTTAACAGGAAGTATGTGAAACAGGAACAGAGCTGGTTCATGTGTCTGACAGCCTGCCATCTCACTCCTCTTTTTCATGTGATTGTGATTAATTTTCCTAATAAGATTAAAAGGCACAGCATGACTATGGCTTTCACATCTTGTACAACAAACTGCGACAGCGGTGACGCTCTGATCTTTTCTTGTAAATAAGAACAATCTGCAGAGCCACGTTTTATCCAGTGTTTTTTTTTTTCTCCCTGAGATGAGACGATTCAGCTCTGTCTTATTTGACTGTATTAGAGCTACAAATAGAAGCTTCTGACCCATTTCAAGTGGGGTTGAGCCAGATTACTGCGCTGCCAGTCTGTGCAGGTATTTAAGGTACACCTACATGCCTCTAGAAATCCAGGACAGTATTTTCTTTCCCAGTGCGCCTGTGGGGGTTTCATTTAATAACTAGAAATAAAAGCTGGCTACGAGGAAATCCAGGAATTCATTTACGTGATTATTCCTATCCTCTTGTCAGGGTATCCATTTTAAATTTGTTTTGTGCGGCCTTGATTTTGGTGCTGTATTACTCAACGTAGTTCTTGGCTGCATCACATCCTAGGAATGCCAGTCCACATCAGGCAGTGCTGAAAAAGGAATAACCAGTCAGTGGCAGCTGATTGTGTTTGAATAAAAAAATCTGAAAGATTGGTATGTCGATGCTCTACTTCCAATCAGTCCAAGTTCCTTCTCCATTTTAACCTGCTGGAGCTTTCTTCTGCCTCTAGTTCACATCAGCTACCTTATGACTTGTGAGTTCTCTTTGTTTTAAGCTGTTTAGAGTCTAACTCACATCCCAGTTACATAATGACATTCTCGTGTTCAAACTGAAAGTCATGGCTTAAACCTGGAAAAATAAAAATGTAAACTCAATCGGCTGATCATGTGTTGTTCAAGCAGGAGGTGGAGGGGTTTGTGACATTGCACCTTGGACAGAAAGTCAATAGTTAAAATGAAACCTTTTATATATTTCTTTGCTCCAGTCAGTTTTTTTTGTTTAATTTTCAGACAGCTTTAAGAGGTGTCAAAATGATTTGTTCTGACCTCATGCTGTACAAGAAAGGCATGAATAAATGTAGTCGATGTTTCATTAATGTGGTGGAAAGTGAACGTGTTTACATCATAACTGAGTGAGCTCAGCTTGACCAGACAGACCTGGTGTCAAATAAACCTCTGCAGAAAATCACATGGATTTTCCGTCATTTACAAATGTGATCACAAGAAAAAGTCTACAATTGCCCCAAATTATTCAGAGAATGTAAGAAAACATGTTTTCACCTTTTAATTTAACACATTATTTTATTTATTTATTTATTTATTTTGTAAAAAGGTGTCATTTTCTTCACGTGGTTTTTCCTGTAAGGGAAAGATCAGCATTTTCCAAATCTGAACTCGTGGATTTGATTGTGGCCTTTTGAATTTAACCTTGAAAAAATCTTATTTTTCTTTCTTTCTTTCTTTTTTAAAGTCTAACTTGTTTTACTTGTATTAAGCTCACTCACTGGAAACAAACAACATATATATTTCTAATATTCTAATATCCATGCACTGTCATGTGTTTGAGTAAATGGCAATAAACTTTGTAATTTTATATTTTAATTAATAAATGTACAACCCTTAAAATGGTTCCAACAATATTATCCCATCGATCAGGGCCGGAGTGGGACTTATTTTCAGCCCTGGAGTTTTATGCCTCAGAGTGGCCCACTTTAGATCATGACCTATTATTATTAAAATCATGTAATTATAACCTTACATCAGGGGCTATTCTAGAATTTGCCCTTTAGGGGTGCTTTAGCCCCCAGTGCTGACATTAGCTATGTTTACATGGACATAAGTAATCGGATCAAACAGCCGTTCGGAACAAAAACGCGTCATGTAAACACCCTGTTTGGGTTATTTTTGTTTATTCAGCGTGATCTGAAATAATTTGTGATCAGAACGAAACAGGTGGTTTATGCTGATTCATAACCCGAATGGTGCGCATCTGATGGTGAAAAACTGACCTGACTGCGCATGTGCGACTTTGCCATTTCCGCCTGGCTAATGCTAATAATATTAGCATGTTGGGGAAGCAAAACTGGTCGGTTAATGACACAACATTTCTACTAGAAACTTTGAAAGAGCTCAAAATGATCTGTATCACCTGTAGCTCAGTCAGGGAGTGCAGGAACGTCTCCACCATCATTAAAACCTGTCGCGGGTCCATTTTGGGCGCTCAGCTTTGTTTACACTCATCCCGGAAGTAAACCAGAACTAGATCTTCTTCTTCTGAGTTTTTTTTTAAGGAGAGTTTACCACTGCACATGTCAGTACTGCTCTTCAGAACAAAGCCCGCTGCAGGTAAACACTTGTCATTGTGCCCATGTAAACAATACATTTGAATTATTTTATCTGAAAACATTTCAGTCCGGTCAAAAAATTTTGCGCATGTAAACATAGCTAATGGCTCTTGGCTTGAACAACGTGGTGACCATTGGCATCAGAAGCATTTTTTATTTAATGGGGGGGGGGGGGGGGGGCACTGGTGGGGGAGGGGTGGCCTGGGAGTCCTCCCCCAGACATTTTTGAATAAAGTAGATGCCATTTCCTTCATTCTGGTGTATTTTAGCAGGTAGTTTAACATCTACTTTTACCTACATAAGTAAACACTTGATTCAGTAACTATTTTACAGTTAATGGCACAACAAGAAGTAGCCTGACCAAAAGCTCTCCTTGTGTGAATAGAGCATGTTCCGCTTCTCTCACACATCCTAGCCAGTTGTAGGGACAAGAGACAAACATGTAGCATTAAGACAGTATGAAAAACATTCAGGAATTGTTTCTGTAAGAACATCATCAAATATTTTACATGAACAGTAAGATCGCTTCGCCCATGAAGAAATGTAACCCAGGGTGTTCTAACCTCGGACAAACTAACAAACACGATAGCTGTAATGGTGGAGGTAGTGAAGCTCACGGTGTTACCTGAAGCATTTAGTGAGGCATTTCTGTCTTATCAGCCAGAATTAGGGCAAAAAAGACAGAAAAAATAACAATAAATTCTAAGCTACTAATAACTTAAAAAAGTTACTGCAGTAGATGTTTTCAGCAACACAGGGCAAGAACTCACAGTGAAATTCAATATATAAGTGTACATTTTATATTACACAACCTATTTGTACAAAATCGGTTTAGTTTTAACAAAGACTAAACTTGTGCAACCAGAAGTTACAACATATATCTACATATAAAACACACAAAACAAAGCATAACTAGCTTTAAGCACATCTCTCAACCATCTGGAGAAATAAAATGCCTATGTGAGAATGTTCTTCATTGACTACAGCTCAGCATTCAACACCATAATCCCCTCCAAACTGGCCTCCAGGCTCACCACACTGGGCTTGGAGAAGTCCATCTGCTGCTGGATACTGGACTTCCTCACCAACTGACCACAGGCAGTGAAAATCAGCAGTCACATCTCCTCCACACTAGTCCTCAGCACCCGTACTCCTCAAGGCTGTGTCCTCAGTCCACTCTTGTGCTCTCTATTTACACATGAGTGTACCCCCAAGCATAGCTCTAACATAATCCTCAAGTATACTGATGACACCACCATCTTGGGCTTCATCACCAATAATGAGAGTGCCTACAGAGATGAGGTGAAATCACCGACCAGCTGATGTCAGGAAAATTCCTTAGAGAACTTTACTGACTATTTTATATATGTGAATGTTTCTGTAAGTGCCCTGAGACAACTTTGTTGTGAATTGGTGCTAAATAAATAAACTGAATTGAAAATAACATATCTCTCAATGTCAGCAAAACAAAGAAGATGATGGTGGACTTCAGGAAAGAGAGTGGAGGTCAGCACTCCACCATTTACATATACAACGCTGAGGTGGAGCAGGTCAGCAGCTTCAAGTTCCTCGGCATTCACATTACTGAGGATCTGTCCTGGACTTTACATACAGACACAGTGGTCAAGAAATCCCAACAAAGGCTACTTCCTAAGAACAACAAACTTCCTAAGCAGACTAAAGAAGTCTGGTATGAACACCAGCATCTTCACTAACATTTATACAGTAGGTGCACCATTGAGAGCCTACTGACAGGCTGCATCGCAGGGTGGTATGGGAACTGTATCTGTCAGAAAGCTCTACAGAGGGGGAGCAAACAGCAGAGGACATCACTGGTAGCAGTCTCCACACCATCCAGGACATCTACCACAGCCGATGTCTGCGTAAAGCATCATTAAGGACAACACCCACCCAGCACAAGGACTCTTCCATCTACTACCCTCAGGCAGACGATACAGGAGTCTGCCATCACGCACAAAAAGACTCAAAGACAGTTATTATCCAGAAACTGTCAGATTACTGAACTTTTGATAAATAACTCTGAGCAACAATAACATTGCACCAAGCCACATATGTGACAACTAATATGACTAATATTAGCTTGTGACTAGGGATGAGGCCGATCAGATCCGATATCGGCCTCCAATACCAGCATAACCTGCAGAGATTTCCGATCCTTTATGCAAGTTGGCTTCAAACTATGGAATGGATTTTCTGAACGGAGGCGCGTCTCATGAACCAAGAGTAATAAGACCCTCCTCACATTCAGGAACTCAATTTCATAGTTTGCAGACAGCTACAACATGAGCACTGAGTGAGCAGCACTGTGGCTAACAGCTAACCAACTTTTCATTGAAACATGTCGGCTGTGTGAAGAATTTTACACTAAACACCACAAAACAAGACTGCAACGTGCAATGTCTGAAGCGCAAGGGCGTCTGAAGCATCCGTAATGTAGGGGGACACAACGATGTGTGTAGGTGTGTGAGCTCGCTTGTGTGCGCGCTTGCGTGTGCGCAAAAGAAATGTGCACTAATGCACAAAAAAAGCAACATTTCACCTAGATTTGCTTTAATTCCACACATTTAAAGCATATTTCTCACCAAGTTTGTGTAAATTCAGCTGTGGGTTTTAGAGACATTTTAACTTTAATACAGAGCATCAGATCTGCACTATTTATGTTTATAGAGAAATAAAAAACATCACCACTAGTCATTTTTACTTGTGTTCAACACTCCTCATCTAAATTATGTTTCTCACAAAGCTTGAGGACAATAAGGTGTGGGGTTTTAGAGACATTTCAACTTTAATGCACCTGAACACAAAGCATCTCTTACACCTGCAGTGTCTTACAGCATCACAGTTACTGCTAAACTAAGATGCTACAGACGTAGTGCTGCACTCAAGCATCCTCCTAACATGAATATATGTTGATGATCAACCCCCTGGTCAACAACTGCCCACACTAAGCTGCTAAACTGGCGAGTGAGCAACACAGAGGTGTTTCCATCTCCTGCACCTGTGCGCATTTTCTACCAAAGCAGGAGACTCAGCAGCTGCTGCCTGCACAGTTTCTGCTCTGTGTGTAGAGGTGGAGGTAACCAGGAAAACCTGGAGTGGAGTTTTAGTGACTTGAGTATTCTCCTATTGATCAAATGAAATGGATTCATTCACGAAGAGAAACTGCGCCGTCTGAACTAATGTTTCATAGTAAAAGTGGGGGGGTCCAAATGAACGTTTTTTTAATGTGGGGGGGACTTGTCCCCTTCACATATAATGGTTGCGACGCCTATGCTGAAGAGCCATAGCACCACATTAAAGCATATAGTTAGTTTTACATTGGACATTCGAGCTCCTTGCCTTCAGTGGGGCGCTACTTTCGCTGAACCCGAAACAGGCAACTCGACCCCGGCCAGCCACGCCCAACCTGCCCCACTCCGTCTGCCCGTCTCTGAGTGGGGGGCAGACTGAGCGCGGCTGACCGAAATCAGACTGCCTGCTGCAGATTGAACAAGAAGAAGACATGGCTGAAGCCCCGGAGCTCGAGTGTTTACTATGAAGTTGCTAAACTTCGTCATAATTAATGACAAACCGCTATCAGTTGTAGAAAACGAAGGATTTCACAGCTTGATCCTTGCAGCCAAGATATAATTTACCCTCCAGGAGATATCAGTACAACAGTAAACAATCATAAAAGAGCATATGAATTGAAAATTACAATAAAATTATATACTCTATATAAAAAAGAAAAAGAAACAAAATTATAAAGAATGTAAAATACTAAAAACAGGAACATGTCTGTGTTGGTTTATGCCATGAACTTAGCAGATGTTTAAAGCCATTTAATATTTTATTTAATTCACGTATTCATTCATTCATTTAAAAAAGAGACAAAATAAACAAAACAAATTCATCAAAAAGAAAACATTGAATGAAAAGAGTGCAGAAAAAGGAAAAAAAATTCTTATATCTGCCCCTTATTAAAAAAATAAATAAAAAATAACTTTAAACAAACAATCACTTAAATTAATCACTTTAATATCTACTTTAAAGCGAGGAATTAAAAAAAATCATGTTTTGTGTTAAAATTTAATTCTAACTTTGAAACTTATCCAACATTAATAAAACTTATCTCAAGTTGCCTTTTTGGACATGCATTCATATATTTGTATAAATTGTACTTGAGTGGAGATTATTACAGCCTCATATAAAATCAATAATGATCATGATATCGGAACGGGATCAGTATCGGCTGATATCCATGTTTAGGTATCGGGATCGGATCAGAAGTTTAAAAAATGTGGATTGGTGCATCCCTATTTGTGACAGCTAATATTTTTATTGCTAATGCATTATGTGGTTCTATCATGTATGTATCTGCATTACCATCATAATTCATCTCAATGTTACTCACTACCTGTGTAATAATCTGTCACACAACCTATGTAGTTTGTTAGTTATGTGCAGTATACATCAAGTGAATTTCAGCTTATATTACTACCTTGAAATACTTATTCATACAAATTCATCCTACTTGCACTGTTATATTCTACCATGTTCAACATTTTTCAGTCAGGTCATGTGGACAGTTTCTTTTTTTTTTTTTGTGCTGAAACATTTCGCCTTCGGTCCGGAAGGCTTCATCAGTCAAGGAAACACACCACAAAACTGATTCTCCCCCAACAGCTTACTCCAAAGTGGAACAAACCAGTTCTGCTTGTGATAAGATTGTCTCTGGTCCAGATGACCTGACTGAAAAATGTTGGATTGTATACCTGGATTATTGAGCATGGACTTTGTTGTATTCTACCATGTTGTTTACAAGTTGTTTACTTCACTTCTGGCAAGCAGACGGACAGCAGCTCCCTCCGGCTTCTCTGCAGTCTTTTATCATCAAACTGACCCGTTTTTGAACCGGACTAAAGTTGGTCCCCCTTCCAACCGAATTCGATGTTCAGTGACTCAGAGAGCCGGACGGGACTGTCCAAAAAATATATTTTGGTCCAGGACTGGCCGCTCCCACCCCACCGGTCACTCTGAAAGCACCCTGCCGGACAGGTGACCCCTTGAGCTGGGGAGTCGTCACACGAATGTCCTGTGTTTTTTCTCTCTCTCTGTTCCCCAACAAACTTCTCATCTGGACCTTTGTGGTTCTACCTGGTTCCGACAAGAATTGCTGAGTAGTATTTCACTGGTTTTCTGCTGGACTGGCCCTCGTGGCATCTTCATTGGTGTGGGGGAAGTGTACCTGTGTCCCCTGAACTGGACCAGAACCGAACCGAGTTGGCTATGGGGGACTTCCTCTTTAATAGAGCCGGTCACAGCTTCAGTGAGCTGCCTGTTACTTTAAACGAAAGACTGTCCACCTCCGTGGAATCGCTGTGTTCGCCTGGAGGAGAAGCTCTGATGCATTGAAGCGCCGCCGGAGCCGGACTGGAGCAGAACCGGAGCAGAACCGGACTGGACCAGTGACGACTTCAGCCTCAGCCTCTCCGATCAGTTTCGTTTTTCACCGGGGGTGCCTCTCGTGCTGTTTAATGCAGAGGTGACATGCAGAGAAGCGGAGGAGCAGCACTCTGTGGTGCTCAAGAAAAGTTTGGAGTTTGCATCGTAGTTGCTACAGGCCTCCATCCAAACTCACCTGGATAATAATTAATTTTATTCCGGGTCACGCTGTTGTCCCCTGTTGGCCTGAAACGAGCTAGGACCGTGCCTTTCATTTCAGGAGGATTTTCTGGCAGCTCACTCTGCTATTTGCTGCAAATTATCTGTTTCTGCCTGTTGGTTCTGGACCCAGCTTCTGTTTCCCATGGGAGCATCCATCCATCTTCGCAGGGGGGCTAGAGATCCCCTCAGCCTAACTCAAACTGCAGTTGGGCCATCTCATCAGATTTGTTTGCCCATTTGATTTGTGACGTTTTATGGACTGAGACTTTTCTGGACTATTTATATTATTGCCATTATTTTCAGATCTCAGACTATCTGGAGTCACTGAATCTTGTTAATACACCTGGATCTGCCCATCACTGCAACTTTCACTGTTTTTGGGTTCTGAATGATCGCGTCTTCATTAATGTTTCTCATGGTTCAATTATGGGAGCTAATTGTCACACTACTAACTCCTGTTATTACACATCATTCACGAAAAACTCAAGTAAATGTCTGATAATAATGTTGTTACTTCTGTCAGGGATTCAGCTCAACCCTGGACCCCCCACTAATTACAGCACACCAAATGACTTTGACAGAATTGACAGAACATGTTTTTAATGTTCAATTCTGGTCAGTTCGTCTGGGGCAGATGTTATCATCATCTCTGAAACCTGGCTCAACAAATCTGCACTGAATAACGACCTGGTAATCAATCGATTTAACATCTACCGCTGTGATTGTCAAAAAAGGGGAGGTGGAGTCGCTATTTACATCAGAGATTCTCTGGTTGCTAGTCTTGTGTCTTCTAAAACAATTCCAAACCAATTTGATGCCTTAGCAGTAAACATCACCTTGAATGGAGGCCAGATTTTATCTGTAGTGGGTTGTTATCACCCCCCCCCCCCAGCAACACCCGAGCCTCTGTCCTCCCTGATGGAATTCCATGGAAATTTAAAATTCAAAGGGATTTTTTTGGCAGGAGATTTCAACATAGACTGGGATAAGTCGACTTCCCTTTGTGATAAATTCAAGGAATGTTGCCTGTCTCTCAATCTAACCCAACTGATTGACTCTCCCACTAGACCAAACAAAAAACGTCCTGAAAAATCTTCCATCTTAGACCTGTTTCTAACTAATATGCCTCACAAATTCCCTGGCACAGGTGTATTCGCTAACATTTTGATCAATCACTGTGTGACAGCGACTCTCAGAGATATTACACTTCCACTTTCTAAGCCCAGATTAATTCAAAAAAGGGATTTGAAACGTCTTAATGAACAGTCATTCCTCTGGGATCTGTCTCACTTTGACTGGCATCGTATTCTATTAACTGATGACGTGAACTCCACTTGGAACTATTTTCATAATAGTTTCATTTATTTTGTAAACAAACATGCTCCTTTTCGTCAGTTCAGAATAAAGGGACGAGACAGCCCCTGGTTTATTCCAGAGCTAGCTGACCTCCTGCACAGTAGAGATCATCTTTGGGCTGCAGCGAGAAAATCTGACTCAGACACTGATTGGTTGAGTTTTCGACAGATGAGGAATAAATGCACAACTGCTGTCAAAGCTGCAAAATGCAACTATTTCTTATCTCAGACCTCCAAAAATCTAAATGACCTTAACAGATTCTGGAAAACCATCAAATCTCTCTCAAGCAGCCCCCAATCATATGACCTCCCATCACAATTTCTCATTAACTCTGTTCCTGTGTCAAATAAGCACAAGATCCTGAACTGTTTCAACAAACATTTTGTTGCTTCTAGTTCTTTATTTGACACAGTTACCAATGGAAAATCAGCCACTTCACTTAATAACCAAACTTCTACAAATCAAATCCCTCTTACAAGTTAATTCTCAGTTAATCACACCCTCTCTTTTTCTCCATTCTCAGTCAGTGTGGGGCAGAGTGAACTTCCGGGTCAGGCCATTTGTCAAAAATGAAATCAAGAAAATCAAAACTGAGCGCTCGTTATACGTTTTTTTCCATTTTCGTTTTGTACACAAAATCGGACATCGGATTACCCTAAGTTATCCGATTTTTCGGTTTGTTTAAATAAACAGAAAACAAAAAAAACAAGTGTGTTTTTGTTTTTTAATTTATTTGTTTCAAACGAAAAACCGAACTGCCTGAATGTACACGGACCCTTTTGGACATTCCTAGGCCGAAGCTCATAACCAAAGGTGATGGAGTTTTTTTGGGTGGTTTCTCCTGATCTCCTGAACAGCTCTTTTAAATCACTTACTGAAACCTATTTTTTATTACTGTTTTTTCTTGTAGTTAAACATAAAACTTGGCCTTAATTGAATAAGATTTATAGATTTATAATTTGTTTTCAATCTTTTTTTTCCTTTTATGTTTAATCTGATTGAGTTCCTTCTTATATTGTAACAAAAGCACAATAAACACTCAATAAAATGTTGACCATAATGGAACTTGTTTTAACAAACTTTTTTTTTAATTATTGGTTTAATAGAATAGAAGTAGAATAAGTTACTGAAACAAATTAAGTTTAAAAGAAAAAACATTTGGCTAGGTTTTAATTTGCCTTGATCATCTTGAGTTGAACTTGGGAATGTAGAATTGGTTGGTGTTG
>NC_056514.1:7325914-7335777 GCF_014905685.2 Nematolebias whitei
TGGATGGATGGATGGATGAATGGATGGATGGATGGATGGATGGATGGGTGGATGGATGGATGGATGGATGGATGGATGGATGGATGGGTAGATGGATGGATGGAGTGGATGGATGGATGGATGGATGGATGGATGGATGAATGGATGGATGGATGGATGGTAGCCAGGCACAGGTACATGTTCCAATCTGCTGTTGCAGTTGGATATAGGTTTAATATCTGGTTTAGACCTTATATTGCTGGTATGAAAATGAACTAAAAGAGGACATTTTTTCCATGACCATATCTAACTTTTAAGGTTTTTTGAATATTTTTGCTTGAATTATTTTTATTTTTTGTCCCTGCATTTCAGACATTATGGTTAATTGAGCCTTCTGAGCTGAAAGCCTTTCTACTGTTCGTGACCAAATCATATTTTATACTGAATGCTCCTTTAATGGTCTGACAAACAGAGATGCATCTCCAAAGATTTTATTGTCTTTGTGTATAGCAAAAACATTTTGTTAGTCGGCTCTTAAAATGGTTTTCATTTATGCATGTGTGTGTGTGTGTGTGTGTGTGGGTGGGGGGAATATGCCAGGATGTCTGGATGAACGTGGTTCATTACCTGCTGACAAAGATGAAAGGGTGATAATATATTTGCTTATGTTTGTTTTTATGTTTATTTGAGTCCATTAGCAAACTATTTCATGAATTACTGCATGGATTTTATAAAACCTTTAGAAATTACTGAAACAAATTAAGTTTAGTGGTTAACAGTATTTAGGAGGGGCGCCACATTCAACTGACCTTAAAAAGGAGAAAAATGACTATAACTCAGATAATTTTCCAAATTGTTACAACGGGAGCTGGCTGCAGTTGGTGGTTCAGTGGTAGAATTCTCGCCTGCCATGCGAGAGGTCCCGGGTTTCAGCACCAAGCTGTTACAACGGGAGCTGGCTGCGTGTCACGGTTCACTGCAGTTAGCTTTTGCTAGCCGGTGGGCCTTAGGCCTCCTCTTGGACCCAGGACCCGCCTCCAGCCCAAACTGCTCCCCCGGCTCGGACCTCCCTCAGAAGCAGCGACTCACACTATTTAATAAATCAAGGAAACGTGAATTCAGTTTTACAAATTGTATTAAAATCATGGCAGGAAAAGGTTACAGTTTACAGCGCTGGCCAGTCCGGTCTACAACGCAAGATCAGGAATCGGAAGGGGCTGATGTCCTGTGTCATTACAGATTTATAGGTCCTAGACTCCTCCTTCGCAGAAGGGGAGCACAACCTGTCAGATGTATGAGGTGAAGGGACTAAGTGTGATCTCACAGATCTTACGTGGTTTGACGTGTAAGAAAAAAATGAGACTGCTTCAAAAGCCTTTCTGCGTGATGTAGCAAGCAAAAATAAACTCTATTCCTTGATGGATATTGAATTCATGGGAGACTTTTTTGGAGTTGCTGGCCCAGTTTAACCCAGTCAGAACTGGGTCATAATTTCATTATAATCCCGTCTCCGAGCAGATCAAAACCCCAGGACCAGTCTAGATAAATGTCTAACAAAATATTGAGCTAAAACTTGGTGTGATATTAGCTGTGTATTGTCCCCAACATCTACTTTAAGTGTGATTTATTGGCAAATGTCTTTGCCTAAAACTGTGGCATGAACTCTTTGTTTGTCATCAGAATCCCATAAACAACTGTATGGATTAAAATACCACTTAAAGTAATTATTTGGTTTGGATCTACAACTGATGAATTTTAGGAATCATCCCAGTTTATAATGGCCCCCGCATCTTATTAACATTTGCAAACACAAAATATCTCAATTAATTTTATAAACAGGCTAAAATTTTGTGTGGTGGTAGCTGAGAGTCGTTCATGACACAGACTGAGTTCTGTCAGACTGTACAAGATATTGGATGACATTGCACATTATGTTTATTTCAAGGTTTCTCGTTTTATTTCTCAACTTGAGACGATCTCAGTATAAAACTATATTATATAATATAGTATATATATATATATATATATATATATATATATGCATAACTTTATATATCTATATATGCAATCCTTCAAGGGATGCTTAGACTTCAATATTTATTTTATTTTGTTCTCAGTAAAAAAGCACAGTGCTGCTTTAACCATGAAATGTGCTATGTAGATGAAATTATAGGTTGAAATAAACACCTGACTGTTTGTGTCTGTAGTTTGTTACATCAGTGGATTCAGAGCCCCCAAACCGTTCAGATTTTCATTTATACTTCAAGCCAACATTTGAAAAAGAAAAGTTATAAAACTACAAAAATATTTTTACCTCCACTTTTTTGTTTCAGTGGTTGAGCTTGAAGCGTTTGGTTGTGTTTGTGTTCGAGCATCCCTGGACCTCATCTTTCATCTCTCCTCCTCTCAGAGCACAGTCATTTCGAAGGCTGTTTGGCTCCTTTTTCTGTGTTTCTCCTTGTTGACAGTGCTAACCTTGCCAAGCAGCTTGTCCTTTTTTTTCTGCAGCCCGTAGATGGGAGCACCGACCGTAAATCAAAAACAAATCACTGAAATTTACCGTCCGCTGTCTTTATCGTTTGTTCATCTGGAGGCTTTACACAGCACTGGATCCAGCTCATTTCTGAGCTTTGAAACAGACTCCAGCCACCAGGAGAGAAATCTCAGTGTGCTCTCACAGAAACAAAGGAGAGTGGTTTTAAATTTGGAGTTACTGCTTTCTTACCGCATAAAGAAAGCCTAAGGGCTCGGCACAGGGCTTTCCCCTTATAAAACTCCCGGTGGATTGCTCCTCACCACAAACAACATAAATAAATCAGATCCAAGTACCCAGGAGCAGCACATCTGAGTGGGCGCCCAGTACTATTTTAGGATGGATTTTAAACTTCCATCTCCATATTCAGGCAGAACAGAACAGTGCGTTAGCGTCATTCGGAACCTGTTTGTGCTAAAGAGTATTCATCAATACTTGTATTTGTAAAATAAAAGGCCTAGCATTGTTTTTTTTTGGAGTGCTGTATATCACCCGCCCTTTTTCATGCCAAAGTTTTAAATTAAGATGCTGAAAACGAACAGAGGGGAGAGTGGTGGAGCAGAGGCTAGAGAAGGTGAGCCTGTAATCAGAAGGTTGCTGGTTCGACTCCTCGAACTGACATTATCAAAATGTGGGTGGAAATGGTAAAACACCCACACCTGCCTCCACCTCCATTTGCCCCACTCTGAGCCCATGAGCAAGGCCCTTAACCCCCACCATCTGATTTCAAAATAGTCTTTCTTGAAAATGAGTCCTTGTGACTCAATGAGACTCCCTGTATAAATAAAGGTTAAATAAATCAATATATAGCCATTTTGGGCAAAACTTGTAAATGATGTTATTCAAAATTTGACACGATATTAGGTTAATATAGGATTACTACTGGAAATCCAAAAACTGGCAAGGCGCAGTTGGTAGAGCTGCCGCCTCTCAGCGAGAAGGTCGCCAGATTGAAGCAATAAATAGATATTTAACACACCCCAACTGGATATGAACAATGATTTTCTTACACAATTTAACCATAGTTTGAGATATAGTAACAACAATGCGTTTTAAAGGCATGGTGGCTCAGTTGGTGGAACTGCTACCACTCTGCAAGAAGGTTGCAGGATCAAATCCCAGCCAGGGGTCTTTCTGGGTGCAGTTTGCATGTTCTCTCCGTGCTGCGTGAGTTTTCTCCGGGTACTCCGGTTTCCTCCCACAGACCAACAACATGCATGTTAAGCTGAGCGACCCAGATATGAAGAAGTGGTTAAAGATAATGGATATGTCCAAAACACTGACATACTTATGGCTTTTTATATGTTTAATAAATCTGTCTGTCCCTGGCAGCCATCTTAAATTGTGTTGAAGCTGAAAGAAAATTAATTTGCTGACGTACATCCAATGGTTACTGTTCCAAATTTGCACAGTGTGTACATTTTAGCTACTACCACATCAAATGTTATCTCTATATGTGTACAACTGGCTGGACTTTAGACATCTTTGGGATTGTGTTGTTCAGCTAGCTGCGATGGCCTCTGGAATTCAGTTAAGCCCAGAAATTATTCTGCTGGAGAAGTTAACCTAAAGATTACATGCTGAGAATTTCATTGACATTATTTTAGAGCTTCATGATATATTTTCCAACAGGCAGTCAAATGACTGCAGTAACTGATGGCAACATTTTCACAACAGACTGTGTGATCATTTAGTTTTTGGAGTATCCTTAGAATTTATGCTTAACTACAATTATCCCAGATTTGATCTCAATAATTTAAATAAACAGCATTATAGCTGCTTTCATGTCCTATAGCTCCATTTTGAACAGCGTTGACTCTAAATGTTAATCAGTTGTCGATCCACTGATTACTTTCAGTCATTTTTAATCCATGGTCCATATGGTTCATGAAATATTTTGTTAACAGACAACGCTCTGACAGAAGAAAACATGAAAGTAATTTTGTGTTTGATAGTGGGTGATGATGATAATGATTAGCAGAAAGATTCAACATTGATATTTTCCTTAAAACTAAACCATGATCAAAGTCTCTTCTAGAATTTGAGTTGTTTTTTTGTTTTTTTTTTGTAACAGTTTAGAGCCAAAGCCCTCTGAGCGGAGCCGGGCAGAACACAAATATGAGGCTTTCCACTTGAAAAATGACTCTGGCGGTTTACTGCAGTCATCTGCAATTGGAACAGCTGGAAGTGTGGTATGAATCCAGATCTTTGCACAGAGATAAGATACAGTACTTCATGCAGGCTGACACGTACATATGGCTCTGCTTTTTAACCAGCCCACAATGATAAGTAGGCCGACAGCAGCTTTACAAACCTGCACTCTGTCTGAATGTTAATGAGGATGCTGCGATGCAATCAGAGGAGCTCTGAGGAGCTCCAGCACAGAACTGAGACCGGACCAGTACTCCAACAGTAATTTAACTCAATCCTGACCTTCTCTTTATCTCTATATGGTGACAGAAGATTGAAGATTTCTGCATAAACATGAGATCGGTGAATGAAGGGTGTACTTTTAGGAGCTGGATTGGAATGAAATGGAACAAAGTAAAAAGAACGGTCTACATTTTCTGCATTCAAGACTATAGAAACTCACAAATAAAAGTCTTGGGTTCCTTGGAACTCCAAAAGTTAATACAATCCCTCAGCCAATGCTTATTTTTTTTGATAGATTCATTAAATGTATCCAATATTAGATATTTTGCTAACAGAAAAAAAAGGTTGACTCCAATACGTAATGCCAAACAAGGATGTTGCACAATGTATTGCACTCAAAGTATTTGTTGGGGACATTGCTCAGCTACTCCCTCACCAGATTTGAGCTCTAAATTGGATTCCTAAAACTAATAATGTAAATCCATCCCTGCCGCCTGTATTCCCTGGTGAAGTGGCCATCCGCTCGTTATTCAATATCCATAGCAACATGCACATTTTCCACTTCAGCTGCTACATTAACCTATGTATCCCTAAAGCACTCACTTCCTTTGGCCGTTCATCATTTCACTTTTCTGCTGCTAATGAGTGGAACCATTTACAACAAACTCTTGAACTCACTTCTTTTACTCCATTTACATCTTTTGAAATCATAGTGAAAGCATCACTTCATGACCAGTGCACCTGCTTTTAGCAAGCTCCTTTTCTGCTGTCTTACCAGCTCTGCATCTGCCGCCTCTTGGCCAGGTCATCATCCAAAAGAAGAACTTATTCTGAGCTAACTAACCTGGATAAACGAAAAAAGAGTTTAACAAAATAAAATAAATATCAAAAGTGAATCAGTGGGCGGCACAGTGGCTCAGTTCGTAGAGCTGTTGCCTCTCAGCGAGAAGATTGTCAGATCATATCCCAGTCCGGGACCTTTCTGTGTGGAGTTTGCATGTTATCTCCGTGCATGCGTGGGTTTTCTCCGGGTGCTCCAGTTTCCTCCCACAGACCAAAAACATGCATGTTAGGCTGATTGGTAACTCTAAATTGTGTCTAGCTGTGAGTGAGAGAGTGAATGGTTGTTTGTGTCGTTTGTCTGTATGTGTCCCCGTGATGGACTGGAGACATGTCCAGGTGTCCCCCGCCTCTCGCACAGTGACTGCTGGATATGGGCAACAGTGACCGCCACGACCCGAAAAAGGAAGAAGTGGTTAAAGATAATGGATAAATGAATGGATATTGTACAGACAAATGAAAACTTAATTTTTTCTTTAAAAAAATCTTCCTTTTGACTGCAAGCAATAACAGTATGTTTTTGGACCCATCTTGGTTTGAAAAATATGAATATAAGGTAATGTTTCAGAGTTAAATTATCCAGCCTTTTCATCTTTTCACTTGTTTCTCTTGCTTTATCCTTTGCTAATAACAATAATTTTTCATCAGCAGTAAAATAAGGAAATAAATGAGGTAATTATCACTACTCCATCAGCACTTCCTTACTGCTGTATATTTTTACAGGAAAGTTAAATTTTCAAAAGCTTTTTTTACAGCCACATATCTTTGAACTATGTAGAAACAGGGATAATAACAAGCCAGGCAATGATGTCTGTCATGCTGGTGCCAATCTACAGAGGTCACTGTGGTGTGGTGGGGGACACCCTGGACAGGTGTCCAGTTCGTCATGGACACATAGAGATAAAGAACCATTCACTGTCTCACCTAGGGACAATTTAGAGTTACCAGTCAGCCTAACATGCATGTGTTTGGTCTGTGGGAGGAAACTGGAATACCTGGAGAAAACCCACGCATACATGGGACTGAGCATGCAAACGCCACCCAGAAAGACTGGGAGTAGAACCTGTGACATTGTTGCTCTGAGGCAAGCTTTATTTAAACAAATTAAACAATAACTTAGTCAGCTGTTTTTTTATGTGTGTAATTATAGTAATGTGTTTTTATCTCATTCGGTTGTTCTGAATGGAAAATTCCACAACTTAAAATGGCCTATTCATTTATCTATAAAGCTTTTTCTTTCAAAGTTTTCATGGAAATTTGCAGGATTTTTCAACACTTGCATCCCTGTGTGCGTTTCTGTCACGTGGTGCGTCCTGCCACTCTGCCTCTATCTCAGCTCCATGACACGCCTCGCGAGATAACAGATGGCACGGTGGGAAGGCTTCCAGGGTGCCTCTTCTTACAGGGCCTCTTCTGCTCCGTCATCTCGCTGGCACGGCCTCAGTCTTAATCAGAGGCTAGACGGATGCCACCTTCCACCTGGACTCTGTCACTCTGCCAGCAATCACTGATGCAGATGAATTTGATGTAAGCAACAGAAGGCAATGCCTCATCTTCCTCCTTTTCCTTTTTTTTTTTCTTTACGATCTCTGAGGAAATATTTGGCATCCAATAGTTTATGGAAAGACAGTCGGAGTGGTGAAGAAACAGCCAGATGGGTTGAGAGTGTTTGGAGTTTGATAGTCCTATATTTCTTTCCAAATTTGTTATAAATGAAGGTTAAACTGCCACACTTGGATTTAATTTTATCCTTGCTCCATTTGTACGAAATGCAAGTTAGATTTTTATGTCTCTTGTGTAGCTGCAGCAGAAAAACTATATTTCCCCTTGTTTTAAAAATGCAGGGCACCATCTGTGGGAAAAGTCTTTCTCTTCTGTTCAAAGCTAACAGCGTCTGAACGACTCCTCCTTTTGTTGGCCCACGCGACACCATTTCCACAGAGTTTCAGGACAAAAATATTGAATCTATGTCAGATTTCAGACTCCAGATCACATCTTAGGAAAGATTATGGAATGATAAGCTGCACAGGTACAGCTCTGTAGCTTTTATTATGTTGGAGTGAGCTCATTCTCTCATTCTGAGCACAACAACTGTTGCATCAAATATTTATTATCATACCTGTCTTCCATCAAAGCTATTGGCTGCCTTTGCCTGTCTTTGCCCTCAGGTTAGCACTACAATGTCAAAAAAAGTGTGAGGGAAGAAAAGTCTATTATTTTTATCTCCTTCTCTTGATACTTTACACACACTGTATATATGACCTTGACAGAGCTGAGAGAACTTTTTTTACTTCAGGAACAAGCTGAACTCGCTTGTACCTTTATTGAATCTCCAAACAGCACGAAACAGAGTCCAGTGTTTTGATTGCAGTCGGCATTTCAGACAGCAGCATTTTTTTTTTTTACCATTTTATCTTTATTCTCCTCTGCCTTTTTTTTCTAGCTGTGGTTGAAGGCATGTAAAGTCATGTGATACTCCCAGATGTCACATTCAGAGCACAGGATGTGTTGAGGATGAGACTTACAGTAGCTACTACCACATCAAATTGGAGCTCAATGCCTGCTAAACTGACCAAGTTATGGTGGCCACTTTGAATTAGACTGACTCCAATAGTTAATCTGTTGCAGATGTGCATTAAATGTTTCTTTTTTGTTTTATTGAAATTAAAATCATGAGATATTTTGCTAACAGACAAATAGGATAGATGCTAATAGGTAATGCCAAAGTTTTAAAGTGCATGTTGTGTTAGGGTTAGGTCTCAGCCACTATAACCCAAATCTTACCTTTTATTTTATAAAATTGCCAAAGTTATACCTTTATTTTTCATCTGTTTTCTAAGGTCGGTTGGCTGTGGTAACCATCTTGAATTGGGCTGAGTTTTAAAATTAACCAGATGCATGCATAAGCATGTACAAATCATGCCGATGATGTCGTCTTGAGAAATTAATTCAAATCTGGCAAGAGGTTCTTAAGACACTTTGCTAATTTTATAAACAAACAAGGGGTACGCCGATGTCCCCTATCGCTGAATGCTTTGTACCGTGAATGTTTGTAGTTTCTGAGATAAGTATTTCTTAAAGAATAGAAGTGAACAGAAAATGAAAGTAAACATTAACGTTTTTGGTGCAAGATACTCAAAAGGGTAGGAGTTAAACCGTGTATAAGAACACAGGGAGTTTTACTTTTCTTTTTCTTTTGTCCGAGGAAGGATGATGGGTCCTGGCATGTGGAAGGAGCGTTTTTATCCACCACCAGGTGCAATGGCAGAACCAAATGGTGGCCAGTAGTGGCCTTGTCTGCCATAGACTATTGATCTAGGGCAATTGTGCAACACTTGACACAAGGGCATCAGAAGCATCCGTAATGTGGGGGGGACACAATGATGTGTGTAGGTGTGTGCGCGCGTGCGTGTGCTCACGTGCACGTGTGTGCGCACGTAAAAAAATGTGTTCACTAGTGTACAAAAAAGCAACATTTCACCTAGATTTCCTTCAATTCCAAACATTTAAAACATGTTTCTCACCAAGTTTGTGTAAATTCATCTGTGGATTTTAAAAACATTTTAACTTTACTACACTTTAATACAGAGCGTCAGATCGGCACTATTTGTCTTTATAGAGAAATAAAGAACTTCACCATTGGACTTTTTTACTTGTGTTCAACACTACTCATCTAAATGATGTTTCTCACAAAGCTTGAGGACAATAAGGTGTGGGGGTTTAAAGACATTTCAACTTTAATGCACCTGAACACACAGAGTCTGTTACACCTGCAGCATCTTACAGCATCACACTTATTGCTAAACTAAGATGCTACAGACGTAGCGCTCCACTTCTCTCCTCCTCACATGGATATATGTTTCTGATCAACCCCCTGGTCAACAACCGCCCACACTAAGCTGCTAAACTGGCGAGCGAGTAACACAGAGGTGTCTCCATCTCCTCTACGTGTGCGCGTTTTTTGCCGAGGCAGGAGGCAGGAAGGGACCGGTGGAGAGTTGGAGGTAACCAGGAAAACCTGGAGTGGAGTTTTAGTGGTTTGAGTATTCTCCTATTAATCAAGTGGAATGGATTCGTTCACAAAGAAAAAATAAACTGCGCCGCCTGAACTAATGTTTTATAGTAAGGGGGGGGGGGG
>NC_056514.1:7335877-7343950 GCF_014905685.2 Nematolebias whitei
TATATATATATATATATATATATGTATGGAGTTTGCATGTTCTCTCCGTGCATGCGTGTGTTTTCTCCGGGTGCTCCGGTTTCCTCCCACAGACCAAAAACATGCATGTTAGGCTGATTGGTGACTCTAAATTGTCCCTAGGTGTGAGTGAGAGAGTGAATGGTTGTTTGTCTCTTTTGTCTCTATGTGGCCCTGTGATGGACTTGCGACCTGTCCAGGGTGTACCCGGCCCCTCACACAGTGATTGCTGGACATGGGCAACAGCGACCCCCGTGACACAAAATGGAATAAGAGGGGAAAGATAATGTATGTATGTATGTATGTATGTATATATATATATATACATATATATATATATATATATATGTATATATGTCACCCTATAAGTCACAGTTTTTTTGCATAATTTGCATGTCCTGTGACTTATAGATCAAAGCAACTTATTTATGGATTTTTTTCCCATATTTATAAACCAATTTTTGGCTGAGATATGACCAGTTTCATTAATTCTGTCTAAACATATTTAACACTACCATTTTCAGCCGCTAAATGGCACTCCAGCAGTATAGCATGCCGTTGTGTCTTGTAATAGGTAAAAGTGGTTATTAATGACACAATCAGCTTGCCATAGCATGCCACCTTCATCCAGCTCGCTTGGAGCAACCGTCAAATCAGCTTCATTTCGCTGCGCCACCCGCAACTAATTTGACCATTGAAGTGCATTTATTAAGGAAAAGTTCAACTGAGACACACCTTTATTATAAATTAGAGCAAACACATAATTGTTTTTAGGTGTTCATCTTGTTAAATTTCGAAGAAATTCACAGCAAGTCCTCCCTCTGCTCATTCCCGCAGCAGCAAATCGGCTTTTGAAATGCAGCTGATGTGACCGTCAAAATGCACTTATTAATAAGCAAAAGGTAGACTGAGATGCACCTTTACTATAATTTTGAGCAACCAAAAAATTGTTTTTAAGTGTTAATCTTATTAAATTCTTGTTAAAGTCCTCCCGTGCACACTCCCGCAGCTGCCATTTGGCAGCCAATTGATTTTTGGCACAACACCGACCCACATTTCCGGGTTGTTAGCGGTGACGCGTAACAAACGTGATGCATCAGCAGTGACACGTAATAAATGCGATGTATACAGTGAAGCGATGTATTTATAGATTTTTCCACTTTATTAGACATGTTTGGACTGATGTGTCTTATAAGGCGGTGCGACGTGTATGGCAGAAAATACGGTCTATAGATTTTTTTGGTGTTTTTTTTTTTTTAACGAGTACTCCTCTTGAATAAATCATAACTGTGGGAGCAGCTACCAAGGTGGGTACAAAAGCATGCTGAAGCAGGTGTGATGTTGGCGAGGTGAGCAACAAAATAATGTGCAGGGTCTACATTACAGATTTGCAAACCACATACACAAAAATTGATCTTGGTTTTCTAAAACTAACTGTGCAAACTGAAGCTGCACAGCTCACTGCCTATGGACAAAATATAATTTGAAGATGATGTATTACACTAGGTTTAGTTGTAAACTGTCTGAATTCAGTGAGGTTGCAGCTGCAAATTTGCTTATTTTCTTTGTATTTTTGAGGCACATAATCTCCAACATTTCCAGCCCTGTGAGAGAGTGGCTTTACTGTCAGGGAGATAAATCGTGAATTCTGTTTAGCCTGTTTGTCACATTCCAAAATGCACAAATTTTCTGAGTTATCTTGATTAAAAAAAAACTTTTCCTCTTAATCAACTCTTCACATATGACAAAGCAGCTTTATGAGGAGCTGAAGAGGAGCAATCATAGATGAAGGTAAACACACCGCAGCTCAAACTGCACCCCCTCAGGCCTTTCGCCAGTCTTATCTGTGTCCTGCTTCATACATGCTGCAAATAACTTGCGTTTGAAGGCTTAATGTGAAATTCACTAAACTGTGTTTGTAGAGTAGAGTGTGGTATCAGATTGTGATCACGTTCTCTGCCCAAATGAAGCTGCAGGCTCCGTTTGGAAGCATACCAAAAAACCCTGCTGTCAACAAGAGCTCGATCCAATTGATTTCGTCTGTGCCCGACTGTAATTGCTATGATCTCGTGAGTCCAAACAAACCCAACATAAGGGAGAAACGGCTCTGGGGTTCAAAATAAGCTGCCCCGTAAACACCAAGAGTGTAGTGAAAGTTGAAACACTAACCAGAAAAAAGAGTGATGATGAAGAAGAACGGGAGCATGTATAGAAACGTTCCTAAACTGATTCTCCACCTTTCAGATCAGACTTTGACAGATTGTCTTCTGACAAACAGAACTGAACCTTTATGTTTTAAATCCAGAAGGTGGTAAATTAAATGAAAACTCAACAAGATTATTTTTAGCATTTATCGTAATGTGATTTAGGGTGCTTCTATTTGTTTGAATTAAAACTTTTTATTGGTTTATTGTTTTTTTACCGCCTTTTAAGGAGCAAAAATGGGTTATTGAAAATATCCTCTGCTCATCCGCCCATACATACACATGAACTTCCATATTGTGAGCATAATAACAAAAAAAATACCTACTTCCATCTTGGTGTGTTGCTACATTTAGGCATAAGAAATGTCATCATCAAAAATTGCGTTGCCAAGTTAAAATCAAAGATGGCCACCACCACTATATAAAGTTGGTGACCTGTCACTCCAGTGTTTGAGAAAACTATGGTTCCTAGTTTTTCTGGTGCTTAAAATATAGTTTCTTCAAATGATTGGGGTGGCTGAAGATTAATTTATAGTTTATAGTTAAGCTATTCATTTACAGTGGCCAAGAGCACCACTGTCACCTCATCAGTGCAGCTACAGCGTGCGCTCTCAGGAGATGATTACATGCAGTTTTCCCTCAGTGAGGACTGAACTTGGCAATATGGCCTTCTCTTACTCTGCTCTTGTTTCTTGGGATATCTTGCAAAAAGACCTGAAGTTCTCGACATTGACCCTCTAAGTGGCTTCAAAGATCTGCTAAGTTCATGGCAAAAAAACAATGCAGACAGGTTCCTGTTTTTAGTATTTTATATCGCTGTCATGAACCAGAGGCCGGATCGCAAACAACAACAACAACCACTGAGAGGGTTAAAAGATTTATTGTGAAATAAAGTAAAACTCTGGAGTAGGTCCGGTTCTGGGCTGGTTCCGATCTTCTGATTGGTAGTTCGTGATTGGGTAGTGTTGTAGTGGCGGGCTGCCAGTAGAAGTAGAACTGATGTTAAGGTCCACTGGAACGGAGTCCAACAGGCTTGCAACTAAAAGATAAAGGTTAGTAGATGCAGGGGGAAAGAGACTAATTGGGGAAATGAATCTGTGGGAATCAGATTCAGGGGTAAGGATAAGTCAGTGATACAGAATGAGCTTGACCTTTAATCCGTGATCCAAAAAACAGTCAGAAGGGAAAGGCAGAGTTCATACCGTGAAGTCAGTTGTTCAGCAGAAGTATCCAGTACGTGATCCAAAAAGAGAGTCAAAAAACAAGAGCATGAGTCGGTACCTGATCAGATGAGCAAAAGCAGACGAGGGCTGAGGCAAAAGCGTGGTCGTGGTCAAGGCAAGGGTCATGAACGTGATGAGTCAATCAATGGAATGCTGGAAAGTCTACTGCTGATGAGACAGGATAGAGAATCTGGCCCAGACTGAGAGGAATGAGTGAACTTAAGTACTGACTGGACCAGGTGGTGGAGCTGTGGGATAATGAGCGGTGACAGGTGACATGAGTTGAGTGATTACTGAGTGTGCAGCATGACAGAGGAGCTGACAGAGAGCAGAGCTATGACAGAACCCCCCCCCTCAAGGTCCGGCTCCTGAAGGACCACCAGGCTGGAGAGGGTTCAGTCGATGAAAGTCTCTAATGAGGGTTTTGTCCAGAATATTGCGTGAGGGCACCCAGGAACGTTCCTCCAGGCCGTACCCCTGCCAGTCTACCAGATACTGGAGTCCTCTCCCCCACCTTCTGGATCGAAGAAGGCGTCGGACCGTGTAGGCTGGGCTCCCCTGAATGAGTCGGGCGGGTGGTGGGAGGTCGGTGGTGGGTCGAAAACGTGGCAGGACAAATGGCTTGAGTCTTGAGACATGAAACGTTGGATGAATGCGCATGGACCTGGGTAACTGTAAGCGAACAGAGACAGGATTGATTATTTTGGTAATCAGAAAAGGACCAATGAAACGTGGTGCTAGTTTCTTAGATTCCACACGGAGAGGAAGGTCCTTGGTGGAGAGCCATGCTTTCTGGCCCACCTTGTACAATGGTTGAGGCGTTCTCCTGCGGTTAGCCCCCCGAACGTACCTCTTGGTGGCCAAAATTAGGGCTCTCCTGGCTTTTCTCCAGACTCGCTGGCAACGTAAAATTGCGAGTCGTGCAGAGGGAACCCGAGCTTCTCTCCCCTGGACTGAAAAAACAGGGGGTTGGAATCCATAGACAACATGAAAGGGTGAAATACCTGATGTAGAGGATGGAAGAGAGTTGATTGCTTGTTCAATCCAAGGGAGGTTGGACGTCCATTTCCTCGGGTCCCCCTTGCAGAGGAGCCGAAGCTTGGTCTCCACCTCCTGGTTGGTATGCTCAGATTGTCCATCCGTTTGGGGATGAAAACCTGACGAGAGGCTGACCGAGATCCCTAGCAGGTTGCAAAACTCCCTCCAGAACTTGGAAATGAATTGGGGACCTCGGTCAGACACAATGTTCTGGGGGAGCCCATGGAGCCTGAAAACCTCCTTGGCCATGACAACGCTGAGCTCCTTGGAAGAAGGTAACTTGGGGAGAGGAACCAGGTGGACCATTTTAGAAAAACGGTCCACAATGGTCAATAACACTGAATTACCTTCAGAAGGGGGTAATCCAGTCACAAAGTCCATAGCAATATGTGACCATGGGCGTGAAGGAATTGGCAGTGGTCGTAGCAGCCCGGCAGGTGGGCGATTGGAAGACTTGGCACGATTGCATTCGGGACATGACTTGACAAAGTGCTTGGTGTCCTCCGTAAGCGTAGCCCACCAGAATCGGGCGCGAATGAGTTGGAGGGTCTTGGTGATTCCTGGGTGACAGAACAACTTTGATGAATGGCATAATTCAAGAACCTCTAGGACAGGTGGGTGGACGTGGCTCGGAGAGTTGGACTTGTTGGAGATCGAGTTCTAATTGAGTCAAAGAAAGATGTACGGTCTCAGGCAGGATGAACTCGACCTCTTCTGAGGGCCCTTCCTTGACCTCAAAGACCCGGGACAGGGCATCCGGCTTGGCATTCTTGGGCCCGGGTCTGTAAGAGAGGGTGAAACTGAACCGAGAGAAAAACATAGCCCACCTGGCCTGACGGGGATTGAGTCTCTTTGCTGTGCGAAGGTACTCCAGGTTTTTATGGTCGGTCCATACCAAAAAGGACTTCTTCGCACCTTCCAGCCAGTGCCTCCATTCCTCCAGGGCCATCTTGACTGCCAAAAGCTCACGGTCTCCCACGTCGTAGTTTCTCTCAGCGGGGGAGAGTGCCCTGGAGAAGTAAGCACAGGGGTGGATCTTACCATCTGTGCTGCGCTGACTGAGGATGGCGCCCACCCCGGTGCTGGATGCATCGACCTCCACAATGAATTGTTTCTCGGGGTCTGGAGAGTGCAAGATTGGAGCAGAGGAAAACAATGTTTTGAGCTTCTGGAATGATTGGTTGGCAACGGAGTCCCAGATGAACTTGGTCTTAGATGAGGTGAGAAAATGAAGAGGAGCTGCAACTGAACTGTAGTTCTTAATGAACCTCCTATAAAAATTTGCAAAACCGAGAAACCTTTGCAGCTGTTTACGATCCTTGGGCTTGGGCCAATCCACCACCGCTGATACCTTCCCGGGTTCCATGGATACTTGACCTGGAGAAATGTTGAACCCAAGGAATGAGGTGGACACTTGGTGGAAAGCACACTTCTCTGCCTTGACAAACAAGTTGTTCTGTAAAAGGCGGGTTAAGACAGCTCTGACATGGCGACGGTGAGAAATGCTATCTTGTGAAAAGACAAGTATGTCATCAAGGTAAACAAAAGCGTAAATGTTAATCATGTCACGAAGGACATCATTAACCAGGGCTTGGAAAACGGCAGGAGCGTTGGTGAGGCCGAATGGCATAACAAGATATTCATAATGGCCATCTGCGGTATTAAAAGCCGTCTTCCATTCATCTCCCCGCCGTATCCTGACCAAATGGTAAGCGTTGCGAAGATCCAGTTTGGTGAATATCTTAGCATTTTGGATTATATCAAAAGCAGAGTTCATGAGGGGCAGAGGATACTTGTTCTTTATGGTTATTTTGTTAAGTTCTCTATAGTCAATGCATGGACGAAGTGACCCATCTTTCTTCCCTACAAAGAAAAAACCTGCACCAGCGGGGGATGCTGAAGGTCTAATGATACCAGCTTGGAGGGACTCTGTTATATATTTCCTCATGGACTCTTGCTCGGGACCAGACAAAGAATATAATCTACCCCGAGGGGGGGTAGAACCTGGGATCAGGTCAATACCACAATCGTATGGACGATGTGGCGGAAGGGACGTAGCTTTTGATTTATTAAAGACCTCTTTCAAATCATGGTACTCTTTAGGTACCTGACTTAGATTAGGATAGGTCTCCTCATTGGCTGTGACAAGGGCTGGTGAACTGGGTTGGCTCTGAATACATGTAGAATAACACTCATTAGCCCATCCTACAATCTCTTGGTTCCTCCAATCGATTTGGGGGTTGTGTTTGCGTAACCAAGTGGAACCTAAAACCACTGGGAGTTGGGGTGAATCAATAACAATGAATCTGATCAGTTACGAATGGTTGTTGGCCGACACCATGGTGACTGGAACAGTTTCAAGACTAGATTGACTTAAAGGATGACCATCTAAAGCGAGGACCTTATGGTTGTTAGGTGATGGAACAATGGTCAGATCTATGGATTTGGCAAAGGTTTTATCAATGAATTCCGTGTCGGCCCCTGAATCAATAAAAGCTGAGACGATGACGGGTTGACCACCCTTTATTATGAACTTGACCTTGGACTTGGACATGATAGGTGGAGAGGACTTGATCTTATGACTAAGACTCAACAGGAGCCTCTCTTCTCCTGCTGAGCCTGGTCTTTTACTGGACAATGATGACAATCATGACCGCCTTGACCACAATAAAAACAGAGATGGTACCTCCTCCGACGTTCTCGTTCCTGGGTGGTCAGACGACTTCTTCCTAGTTGCATGGGTTCCGTAGCATACAGAGGATCCTGAGGGCTCTTGGTTTGTTCCGTTTTAGGTTCATGATCCACAAGGTGATGTCTGGTTCTGGACATGGCTGTGGCCTTGCCTCGACTCTGTTCACGGTCACGCTCACGCTCACGCAGGCAAAGGTCAACACGGGTGGCCACCTCCTCCAGCTGGCGTAGGGATGAGGGATAGTCCATTGTTGCCAGCACATCCTTAACATCTTCATTAAGCCCCCTGAAGAAGGCGTCAGTGAGTGCGTGTTCATCCCAATGACTGTCTGCTGAAACAGAGTGAAAGTGAATGATGTATTTGGTTACAGAATCCTTGCCTTGTTTAATATCAAAAATTCTTCGGGCTGCCTCTCTCTCAGGGAGGATGGGGTCAAAAACCCGACACAACTCTTTGGAAAATTCAGAAAAATTACGACATACCACGCCACCTTTTAACCATTCAGAAGTGCCCCACGTCTTGGCTCTTCCAGCGAGAAGTGAGACAGCATAAGCTACTTTAGCATGCTCAGTGGGAAAACATGAAGGTTGCAATTGAAATTGAATGTCACACTGAGTCAAAAATGGTCGACATTGCTCAGGCTCACCTCTGAAATGTTCAGGGGGGGCTAACCGTGGTTCTCTTGGTGCAGGAGTCAACAGGGTTTGGTTGATGACTTGGTTTGACTGTTGGGACAAAGCTTGAAGAGAAACAACCATTTCCTGAAGCCCTTTCTCAAGTTTACTAACAGCCCCTTCTACCTTAGAGCACCACTCTCGGGTTGGTGTTGGATCCATAATGGCCAGATTCTACTGTCATGAACCAGAGGCCGGATCGCAAACAACAACAACAACCACTG
>NC_056514.1:7344050-7348337 GCF_014905685.2 Nematolebias whitei
ACAGGATGCTCTCCACTGCACACCTGTAGAAGGAGGTGAGGACTGAGCTTCCCAGACCAGCTCGCCTCAGCCGCCTGAGGAAGTAGAATCTCTGATGAGCTTTTTTGATCAGACTGGTGGTGTTGTTGCTCCAGCTGAGGTTGTCATTCATGTGTACACCCAAGTACTTGTACCTGGAGACCACTTCCACTGCAGATCCTCTTATGTTCAGGGGGGTGTAGGTGTGTTTGTTCCTTCTGAAGTCCACAATCATCTCCTTTGTCTTCTTCACATTGATGTGAAGGTTATTCTCTTTGCACCAGCTCTCCAGGTGTTCCACATCCTGCCTGTAGCTGGACTCATCATTGTTTGTGATGCATCCCACCACCACTGGATCATCTGCAAACTTTACAATTTGACAGCCTGGATGAGTAGCCGCACAATCATACGTAAGCAGCGTAAACAGGAGAGGGCTCAACACACATCCCTGAGAAGAGCCAGTGCTGAGGGTTATGGTGGAGGAGGAGAAGTTTTGGATCCTCACTAACTGTGGTCCGTTTGTTAAGAAGTATAATACTCAGTTGCAAATGGAGGGGCTTAGTCCTAGTGTGAATAGTCTGCTCCAGATGGTTGAGTGCAGTGTGGACCACAGAGGAGATTGCATCCTCTGTTGATCGGTTCTCACGGTATGCATACTGATGAGGGTCCTCGTTGATTTTGATGGTTGTTTTGATGTGGGTCATGACCAGTTTTTCGAAGCATTTAGCGACAATCAGGGTGAGGGCCACTGGCCGATAGTCATTCAGACCAGTCACTGTAGAGGTTTTTGGGATTGGGATGATGGTGGCAGTCTTCAGGCAGGTGGGAACTTTCTCCAGGGTAAGTGAGGTGTTAAAGATGTCTGCCAGCACCTCGCAGAGCTGATCAGCACATTCTTTCAGCACTTTTCCGGGGATGTTGTCTGGGCCGGTGTTCTTGTGCAGATTAATCCTCCTGAAAGTACTCACTTCTGCTGAGGTCAGGCTGAGATGCTCTTCATCTGGTGGTGAGGTGAGTCTGGTGTTGGATGGTCTGTTTGGGTCTTCAAAGTGTGCATAGAACTTGTTGAGGGCATCAGGCAAAGATGGGTCTTTGGGCTATTTTTTGCTCCTTCCTTTATAAACTGTTATGCACTTAATGGCTCTCCACATGCTCCGTGGGTCTTGTGAGGTGAATTGACCCTCAATCCTCTGTGCATATGTGGCCTTGGCCTTCTTAATACCAGCGACCAGCTCTTTCCTTGTCCTACTCAGCTCCTGTGAGTTCCCAGACATGAAGGCAGTGTTCCTGGCTTCCAGCAGGGTGCACACCTCTGCATTCAGCCAAGGTTTTTTTGTTAGGGTAACTTTTAACATATTTTATGGTGGAGACGGAGTCAGTACATGTACTAATGTAACCCAGAACTGAGGATGCGTATCGGTCCAGATCAAGCAAACCTCCATTTTCAGCAGCTCCTCTGAAAACCTGCCAGTCTGTTCGATCAAAACATTCTCTCAGTATGGGGCCACTGTCCTAGATCCAACATTTAACTTTCTTTTGTACCGATCTGGAGTGTCTCACTGAGGGGCAGGTAAGCAGGAACCATTAATATTGAGATGTGATCAGAGAATCCTAGGTGGGGGCGGGGTTCGGCTTTGTATGCATCTTTTACGTTTGTGTAAACACGGTCCAGCGTGTTGTTTCCACGTGTTGGTATGCCCACATGCTGGTAAAAACTTGGGAGGCAGTCCTTTAGATTCACATGATTAAAGTCTCCGGCTACCATGTAAAGAGCCTTAGGGTGTTTGTTCTGCAGTGAGCTGATAATATCATGTAGCTCCTGCAGTGCGTCGTTAGCATTAACATTCGGTGGAATGTAAACAACCATAATGAAAGTCACTATGAACTCACGGGATGGATAATGTGGCCGACATTTCATTGTTATTTGCTCCAAAGCCTTCAAGCATGAGTTTTTTTTTTACAACAGTACAGTTTGTGCACCAACTTTTACTCATGTAAATGCGTACTCTGCCTCCCTGTGATTTCCCGGTTAACTTGCTGCAGCAGTCCGCTCGAAAAAAAGAGTCTGTCATCCAGCTGGAAGACTGTATCCGACATTTCTCTCATAATTCATGATTCCCTGAGGCAAACCACCGCTCACTTCATCTCTTCTGAGGAGCCTGCTCTCAGATGAAGCAAATCCATCTTGTTGTCCAACTAGCGGACGTTCGACAGAAAGAGAGACGGCATTGGGAGTTTTCCAGCTTTAGCGTTAGCTCGTAGCCTCACCAGAACCACCGCCCGTCGTCCTCGCTTCTTAAGCCGGGAGGAGTGCTTCCTCTTCTGCCATTGGAATGCCTCTGCCACAGCTTCCAGGTAGATGACTTTAAGATCTGCGTTCTGCCGAGCATAGTTTTGAGTTCGTTGCTGATTTCTGCTATATTTCGTGGCAAATCCGCTCCTATCCTCATCATTTTGGTTTGGCTATAGTTCACACACATAAATCGTGTGGAGTCAGGCACAGAGTCAATATCAAAACTTCTAAAAACTGGGATAGTACCGGGAGCCTGTGAAGCCGCAACTGCTCTGAGTGTAGCCATCTTGGATCTATAAAGGTTGACTGAACCACTGGTCCTGCCTGGTCATGGATAAAATTGCTCCCTCCACTCACCAGTATCTGTCACGCTGAAATAGGCATTGCACCAGTTATATCTGAAGGGGATGTGTACCCCTCACATTTAAATATATTTGTTTGGAACCCCCACCCCCCACATTTACCATGAAATATTAGTTCACCAAATACTGTTTCTATTCCTTCACGAACAGTTCCATTCCACTTGATTAATAGGAGAATACTCAAACCACTAAAAGTCCACTCTGGGTTTTCCTGGTTACCTAAAACAAGACACCACACCGCATGCAGTGTTTCTCTGAGGTTACTTGGCTTGACAGGGCGCTCATCTCTTCAGGGTTTTTTTTTTTTTTTTGGATGGGGGAGGAGGGTACTAGCTTAGCACTATGTTAGTGCTAGCAGTTGTTGACCAGGGGGTTGGGGCGTGTTAGGATGTGTGAAAAAAGTGGAGCATGCTCTATTCACACAAGGAGAGCTGTTGGTCAGGCTACTGCTTGTTGTGTCATGTCCTAATGGTTATTGAATCAAGTGTTTACTTGTGTATGTAAATGTAGATGTTTAACAACCTGTTAACCCTCCCCCCCCCCCCCAGCACACACACACATATTACAAATGTTTCGGACACCAATGCAGTCTGCACTACCTCAGGCAAAAAAATTAAAAAAAACTCTGTTTTGCTAGACATTGTAACTCCTATCCACTTGAATATCTTCCATCAAAAACATTAAGGTTTATTTTCATTTACTGTTCACTTTTGGTCTATAAAAAAAAAAAACAATTATCGCGGAAAGTACAAACAATCACTATTCAGATCCCGCTTCTTAATTTCTGTAACAACAATCAATTTGCATTTATATTCACCGATCAGGCTCAGACACTACAAGACCTCTGGAGATTCTCTGGCTCCAAACAAAACATATCCTTTCATGACATCTGCATTTTCTCTGCTCATCTTACAAAAGCCACCCACCATAAGGTGACCAGCTCTCCAGCATCCAACTGTTGAACAAAGTGGACATATGTGTGGGATTTGTTAGCAATGCTATAAAATAGTTTGAAAATCATGTTTTAATAGGAAACTAAACAAAGACTGGGATATGTGCATTACAGATGAAGCCTTTAATTTACTAAAACAGCATCTTAATCAATTCACAGACACTTTTTTGGTCCCCTATCATGGAGTGAAGTGGGGGAATTGGAAATACCCTCCATCAATGGTCCATGCATGTTTTGAGCATTATAACTTGAAATAGTGACATACCGACTTCCATTTAATTGTTTGCTGGCTGCATCTTGGTGTAAGAAGGTCACCTTCAAAGTATGGATTGCCACATTAAAATCAAAGATGGCCACCAACATTTATGTATGTATGTATGTATGTGGGTGTGTGTGGGGGGAGGGGGTGCACCCATTTTTCCAACAAGAACTACAGTGGTCTCTTGTTTATCACGGGTATTAGGGACCACATTAACCCGTGATAAGTGGAAAAACTGTGAAGTAGGGACACAGTAGGCCAAGTTCAGTTCAAGTTCAAGTTCAGTAAACTTTATCATGACATGCGCCAGGCTGTAATCACACTCATCACCTGTTACTCCCAATCTCCCTCCTTAAATAAGCAATTTAAATTTAAATACTGTAACATTTTAAATAAACAATCC
>NC_056514.1:7348437-7355176 GCF_014905685.2 Nematolebias whitei
AACATGGATTGTTTATTTAAAATGTTACAGTATTTAAATTTAAATTGTAGAGAAGAGAAGTGCAGCAGGACATCACAGGATGTCACACAGCTTCAGCTCTGCAGCACGGAGCAGAAATGAACTTCTTGATCATTGACACTGCAACAACTGAACATGAAATTCTAAAATAATTAAAAATAACTTTCATCACCTTTATACTTTGTGATTATGGCGATTTAAGATGTGACATACTTTGAATTTTAAGTTGGAAAACAAAAGTGGATCGGTGATTCTGGACAGCAAAAGGTTAACCCTTCACAAAGCTGCTGCAGCAGAAATGTGTGTGTGGCAGAGAAGGAGATCAGCTGATCAGCTGCAGGAGGCTGCACTTGTGGGCTTCACACATGGTGCAAAATCATTTAAAATAATGTATTTTAAATAAATAACCCATGGCTCATCCATCAATCAGCCAACTGTGTCATGTCCAATCTTATTTTGAAAAAACGTGATATAGAGAATCCACAAAGTAGCGAGGGTGAGGACCAACTGTTCCTTTTGGGGCCCAAAGTCCGGGCCCATAAGAAGAAATTCCATTGGTGAGGCAGGGGTTAGATTAGGGTTAGGTATGTACTGGTAATGGTTAGGTTTAGGGTAAGGGTCAGGGTTAGACTATAAAAATGAATGAAAAATGAATGGAAGTCAATGCAAAGTCCCTGTAAAGACAGAAAAAACAATGTGCAACAAATTTAACCAACAAACTGGCAACAAATTTAATGGCCAGAAACAGAGATGTAGCTGTTTTGTCAATATATATTGCAAGATGTTTAATGATCTGTTTTTGCCTAGAGCTATGAATGACTGTCAGCTAACACTAATTAAATCTCTGTAACATTGTGGTTAAGTGATGAATAACTCTTTTTCTGCAGGCAAAGATCAATAAATTGCAGTCGTCATCTTCATTTGGCTTGATTCCAAAATTTACTTAGTTGTACATATCAACCTGACCCAAACTTTCTGAAAGGTTAAATAAAATCTGTTGTGCTTTTTAGAATTTTTGCTAAAAAATACAACAATTAATTGCAATAGTTGTTTGTGAAGTTTTAAGCACAGATCTTGCGTTATCAGTTTGTGCTCAGAGAACAAAGTGTGAATCAGTCTAAGCTACTACCACACACAATTCTAGCTCAATATCTGTAAAGTTGGTGAGTTATAACATTTTGGTTTTTAGAGGCAGTTGGCTGTGACAAACACCTTCATTTGGGTTAACTCAAAACAAGAGTCAGTCGTACTGTAGATGTCCATCCAATGATTGCTTTCCATGAGTTTTATTAAAATCAATTAAGTCACTCATGAGAAATATTGCTAACAGACAAAAAATGTTGACATAGTGAAAAATAAAATCAAAACAAGTAATCAGGATGTGATATACAGGAACTAAGCAACCAGGAAGAAAAAGGATGATCTGAAAGAGAAGTGAGGGACATGGAGCCCATGTGCTGGTGAAGGTGATCACTGAGCTGAAGGCAGAGACAAATTAGGATATGAAGAGGCAACATAAACATTATATAAGACAGGACAATCACAACTACAGGGCTAAAGATAATGACGCTTAAGAAAACCAGACAGGAATGAACTCCAAACCCATGATGATCTCACTGACGTTAGCACTAAATACAATAAAGATGTCTTACCTGGTGCACACTGTTGTGTCTTTTTTTTCAAAGAAGTTCTTCCCAAGTAGATTTTTATAAATGAGGTCCCTTGGGTCCAGAGGCCCGATTGGTTTTCTAATGGTTTACAAGGTCTAATTAATTGCTTCTCTCTCCAACCATTGAGTTTAACCATCTGTTTAGATGCTTCAGAGAATCTCCAATAAGAGAAGCACACATGTGCACATGAGGAGACACTTCATCCTTTTTTTCAAATAAATTTCTAAAATTCAGTTGTAAAAAACTGAACAGAAGTCCTGAGATTGTTGACTAAATTTTTTTTTTCTTAAAGATGTGTTGAAATTAACAATATACCTGTGAGTCATCATGTTTTTGGACACTAATACACTCATCGGTGCATGCTTCTAGTTCAGCTCATTTACATATTTTACTCATTGTACTTTTATTGTTGTACTGTATGAGCCTATACGATGAAGAAACTTGCATTTGCTCGGTGGTATTTTTATTGTTCATAAGGCATGTTCACAGCACATATTATAGCTGCTACTCATCTTAACTTTAATCTGTTTGGCACCACAAAGCTTATTAAACAACAGGGGCGATTCTAGAATCTGATTTTTAAGGGGGGCTTAAGCCCCCATCATACTACCGCGTACATCCATACGCAGAGGTCCGCACGTACGTATGCAGAGGTACGTGCGTACCCCCCAGCGTACGTTCTGTGCAAAGCTCAAATTTTTACGACCTCATACGCGTACGCGGTGTCGCACAATAAACTGCCCAGCGATGGACTGTTTTGTATGCGACACCAATGTATTAAATTCCCCTTCTTCATCTCTGATCTGGCCTTTTCTTTTGTTTTTTTGCTAAGAGGCAGTGATCTCTTCCTCCTCCGTTGATGCCATGACTGAAATGGTGAGAAATGAAGGAATTTGTCACGAGCGAATTAAACTCAGGTCCAGCGTGGCTGCGGGAGGGTCTGGAGATTTCCTGGTGGACTGGTCTGATGTGTGGGCTGTAAAGCCAGCGCTCTGTTTTTTTTTATTTTTTTGATATTTTTATTAACAACATATAAACACAGAACACCGCTGCGGCGGCGGCTGCCAGCGCTCGCTTTTTTTTCTTTTTTCCGACCTGTCAATCAATCCAGTAGGTGTGTCAGCAAATGACCAATCAGCGACCTCAATTTGCCCCTTGTCTGTGAAGCTGCTCTGCAGCTGCTCGGGGTGTACGCTGGAGTATGAAGTCTGAACCCTCTGCGTACAGTACACGCGTACATACCCGTGAATGGACATACGCGGCAGTATACTGGAGCCATTAGCCCCCAGTGCTGACAATGGCTCTTGGCAGTGGTGGGATGTAACTAAGTACTAGTACTTTGTTACTGTACTTAAGCACATTTTTCATGTATCTGTACTTTACTTAAGTAGAGTTAAATGTGGGTACTTTTGACTTTTACTCAACTACATTTTACATTAAGTATCTGTAATTTCTACTACACTACATTTCTATAATTTGTTGCATTACAAGTTACATTCACGTTGTGTGTTGCCGTTTTTTTTTTTTTTTTTGTTCGTTAGTTTGAAAGTAACCAGTGGTGAGACGGGAGTTGGTCCATTGAATCACTGCAAAGTGGGCAGGTAACGTTAGGCCCGCCTTCAAGAAGAGCTGGACCAATGACGTATATTCTAGTATATATGTCACTGAGCTGGGTGCACCCGCAGCACCAGTAACACACCCAAAATGGATTCCACTGCAGAGTAAGCCAGAAGATACACACCACCCATGGCCTTATTGAAAGACTGTTGAAAGACTATCCAGTACAGCAGGACAGATTCTCTCCCAAAAAAGCCAGACTGGACTTAAAAACTTTGAAAACCAACTTCTTCTGAACTTTAACAATAAAATTCTTGCTGCAACATTAATATGTGTCAGTTCATGACATTAGGACAGGAGACAAGACATGTCTCCAAATGGCTCAACAATCGGGTCCAAGTTTAAAAATGGTGTCAGGAAGTTAAAATATTGTTCAATATTGACCCATTACAAAGTGGACTAGACTATTTTAACTAGTTGCTGACAAACTGGAGTTGAACTGATCAGAGTCTGTTCCTTTGTCAGTTGTGTCTAATGCTCCTTTTGTTCAGGCAGACAACTTTTACTTAAACATGTTTACTGCAGTTAAAATGACACATAGTTTTTTTCTTTGTGTTAAATAAAAACTTTCAAAAGGTATAATCATTCATCTTTCTTATTTTGCTTAATTACATTTAACTCTGCATGTCATCCCTGAAATTCTGACGCACAGAATCACAAGTCCAAGTGTGAAATGTGTCACACAGAGAGTAACACAATAAAACATGCATTAACTGCAGCATTGTTCATTAAAATGACTCAACACTATTAATGTGTTATAGAAAATATACATATGGTAGGTAAACTTAATGATATTGTAGACCATTGCATTAGGTAATACATTCAGCAAGTACTTTTACTTTTAAGACTACTTATTTTTAAAAGCAAGTACTTATTTACTTTTACTTAAGTTAAAATGTTAATGTGGTACTTTTACTTGAGTACATTATTTTTTGGTGTGTACTTTTGCTTAAGTACAGTGTTTGAGTACTTTCTCTACCACTGGCTCTTGGCTTGAACAATGTGGTTGCCATTGGCATCAGAAGTAGGGGGGACACAGTGGGGGGGTTTGAGGGTCTTCCCCCAGAAAATTTTCAATAAAGAAGATACCATTTCCTCCATTTTGGTGTATTTTAACTGTTTGTTAAACATCTATGTTTACCTACATATGTAAACACTTGATTCAATAACTATTTTAGATTTCATGGCACAAGATATAGCCTGACCAACAGCTCTCCTTTTGTAGCACATGGCCGCTCGTCCTGAGCCTGGTTCTGCTGGAGGTTTCTTCCTGTTAAAAAAGAGTTTTTCCTTTCCACTGTTGTCATTGTGTTTGCTCAGGGTGGCAGACTGCAACAAAGTGAAGATTCAACACAATCTGCTGCTTCCTTAGATAGAGAACTTTTGTGAATGTTTCTGTTCAGTGCCCTGAGACAACTTCTATTGTGATTTAGTGCTATATAAATAAACTGAATAAAACTGAATTGAATTGTGTGAATAAAACATGCTCCACTTCTCTTACGCATCCTAAGACACCCCTCCCCTCTCGTCGACAACTGTGTTGTGGCGTGCAAAACAGTCGCACTAGCTAAGATGCTACAGATGTAGTGCTCCACTTCTCTCACACATCCTAACCCCCCCCCCCCCCACACACACACACACACACACACACACACCCCAGCTCCTGCAGGTAAAGGATGTCTTGGCACAAATTGAGATTGCTGATTGGTCAGTTGCAGTCGAGCCTACTGGATTGATTGACGGGTGGTGCTGAGGATCCAACTCGTGTAAAAAAGTTGATATATTTTAACAGATTAGCATAGATTTCACTGGTCCGTTTAGGTGTGATCATTTATTCCATATTTATTCAAAATGTATTCAATATTTTGGTGAATCTAAGTTTAGAAAACTTAGGCCACATTATAATTAGGCCTTCGCAGCGCTTCGCTGCTCGGGCCTAATTATAATGTGGTACTAGCTTAATCAATCACAACACATACTCTGAGTGTGTCTTCCTACACATTTGTATGTGACTGTGCTTATTTTTATGTTTTGTCCAAAACAACTAAATTTTATTTTTATCATTATATAATCATTGTGGAGCAAAGAGGGCAAATTAGAAACACCCCCCATCCATCCATGCATGTTGTGAGCTGGATATCCTAAAAATAAGGGCAGTACTGATTGTCATTTTGGTACGAGGCTGCATCCTTTAATTAAAAACATCAAAAATTGAGTTGCCAAAATTCAAGATGGCCACCACCATGTGTACAGGTCCTTCTCAAAAAATTAGCATATTGTGATGAAGGTCATTATTTTCCATAATGTAATGATAAAAATTAAACTTTCATATATTTCAGATTCATTGCACACCAACTGAAATATTTCAGGTCTAAAATTGTTTTAATACTGATGATTATGGCATACAGCTCATGAAAACCCAAAATGCCTGTCCCAAAAAATTAGCATATCATGAAAAGGTTCTCTAAACAAGCTATTAACCTAACCATCTGAATCAACGACGTAACTCTAAACACCTGCAAAAGATTCCTGAGGCTTTTAAAAACTCCCAGCCTTGTTCATTACTCAAAACCGCAATCATGGGTAAGACTGCCGACCTGACTGCTGTCCAGAAGGCCATCATTGACACCCTCAAGCAAGAGGGTAAGACACAGAAAGAAATTGCTGAACGAATAGGCTGTTCCCAGAGTGCTGTATCAAGGCACCTCAGTGGGAAGTCTGTGGGAAGGGAAAAGTGTGGCAGAAAACGCTGCACAACGAGAAGAGGTGACCGGACCCTGAGGAGGATTGTGGAGAAGGGCCGATTCCAGACCTTGGGGGACCTGCGGAAGCAGTGGACTGAGTCTGGAGTAGAAACATCCAGAGCCACCGTGCACAGGCGTGTGCAGGAAATGGGCTACAGGTGCCGCATTCCCCAGGTCAAGCCACTTTTGAACCAGAAACAGCGGCAGAAGCGCCTGACCTGGGCTACAGAGAAGCAGCACTGGACTGTTGCTCAGTGGTCCAAAGTACTTTTTTCGGATGAAAGCAAATTTTGCATGTCATTCGGAAATCAAGGTGCCAGAGTCTGGAGGAAGACTGGGGAGAAGGAAATGCCAAAATGCCAGAAGTCCAGTGTGAAGCACCCACAGTCAGTGATGGTCTGGGGTGCCATGTCAGCTGCTGGTGTTGGTCCACTGTGTTTTATCAAGGGCAGGGTCAATGCAGCTAGCTATCAGGAGATTTTGGAGCACTTCATGCTTCCATCTGCTGAAAAGCTTTATGGAGATGAAGATTTCATTTTTCAGCACGACCTGGCACCTGCTCACAGTGCCAAAACCACTGGTAAATGGTTTACTGACCATGGTATTACTGTGCTCAATTGGCCTGCCAACTCTCCTGACCTGAACCCCATAGAGAACCTGTGGGATATTGTGAAGAGAAAGTTGAGAGAC
>NC_056514.1:7355276-7374222 GCF_014905685.2 Nematolebias whitei
TTTTTTTGAAGAATCAACAACAAGTGGGACACAATCGTGAAGTGGAAGGAAATTTATTGGATGTGTCAAACTTTTTTAACAAATAAAAAACTGAAAAGTGGGGCGTGCAATATTATTTGGCCCCCTTGCGTTAATACTTTTGTAGCGCCACCTTTTGCTGCAGTTCCAGCTGCAAGTCTCTTGGGGTTTGTCTCCATCAGTTTTGCACATGAAGAGACTGAAATTTTTGCCCATTCTTCTTAGCAAAACAGCTCGAGCTCAGTGAGGTTGGATGGAGAGCGTTTGTGAACAGCAGTCTTCAGCTCTTTCCACAGATTCTTGGTTGGATTCAGGTCTGGACTTTGACTTGGCCATTCCAACACTTGGATACGTTTATTTGTGAACCATTCCATTGTAGATTTGGCTTTATGTTTTGGATCATTGTCTTGTCGGAAGATAAATCTCCGTCCCAGTCTCAGGTCTCTTGCAGACTCAAACTGGTTTTCTTCCAGAATGGTCCTGTATTTGGCCCCATCCATCTTCCCATCAATTCTGACCATCTTCCCTGTCCCTGCTGATGAAAAGCAGGCCCAAACCATGATGCTGCCACCACCATGTTTGACAGTGGGGATGGTGTGTTCAGGGTGATGAGCTGTGTTGCTTTTATGTCAAACATATCGTTTTGCATTGTGGCCAAACAGTTGGATTTTGGTTTCATGTGACCAGAGCACCTTCTTCCACATGTTTGGTGTCTCCCAGGTGCTTGTGACAAACTTTAAACAACACTTTTTATGGATATCTTTGAGAAATGGCTTTCTTCTTGCCACTCTTCCATAAAGGCCAGATTTGTGCAGTGTACAACTGATTGTTGTCTTATGGACAGACTCTCCCACCTCAGCTGCAGATCTCTGCAGTTCATCCAGAGTGATCATGGGCCTCTTGGCTGCATCTCTGATCAGTCTTCTCCTTGTTCGAGATGAAAGTTTAGAGGGACGGCCGGGTCTTGGTAGATTTGCAGTGGTCCGATACTCCTTACATTTCAATATGATTGCTTGCACAGTGCTCCTTGGGATGTTTAAAGCTTGGGAAATCTTTTTGTATCCAAATCTGGCTTTAAACTTCTCCACAACAGTATCTCGGACCTGCCTGGTGTGTTCCTTGGTCTTCATGATGCTCTCTGGCTTTGAACAGAACCCTGAGACTCTCACAGAGCAGGTGCATTTATACGGAGACTTGATTACACACAGGTGGATTCTATTTATCATCATCAGTCATTTGGGACAACATTGGATCATTCATAGATCCTCACTGAAATTCTGGAGTCAGTTTGCTGCACTGAAAGTAAAGGGGCCCAATAATATTTCATGCCCCACTTTTCAGTTTTTATTTGTTAAAAAAGTTTGACACATCCAATAAATTTCATTCCACTTCACAATTGTGTCCCACTTGTTGTTGATTCTTCACAAAAAATTAAAATTTTACAGTATATCTTTATGTTTGAAGCCTGAAATGTGGCAAAGGGTTGAAAAGTTCAAGGGGGCCAAATACTTTTGCAAGGCACTGTATATACTGTTCTACTGGGGCGGCTGTGGCTGTGTAGTTGGAGCAGTCGTCCTCCAAATGCAAGAGTTGGGGGTTTGAATCCAAGAGCAGTCACATGCCGAAGTGTTGCTGGGCAAAACATTGAACCCCTTGTTGCCTCTTATGTGTGTCCCATCAGTGTATTAATGTGATCTAATTAGAATGATTTGTTCAATTAGCTTTGTAGAGATCTAGTATAGAGCTGTATGAATGGGTAAATGAGGCACAGATTGTAATGTAAAGAGCTTTGAGTATCTCCATAATATAGAAAAGCGCTATGTAAGTACAGTCCATTTACCATTTACAAAGATGACAAATTAATATGCAAGCTATCTTTGTCACCACTTTCCGTTTTTAATGTTAAAAGTATTACCTGTGAATGAAATCCAGGATTTGGTAGAAACACAGTAATTTTGGTCTTGCAGCGGGATTGAATTGAAATGCTGCTGGAATTTGATTTTTGTTTTTTTTCACCTTAGCAAGGACAGCACAGTTTCAGGAAATCTTCTTACAAATGCCTCAGATCTGTATTGAATCTTTCCCATTATGTGGCATTACTGGAAATACCTTTTTTCGACATGTGAGTACATCACTGAGCTGCAGCCCACACATCTCTGCTTCTATTTAATTCATCAGCACAGCTCTTTCTTTTCTTCTCAGCTTACCTTGTTTTCCACCCACGTCTCTTGTATTTCAGTCTGTGCGTACATTAATGTCAGAACAGTAGCCATCTTGCATTGCATCATGGTGCTAAATCTTACAAATCAGTTACTGTCCATGTATGCAGGGTGAGAAGTCAAACATATTTTTGGTTTATCTCTGACATTTCCATCAACTGAAATCTTTATCTTTCAAGCAACTGCAGCAGGATTGCACTTTAATACTGTGCATGTGTAGTAGCTAGTGAAGACTTCTTATACCAGGGAGTAATTCACTTTATTGATCTGCGTGTTCAGACATTGATGATGTCCCTCAGGTTTTCTCATTACCAACGTGCTACTAATGTTTTGTATTGCTGTACCTAATTTACCACTACTGCTGCTCTTCCACACAATAATGTTTCTGCTTTTTATGACTTCCTTATGTTCCCCAAGTTATTACAGCTAAAGTAGAGGCATATTTTGATCATCACTATCTATTAAGGAATGGCCTTTTTTCTATTTACATGGTTTCTGTCAGCTTCTCAGAACAGTTTCAAAGCTCGCTGAAGGTGATTGTACAAACCTTAAGCTCCATATTCCCTAAAGGAATTTAAATCACCCACTGTTTTTTGTACTAACTCATAACTCCTAACTGGCTGCAACTGTCGTACCCACCATTGCACCCTGTATTCACTGGTTAACTGGACATCATTAACTTCACGTAGACTCTCTCACATTTTCATCTTTAAATCACTTCTTGGTCTGCTCTCTTCATACATCTCCTCCTACATGTCTCTGCATGAGTGCAGCTACAGCGTGCGCTCTCAGGACATTATTACCTGCAGTGTTCCCTCAGTGAGAACTGAACTAGACAAAAGGGCCTTCTCCTACTCTGCTCCTGTTTCCTGGAATATCTTACAAAAAGACCTGAAGCTCTCCACTGTGACTTCTCTAAGTGGCTTCAAACATCTGCTAAGTTCATGGCAAAAACCAATACAGGCATGTTCTTGTTTATAGTATTCTACACTGCCTTACAATTGAACTGTTTTTGGTTATTTATTTTTTTTATACCATTTTATTTTCACTTGTTCTTCTCAATTTGCATGCACACTTTATGACTGTCTATTGTTATTCACTGTTGTCATCACTCTTTGTTAAAATTAAGTCTCTCTTGTAAATGAGTCCCCGAGGCTCAGTGGGATTAACCTGTAGAAATAAAGGTTGAATGAAAAAAATTACTAGATTTTTAAACTGAGATTATCTGACAATGAGAATTATATAGTCTAAATCTAAATAAGTGTGTTATCTCAGAGAATTTGTAGAGGAAGATTTTCAGCTACTACCACCCCAAATTTCAGCACAAAATTCATTAGTCTTTTATAGTTATAGTCCTTTAGATACAAAAATAAAAAAGTTAAATCATGTTTTCTGGACAAGTTTCATTTTTGGGAGAAATGTTCTGCATTCCATCCGTAATTCTTCATCAGTCTGAGGCCTGCCCACCCAGACCTGTCTTATAAATAGTCTTAATTGATATGTTTCAAGTCAGCCTTCTGTTGAATTCCAAGAAACTGACTTTAACACATGCAAAAAGGCATGATGATCAAAAAACCAACAACAGAAAACAAGCAGAATGCCAATCTCCTCTTTCACTGGGGGATTAGACTAGGGGTTGAACGAGTATATAATGTTTAAACTCGACATTAACATATTAAAACCCGAGTAGAAGTAGAGTATTTGATGACGTCATAGATCTCAAGATACAAAAATAAATAAATAAATAAAACCGCAAAAAAAGGTAATCATTTACAAAAAAAAGACCAACAAAACATTGGGAGCGTATATTATGCTCCTACCATTTATCATACTGCAAATAAGTCACAGGAAAAACTAAACTATTAGTTTTTATTATTAAACTGCAAACGTGAAGAAATTCAGCACGTCAAAAACAAAACTTAAACAGAAACTGGTTCTGGTGGATAGGACCCGGTGTTACACCATACTCTGTGACCTGCAACAGTGCAACACCGCCCCCTACGGTCATACGTGGTCACATAATATGACGTCACTACGGATACCCGACTTTACATTTTTTACATTGATAGATGTCCTAGCAATCGATGTGTAGATTACTCGAGTACTCTGTTAATGCCCTAGATTAGACTAGTTAATGTTTTGTAGTTTTTGAGATTAGTGTTTTCTGGGTTGCAGATTTTTATTTTATTTTTTTTTTGCTTGTCCAAGGTGGCACAGAGTAATTAATCTTGCGAAGGAGAGGGAACAATTTTATCAACAACCAGGTGACAGAGGGTGGCCATTGGTGGTCTTGGCCACCATAGATAAATTTGGCAACCTCACTAGCCACCCCATTATATTAAGGAAACTATCTTCTAACTATTTTTTGAAGTGGTAAATGTTGTGGGGAAAAAAAGAGAATCCAAAAACAATCAAGTGTAGACATCATCAGATTTATTACAAAGCTTTAGAGAACAGCCAGCAATCACAAAAGATCAATGGTTTTACAAGTACACACATCACGGCCTTCACTTGTCTGAGTTTCTGACTTGTTCTGACTTCCTGAACTGAAAAAGTAAGTTTTATAGAAAACACCCAGCTGCCAGCCTCCAGCCCCTCACCACCCTGTCCAGCTGTTTTCAGAACTCAGCTGCAGTCAGAAGCGAGGAGAAATCAGGGAAACCAGACTGCTCCCAAGGACTCTCCCAATTTACATCACTGTAATCATAACAATCAAACCTTAAGGATAATAAAAAAAATATTCCTTGCTGTCCCTTTACTGACCGGTCACATGAAGATTGATTATTACATAGAGTAAGGATCATAGAACATTTTAATATCATTGACAATGACAGTACAGAAGCAGTGCATAAACATATTAATCAAGCAAAATTATGGAGCATGGTGAGGACAAAATATACACATTCCATCCATCCATCCATCCATCCATCCATCATCTTTACTCGATTCTTCCTTTTTGGGTCGTGGGGATCACTGGTGCCCATATCCAGCAGTCACTGTGCAAGAGGCAGGGGACACCCTGGACAGGTCTCCAGTCCATCACAGGGACACATAGAGACAAACAAGACAAACAACCATTCACTCTCTCACTCACACCTAGGGACAATTTAGAGTCAGTCTAACATGCATGTTTTTGGTCTGTGGGAGGAAACTGGAGTACCCGGAGGAAACCCACGCATGCACGGAGAGAACATGCAAACTCCACACAGAAAGTCTAAAAAAGTTAAATCTGGTCCTCTGGACACTCAAAAAACAAAACAAAGCAAAACAAACAAACAAAAATAATGTAGAAATGTTTTGTCTTCTACATTTTTTTGTTTGTTTGTTTTGCTTTGTTTTGTTTTTTGAATGTCCAGAGGACCAGATTTAACTTTTTTAGATTTTTATACCTGGATTATTGAGCATGCATCAGGATATCCATCCAGAAAGGCCCCCTGACCGGGATTTGAACCGGGCCAACCTGCTTGCTGAGAGGCAACAGCTCTACCAACTGAGCCACCATGCTGCAAATACACATTCCATTGACAGCAAACATATTTTTAATAGTGAATATTCTCACACCTAAATCTAGCCACACACCAAAATGAAAGTCAGTACCTCACTTATTTTTTGTTATCACAACATGCACGGACAGATGGACGACGAAGGGTATTTTCATGTCCCCCTTTTCGCTTAATGACGGGGGATGAAAACACCAGTGTGACTGCTGAATCAACACTCACACATAATGGTTTTACAATAAAGTAGACATGTCATTATCATGTCATACTATAGTTAATGCACATTTGGTGCTCTGGAGTATATGTCAGACAATAACAGAATATCCATCTGCTGGAGTATTTTTGTTTTCAGGGTTTTGAAGGATATTGCTTGAGTTTAGACAGACAAGTAGAAAAGTGTAACGCTGGAACATGAGACAAGCTGGATGAGCTTTGAGTGTTTTTGTTGATTTTTAGGCAAGCAAGTTAATCAAAGCCCAATATGCAAGCAGCCCACTGCCCTCTGCTTATCTGTCAGCATTAATTTGTTTTCCTTTTTATAAATGAAGCATAAAAGCAAGCACTTTTTTTCGCAAATACATTTAACAATATGAAAATGCAAGCTCTCTAAGCTGCTAGTGATGATTACATTACCATTCATGTGAGTGTTGAGACCGCAAAGTAAGTTAATAAAGAACATTAGAATATAGTACTTTTGCTTGGCTTGCAACCTTTCCACCACATTATCTTTGGCTCGTAATTATTGCGGCAGAAACACAGCAAAACAGAATAAGCAAGTTTTACCCAAATGCTCCAGTCAAATAAATACAGTAAATGTCTATTTAAGGCCTTTAAGCCGCAACATTCAACCTAAAACTTTATGTAAACCACTGTTATAAATTTGCTGCCTAGACTGTGCTGTTCACAGAAACAGCAGCTGTACTAGCGGTATGTTGCTGTCCCCTGTCACTGAGAGATTGGAATAGTGAATGCTTGCGGTTTTTGAGGAGAATTTTTACGTTTTTCTCGACTGAAATTGTACAGGCAATGCAAATAAAACCTGTTTTTGTTGGAAGATATTCAAGTGGGTAGGAGTTACACTGTGTACAAGAACAAAGGTAGTTTTTCTTATTGTTGTTTTGTTTGGGCTTGTTGAAGGCACTGCAAAGTGACGGCTCCTGGCAAGTGGAGGGAGCAATTTTATCCACAACCAGGGGCAGTGGTGGAACCAGGGGGTGGCCATAGGTGGCCATGGCCACCATGAGTTAATCTTCAGCCATCTCAATCATTTGAAGAAAATGTTTTTAAGCAATCCAACAAAGTTAAGTCAGGTCCTCTGGACAGTTTCTTTTTGTTGAAACATTTTGTCTTTCATCCAAAAGACTTCATCAATTCGAGGAGCCAGAGTTTGTTGTGGCTCCTTGGTCTGATGAAGTATTTTGGATGAAAGACAAAACATTTCAACAAAAAGAAACCGTCCAGAGAACCTGACTTAACCTTGTTGGATTGTTGTACCTGGATTACTGAGCATGATCTTTGATACTTTTAAGCAATATAAAATTTAGACGGTTTAGTTTCCTCAAATGATTGGGTGGCCAGTTCAGATTTATATATGGTGGTGATTACCTTGAATTTTGACTTAGTAATCCAATTTTTGATAGTAAACTTTTTTACACTTAGATACAAACAGACACCAAAATTAACATTTTTGTGTCGCCTTTTTTAAGTTATCCAGTTCGCAAGGTTAAGGCAGCAACCATCTTGGATTTTGACATGGCAATACAATTTTTGAAAGGAAACTTTCTTCTGTCTAGATGTAGCCACACACTAAAATGGAAGTTGGCACCTCACATATTTTTCAAGTACTCATGCTCACAGCACAAACGAACAGATGGACATAGGGTATTTCCAATTCCCCCTTATCGCTATGTGACGGGACAAAAATAAAGAAAGAAATCAAAGGAGGTTTATACTAGAAGATAATTTCCTAAATATCATATTGTCTTACTGTCTTACTGCTGTATTCATTCATACCCATCTACTCACTACAGACTCATGTTCGGGCTGTTGTTTAATACATAGTATAATTTTACAGTATTTTTGTGTAGTGTATATCTTAGATCTTTTAGCATATTGTCTAGCGTTTGTTAAGCATATATCTTAGTGAATGTCTTAGGTCCTTATTTACTGTTTCTTTATATACTTTATATTTTAGCTATTTTTGGGTTTAACTGGGACTTTGAGTACACTTTTTTTTTCACCTCATGTACCACATGTGATTCGAATGCCAATAAAGATACTTGAACTTGAAAATATTTTTAAAGCCTGTTTGACATCAATATAATAGATTTTGTTATTGTAAGGATGGTAGCATCTAGTGGGCCTTCCTTGTCTGTGCGCCCTAGTGTGTCTCCTCATTTAATCCTGATTGGTTTCTCCTTTGTCTGATCCCAGCTGTTTGTAATTATGTCCTGTCCTGTCTGTGTATGTAAGTCTGTTTGTGAGTCTTGTCTTTGTGGCGTCATCGTTGGGTATTGTCCTGTTCTGCCCTGCCAGCCTGATCTGATTCCCTGTTTTTGTAAGTTGCTGCCACGTCAAACTTTTTGATTTACAAACCGGATTCCAAAAAAGTTGGGACACTAAACAAAATGTGAATAAAAACTGAATGCAATGATGTGGAGGTGCCAACATCTAATATTTTATTCAGAATAGAACACAAATCACAGATCAAAAGTTTAAACTGAGAGAATGTATCATTTTAAGGGAAAAATCTGTTGCTTCCAAATTTCATGGCGTCAACAAATCCCAAAAAAGTTGGGACAAGTCCATTTTTCCCACTGTGTGGCATCCCCCCTTCTTCTTACAACACTCAACAGATGTCTGGGGACAGAGGAGACCAGTTTCTCAAGTTTAGAAATAGGAATGCTCTCCCATTCATGTCTAATACAGGCCTCTAACTGTTCAATCGTCTTGGGCCTTCTTTGTCGCACCTTCCTCTTTATGATGCGCCAAATGTTCTCTACAGGTGAAAGATCTGGACTGCAGGCTGGCCATTTCCGTACCCGGATCCTTCTCCTACGTAGCCATGATGTTGTGATTGCTGCAGAATATGGTCTGGTATTATCGTGTTGAAAAATGCAGGGTCTTCCCTGAAAGAGATGATGTCTAGATGGGAGCATATGTTGTTCTAGAACCTGAACATAGTTCTCTGCATTAATGGTGCCTTTCCAGACATGCAAGCTGCCCATGCCACAAGTGCTCATGCAACCCCATAACATCAGTGATGCAGGCTTCTGAACGGAGCATTGATAACAACTTGGGCTATCCTTGTCCTCTCTGGTCCGAATGACATGGCGTCCCAGTGTTCCATAAAGAACTTCAAATCGTGACTCATCTGACCACAGAACAGTCTTCCATTTTGCCACACTCCATTTTAAATGACCCCTGGCCCAGTGCAAACATCTGAGCTTGTGGAGCTTGCTTAGAAATGGCTTCCTCTTTGCACTGTAGAGTTTCAGCTGGCAACGGCGGATGGCACGGTGAATTGTGTTCACTGACAATGCTTTCTGGAAGTATTCCTGAGCCCATTCTGTTATTTCCTTGACAGTGGTATTCCTGTTTGAGGTGCAGTGACGTTTAAGGGCCCGGAGATCACGAGCATTCAGTAGAGTTTTATGGCCTTGACCCTTACGCACAGCGATTGTTCCAGATTCTCTGAATATTTTGATGATGTTATGCATGGTTGATGATGATAACTTAAAAGTCTTTGCTATTTTATGCTGGGTAACACCATTCTGATATTGTTGCACTATCTTTCTGCGCAAAAATGGTGGAATTGGTGATCCTCTTACCATCTTAGCTTCCGAGAGACACTGACACTCTGAGAAGCTCTTTTTATACCCAATCATGTTGTCAATTGACCTAATTAGTGTTAATTGGTCTTCCAGCTGTTTGTTATATGCACAATTTCCTTTTTCCAGCCACTTATTGCTACTTGTCCCAACTTTTTTGGGATTTGTTGATACTGTGAACTTTTGAATCATATTTTTCCTTTAAAATGTTACATTTACTCAGATTAAACTTTTGATCTGTCATCTATGTTATATTACGAATAACATATTGACATTTGCCATCTCCACATCATTGCATTCAGTTTTTATTCACAATTTTTTTAGTGTCCCAACGTTTTTGGAATCCGGTTTGTATTATTATTAATAAAGCATATATATTTTTGTAAATCCTTGAGTCCTGACACTTCCCTGCATTATTGGGTTCACTCCTGCCCTGCTCTGTAAGAACCCAGACAGTTATGACATTTCTTTTTTTAGCATACCATCTTATGATTATTTCCTGCCTTTAAAAATGTTCTGGAGGTGTTTGGGTGTGCATTCTTAGCACAATGAGGGTATTTATTGTGATGAGTATCACCTGCTGCAGCTTTTTCTCCTCCAAGATGGCCGCCAATCAGCACACCTTAGGATTGTCAAATGGAGGAGGTTCCTGACTACTTAAGGCTGCAGCTAGATGTTACTCGTCGCTGGAGCATTTGCCACTGATGCTTACCTGCCTCCATGGATCTCCTCGTGCCTTGGTCTTCCTTTGGTTCCGTGCCTTGGTCCCCGTCATGCCTTGGTCCCCGTCGTGCCTTGGTCCCCGTCATGCCTTGGTCTCCCATTGGTTCTGCGTCTTGGTTCCCGCCGTGCCTTGGTTCCTCTCTGCTCCTCTCTCGGTCCCTCGTGCCTTGCCTTCCAGCCACACATCTCCTTGCCTTCTCATCTGGAATCCGCCTTGGCCCCCCTTTGGCCATCAGCTGGACTGGTCCCAGCTGGTCATCATCCCTTTTCACTGTAAATAATAAACACTGTTATTTGCACTCCTGAGTCTCATCTAGTTTTCATGGTCTCGTACCACTCTGAGTTCCCTGAGTCATAACAGAAATGCTCTGGCCAATCAATTCCTAGGACAAGACCATGGACGAGCAGACATCTCCTTCCCAGGTGGAGTGCATAGACAAATTGGAAATGATGCTCCAACAAGTCCTCGAACAGCAGTTTACTTCCCAGGTGGAGCGCATAGACAAGTTGGAAGAGATGATCCAACGAGTCCTCAGTCAGCAGTCAACTTCTCAGATGAACATGCAGGAGCTTGGAGGTATGGTCATCTCAATTAATCAAAAACTCGCCTCTCCTCCTTCTACAGTTTCCTCCGTTCCTCCAACGTCAAGCTCCCCCAGAAGAGGTCCTGTCCCCGACATCGCGTCCCAACAGGTGATAAGAAAACCGTCAGATTATTTCTCAGGAGACCCCGACCACTGCGGAGGATTTCTCCTCCAACGTGAGCTCGTATTCAAGGGAGCTCCTCAACTCTATGCTACAAGTTTTTCCAAGATCACCTACTTCATCAGTCAACTCAAGGGAGACGCCCTCAGGCGGGCCAATTCTTAATTACACTCCCACGAGTTAGAATCCATTTCCTTTGGTTCACTTCTGAAAGAGTTTTGTAGGAATTTCGACCATCCCTTGCGGGAACCCAATGCTGTAATTTGGCTCCTACGATTATGTCAAGGCCGACGACCTGTCGTAGAATACGCCCTCGAGTTCCGCATCCTCGCTGCCCAGATGACTTGGACCAAGTCTGCCTTGCAAGGTACCTTTCTAAATTCCCTTTCTGAAACTATATAAGAGCAGATCGCTGCTCGAGACAAACCTGAGGCGTTCGACGAGCTTGTAGGCTTGGCGGTCGTCATTGACGAGCGCTTCTGGGAGAGACGACGCGAGAAGGACTTCAACTTCCATCGCTTCTCCACTTCCAGTCCCAGTACGTCATTAGGTGAGCATCACTCGTACAAGCCACCACCTTTCTACCACAAATCCCAGACGTCCGACACTTCCAGGTTTAAGCACCCTTGTTCGGTTTCACCATCTCAATCCGCTTTGTCACTCGATCCTGAGCCCATGCAGGTGAATCACGCTCGTCTCTCTCCTGAGGAGAGACTGAGACGTATGAATTCTAATTTCTGTATTTATTGTGGTGATCCAGGCCATTTCCTTGCTGTGGGGAAAACAAAACCGCCCACTAGTAAAGGGAGATACTGGTGGCTACTTCCACTCTTTCTCCCCTAGCACGACTCAAATTATCCACTATTTTGCAGTTTGGTCAAAAACGCCTGCCTGTGTCCAGCTTGATTGATTCTGGCGCTGAACAGAATTTGATCAGTTCTGCTCTAGTAAACAAATATTCTCTCCCTATCCGAGAGATCCCCCCAGTGTCCGTTTCCGGTATTACTGGTGACAATTTAGCTCAAATTTGTTTCAAAACCACAGACATCCATCCCATTATTTCTGGCAATCATCATGAAACATCTAGTTTCTTCATGTTCGACTCCTCTAGACCCCAATTGATTCTTGGTTACCCATGGTTTAGAGAACACAACCCAAACATCAATTGGGAACTAGGTCGTTTGGAGGGCTGGAGTAATAAATGTCTTAAACATTGTCTTCGGTCCGCCATCTCTTCTCATTCTAGTCCCGAGCCCCCCGGTGAGGAGATAGATCTTTCTAACGTTCCCCCTGTTTATCAGGATCTCGCTCCTGTTTTTAGTAAAACAAGAGCCTTATCCCTTCCTCCTCACAGACCATATGACTATGCCATTGACCTGATGTAGGGCGCTCCTCTCCCCACTAGTTGGCTTTACAACCTCTCTGGGCCAGAGAGGGAGAGTATGACAAAATATATTAATGAGTCTCTAGACTTGGGTGTTATACGCCCTTCCACTTCTCCTCTGGGGGCAGGGTTATTCTTTGTCTCCAAGAAAGACAAGACCCTGAGACCCTGTATTGACTATTGTGGTTTAAATAATATCACAGTAAAGAACAAATACCCTTTGCCGCTAATCGACTCCCTACAGGAGCAGCTCAAATCTGCTACTATATTTGCCAAGCTTGACCGTAGGAATGCTTATCATTTAGTTTGTATAAGAGAAGGTGACGAATGGAAAACAGCCTTCAGGACACCACTCGGTCACTTTGAGTATCTAGTTATGGCCTTTGGATTAACCAATGCCCCAGCTGTATTCCAAGCCCTTATTAATGATGTACTGAGATACTTTATTGGGGACTTTGTGTTTGTTTACTTCAACAACATACTCATCTACTCCTCTAATGAGTCCGAACACACCAGACATGTTCGTACTGTTCTTCAACGCTTTTACGAGAATAAGCTGTTAAAGGTGAGAAATGTGAGTTTCACGTACCCACTGTTTCCTTCCTGGGTTTTATTTTTGAAAAGGGCCATTGTAGGACTGACCCTGAAAAAACCCGGGCCGTGGTGGATTGGCCAGTTTCTGAGAACAGGAAACAATTACAATGTTTTCTGGGCTTTACCAATTTCTACAGGCATTTTATTCAGGACTACAGCCGTGTGGCAGCACCTCTGTTTCAGCTCACCTCTAATTCTAGAGTTTTCAAGTGGAATCCTGAGGCCAACCTCGCCTTTTCTAAACTTAAAGGACTGTTCTCTTCCATCCCGATTCTCTGTTATCCTGATCCTAGGTTACAATTCATCCTGGAAGTGGACGCCTTAGACACTGGAGTGGGGGCGGTCCTGTCTCAACGGTCACCCGGTGATAATAAGGTACACCCATGCACCTTTTTCTCACGCCGTCTCTCGCAGGCCGAGAGAAATTATGATGTGGGCAACAAAGAACTACTGGCGGTTAAGCTGGCCCTGGAGGAGTGGCGTCTCTAGCTGGAAGGCACCCAGATACCGTTTCTGATCTGGACTGATCACAAGAACTTGACCTACCTTGGGGACGCTAAACGCCTCACCCCCAGGCAAGCACGTTGGTCATTATTCTTCAAATGTTTTAATTACTCTCTCACTTTCAGGCCCAGATCTAAAAACATAAAACCTGACGCTCTCTCCCATCAGTTTTCTTCCCCTGATGTTGTTGAACAGGAGGACAGCATCATCCCGGCTTCTTGCATTGTGGGGGCACTCACTTGGCCCATCGAAAAAGAGGTTCGAGAGGCCCACACGGATGAACCTGACCCTGGTTCTGGCCCACCAGCCTCTCTCTTCGTCCCTTCATCTATGAGGCCTAAGGTACTGGACTGGATACACTCAAATAAATTATCTTGTCACCCTGGCACTTCTCATATGCTTTCCCTATCTAAGAACCACTTCTGGTGGCCCACCCTCTCCTCGGATGTCAAGTCCTTCGTCGCTGCTTGTTCCGCGTGTGCCAGGAACAAAATCGGTAACCAACCTCCTGCTGGCCATCTTTCCCCCTTGTTTCCCAGCCAGGAGAACGACACCACTGTGCCCTCAGTACAACACCATTTCCATTACCGCCACCAATCTGCCGCACCTCCATACCAGCTAGGCCAAAAGGTTTGGCTTTCTACCTGTAATATTTCCTTGAAGGACACTTCTATGAAGTTGGCCCCCTGCTTCATCGGTCCTTTCCCAGTTCTCAAGATCATCAATCCCTCAGCAGTCAAACTTCAGCTCCCTGCATTCCCTGAAGATCCACTCCACCTTTCACGTATCGCGAATCAAACCTGTTGCCATCAGCCCTCTGTGCCCACCCTCCGACCTCCCTCCTCCTATCCGACTGATAGACAGCCACCCTGCCTTTGTGGTAAGGTCCATTCTGGACGTTCGCCGTCAGGGTAGGGTCTTCCAATACCTGGTAGATTGGGAGGGTTACGGGCCAGAGAAACGCTCCTGGATTTCCCATTCCTTCATCCTGGACCCGAGTCTCATCTCGACCTTTTTCAGGCTGCACCCCGAAAAACGCCTCAGGTCGCCAAGAGGAGATTCTTGGGGGGGGGGGGGGGGGGACTGTGATGAGTATCACCTGATCACCTGCTGCAGCTTTTTCTCCTCCAAGATGGCCGCCAATCAGCACACGTGAGGATCGTCATCTGGAGGAGGCTCCTGACTACTTAAGGCTGCAGCTAGATGTTACTCGTCGCCGGAGCATTTGCCACTGATGCTTATCTGCCTCTATGGATCTCCTTGTGCCTTGGTCTCCCATTGGTTCTGTGTCTTGGTTCCCGCCATGCCTCGGTTCCTCTCTGCTCCTCTCTCGGTCCCTTGTGCCTTGCCTTCCAGCCACATGCCTCCTTGCCTTCTCGTCTGGAATCCGCCTTGGTCCCCCTTTGGCCATCAGCTTGACTGGTCCCAGCTGGTCATCCCTTTTCACTGTAAATAATAAACACTGTCAATTTGCACTCTTGAGTCTCGTCTCGTTTTCATGGTCTCGTACCACTCTGGGTTCCCTGAGTCGTAACATTTATATAAGTCCTATAAATGTAAAAAGCACAATGGAAAACAAAAGCCCCTTTATTTTACATGTCACCTGCAGGAGAAATTACTTGCAAGAATATGGTTTAAATCAAGAATTTTAATTATTCTTTACAGTTGAAATTTACTTATTTGACATCATTACACTCTAAGTTGAAGATTGTCTGGTAAAATTTTGAAAAATATAAAATTTAATCTAATCTAAGATTGTGTAAAAAACTTTAAACATATCAAGTCAAGTCAACTAAAATTTAGACTTATAGTCCAACGTTTTGAGACTTGTTTAAACTTTGAACAAAGTTTTTTACTGGGGATTATGTCTGAGCTACACAGCTCCAAAGTGGACTGGGTTTCCTCATGTGTTCAGCCTTGAACACATGAGGAAACACAGCCCAAACAGCCTTGTTGTTCTTGATTGAAATTGTTTTTTTTTTTTGGTTTTTTTTCAATCAACAGTTTTACATCTGCTCATTGGCATCACCTGTATAGTAGGCCACATTATATGCATTTTGAGCAGCTGCTGCAAAGTTTCCACCTTCATGTTCTTCTTTGCTTGGTAGCTCTGTGTATTTTTACAAGGGATTACTGATCCTAAAGATAAAAGAATGGTCAATTAGAAAGAAGTGCACCTTCTCTTGATACACTCTTGTTTTGTGTTTTGGTTTCAGGAACATGGACTACCACCAGTACTACCAATGGTACATTGTTGGATTTTATACCTGGATTATTGAGCATGAATTTTGGTGTACTCTTTTTGCTTCTAGGTTCAGTCACACTTTACTACTCTCGTCTCTTCTAGCCTTCAATAGCTACTCTGACAGCTAAAATTACAAGTGGCAATCTAATAACTGGTTGTCCACGTTGTTTTCAGGCTGTTTCTGTGAGTAGCAAGTTGATCATCTGGCCTAAAACATTTGATTGTTGTACATGATGGTTGATTGTTTTGCATGTGTTAAAAGCCTACTTCTGAGATTCCAACAGGAGGTTGGCTTGAAACACAGCAGTGAAGGCTACCTATGGGGCAGATCTGGTTGGCAGGCTATAGACTGAGGAAGTCCTCTGGATGAGGGATGAAACGTTTCTCACTTAAAGAAACTGGTCCAGGTGACACGATTTAACTTTTTTTTTGATGCAATCTAATAAAGTTACTGTCACTTGAAGTTAACTGTTCAATGCATATCCCACTGTTTAATACCTTATAATTATTATTCATAGTAGCATGAAGGTGATATTTTAAAATCAAGTTCTCTTAATGCTTTGCATCAATATAGTTTTTTTATTTTTTTTATTACAGTAGATGTAACGATGTAAGTTACATCCTACAACTCTGCTAAAGGAAGAGCTGCAGATCTTCAGTCAAGCTTTGAATGAGCTGCCATGAAGCTGGCAGTGCCAGAAAATAACATAAAGAAAAATATATTTAGGACAGGCAATTTCTCAGTCAGCTGGATACTGTTGTTATTAAAGTTTTATTCCAACATGGTGAAAAAAGTTTTTTTGTTAGGGATCACATTGCCTATATTCTCACTGGATAATGATTCCATTACAATGTAAATATATCAGCCAAAATACAGATGGTCTTTGCAGGGACTTAGTGAGGTCTTCAGGTGTGTATTAAGCTGGATTTGTAGACAATGAGAAGGGCAAGTCTTGTGTTTCACTGACAGAAGTGTGTGAAGAAAATTTTGTTGATCTGCCTTTCTTCCCACCCACGGACACTCCATCTTGTACAATGCCCCCAGTCAGAACTAGTTTCTTACAGGGTATTTGGCGAGTGTTGTGTGATTGGTCAGAATTTTGTGGGCATGTTTGCAGCATCGGCAGCACAGTGGCACAACTGGTAGAGCTGCTGCCTCTCAGTGAGCAGGTCCTTGGTTCAAACCCCGGTCCAGGGGCCTTTCTGGGTGGAGTTTGCATGTTCTCTCCGTGCATGCGTGGGTTTTCTCTGGGTGCTCCGGTTTCCTCCCACAGACCAGAAACATGCATGTTAGGCTGATTGGTAACTCTAAATTGTCCCTAGGTGTGCATGAGAAAGTGAATGGTTGTTTGTCTCGTTTGTCTCTATGTGGCCCTGTGATGGACTTGCGACCCGTCCAGGGTGTACCCCGCCCCTCGCACAGTGATTGCTGGACATGGGCACCAGCGACCTCCGTGACCCAAAATGGAACAAGCGGGTAAAGAAAATGGATGGATGGATGGATGGATGGATGGATGGATGGATGTTGGCAGCATGACGGTTCAGTGGTTAGCACTGTTGCCTCACAGCAAGAAGACCCTGGGTTGAATCGCCAGTTGGACCTGGGGTCTTTCTGTGTGGAATTTGTATGTTCTTCTCGTGCTTGCATGGGTTTTCTCTGGGTACTCCAGTTTCCTCACACAGACCAAAAACATGCATTGTGCATGAAGGTTCACATGTATATTTATAGATGTGTATAAGTCCACAGTGTATGGTTATGTACTTCCTGATGACACAACAGACCACTAAGCTACCACAGCCTTCTGTGTGGAGAAGAGAGCTGCCATCTAGGACACCTGGGGGAGCAGATGGTGGGGGTTAAGGGCCTTGCTCAAGGGCCCAGTGGGGGCAAATGAGAGTAGAGGTAGGTTTGGTTGTTGTCAGTCCAGGAAGTTGAACAACCGACCTGCCAATCACAGGCCCACCTTTTCTAACCTCTGCGCGACCACTCCCGACAGATAATAGCAAAGTGAAATACTTAAAACATAAGCAATAAGACACAATTTATTAAAATGCTTCCTATTCTTTTTATTTGCGCTTCCACTTATTTCATCTTGTCACTCAAAAAACTGCCTCTAATTATTTAACTAGTTTCCTTCATTGATGAAATGGCAACAATCCTGTATTTAGCTAAAAACTATATTCATTTGGATCATATCATAAACATATAGTTTTCATGTCATTCGGATTGCCAGATAAGAAATTATGAACTATAGTAGTGTGACTTAAAATTATAGTATTTTAACCTAAACTGTCATACGTGCTGAGTAAAGACATACTAAGATGAGGTGTTTGATGTGTTTGTTGAGCATGTGCACGGAAAAAGGGTAGTTAAATAAGACCTTTTAAATTTATCTGGCAACCCTGATGCAGGGCTCAGCTGCATTCATCGAGCATGCAGCGTCTGCATGACAGTTGTGTCCAAACTGGTGAGCATACGAACGTCTCTTTGGACCCTGGATTTTATGAGTTTTGCTCCTACATGCTGAAAAAGGGTGAGCAGCACAAAAACACTCTGCTCTGACATTTATTATAACTGTTGTTATTGAAAAAAAACAAAAAAACTTTGGACTACAGCCGCTTGTATTGTGCATGTGCCACTTCATACTTGCAAAGCATTTCACAGCTCTGTGGGGAGTTCCTCTGAAAATCTTCATTCTGAAACCTGGATTCAGAAACCTTCGGTTTCAGAGAGAATGAGGGCTGTTGTCTGTAAATGAACGGCTGAACGTTTCACATCATGTAACTGGGGCCTCAGACTAGTTGCTCTGTTTGTCAATCAAGTGACAAATTTCATAGTGAGGATGGATGATAGGCTCACGTCTATTTTTTTTTAAACGCCATGCAATCGACCTATAATGCCTTTGCAATCGACCGGTAGATCGCGATTGATGTATTGGGCACCGCTGCCCTAAACGCATTGCTGAATAACACTTCAGTGCTTTAAGGAGAACCAGTTAAAGATCCTGGAATGGTTCAGTCAAAATCCAGACCTCAATTTAATTGGTCCTGAAAATTTGAGGAAAAAAAATCCAGTGATTAAATGAGCCAAACTCGTAATGTTAAACCAGAAGGGCCTTGTTGATGAAACTACTGCAAAAAGTGACAACACAAAGGGGGGAGGGGATTGGCTACCCACCCACAGTTTTTTTTTTCTTTTAGTTACAGTTTGTGTCATGTTATGA
>NC_056514.1:7374322-7378564 GCF_014905685.2 Nematolebias whitei
GGGTTCACTCCGTCTTTATTAGCTACTGCTCCGAGTCACACGTGTGTTCACTCTTGCTCGAATCCCCTCTAACATACCCTGCAACTCCCTGGCAACCCCTAGGGGTCATAGAACCAAACTACCATAACTCTGAATAGACAGTCTAATCTCACAACATCTCCCCTCTTTTGAAGTTAACCTTAGCAAGATCCCAAACATCTGTAAGTTAATTCAATATCTTAACACTACAGTCTCTAATGTTCAATTAGGCTTTCTTATGCTTCATTTCAACTATCACATTTCTTGCAAATACAACAAATCTGGATAACAAAACAAAACTCTTTTAAAAAAATGTTTTATAACAGTTTCCTTTGAAAAGAACTGTACAGAACATCACCGGGGTAAGCTGCCCTCAGTCCTGGTAGGGATTATTATGGCCCTCTTAAACACATCAGCCTCTGAATCTAAGAGGTAATTTTATCTCACGACCTCTGGAAGTAGTTCTCATGGGAGTAGATCGCATGAAGAATACACCAATGAAGAATCTTCTGCTGACTGATTCATGTAGTATAGTTACATCGGAAGCTGATGATCTACATTCCTGTTGTGGCTCTGTAGACTCAACACCCAGATGTTCTGTGGCACCTTCGGTCTCAGGAATAGCTTGAAGGTGACGTCTGTTGCGATGGGCCACATTTCCGTCGGTCATCTCCATGAGATAGGATCTCGGCTCCTTGGACTTGCCGATGACTTTGGCAAGTTTTGTCCACCCTTTCTCTCCATCCAGCTTCACTCTCACATTTTGACCAGGGTGAAGTTCTGGAAGTGGGCAAGCTGAATGTTTGCGGTCGTAGAAGAACTTGTAAGAATCTTTCGCTTTGGAGTCTCTTAAGTAGACTTGATCAGGGTTAACTTGACCTGATGTTAGTGCTTTCTCCAATACAAGAACAGTAGTGCGAATTTGTCGCCCAGTCATAAATTGTGCTGGACTGGCACCTATTGCTGCTATCTGTGTAGAACGGTAACTCACAAGGGCTAAACAAGAATCAGTCTGCTTAAGGATGTATTTGGCAGTCTGAACAGCTCTTTCAGCCGCTCCAGTCGATTGTGGATAGTGGGGGCTGGAGGTTATGTGAGCAAATCCATACCTCTGCTTGAAGGCTTGGAACTCTGCCGATGTAAACTGGGTCCCATTGTCGCTCGCGAGTTCCAGCGGGATACCCCACCTCACGAACATGTGTCTGAGCTTGTTGATAACCTGATTACTGGAAAGGGCTGCGAAGGAAGCAATTTCAATATCTCTGAAAAAATAATAAACAACAACAAGATATGCCTTCCCTTCCAGCAAAAACAGGTCGGCGGCAAGTCTCTGCCAGAGACCATCGGGCAAAGAAGTTGTCACTAGTGGTTCGCGTCTCTACATAGGTTTATGCTTTCTCCAGAAATCACATGACTTCACTTTGCTTGTGATATGTGTTCCAATCCTCGGCCACCACACTGTCAGCTTAGCTCTCTCCTGACACTTGGTGAGGCCTTGGTGACCTTCGTGCAGCTGGTCTAAGACATCATCTCAGAGCACGGTTGGAACGATGCAATCATGATAAAGAACCAACTCGTCTGACTCTGATAGGTGACTTCTGGCTGCATAGAATCCATGCAATAATGAGCTATCTGCCATGTTGCGAGACCAACCCTTTCTGATGAATCTGATAACTTTCTGGAGTTCAGGATCATCCCATGTGGTCTGGTGGATTTCCTCCAGTTTAGATGACTTGATTAGCTTGCTGGCCACAACAGTGTTGACGTGTGCCTTTACTTGGGTTTTAGTTTCCGGCACATAACTGTCTTTCAATGGATGTCTGGAGAGTATGTCGGCAACTACTAGCTGCTTGCCAGGAACATGTTCTGCCATTACACTGAATCTCATAAGTCCCAAGAGTAATCTCTGACATATTAGTGGCATTTTGTCCAGATCATAAGAATTGATCAATGGTACTAGTGGCTTGTGATCAGTCTGTAATCGATGTAATCCCAAATGACAGACGTTTGAAGCAACACTGGCCCATTGGTATAATGAATGTGGTCAGTCTTTGGCAACAGGCGTCTAATGGAATTTGCCAGAATACACTCGAAGAATCCAGCGTGGAGAAAACCTTAGCTTCAGCTAGCTTGGGCATTATGTCATCAAGTGTAAGTAGAATATAATGTTTACGCTTCACTCCCCTGTTCAAGCGTTTTAAATTGACACACAGTCTGACCTCATCCTTGTTGCATTTTGGAGCGGACACCATTGGGGCACACCAGTCTGTCGGTTCGGTGACCTCTTCAATGATCCCCAGAGTTAGCATGTGCATTAGCTCTTTCTCCACCTTTGGAAGGAGGGGAAAAGGAACTCTGCGTGACGTATTGATGCTGTACGGAATTTCTCCCTCTGTCAGCTCAATATTAACAGGCCCACAATTCAGTAGTGCTATTTCCCCGAACATATCAGTAGACAGCATGTCAGCTACTGATAGTGTTGACCCGTTTGACCAGTCCTATTCTTTTTGCCACTGCCCTGCCTAATAGATTGCTAACAAACTGTCCTTTAATAACTGTTATCCAGTGCTGATATCTTCGACCTTTGTAGGTAGTGGTAGCGAGAAACCTACCAACACATCTGACTTTACACTGTTGGTCTGGACTGATTCAGTTTTGATTTTAGCTATAGATTTTTAAAAGTTGTTTCCGTCATAACAGTAGTATCTGTACCCGTGTCAATTTTAAAATCCACTGGGCTGCCATTCACCAGTAGCTCAATGTCCCAGTCAGTGTCTGAATCTGACTCCTCAATGACATTTGACTGTGTTTTCGCTCTCCAGAAGAGTTCACCAATAAAGAACGAAAACTCATCTGAATCCATAACAGTTTCCGTTCTGACTTCTTTTAACATTTTAGTTTTACACACTGCCTCGAAATGTCCCATTTTGTTACATTTTCTGCAGCTTTTGTCTCGGGCTGGATAGTTTTCTCTTTTGTCATGCATTCTATTGTATCTTTGACATCTCCATTTAAACTTGCTGTATTTCTGTGCCTGTGGCTGTCGTGACTTATCATAGCTCCTCTTTGTGCTGTTAAACTGTTTCTGTCTCACCTCATTTACCGTAGTTTCCACGCGATCTGCAGTTTGTAGCTTCACATGTTCGCTCTGACGTGCTAGCTGGATCGCTCTCTCCAGAGTCAAGTCCGCTTCTAGATGGAGCTTCTGAGAAACCTCCTTATCCATTATTACAAATCGCTGTCGCCATGTTGGCCAAACCACAGGCTGTGTAAAATCAAACGGCTCCGGCGGTCCAAACTTTGTGTTTCCAAAGTAGGAATAAAGTCCTTATTTCTGACATCATGTCAAGTTATGAAGAATGACTCAGGAAGCCTTTCACAGGGGGAGCTTCACTCCGTCTTTATTAGCTACAGCTCCGAGTCACACATGTGTTCAATCTTGCTCGAATCCTCTCTAACACACCCTGCAACTCCCTGGTGACCCCTAGTGGTCATAGAACCAAAGTACCATAACTCTGAATAGACAGTCTAATCTCACAACAGTTTGTTTAACAATAAATCATACTTTGCATCTTTACATTGTAGCTATGTTTTGTCAACTAAGATAATGAAATCCATCCATCCATTATCTTTACCCGTTTATTCCATTTTGGGTCACGGGGGGCCCATGTCCAGCAATCACTGTGCGAGGGGCGGGGGACACCCTGGACGGGTCGCAAGTCCATCACAGGGCCACATAGAGACAAACAAGACAAACAACCATTCACTCCCTCACTCACACCTAGGGACAATTTAGAGTTACCAATCAGTCTAACATGCATGTTTTTGGACTGTGGGAGGAAACCGGAGTACCCGGAGAAAACCCACGCATGCACGGAGAGAACATGCAAACTCCACCCAGAAAGGCCCCTGGACCGGGGTTTGAACCAAGGACCTGCTCGCTGAGAGGCAGCAGCTCTACCAGTTGCGCCACCGTGCTGCCAAGATAATGAAATATTATTTTCAATTTCCAGGATGAAAGAAAGCAAAACAATATTTAATATTTTGGAAACCCAGAGTTTCTATGCTCCAAAATTACAAAAATTTAAAGATACCTGCGGTACACTTTTAACACAACTAATGAGACCAAACTAGAGCTGTTTTTTTTACCACCCAAAAAAATTAAATTAAATTAAAAAACAAAAATTATATACATAAATATATATACATATACATATATACACA
>NC_056514.1:7378964-7389547 GCF_014905685.2 Nematolebias whitei
TATATATATGTATATATATGTATATGCAGCATGGTGGTGCGACTGGTAGAGCTGTTGCTTCTCAGAAAGCAGTAGGGGTGCGAATCTCTCAGTGTCTGATGATCCGATTCGATTCCGATTTTTGGTGTCACGATACGATTCAAAATCGATTTTTTTGATTCAAAAACTATTTTCAATTCAGAAACTATTTTTCTATTGAAATGGTCATAAATTTTGTTTCAGTTATAATGTATATGTAACTGACAGGCTGAAAAGATTAACAACAATGTAAACAAATAGAACATTTATTTAAAACAATATTTTTTTCCTTACTTTATCAAATCTTTTTGATTAATTTTAAATTTATACCCAAAATAGGAAAAAATATAGGAGTGCATAAAATTCTGTAACTTAAATTACAAGTATTAGCTTAGCTTAGTTGCCTGAATTTTTCTAAAAAAATAAAAATCTAGGAACAAATAATTCATCCATCCATCATCCTTATCCACTTCCTCCTTTACAGGTCACTGGTATCACTGGTGCCCATATCAGCCATCACTGTGTGAGAGGTGGGGACACCTGGACAGGTCTCCAGTCCATCACAGACAAATAATTCAAAATATATAAATATAAAAGTAAACAATCGTGCTCTTGTGAAGCTCTGTCTTCCCCCGGAACATTGTAGTTGAAGTTTCCATGTTTTCTCCGTGCTGCGTGGGTTTTCGCTATGTACTCCAGTTTACGCCCTCAGACCAAAAACATGCACGTTAGGCTGATTGGTAACTCTAAAATGTGTGAGTGAGAGAGTGAATGGTTGTCTTGTTTGTCTCTATGTGTCCCTGTGATGGACTGGAGACCTGTCCACGGTGTCCCTCGCCTCTCACACAGTGATAGCTGGACATGGACACCAGTGACCCCCACAACCCAAAAAGGAACAAGCAGGTAAAGACAAAAGGATGGATGGATATATGCATACAGTATGTAGTATATAATCAGCTATATAAAAGCCATTGCGACAGGAAATTAGTTTTCCAGCAATCAAACATTATGTAACGGACTTTCAGAGACACCTCTGGAGTGGTTCATCTGCAGCATGGTAGACAGTTTTTCATCTCTGATAACATGGGAAACAAAGTCCTGACCACTTCTGCCTCATGAATAACTGCCAAAAAAGTGGGCTTTAAGAGAGATGAGATTTTTTTTTTTTCTGTCCTTTTCAGCAGTCTCACCTTACCTCTTTCAGCTCACCAGGGAACATGAAAAGACCTGGTCTACACTGCCCCTTCCTCGTCTCCCTGCTCGAGCTCTAAATTCAACACACCTCTCCTCTCCTGCACACGGCACTTATCTCTCTTTGCATCACTCCCTCTTTTCTCCCCCTTCATCCTTTCAAACCATTGATTTTTCAGAGCATCCATAAAATATTTACAAAGTGTGGGCAGACTTCTTTCTCTGGGACTTTAGAGGAAGGGGTGGGGTGGGGGATGGGGTGATTATTTTGAAAGGCGGTAGTAAAAGGGAAAGAGAGAAGGGGGGTAAAGAATGAGGCTGATAAGGGCGATAGAAGTCCACCTAAAGTCTCGACTTGAATATCAACGCTTCACCTTGAACCTGCCGATGATTATGAATAAATAAACACAGCTACTGTACAGATGACTATCACTCGTGATGCATTGATTCAGAGTGTAATTTAATCATTTTAACATATTTTTATCTCTTCTTGTTCTTCCTTTTTTTAGTGGCTCACTAGCTCCACCCAGAGGTAGGAACAGAGGTTTCCAAATCATAAATAGATGAAAACAGTTCCACCCTGCATATATCACTGAGGATGGAAAAAAAAAAGAAAAAAGATTTTAGCTCAATAAGTTCTTCACTTTTGTTAGAAGTTCTCACTTGAGAAATAATTTGTTTTACAAAAAAAATAAATAATAATAATAATCCCCCAGCAGCAATCGAAAATGACTGTTCCAACACAAAATGTTTACACAGATGGAGGATTTTACTGTCAGCCTGTGTAATGATGCCTTACTACTGAATACTGAACCAAATATGGGAGTCCAGAAATTAATTTCATTATTTTAATATGTATTATTTTCATAAGATATAGCAAATTCATTTATATACATCCATCCATCCATCATCCATCAATCTATTCATCCAGCCATCCATCCATCCATCTATTCATCCATCTATTCATCCATCTATTCATCCATCAATCCATCCATTTCTTTGTTTTTACCTTTCAATTCATGCTGTGTCACAGGAGAGATAGTGCCTGTCTAGCAGTCACAGTGCGAGCGGTGTGGTACACCCTGGTTGAGAAGCGAAACCAAGTAGGTATCTCTGCAGCCAAATTCGGAGGGCGTATCTGGGCGGTCATATCTGATTGGACTATAGGAAAATGGGCGTATCTGGGCGATCATATCTGATTGGACTATATGAAAATAGGCGTGTCTGGCCGGCCGCATCTGATTGGACGATAGAAAAATGGGCGTGTCTGGCCGGCCATATTTGATTGGACGATAGAAAAATAGGCGTGTCTGGCCGGCCACATCTGATTGGACGATAGAAAAAAAGGCTGAACGATAAAATGCCGTAACCACAGACACATTATGTCTAAAAACAAGGCGTTATTGGCAGATTGTGTTAACCACAGGCACATTATGTCTATGGTGTTAACCGGTTCGACATTAGCGGCGTCTCAGGTTCAACACTGGCGGCGTCTCGGTTCGACATTGCTCCAGTATACTGCCGCGGCGTCTCCATAACTTCTTTTTTCGACTCTCTTAACACAGAACTTCCGGTTACATTTCAAAATAAGAGCAACATAACTGTGTAGTGGGGAGAGCTAAATGTTAGGTTTTTTTTAAATACCTAGCCATAACATTAAAAAACAAATTCCATTTTGATTGTTGAAAAATTTGAACAAAGTTACAATCGATTCATAAAGAAAGAAAAATATAAATGATACTTAAACTGGCCTTGGGACAAAGGAGGTTTCCTTTAACTTCACATTTTCTTGTTCAACGTGCAGTCACTGCAGATGAGTGATTCTCAGGTTCTGTCAGATTTCTGCCTGGAGCAGGTATTTCTGTTTACTTGTTAACTTCCTCAGCTGTCTCACATTTTAAAGGTCAACCCTACTCCATGTTTCAGTAGAAAACCAGCACATTTAGGAGTCAGTACATAACCAGACTTTTGGCCCTCACACCTATACCCAGTTGCTCATGCTGCATGATGAGATCAGATTTATCCATATTTTAGAAATTACATTTAACTTAGTCGACAAAACAATACAAATGAAGACCGTCTTAAAAAAGCTCTTGGTTTTGCAGTAAGCAGCCTGATTTCAAACTGACATCTTGGCCAAAGGTAAAATAAAAATCTTTGTGTTCTCAGAAAAGTTGTTTCAGGACCTCCAATAAACTTATGTACACATCAAAGCACCGTGTACATAATTTCGCTCCACCACATGTACCACATGAGGTGCGAATGACAATAAAGAAACTCTGACTCTGACAAGACAGATTCAGGAATTCTCTTTGTTTTCCAGATTTCACATTTGTTATTACCTTAAAACATACTCAGACAACATTTGATGCATCATTGAATTAAAAAAAAATATATATATATTTTATTTTTTTTATTGTGTTTATTGGGACACCCATTTTTAGAAGTCATCGTAGCATCTGTTGGAAACACAGAACATAGTACAGTTAGGGTGTTGCTAGTTGTTACTTAATCCTGGATTGGATTTTAAAGTTAATTTTGATATTTTTTTCACAAGAAAAAAAAAGTTGATTTCCTAAAGTTTAACTATAAATGAAGGAATTTGTGCATTCAGGTAATTGAAAATTAAGTAATTTCTCTAACATCCAACCCATTTTAGCCACTGAGCCATACCAAACACCCATAATCTATTCTTGAATTAATTATTGACTATTATTGACAAATTACAGACTTATTATTGAATAAGTTATTACTCATTATTGAGTAATGAAAGTCAACATCAGATGTTGGTCAACATTGTTGGGCAACATCTTGGGGTCTTCTAGAGTCAACCTGAAGTGAGAGTGGTCCCTGACATGGCAGAAAGACATAGAAATAATTAACAGCTTTTATTTATTTATTTTTCAGCTAATAACAACTTTTATTTATTTGTTTTTCATATTTTTCAGTTATACACAGCTTTTAAATATTTATTTTTCAAGTATTAAGAACTTTTATTTTCAGCTTTTATTTTGAAAAGGAGCCGAGTGGAGGCTCACTTTACCTCAGTGCGTTACGACAACAACGAGAGAACGGTCGAAACTATCGTGACCTACAATAAACGTACTTCAATAATATGCATAAGTGAAAACATAACATGCTTTATAAGTACAATAAACCATATTTCTTTGTCAAACATCGCAAAGAAACGTTACCTCATCAATGACTCGTGACTTTGAGGGTTACCCACAGCCAGTCAGTGTTCGCCGCCGACAAACACCTATTAAATACTGTTAGCCAATCAGTGTTCGCCGCCCATAAACGCCTATTCGCCAGAAACGCCCACTTTTGGTCTGCAGAGAACCCCTTCTCAGCGAAACACCTTCAGCTACATACAATTCTAGAATCTGACCTTTAGGTGTGCTTAGCCCTCAGTGCTGACAGTCGCTCTTGGCTTGAACAACGTGGTGGCCATTAGCGTCTGAAGCATTCATATTATTGAGGGGACACACTAGTGGTGGTTGGGAAGGGGTGGGGGGGGGTGAGTTGGGAGTTCTCCCCCAGAAAATTTTGAATAAAGTAGATGCCATTTCTAGCATTCTGGTGTATTTTAACGAGTTGTTAAACTTCTATGTTTACCTTCATAAGTAAACACTTGATTCAATAACTATTTTAGAGAGCATGGCACAACAAGAAGTAGCGCTAAGCTAGCGGTGTGCAATATAGACAATATAGACGTTCTAGCTAAGATACTAGCATAGCGCTCTGCTTTACTTTACACATGAGGTTGGCTGCAGGGCTTTATCCATCTTTTACATTTTTCCAGACTCAGTTTAGGTTTTGGAAATGGAATAAACTGTATTCCACACTCTAAATCAGTGCTATTCAACACAACTGTTCAGGGGGGCACAGTTACTGAAAGCCAGCAGCTCAGGGACCGGACATCCAGCAATTAAAGTCATTTTGTAAATAAACCAAGTATTACAATGATCTATATTTTAAATGTGTTTATTTTGTTACATTGAATCACAAATGCAATAAACAGAACCCAAAGCCCAAACCCAGAACCCCCCCCCCCCCCCCCCACACACACACACACACACACCAAAAAAACAAAACAAAACAAAAATATTTTTCAGGGGTGCTGAGTTAAAATTTAGAGTTGCTTGAGCACCCCCAAAAGATGCTAAAATCACTGGCTACAGAATGGAAGTCCAGTTGTTTTTGTCTTAAATCTTGTTTTGGTTACACCCTGGTTATTTTGCAAGTGCACAAACAAGACAGACAAACATTCAGAGTCAGAGTCAGAGTTTCTTTATTGTCATTTGCACCTCATGTGGTACATGTGGTGGAGCAAAATTATGTACACAGGGTCCCAGTTACATCCAACAATAAAATGTATAAGAAAAACAGTAATAACATCTAAGATATGAACTAAGAAAAACATCAACTAAATATACACTAAGCACTCATAACATAAAACATTGAACATCAGCACAAACATGAACATGAGTCTGTGTGAGTGGATGTGCACGCATGAACACATCAACATTGAAACAGATCAGCAGCAACATTGAAACAGATCAGCAGCAACATGATGTGATTTTTCACAGTGATTATTCTTGTTAGAGATTCATGAGTCTAACAGCTTCAGGGTAGAAGCTGTTCCTCAGTCTAGTGGTTCTACACTTAATGCTTCTCAACCTTATGCCTGAGGGGAGTGGGGCAAAAAGTGTGTGTGCTGGGTGAGTGAGGTTCTTCATGATGCAGGTGGCCCTCTTCCTGCATCTGGAGGTGTAAATGTCTGTGATGGTGGGGAGACTGACTCCAACATCTTCTGTGCAGCCTTCACCACTCTCTGCAAAGCTTTTCTTTCTGCAGCTGTGCAGCCTCCATGCCACAGGTTGATGCTGGAGCACAGGATGCTCTCCACTGCACACCTGTAGAAGGAGGTGAGGACTGAGCTTCCCAGACCAGCTCGCCTCAGCCACCTGAGGAAGTAGAGTCTCTGATGAGCTTTCTTGATCAGGCTGGTGGTGTTGTTGCTCCAGCTGAGGTTGTTGTTCAGGCGCACACCCAAGTACTTGTAGCTGGAGACCACTTCCACCGCAGATCCTCTTATGTTCAGGGGGGTGTAGATATTTTTGTTCCTTCTCAAGTCCACAATCATCTCCTTTGTCTTCTTCACATTGATGTGAAAGTTATTATCTTTGCACCAGCTCTCCAGGTGTTCCACCTCCTGCCTGTAGCTGGACTCATCATTGTTTGTGATTCACCCTCAAACCCACAACCAGGGACGTTTTGTCTTGACTCAGATTCATGTATCGTATCTTTGTAGTGAACCTGATCTGACCCTGATCTGACCCTGATGACCTCAAATCTATCAGATGGACAGAGACTGTTATTTTCATTGATCTGAATACAGTCTGAGCCATCTGGTGACTTTCTTTCTTGAATTAATCAAGCAGAAAAGACAATTCTCTATAATCATTTACTGTTTTACAAATGTTTGATAATCAAATTGTGTTAGTTCCATTCAATGCTTACAGGTTGGAAAGAACTACTCATTTTTATTTTACATAAGCAGTAAGTAATGATTTTTATTCCTCATTCAAAGAAGAAATCAGGTTAATATGCATTTCTTGATTCTCTGTCTGAAATGAGCCAAGTAATGTAAGTATGTTAAAGGTCGGTTTTCGGTCAACTAAAATGTTTACTGAAAAGAAATGTCATGTTTTACTATTTGAGAAGATATAACAGCGTGAGACTCCACGAAGTCTGGTCGTCTGCAATAATCTTTTCTGTATGTTGAAAACAATCCTTGACTTATGATAACATCTTACATCACAAACCACACCTCTATTTCTGGTCCATCGACCAATCAAAAGCTCTCAAATGAACCGGAAGTCGACCCATTTAAAATGTGGCAACTTCCCAGTTCATGTTAGAATTCAGGAGAATTCCGGAGAGTCTGGAGTCTGATAGTTCCAGAGGCTGAGGAGATGAAGAACTAGAGAGTTGCTGGAGTTGAAAGATTCTGTTAGAGTCTGAGAAGTTCTGAAGAATGAAAGGAGTTCATGGTTCTTGGGTGCAAACGCATTCAGGATGATCCAGAGACGTTTTGGGATTATAATTTCTGTTTGAAAACCACATACGACTCCCCGAGGGTTTGGTAGTTCTCACGGAGACGCTGAAAAGAGTCAGAAAGGAACCTACACCGACGCTGAGTTCATCATCAAGGTAGATGGTTCTATTTTCGACCAAGTGTACCGTGGGCAAGCTGATATCTGATGGAGCGTGCAATTTCTGGTCAAACAGATTAATTCCCTCACATATTTCTCTGTAAGATAAATCTCCATTTCATCTTAAAACTCTCCTCTTTCTCATAAAATCAGTACAGATATTTTAGAAATATCTGAAGCAAAGTCCTCGATCACCGCCGAGTGATCGATGCTCATTTCCTGTGAAACTTGTCTGTTATTATTTTCATATTTTGCCAAATTAATGTAAATGTTTGATGTTAAACTTTGATTCTGAAAATAAATGACCGCATTGATTTGATGGGTCAAAGATAAATAACGTCTCTCGTTACATTTCTGTTAAATTCAATGCACGACATTACACAGTCAGAAAGATGAGGAACTCGTGAAAAAGTATGCATATATATCTCATATATTGTCATACTACATCTTGAACTACTCTACTACTCTAAGAAAAATGTGTGCACTTAAAAACTATATCTAGAAAAGCAGTTTCATCCATCTATCCATCCATCCATCCATCCATTATCTTTTACCCGCTTCTTTCATTTTGGGTCACGGGAGTCGCCAGTCCCGCAATCACTGTGCGAGGGGTGGGGTACACCCTGGACGGGTCGCAAGTCCATCACAGGGACACATAGAGGCAAATGAGACAAACAACCATTCAGTCTCTCATTCTCACCTTGGAACAATTTAGAGTTACCAATCAGTCTAACATGCATGTTTTTGGTCTGTGGGTGGAAACTGGATTACCTGGAAAAACCCACGCATGCACAAGGAGAACATGCAAACTCCACCCAGAAAGGCTGGACTGGGATTTCTACCGGCAACCTTCTCACTGAGAGGCAGCAGCTCCACCAGTTGTGCCACCACGTTGCCCAAAAGCAGTTTCACTTACAAAAAAATAAAAATAAACGAAGTTGTGGGATACAGTTAAATCCTTAAATATGCACACATTTGGCAAATAGCATTTTTTTTAACAAGTGGCCAATGCTGGCAAAATATAAACCTGTTGACCCAATAATCAGCCTATGTCTGCTTACAGCTGTCTACTCTGATGTTCATTTTTCTTATATGTCAGAGTCAGAGTTTCTTCATTGTCATTTGCACCACATGTGGTACATGTGGTGAAACAAGATTGTGTACTCAGGGTCCCAGTTACATCCCACAATAATGGTAAGGAAATATAGTTAGCTGCTATTATTTTTGTTATGTAACATAACTGTGTGCAGAGGAGTAGGCAGGACTTAAAGCCCCGCCTCCTTAGTGTATATATTCTGGTTCTAAAAATACAGCTTGTCAGCTTTTTTTTCGTCCTTCTTGCTTCAATTCCTAGCAACATGAAAAAATGGGAACACTTAGCCAAATGATAAAATAAATGCAGTCGATGGTCAAGACATAAGTAGTGGTCAGCAGATATGAGGTTTGCATGGGGCTGGGTGGTTGTATCATACAATCACTCTGCATGTGGGAAGTTCAAATGTCAGAGCAGCCAAACCAATCAGTATGTGAGGATTCCCCAGAACATAATGAAGTTTAGTTGCCCAAACCAGACCACACTAAAGGAGAGTTGTATTGTGCCCAAAGCATTGCAAGGCTGCACCTGTCATTCAGACACATCCAGCCTCATGTCTTAACTGCAGGTATCAATTGGTCTACAGGTTTATTTTCCCATGTATGTGACATGTTTTGTCAATAACGCCAGAGCAGAAATGGCTGTTTGATATTTCACTATTGTGCCATACCCCAGAATCAATCATATTGGTGTTATTCCAGACTTTTCATGGTGTTGTAGGGATGATAGTGGTTAGTGAGGGGGGGGTGGGGGGGTGAAGACAGGTACAGGTTCTTGCTATGTTTCATTTATCTTGAAAGTCAAAACTTGAATTTGGGAATGGCGTCACTTTCAACTTAACCATGTTCCAGTTGCAACATAGAAATCCAGTATGATTTGCTTGATGTTGTTTTTTGACTTTAGGGGACATTTCACTTGATTTTTCCAACTTGGAATCTAGAAACTATCAAATGAACTGTCATATGACTTCAGGTCACCCCTCGTACGGATTCAGTGGAAGCTGACAGCACAGTGCTATATCAATGACATTTGATGTTTCCATCTTACCCCTCCTAATACAGTGTCCTGTAACATAAACAGCACATATTGTTGCCTTTATTATTTAAAAATCCTACTGTGGTCAGCCAGGCCATGAAGATCATCTGAGCAGATCTAAAAAAATGTATGCATTATTGCACTTTGTTCTCATATTCATCCTTTCTAATGTGTTTGGTGCCAGAGGACATTGACATACTGCCTTTTAATTCAGTAAGTACTTAGTACAAAACCAAAGAATTTGAATAATGAATGTTTTTAGTTCTGGAGACGAGGATATTTCTGGACTGGTATTGAACAGAGAATTCAAGTAAATCTTAATGTATTTGGCGCAAGATATTCAAGTGAGTGGGAGTTACATGGTGAACAAGAATAGAGACAGTTTATTCATTTATTTTTTTCTGTCTGAGGCAGTGAAGAGTGAAGGATCCTGGTGGGTGGAAGGAGCAATTATTTTCCACAACTAGATGCAATGGTGGAACCAGAAATTGGACAACAGTGACCTTGGCAAGCACAAATTAACCTTGGGCTGCCCCACTTGACATCCCAGTCATTTGAGGAAACTATGATTTTTAAGTATGGTAAGTCTTTCTTGTAGCAGTTCTTGAATTGTGCCACTCAAGGTGGCTGCATGTTGGAGCAGCTCTGTTACTTTCATTCTGAGATTTTGCTTTTGGAAACTTTAATTCCTCTTTTTCTGGATATAAATCACATTTTTTTTGGATGCTTGTTTCCTCTGGTATCAGATGCTGTGCAGCTGGAAGGATTTTTACTGAAACTTTTTTAGTTTTGGACATTTGTTATGATGCGTAATCATGGCAACAAGGCATGTCCGACTGGGAGGAGATCCCGGAGAAGACCCAGGACACGCTGGAGAGACTATGTCTCACAGTTGTCCTGGGAACGCCTTGGAATCCTCTCAGAAGAGCTGGAAGAGGTGACTATGGAAAGAGATATCTAGGCTTCCCTGCTGAAGCTGCCGCCCCCGCAACCCATCTTTGGAACAAGCAGAAGATAATGGAAGG
>NC_056514.1:7389647-7394373 GCF_014905685.2 Nematolebias whitei
ATGTATACTGCTCACAAAATTCAAGGGTACACTGAAATAACACATCCTAGATCTGGATTTGGATTCATACTCAATATGAAAGTGTAAAATAACATGACTGGCTGATTCAACATCAGTGAATATTCCTCAAGACATGTCTAAATGAGGCTCAGTAGTGTGTGTGGCCTTCACGTGCCGGTATAGCCTCTCAACAACACCTGGGCAAGCTCCTGATGAGACAATGGATGTTCTCCTGAGGGATCTCTTCCCAGACCTGGATTAGAGCATCACTTACCTCCTGAACAGTCTGTGGTGCGATGTAGCTTTGGTGGATTGACTGAAACATGATGTCCCAGATGTGCTCGATTGGATTCAGGTCTGGGGAATGGGTAGGACAGTCCATAACATCAATGCCCTCATCATGCAGGAACCTTGACACACTTCAGCCACATGAGGCCTACTATTGTCATGCATAAGAAGGAATCCAGTGCCCACTGCATCAGCATATGGTCTCACAATGGGTCTGAGGATCTCATTCCAGTACCTTATGGCAGTCAGGGCACCTCTGCCTAGCACATGGATGGCTGTGCGGCCATCCAAAGAAATACCTCCCTACACCATGACTGACCCACCACCAAACCGGTCATGCTGGAGTATGTTGCAGGCAGCATAAAGTTCTCCACGGTGTCTCCAGACTCTGTCACGTCTGTCACATGTGCTCACTGTGAACTTGCTTTCATCCGTGAAGAGCACCAATGGCAAATCTGCCAATTTTGGTGTTCCCTAGCAAATGCCAATCGTCCTGCACGATGTTGGGATGTAAACACAGGCCCTATATGTGGACGTCGGGCCCTCATACTACCCTCAGGGTGTCTGCTTCTGACAGTTTGAGTGGAAACATAAACATTAGTGGCCTGCTGGAGGTCATTTTGTAGGGCCCTGGCAGTGGACCTCCTGTTCCTCCTTACACAAAAGACGAGGTAGTGGTCTTGCTGCTGGGTTGTAGCCCTCCTACGGCCCCCCTCCATGTCTCCTGGTGTACTGGCCTGTCTCCTGGTACCTATTCCATGTTCTGACACTGTTCTGAGAGACACAACAAATCTTCTTGCCACTGCTTGCATTGATGTTCTATCTTGGATTAGCTGCACTACTTGAACAACTTCAGTGGGCTGTAAAAAAATGCTTCATGATGCCTCTATGCATGACATTGATAAAATGAAAAAGTGACTAAAATTTCAACCAGAAAGGACGAGAACAGAGAAATGACCTGTGGTCACCACCTGCAGAATGACTCTTTTATAGGGGTTGTCTTGCTAATTGCCGCTCATTCCACCTGTTGTATGTTCCATTTGCACAGCAGCAGTTGAAATTGATTCACAATAAGAGTTACTACCTAAATTATGACATTGATTCCACAAAGGTGTGACTGATTTGGAGTTACATTGTTTTGTTTAGTTGTTCCCTTTATTTTTTGAGCATTTATAGATATGTTTGTATTTATTTATTTATCTGTAGTTTGTATTAGCCTGTAATCATCACTATTTATTTTGTGTTTTCTAGGTGGGTGGGACAATGTATAACACTGGCCGCCATGTTTCTCTACGACTGGACAAGGAGCACCTGGTTAACATCTCTGGGGGACCAATGACATACAGTCATCGTCTGGAGGAGATCCGGCTACATTTTGGCAGTGAGGATGGCCAGGGCTCGGAACACCTGCTGAATGGACAGGCCTTTTCCGGAGAGGTGCGTCTCAATGGGTTTTACATTTTAATAGTTAACTAATACACTTTATATGTATTGAAAATGATAAAACTTTTGACAGAATCTTGGAGGAGAAAATGCTAATAAGTTCTGAACATATTTGTATCAAATGACGGAAACATGACACATGAATAATAATAATAATAATGATAATATATTTATAAAGCCCTTTAAAACAACCACAGCTGCAACAAATTGCTTTACACATAAAATCAAGAAAGCTTAAACACATAAAAAAAAGTTGTTAAAACATTAAGATAAATAAATAAATAAAAACAATAAAAACTGTAGTGCAGAGAAAATTCAGTCTGTGCTAATAAAGCAAAAATATGTTTTTAAAAGAGTTTTTAAAATGGACAGTGAAGGCGCTTGTCTGATGGGAAGAAGCAGATCATTCCACAGTCTTGGAGAGGCATCAGAAAAAGCTCTGTCCCCTCTGAGCCTCAGTTTGCAAATGTGATAGCAGTACTGTACAGCACTGTAGTCATAACAGAGGGTGGTGTTGGACATGCAACAGCGAGACAGGCAGTCTAGCCTGCGAAAGACATTTTGGGGTCCTTCAGTAGTTCTGCATCTTGCAGTGCTATATTTTCAATGCTTTGGTAAATCAAATTTTGGATGGGTGACTGAAAACATAAGTGCATTACTCTGCATTATGACATGTTAGCACAGTTTTTAAAGTGTAATTAGGTGTTTCGAGATTAATCCTTGCTAGCTGTTAAGCTTGTTATTGAGTTACAATAAGCTAGAGTAGGATGCTAAGATGTTGCTAGGTTGATTAGCCTTTGTACCCTGTTCATGGTGAAGCTACGCTCTGTGTATTTAATTTATGCTGTTTGCTGTTAAACTGCAAATACAGTAGTCCCTTGCTACTTTGTGGTTTGTTCATTGCGGATTCACTCTATCGCGGTTTTTCAAAATAAGATTGGACAGGACACACAATTGGATGATTGATGGATGAGCCGCACAATCAGCATGAAATTTTTCTTTAAAATAAATTGTTTTAAATTATTTAGCACCTGCTGCACATTTGTGCAGTCAAAGCAGCAGAAAAAGCTTCATCCTGCAGCTTTGTGCAGCCCCTACTACTGCAGGATGAACTTCCTGCTGCAAGAGTGTGGGAAGGGTCTTAAACACCTTAATATTTATCTATATAAATAATAAAATAAAGTACTACTTACTACTTGCACTACTATTCCTACTTTGCAGTTTTTTACTTATCGCGGGTCTTCAAGGTATGGATCCCCCCGCAATAAACAAGGGACTTCTGTATCATACAACTGTCTATAGCACTGTCTTTAAAACTGTCCATGCAGTTATTCACAATGCTTATTTTGTAATTGTTAGTATTATCCTATTATCATGCTGAGGCCCCCGGTCTGGTCTGCACAGAGTCGGACTAGTTTCTGTCTAGAGGTTGAACGAATACATCATTTCTAAACTCGACATTAACATAACATTGAAGAAGCAGAATCAGCTTTATTGTCATTGCACCCAGTGGTGCAGTCTACATTTTTGTAGTGGGTATACTGCGCTTAGAAACCACCGGTCATTACAATGTAATTGTTAGTTTATTTTGATTTTTAAGCATATTGAACATTTCCAAATTTCTCCGATGCTTATATTTGAATAAATGTACAACAAACTTTGTACAACAGTTGGCTTTGTATTAAAAACATGTTATAGAATTTATAAACAGTAGCAAAGCAAAATATGTTCAAGTATTAAGTAGTAAGTACAGATTTATACAAAAATTCACTGGATAAGTGAATGTAATAAGCGAGCGCTGCATACAGATAGATTGTTGAAGCATTTAACTGTCATTTAATGAATCACCGACATGTGCCTAATAATATGTCATGTGTCATTGGGCACATTTAAATGGGTATAATGAAATTCTTATGCTTGTCTAGTGGGTATACTCCGTATGCCCGCGTATCGCGTAGACTACACCACTGATTGCACCGAAGCGCAACAAAATTACATTTCAGTTAGAATTGCATTCAGGCCCAAAAAATCTGATCCGACCCAGCCCCAGCCCGCAGTCATCATTTCCGAACCCCACCCGACCCGATGAATTAACAGTAATTACAGGCCCGAACCCGGAAAAAAAATGACATTTTTAATTAGTTATTAATGATTGGGGATATGTGGCTGAATAAAAGGGGCAGAAGATTGGAGCTGAGGGGGGGTTTGTCCTTTCATGGCCGTAAAAGAGCATTTAAACCCTGTTTTTGCCTGCATTCTGATTTATTCAGACACGGACCCTGCTCTGACACGTCTGTTTTGGGATCTCACCTGTTTGGGTCATCGGCCATGCGCATCCGCTGAGTACAACAGCTGAATGAACATCCATTTGGGCGATGGATCGCTTCCTAGCAGTATAGTCCCATCTGAAGCTTAACTGAACTTTTTACCTCTTTCAAGACTGGTCAATTCGTGGTGAAGTGGCTGCATGTGGCCAGTGAATGTATGGCAGGCCATTTTATCATATATATCACTGCTGATCCTGACCCAATTAAAAGCCCAACACCGACCCGGCCTGCCCATCCAGCACAATTTCATGGCCTGGCCTGGCCTGCCCCAAATTCAGGTCAGGTGGGGCTGGGTTTAGGGCTCGGGTTAGAAATGACAGCTCTAATTTCAGTACAGCCTGTCCGAGAGAAACATAAACAAGCATAGAGAGACAGAGGTTGAGTTCAGCTTCACAATTATTTGCAACTTTCCTACCAGTTTTGTGAGCTTGCGTTGCAAAACTTTCCCTCCATTTCAGCAGAAAGCATTGGCCGGAAGCACCGCTTCTGGGTAGTGTAGTTGTTTTAACTGGCATTACAGTATAGACCAGGGCTATTCAGCAAAACTGCTCAGTGGGCCACAGTTTTTGAAAGCCAACAGCTCGGGGGCCGGACATTCAGCGATTAAAATAATTATGTAAATAAACCAAAGTTTACAATGATCTGTTACCTTTTAAATTTGTTTATTG
>NC_056514.1:7394473-7395924 GCF_014905685.2 Nematolebias whitei
ATATATATATATATATATATATATATATATATATATATATATATATAAAACAGGCCGCCAGTTGAATAGCCCTGGTATAGGCTTATTGAAAGAAAACTACAAAATGGCAGCACCTGGCGGAAGTATCTTTTTTCGTTAACTTTTTATCCCGTACTGTCCCAATATTACTTAATATTAAATTTGACGATCTTTGAAAAACTACGAAAGAGCGAGTCCGCAAAAGTCGAACCACAAAGTAGTAAGGGACTATTTTATTCCTCCTCATCCTCCTCCCTACTCCGCACCTTGCTCGATGTCTCAGTAGCAGTCCTGTGTCCTTTAGACTCATTGTGGCTATTTGTTCAGACTGAGCACGGACTATAGCCTGTCCCAAAGTGTCTTCTTTAGCTTTTTCAATTATGTTTTTTTGCTGCTAAGTGACTCCTGGTCTGAGTATGTTCAAATATTTTATGAAGTGCTTGTTTCTGCTTTGATTTGTTATGGCAGATGAAGCTATTAAACTTGACACCCGTTATTTAACCATTTTCATTCCACCAGTCTTCTCTGGTCCTAAAGTCCCAACTGCCTTGCATGTAGAAAGAAGAAAGTGCTATGTTTTGTCATCATTATATGTTTCTATACAAAGACAAAATTTTTGCTCTACATTTAACCCATCACACCTGAGATAGACCCAGGTGGAGCACCGGGTAGCTCTGTAAGCACCCGGGGAGCATTTAGGGATTAGGTTTCTTACTCAAGGAACTATGACATGTGAGCATGGTGGGGAGTTGAACCTGGGACTTTCTGGTCCTAGGACAGCTATCCTACCTCAAACCACAGTAGCCCAAAGCAACCCAAACCTGATTTTTCTATTATAAGCCATGGATAGTAGGTCTGCTTGGCCTTGAACTAGGCAGCTGTCCAGATTGTTGGGCATCCCTCACTTGACGGTTCAGAGACCAACTCTTCTCCACTGGATTCCCTGTCCTCCTCATTGTTGTTGTCCTCCACATGTGAAACCCCAGGTGCCTCCTCAGGCTGTTCGTGGTGGCTGGCTGTGAGCTCCTGCCCAGGTACGACAGCCTGGTAAGCTTAGTTCTCATCCACACCACTTGCACCTGCTCCAGTAGTACATCCATTGCCTTCATGTACTACAATTGTCCATTCTTTAGCTGTACAATGAAAAGCCTTTTTTGTAAAAAAATAAAATTAAATTAAAAAAAGGTAAATTGGTGAAATCTTTTCAACATTTTGGTTGCAGTTTTTTGACAAATTAGCGCCTTTGTTTGTGATGTATTTAATGTGATTACACATCAAACATCTCTCTCATATTTTTAATAAATAAGAAAAATGTTATTAATGACCCACTTAAACTGCAAAACGTATTTGCAATTTAGTTGTGCTGTTTAATTATATATCTATCTATCTATATATCTATCTATCTATCTATCTATCTATCTATCTATCTATCT
>NC_056514.1:7396024-7398748 GCF_014905685.2 Nematolebias whitei
TATATATATATATATATATATATATATATATATATATATGTAATGAATGATACCTGTCTGATATTATCCATAATTTAAACGGATTCTTTCATTTTTCTGGACTGAGTACTCTCGTGCCTTGAATGATTAAATGTGGACGGAAACGTGTTTAAATTTCTGACTCACCAACAACAGTGAGCCGTTTAATTAAAAACGATTTAAAACACATCACACATTTACAATAATTGGCAGATTGATTACAATTAACACAGCTTAATTAATGAGCTTTACAATGAGAAATCATACGGCCATGATTTCTTACTTGCAACTGAAAACAACAGACATTTCTGAAAATATCTGGATTAATTACTGGCAGATAGAAGAGTTTTAAAGATGGGAAAATGAAGTTTAAATGGAGAAAATGGATGTGTGAGGGAAAATATGTTGACGAAGAACGACACCCTCCATTCGAACCCAGCTCTACCTCGGTACACTTCGGTAGTGGAAATCGACTCTTTACCTGGCAGAAGATATCTCAGCGTCAGTGTAGAGTTCTCTTTCAACGTTACCATTTCAGCGTTTCCGTAGGATTGCAGAGAACCGTCCGGAGTAGTGACGGTACTTCGTTCAACAGCACGCTCACCTCCCGGGTGGACTCACATGAGCTGTGAGCCCGTCAGAGTTCCACTCAGATGTGGAAGATTCCATAATCCCCACAAGACTCGAAAGAACTCCCAACTAACTCCAGCACTTCAGAACTTTCGTTCGGTTCTGCTCTCAGAACTTTGGTTCATGTCTGGAACGTTGTTCTGCTTGGAACTCTTGTTCTCTCCAGCAACTTGTTCAGCTTGGAACTTTGTTCTGCTTGGAACTAGGAAGTGTCGACCCTTTTATCACATTTATCTGCTTCTGTCCCTCTTCCCTGTGGGGTCCCACAAGGCTCCATTCTTGGACCCCTTCTGTTCTCATTGTATCTGCTCCCCTTGGGGTCAATCCTGAGGAAACATGGTATTTCGTTTCACTGTTACGCCGATGACTCTCAGATCTATCTACCTTTAAAACCAAACAGTTCTTGCTCCATCCTCCCTTTGCTAAAATGTCTTGATGATATCAAGACTTGGATGGCTGCAAACTTCTTGAGCTTTAATGATCAGAAGACTGAGGTCATTGTGTTTAACCCAAGCTCTGCCACTGTCACTGATCCTGTAAACCTGCACTCCCTTCAGCCTCATCTAAAGCAGTCAGTTACCAATCTCGGGGTAGTGTTAGACTCGGACTTTAAGTTTAATAAACAGATCAACTCTGTTCTACAAAAGAGCTTCTTTCAGCTAAGGCAGATAGCAAAGCTAAAGTCCGTTCTGTCCAGATTCGACCTTGAAAAACTAGTCCATGCATTTATTACAACCCGGCTGGACTACTGTAACTCACTTTATGTTGGGGTTAGTCAGGCTTCACTCTCACGTCTCCAGCTCGTACAAAATGCTGCAGCTCGGCTTTTAACAGGAACTCACAGGTTTTAGCACATTACTCCGGTTCTGTCCTCTCTTCACTGGCTTCCTGTGCGTGTCAGAGTTGATTTTAAAATTCTCCTGCTGACATTCAAGTGCATTAACGGCCTTGCACCATCATACCTCTCCGACCTTCTTCATCCTTATACTCCTTCTCGGGCTTTGAGATCATCAGACCAGCTGCTTTTGGCCGTACCAAAAACCAGGCTGAAGCTCAGAGGAGATCGAGCGTTCTCATCGTGGGCCCTAAACTTTGGAACAATCTGCCCATCAACATTCGACAGGCCACCTCAGTCTCTGCCTTTAAATCTCTCCTAAAAACACATCTATACTCATTGACATTTAACACAGGGTGATCAGCTTTAGATCTGGTTTTTCATTGATGCTGATTCTGTTTATGCTTTTGTTATTATTCCTATTTAACACAAGGTCATCTGATCTGATTTAGTATTTCATTGTTTCTGACTGAGTTTATGCTTTTTGTTATTATTTCCTTGACTTTTGACACAACGTGATCTGATTTAGTATTTCATTGTTTCTAATTGTTTTTGGTTTTATATTTTTATTCCATGTGCTGTAAATATATCTTGCTACTTTTTATCTGATGATGTGATATTTTTGTTAAGCACTTTGGTAACAGTTTCTGTTTTAAATGTGCTCTATAAATAAATCTGACTTGACTTGACTTTTAAAGAGGTCACTTCTGGTTCCTCTGAGAACTTCCTGATTGGTTGAACGAACCAACCGGGGTGTGGTTTTAGTGACGTCAGAGGGTCATTACATGCCAAGGAGAAAGCGTAGATGTTTAAGAACAGACAGAAAGATGTTTTGAAGAAACAGAGACATTTAGGAGCCAGTCTTCCTTTTATCTGTCTGATAGAGATAAACATGACATTTCGTTCCGATAAACATGTTTTTGACCGTTCCTTGACTTTTGACCGACTCACTACTTGCTCATTTCAGACAGAAGATAAAAAAAATGCATAATTACTCTTGTAACAGACATTAACTTGATTTCTACTTTGAATGAGGATTAAAAATCATTAATACTGTTTCACAGTTGATTTAAAGTGAGTAGTTCACTTCAACATTTAAAATGGTTTGAACTAAACACACTTTTGATTATCAAGACATTTGTAAAATAGTAATGATAATATGAAAGAGAGTGTTCTTTCAATTGATCCATGCAGGACACACTTAGAAAGTCTCTGGATGAGCTTAATTTGTGTTTCTGGAC
>NC_056514.1:7398848-7413453 GCF_014905685.2 Nematolebias whitei
TCTCTATCTAAGGAATCCAGCAGACAAGTTGAATCTTGGCTTCGTTGCAGTCTCCCATCCTGAGCAAGCACAGTGGAGACAGTGGAAAGAAAAACTCCCTTTTAAAAGGAAGAAACCTCCAGCAGAACCAGGCTCAGGACAAGCGGCCATCTGCTTTGACCGGCTGGTTGAGAGGACAGGAAGGAGAGACAGACAAACATAGAATGGTAGGTCCAGGTATATGTCCAGGTGTATCTGAAAGACAAAAAAAAACATGTTAAGGATAGAAAAAATAATTACAAATACAAAACAGGTTGAGCAGAGTAAGTAAAGACAGTAGTAGAGTGAAAAGTGTGGTCAGTTTGTCCTCAAGCTGTCTAAGCCTATAGCAACATAACTAAGGGACAGCTCAGGAAACCCAAGCTGACCTAACGATAAGATTTAGCAAAAAGGAAAGTTTTAAGCCTAGTTTTAAAACTGAATAATGTGTCAGCCTCACGGACAGCGATTGGAAGTTGGTTCCACAAGAGAGGAGCCTGATAACTGAAAGATCTGCCTCCCATTCTGGTTTTGTAAATTCTAGGAACCACAAGTAAACCTGCAGTTTGAGAGTGAAGCGCTCTGTTAGGAAAATATGGAACAATAAGATCTGCAATATAAGATGGAGCCAGGTTGTTGAGAGCTTTGTAGGTTAGAAGTAAGATTTTGAATTCTATTCTGGATTTGACAGGGAGCCAATGGAGAGAAACTAAAACTGGAGAGATATGATCTCTCCCAGTAACTCCAGTTAAGACTCTGGCAGCAGCATTTTGGATCAACTTAAGACGTTTTAAAGATGTATTTGGACATCCAGATAATAAACCATTGCAATAGTCCAGTCTAGACGTGACAAATGCATGGACCAGTTTTTCTGCATCATTTTTAGATGTTTCTAATTTTAGTGATATTACGCAGGTGGAAGAAGGCAGTTCTAGTGACATTTTTAATGTGGGGTATAAAAGACATGTCCTGATCAAAAATAACACCAAGATTTTTAACATTAGAGCTGGAGGACAGATTAATGCCATCCAAGGAGGGAGAAAAACTGAAAAATTAATTCCTATGGTGCTCAGGTCCAAAAACCAAAACCTCAGTCTTGTCTGTTTTCAACAGGAGAAAATTAAGGGTCATCCAGGTTTTTATGTCTTTAAGACATGCTTGTAGTCTAAGTAGCTTATTGGATTCATTGGGTTTAGTGGACAGGCAGCACGGTGGTGCAACTGGTAGAGCTGCTGCCTCTCAGAGAGCAGGTCCCTAGTTCAAACCCCGGTCCAGGGGCCTTTCTGGGTGGAGTTTGCATGTTCTCTCTGTGCATGTGTGGGTTTTCTCCGGGTACTCCGGTTTCCTCCCACAGACCAAAAACATGCATGTTAGGCTGATTGGTAAATCTAAATTGTCCCTAGGTGTGAGTGAGAGAGTGAATGGTTGTTTGTCTCGTTTGTCTCTATGTGGCCCTGCGATGGACTTGCGACCCGTCCAGGGTGTACCCCGCCCCTCGCACAGTGATTGCTGGACATGGGCACCAACGACCCCCGTGACCCAAAATGGAACAAACGGGTAAAGATAATGGATGGATGGATGGGTTTAATGGACAAATATAATTGTGTGTCATCAGCATAACAATGAATATGTATCCCATTCTGTTTAATAACTTTACTTAATGGAAACATATATAAAGTAAAGAGTATTGGCCCAAGCACTGATCCCTGAGTAACTCCATGACTAACTTTGGTGTATGAAGAAGATTTATTATTTACATTTACAAACTGGAATCTATCAGATAGATATGATTTAAACCATTTTAGAGCTTTTCCTGTAATTCCAATATCACATTCAAGCCTCTGTAGTAAAATATTGTGATCAACCATATCAAATGCAGCACTGAAGTCTAACAGGACCTGTAGAGACACAAGTCCATTGTCTGAGGCCATGAAAATATCATTAGTTACTTTTACTAGTGCTGTTTCTGTTCTATGATGAGCTCTAAACCCTGACTGAAACTCTTCAAACAGATTATTTCTTTGTAGATGTTCACGCAACTGACCTGCAAACATTTTCTCTAGAATTTTTGAGATGAAAGTTGGATTAGATATAGGTCTATAGTTGGCCAGAATTTCTGAATCAAGGTCAGTCTTCTTAAGTAAAGGTTTAATTACAGCAACCTTCAAGTGCTGTGGTGCATAACCATTCATTAAAGACAAATTAAGTAGATCCAAAATGTGGACATTAATTAGGGGAAATACCTCTTTAAACAGTCTGGTTGGGATGGGATCTAGCAGACATGTGGATGGTTTGGATGAGATTATTATTTTTGACAATTCAGAGAGCTCAGCAGGACAAAAACTGTCCAAACATAGATCAGGCTCTAGTGACATTTTTAAAGTTGTCTCATTTGACAGGGGACTATAGAGATAGTAGAAGGAAGGATGGCTTGAATTTTCTCTCTAATTGAAATAATTTTATTTATAAGGAATCTCATGAAGTCATCACTACTTATAGTTGTAGGGCTACATGGTTCAACAGAAATGGGACTCTTAATTAGTCTAGCAATAGTACTAAACCGAAACCTAGGGTTATTTTTTATTCTCCTCTATTAAAGATGAGTAATATAAAGTTCTAGCTTTATGGAGAGCTTTTTTATATGTTAGCAGACTATCTTTCCAAGTTAAATAAAATTGTTCAACATTAGTAGAGCGCCATTTTCTCTCCTGGTTTCTAGATGCCTGCTTTTAAGTACGTAACTCAGAATTGAACCAAGGAGCCAGTTTCCTCTGACTGATTACTTTCTTTTTCTTTATCAAGTGAAGTTTGCATTGAAGTTGTAAGATGATCAACTAGATGATCTAAGTCACTGTTCTCTGATGCGTTACTCTGCAATACAGAGGAAAACATTGATGGAAGAGATTGTTTAAATTTGGTTACAGTGTTTTCTGATAAGCACCTGCTGAGATGAAATTTGCTCTCAGGTACTCCTGTGAGACGGAGTTTTAACTCCCACCTCCGGGAGAACTTTGAACATGTTCCGGGGGAGGTGGGGGACATTGAGTCTGAGTGGACCATGTTTTGTGCCTCTATTGTCGAGGCGGCTTACCGGAGCTGCGGCCGCAAGGTTGTCGGTGCCTGTCGCGGCGGGAATCCTCGAACCCAATGGTAGACACTGTCGGTGGGCAGAATACTTTGAAGACCTCCTCAATCCCACCGGCATGTCTTCCACTGAGGAAGTGGAGCCTGGGGACTCTGGGTCGGGCCCTCCAATCTCTGGTACTGAGGTCACCGAGGTGGTTAAAAAGCTCCTCGGTGGCAGGGCCCCAGGGGTGGATGAGATTCGCCTGGAGTTCCTTAAGGCTCTGGATGTTGTAGGGTTGTGTTGGCTTACGCCACTCTGCAATATTGCGTGGACATTGGGGGAAGTTTCCCTGGATTGGCAGACCCGGGTGGTGGTCGCCCTATTCAAAAAGGGGGACCGTAGAGTGTGTTCCAACTACAGGTGAATCACACTTTTAAGCCTCCCTGGTAAGGTCTATTCGGGGGTTCTGGAGAGGATGGTCCATTGGATAGTCGAACCTCGGATTCAGGAGGAGCAGTGCAGTTTTTGTCCTGGCCGTGGAACACTGGACCAGCTCTACACTCTCATCAGGGTCCTGGAGGGTGCGTGGGAGTTTGCCCAACCAGTCTACATGTGCTTTGTGGACTTGGAGAAAGCATTCGACCGCGTCCCTCGGGGAAAACTGTGGGAACCCTGTGGGGGGGGGGGGGTACTCTGGGAGTATGGGGTACAGGGCCCTTTAATATGGGCTGTTAGGTCCCTGTATGACCGGTGTCCGAGCCTGGACCGCATGGCCGGCAGTAAGTTGGGCTTGTTCCCGGTGAGAGTTGGACTCCGCCAAGGTTGCCCTTTGTCACCATTTCTGTTCATAACTTTTATGGACAGAATTTCTAGGCGCAGCCAAGGTGTTGAGGGGATCCGTTTTGGTGGCCTTAGGATTGCGTCTCTGCTTTTTGCAGATGATGTGGTTTTATTGGCTTCATCAGATCGTGATCTACAGCTTTCGCTGGAGTGGTTTTCAGCCAAATGCTACGCGGCCGGGATGAAGATCAGTTCCTCAAAATCTTAGGCCATGGTCTTGATCCGGAAAAGGGTAGAGTGTCCTATCCAGGTCAGGGAGGAGGTCCTATCCCAAGAGGAGGAGTTCAAGTATCTTGGGATCTTGTTCATGAATGAGGGAAAAATGGAGCGTGAGATCGATAGGCAGATAGGTGCAGCGTCTGCAGTGAAGCAGGCGCTGTACAGGTCTGTCGTGGTGAAGAGAGAGCTGAGTCAAAAGGCGAAGCTCTCAATTTACCGATCGATCTACATTCCTACCCTCATCTATGGTCACGAGCTTTGGGTTGTGACCGAAAGAATGAGATCTCGGATACAAGCGGCCGAAATGAGTTTTCTCCGCAGGGTGTCTGGGCTCTCCCGAGAAGCTTGATCATCCGGGAGGGACTCAGAGTAGAACTGCTGCTTCTCCACGTCAAGAGGAGCCACTTGAGGTGGCTTGGGCATCTGTTTAGGATGCCTCCTGGACGCCTTCCTGGTGAGGTGTTCCGGACACGTCCCACCGGGAGGAGGCCCAGGGGAAGACCCAGGACACGCTGGAGGGACTATGTTTCTCGGCTGGCCTGGGAACGCCTCGGGATTCCCCCGGAAGAGCTGGCCCAAGTGGCTGGGGAGAGGGAAATCTGGGCCTCCCTACTTAAGCTGCCACCCCCGCGACCCGACCCCGGATAAATGGAAGAAAATGGATAGATAGTGATTGTATAATTTAATAGTAAGTCAGTTAAGAATTCTGAGAATTCAGACAAAAACAGAGTCACCGCCTGGTGGGCGATATATAAAAACTAGTAGAAGTGGCTTTTCTGATTTCCATCCATTCCAAACAAGTTACTTGTATGCACCCTGTCAAAATAAGTGAGTTCCTGTGCAGGCAGGATCCAGCTTAAAATAAGGCCCTGGTTCTTCAAAAATGCTGATGTTACCCAGAATGGACGCAGTTTAAGTTTCTCAGTAAAGTTTGTAAAGACTAAATCTATGTAGCATTATTTTACATGTTTGACCAGAGCCCCTTGTTGATGAGAAACTGGCAATTCATTCTTATAATCTCCAATAGTAATATCAAATGTTGGAAATAATGCAGCTTTCTCTCATTAGAAAACGTTATAAAAACATTTCTCAATGTCCCCATGACAGAAGCGTCACAGTTTGGAATTATGTGCAATATTAACAGTATGCTGCATGATGGGGTAGTGTTAGCAATGTCTACCATCATGCCTCAAAGCAAGAAGGTTAACGGTGCAAATCTTAGCTGGACATTTTCTGTTAATATTTTGTATGTCCAAGAACTTCAGCTTCCTAAACCATCCATGTTGAGTTAACAGGACATTTTAATTGGCCCTTAGGTGGAAGAGTGTCAGTGCACAGTCGTTTGAAATAAAGACAGGAGCAGGTTTAGCTTTTATCTCACCTGAGAGGTAAAACCTTAAAATCAGTCAACAGTTTTCTTGGTGATAGTAAACTGTAAACTAAAAGGAGGTTTTGTATCTAACTTGTTTTCAAGTCTCCATGATCTGGTCCATGTGTTGGAGCTTTCATTACTTCTACATTTAAAAGTTTATTTTATAAAAGAGCTTCAAAGCTTAAAATATCATAATTTTGTATTTTACAGTGGTGGCACTTGTTTGTGTGTGAACTAGTGAATGGATTTTATTGAAACTCAGAAGGTAATGATTGAATGTATTCATGCAACTCATTACTTTTTAATTAAGACAACTTTATTTAAGATGGCTGCCACAGCTTATTTACCATAGCAACCAGAAAAACAGTTATAACTTAGCCATATTTACAGATATTGAGCTGAAATATGGTTAAGTAGTGGCTGCAAGCCATTCAAATTCCACGCTCCAATATTGCTGACACATCTTGCCAGAGCTTGCAGAAAATAGTTTACGATGTTGGACCAAAACAGCTAAAACTGTCATTTCTTAACAAAAGATGATCTCACTATAAAATTCTGGCATTAAAGGTGCGATATTCAATCCTTCAAGAAATGCTAGGCTTTCAAGTGGTTTTCGATTTAGAATTTTCAGAGCTTGTTTAAAGGGCACCACAGGCTTTATAGCAAATTGTGTTGTTTGCCCTTAAACAGTTCCACATCAGGAATCAAAGCATGTTGATATAATTGGGCATATTTTGCTGGTAAACCTGGTCTTATAGGACAAAACCACTGGAGATCAGTTTTAATGGTTTTGGACACTTTCTAATATGAACCACAAATTCAAGTTAAAAATACAAAACATCCATATATCTGAAGCCATCTACTTTTTTAAACATTCACTCTGAATGATAACAGTTGTCTACAGACAACATATAAGTCAAATAACTTGTTAAATCCTATTTTACAAAACTCTGTAAACAAAATTACACAACCTTGAATAACAAACGAAAAACATTAATTGTTACAACCCTTTAAACAAATAAATTATCAAAAAGCAAACCTGGCTTTGATTTAAAGTGTAATTCTTGTTTTGTGATGTGTACATCTGTGTGTTAGAATAAAGTTGTACTAAAGGCTGTAGCTCTGCTTTAAACATGTTTGTGGGAAATATTCCTGAGAGATCCAATAATTTTGTCTTTTTATGATTTTTCAGCTGAGTTAACTTTAATTAACAAATTATTTAATAAAGTCAAAGTGAAAACAGATTTCATGATAAACCCGGCACCGTTTATTTATTTTTATTCTTCACTGATAAAAAAAAAATATATATATATAATTTTTCATACATAAAATATTAAAAAAAAATGTTTCCACCATCCATCCCAGTCCTCCCGCCTGCCAGGGCTCGGAATCCGGCCTTTGTGAGCATGCGAGGCCGGGGCTCGGGGTCCTCCAGTGATCCATGGGAGAGAATGGTGGTCACAGAAGACTTAACTTATACTCTCGGTCGGATGATCTGTGCTACTCACCAGATGTGTGGGAGCTGTTTGAAGAAGTGTGGACAGAGAGACATGCAATGTGCTCCCTCCTCTTGCAGCCAGCCACTCCGGCTTCCGCTCAACCGGAATCTACACTCAACTCGTCTTCAGGTGAGAGTCATCTTGTAGATTCTCCTGGCTGCCATTCTTGCTCAAAACATAGGAGGATCCGACGTCAGAACCGACGCGGTTCTGCTGAACTCCAACATCTCCCTCCACCTGAGTCTCCCAAGACACACGAGGGGAAGCTGTGGCGCTCCCCGGCTCCCCGATCACCAGCAGGACTATCGGGCTCTCATGCTCCAAACCCCCTCAGTCCTCCAGAGGCCCTCGCTCCATCAGAGGCCCTTGCTCCTCCTGAGGCCCTCGCTGCAGCAACGCTTCCTGCCGTCCCTGAGGAGGCCACATCTTCTCTTCCGATGAAGCAGACGGGCCAACCTCAGTCGACGCTGACAGACGCCTCAACACTCTCAGAGGTTCCTGTGCCCACTGCAGTGACACCTGCTGCAGCACCCGAAAAGGCTTCCACGCCACCTAGACTGGTTTCCACTCCAGCCAAACCCACACTGGTTTCCACTTCAGCCAAAGACATTGAGGTCTCCCTGCCAACGTCTTCTCCTGGGGTCCCATCACCTGCTACAGGAAGTCCAGCCCCATCGCCGGCTGCAGGGTCACCAGCCTCTTCTCCTCTTTTCAGCCTGAGTCAGGGAGGGTCCAAGTGGACACCACCCCGAAGAAGCAATGGATGGTCCCCTGGCTGGGCGCCTGAACACCCATCTCATCCTGGATGGTCTCCCAGTCATCCAACTGGACTCTTGGGCTTGGGTGTTCCTTCCTCTTTTTCTGTTCTTATGAGGGTTATGAACTAAGTCTGTGTTTTTGTTTCCTGCACCTCTGTGTTTTTTCTTCCTCATCCTCATGTTGCACAGCTGCTCCTTATTCTAATCACCCCAGGTGTTCCTGCTCTCACATCATTAGAGTCAGAGTCAGAGTTTCTTTATTGTCATTCGCACCTCATGCGGTACATGTGGTGGAGCAAAATTATGTGCATAGGCTCCCAGTTACATCCAACAATAAAATGTAAAAGAAAAACAGTAATAACATCTAAGATATGAACTAAGAAAAACATCAACTAAATATACACTAAGCACTCATAACATAAAAGCACTATGTTGAACATCAGCACAAACATGAACATGAGTCTGTGTGAGCAGATGAGCACACACGAACACATCAACATTGACACAGATCAGCAGCAACATGAAGTGATTTTTTTTCACAGTGATTATTCTGGTTAGAGATTCATGAGTCTAACAGCCTCAGGGTAGAAGCTGTTCCTCAGTCTAGTGGTTCTACACTTAATGCTCCTCAACCTCCTTCCTGAGGGGAGTGCGGCAAAAAGTGTGTGTGCTGGGTGAGTGGGGTCCTCCATGATGCAGGTGGCCCTCTTCCTGCATCTAGAGGTGTAGATGTCTGTGATGGTGGGGAAACTGACTCCGACAGACTTCTGTGCAGCCTTCACCACTCTCTCTGCAAAGCTTTTCTTTCTGCAGTTGTGCAGTCTCCATGCCACATGTTGATGCTGGAGCACAGGATGATTTCCACTGCACACCTGTAGAAGGAGGTGAGGACTGAGCTTCCCAGACTAGTTTGTCTCAGCCATCTGAGGAAGTAGAGTCTCTGATGAGCTTTCTTGATCAGGCTGGTGGTGTTGTTGCTCCAGCTGAGGTTGTCATTCAGGTGTACACCCAAGTACTTGTAGCTGGAGACCACTTCCACCGCAGATCCTCTTGTGTTCAGGGGGTGTAGGTGTTTTTGTTCCTTCTCAAGTCCACAATCATCTCCTTTGTCTTCTTCACATTCATGTGAAGGTTATTCTCTTTGCACCAGCTCTCCAGGTTTTCCACCTCTTGCCTGTAGCTGGACTCATCATTGTTTGTGATGCATCCCACCACCACTGTATCATCTGCAAACTTTACAATGTGACAGCCTGGATGGGTAGCTGCACAATCATATGTGAGCAGAGTAAACAGGAGGGGGCTCAACACACATCCCTGAGGAGAGCCAGTGCTGAGAGTTATGGTGGAGGAGGAGAAGTTGTGGATCCTCACTGTGGTCTGTTTGTTAAGAAGTCTAGTACCCAGTTGCAAATGGAATGGAGGGGCTTAGTCCTAATGTGAATAGTTTGTCCATCAGGGTTTGGGGGATCATGGTGTTGAAGGTGGACATGGAATCCACAAAGTGCATTTGGATGTAAGAGTTTTTCTGATCGGTTCTCACAGATGCGTACTGATGAGGGTCCTCGTTGATGTTGATGGTTGTTTCGATGTGAGTCATGACCAATTTTTCGAAGCATTTTGCCACTATCGAGGTGAGGGCCACTGGCCGATAGTCATTCAGACCGGTCACTGTAAAGCTTTTTGGGACTGGGGATGATGGTGGCAGTCTTCAGGCAGGTGGGAACTGTCTCCCGGGTAAGTGAGGTGTTAAAGATGTCTGCCAGCACATTGCAGAGCTGATCGGCACATTCTTTCAACACTTTTCCGGGGATGTTGTCCGAGCCGGTTGCTTTGTGCGGATTAATCCTCCTGAAAGTACTCCTTACTTCAGCTGAGGTCACGCTGAGATGCTCTTCATCCAGTGGTGAGGTGAGTCTGGTGCTGGGTGGTCTGTTCAGGTCTTCAATGCATGCATAGAACTTGTTGAGGGCATCAGGCAGAGATGGGTCTTTGGGGCATTCTTCACTCCTTCCTTTATAATCTGTTATGCACTTAATGCCCCTCCACATGCTCCGAGGGTCTTGTGAGATGAATTGACCCTCAATCCTCTGTGCATATGTGGCCTTGGTCTTCTTAATACCAGCAACCAGCTCTTTCCTTGTCCTATTCAGCTCCTCTGAGCTTCCAGACCTGAAGGCAGTGTTCCTGGCTTCCAGCAGGGTGCACACCTCTGCATTCAGCCAAGGTTTTCTGTTTGGGTCGCTTTTAACATATCTGATAGTGGAGACGGTGTCAGTACATGTACTAATGTAACCCAGAACTGAGGATGTGTATTGGTCCAGATCAAGCGATCCTTCATTTTCAGCAGCTTCTCTGAAAACCTTCCAGTCTGTTTGATCAAAACAATCTCTCAGTATGGGGCCACTGTCCTAGATCCAACATTTAACTTTCTTTTGTACCGGTCTGGAGCATCTCAGCGGGGGCATGTAAGCAGGAGCCAGGAAGATCGCAATGTAGTCTGACAGTCCTAGGTGGGGGCGGGGTTCGGCTTTGTATGCATCTTTTATGTTCGTGTAAACAAGGTCCAGTGTGTTGTCTCCACGTGTTGGAATTGCCACATGTTGATAAAAGCTTGGGAGACAGTCCTTTAGATTTACCTGATGAAAGTCTCCGGCTACCACGTAAATAGACTCGGGGTGTTTGTTCTGCAGAGAGATGATGAAATCATGTAGCTCCTACAGTGATTCATTAGCATTAGCGTCCAGAGGAATGTAAACAACTGTGATGAAAGTCACTGTACACTCGTGGGGTAGATAATGAGGCTGACATTTCACTGTTATTTGCTCCAAAGCCTTTGAGCATGAGCTATTTACAACAGTTTAGTTCGTGCACCAACTTTTACTCACATAAATGCACACTCCGCCTCCCCGTTAGCTCGCTGCTGCAGTCCACTCGAAAAAAGAGTCTGTCATCCAGCTGGAACACTGTATCCGGCGTTTCACTTGTAATCCACGTTTCTGTGAGGAAAGCACCACATAATTCTTCATCTCTTCTGAGGCGCCCGCTCTCAGACTAAGTAAATCCATCTTGTTGTCCAACAAGTGGACGTTCGACAGAAAGAGAGACGGCATGGGGAGTTTTCTGGCTTTAGCGTTAGCTTGTAGCCTCACCATAACCCCCCACCTGGCATCCTCTCCTCTTAAGCCTGGAGCAGCGCTTCCTCTTCTGCCCGCTGGAACGCCTCTTCTGTAGCTTCCAGGAAGATGACTTTAAGATCTGCATTCTACCGAGCGTAGTTTTGAGTTTGTTGAGTTTGTGTCAGTATTTAGTCTGTGTGTTCTCACTCTTTTGGTGTCCCGGCATTACATCTCTACCTACCTATCTAAACTCACTCTCCAAACCTTCCAAGGTGTCCTGGGTCTGGTTTTCTTCTTCTCGTCCTGAAGTGATTTTGCTGCCCCGTCAGCACTTTAATTTTGATCAATAATTTTTTTTGTCCTGCTCCTAAGTCCGCATGCCTTGTCCTACACTTGGGTTCGACACCCAACACTAGACCTTAACATTTCTCACATGAAGTAGTGCTTGATTTATGTGCTTTAAATAACTTTTTAGCTAAAATACACATTCGTAGCCCAATATCTATAAAATTTAATGGATTTTAACCAAGTTTATGTTTTCAAAGGTCATGTGGCTTAGGTGGCCAGCTTTATTTTGGTTGGCTCCACAAGTTATTCCTTTGTGCAAATGAATTGAATGAAACTTTTCTGAAAGATTTAATGAAAATCATCCAGTGGTTCATGTGGTATTTTGCTAACAGACAAACAGAATTGTCTTTGAAATAGTTTTGATGAAAATTTGGCAGTCTTTTAGCTTTAAGACTGCATGTTGTGACTTATTTCTAGCTACTACTACTATTACCCCTGTACTCTCTTCCTCTGCTTCCTTTTCTTTTTTTGGCTGTTCCCTCTTCAGGGGTCACCACAGCGTGTCATCCTCCTCAATCTCACTCTGTCCTCTGCATATTCTGACCTCACTCCAACGAACTCCATGTCCTCTCCATCTGCATCCATATATCTTCTTTGGCCTCTTTGTCTTTTTCTTGGCAGCTGCATTTCTAACATTCATCTACCAATATACCCACGGTCCCTCTTCTGGACATGTCAAAACCATCTCAGTCATCATCTTCATTTCTGCCACTTCCAGTTCTGTCTTCTGTCTTTTTGGCCATGTCCCTGTCTCCAGACCATGCAACATAGCTGGTCTCACCACGGTCTTGAAAACTTTTCCTTTGACCTTTGCTGACACCTTTTTGTCACAAATCACTTCTGAAACTTTTCTCCATCCACTCCATCCTGCCTGGACTCTTTTTCACCTCTTTACCACACTCCCTATTTTCCTGGACAGAGGACCCCAAGTCCTTCAAGTCCTGCACCTTTGTGACCTCTGTTCCTTGTAGACTCACTGTTCCACCAGCCTCCCTCTCATTCACACACATGCACTCTGTCTTACTATGGCTGACTTTCATTCCTCTTCTTTCAAGTGCATACCTCCACCTCTCCAAGTTCTCCTCCACCTTTTTCCTGTTCTCACCACAGATCACAATGCCATCTGCAAACATCATAGTCCATGGGGATTCCTGCCTGACCTCATCTGTTATTCGGTCCATCACCAGAGCAAACAAGAAGGAGCTCAGAACTGATCCTTAAGACACTCCCACCTCCACCTTGAAGCTATCCGTCACTCCTACAGCACATCTCACCACTGTCCTGCTGTCCTCATATATGTCCTGTACCCGTCTAATATACTTCTCTGCCAATCCAGATTTCCTCATGCAATACCACACCTTCTCCCGCAGCACCATGTTGTACATTTTTTCTAAGTCCACAAGGACACAATGGAGTTCTTTCTGACCCTCTCTGTACTTCTCGATCAGCATTCTTAAAGCAAATACGGGATCTGTGGTGCTCTTTCTTGAATGAAACCATACTGCTGCTCACAGTCACCTATCATTTAAGTCTAACTTCCACATCTCTGTCCCAGATCTTCTTTCCGGCTCATCAACTCAATCCCATCTACTACCACACCAAATTAAAGCTCAATATGTTTTGATTTAATGAAGTTTTAGTCATTTATAGGTTTTGTAAGGTCAGTTTGTTGTGGCAGCAAACTTTAATCAGGTTACAATTTTAAATGTACATCCCATGACCAACAGGTCATGCTCACTAATCCAGGTACAAATTCAACAATGTTCAGTCAGGTCATCTGGATGGTTTTTTTTATTTTGCTGAGATGTTTCGTCCATTTAGTACATCCTGGATTATTGAGCATGAACTGTTGACGTTTTAAAATATGTTGGCATGACTGCTTCAGAGGAGTTGACGAGGGAAAGTGCCCCAGAAACCATCATATCACCAGCAAACTTATTTTTTTCTACTGTGGGACTCCAGTTTGTTTGTGGCTTCTCGGACTGAAGAAGTCCTTCGGATGAAGGACGAAACATCTCAGCAAAAAATAAAAATGAAAATGTCCAGATGACTTTACTGAACATCCGATGACTTCTGTTGGCTTCTTTCAACAAAATTTGTGCTCTGGTTCATGAGATATTTTCCTTTTGCTGCAGACATGTTAACACCATTCAGCTTTGCCTCCAGGAGATAAAAACAGAGGACTGACATGAAATAAATCATAAAAGTAGTCAGGGTGGGAGGGAATTGGCATGTTTTTAGGCTTTTTCCACCAAGGATGCTGTAAATATACATTTAGCTACAATTTGAATCTCAGCTTTCTCACTCTGAAGGAGGATAAATGATTATCATTAATTATAATAAATTTGCTTGTCAAGACTGCAATTATTTTGTTGCTACACAAATTGTTTATTTATATAATGGCAGCAGTGGAATGGAGGACTGAGTCATAGATCTGTTGAACAATCAAAGCCAAAGAAGTTAATTGTTTCACTTGTCAAAATGACATCCCACCCCCCCACCCTTTTTTTTTTAAACTCAGATCTCAGAATTGCACCTTTAGGCTGTTAGTAAGTGAATGTGTGGAGTTTAAAGTTTAACAGTAATCTTCAAGATAATGTGTTTTCTCCCCGGAGCAGTGATGCAAATTGCCGCCATGGTGTGTAAGCTCATTTAGAATGTCAGATAGGTCCCTGCAGCCAGTGACAAGCAGAATGAGCTGAGCTAATAACCAGCTCATATTAGGAAAGGTACAAACGTATACCAAATGACATTTCAACAAAAACATTCAACATTTGCCCAGGTAACTATAATTCTGCTTTCAGATCCTTTTTTTTTTTCACTTTAATGTGTCAAATGTTGTCAGTCCTTGACAGCTCCAAACTGATGGTTTGTCTCTAAATTATGGAGCCATGCTATTGGGCAAAATGTGGTTGTTTCAAGCATCAATTAAAAAAAACCACTTGCTTGGTGATGTTTGAAACTTTCTGTCTTCTACACTTATATCACACATAATGATTGGGTGGTTATATTTTAGGTTGGTTATTCTCATTAACACATTGCTACCAAAAAGTATTTTCTTGGAATGTCTACCGCTTGACAAATGTTCATTGATTTTGATTCATTTTCATGTTGACCACTCCTAAACTAGTGGACACATTTCAATGAAAATGTCAGAAATTAAATATTCTATGTACATCCACAACAGATCGAATTTTACAATCCATCCATCCATTATCTTTTACCTGCTTCTTCCATTTTGGGTCACGGGGGTCGCCAGTGCCCATGTCCAGCAATCACTGTGCTTGGGGCGGGGGACACCCTGGACAGGTCTCCAGTCCATCACAGGGACACATAGAGACAAACGAGACAAACAACCATTCACTCTC
>NC_056514.1:7413553-7413952 GCF_014905685.2 Nematolebias whitei
ACACCCACTTTTTGCCCCACTCCCCTCGGAAGGGAGGTTGAGGAGCATTGGGTGTAGAGCCGCTGGACTGAGGAACAGCTTCTACCCTGAGGCTGTTAGACTCATGAATCTCTAATTAGAACAATCACTGTGAAAAACCACATCATGTTGCTGCTGATCTGTTTCATGTTGCTGCTGATCTGTTTCAATGTTGATGTGTTCATGCGTGCACATCCACTCACACAGACTCATGTTCGTGTTTGTGCTGATGTTCAATGTTTTTATGTTATGAGTGCTTAGTGTATATTTAGTTGATGTTTTTCTTAGTTCATATCTTAGATGTTATTACTGTTTTTCTTTTACATTTCATTGTTGGATGTAACTGGGACCCTGTGTACATAATTTCGCTCCACCACATGT
>NC_056514.1:7414052-7416552 GCF_014905685.2 Nematolebias whitei
TGTGTGTATGTGTGTGTGTGTGTGTGTGTGTGTGTATGTGTGTGTGTGTGTGTGTGTGTGTGTGTCCATAGACGCTGAGGAAAGAAATTAAGAAGGAAAACGAAACCTAATAGAATTAACGTGTGTAAAAATAATTGTCGGCATTATTCACTTGCTGCATTAATGCGATAACAACGACTTAATGTGAACACACACACACACACAGCACTCTGGCCAGGGGCTGGCTTTCCAGCTTGAGAGTGAGACAGGGTCCGCCTCAACAAGGATTACATCCAGTCGCATTGAAGCTTGTGTTGTCTTGACCAATTACTAACAGGAAGGTGGGTTAAAAGCAAGCCTGTGGCGAGAGCTGAAGGTTCGGTTCTGTTGGAGCGGCAGAGTTCGGTCACAAATGCAGCATCGAGTTTGTTCCTCACGTCGGGACAAAACACAGTTTTAATGGAGAGCACAATTAAAAACAAGTGGTGCTATGCCTTCCACAACTGGTGGATATTTCTCCTACTCTGACTGACTTTTTCTCCCTTTGGAACGAATCGACCCCCCCCCCCACACACACACACACACACACACACACACGCGCGCACGTGTGATAGACACATAACCAATTTCAGTTGCTTTATCGGGAATGATGTAGCAACTCAGTGATTTCTTTTTAATTTGTGTCAGAAGTCCAGACTTTAAGCTACACAACAGCTTTTAAACTTTGTTGATGTCAAGTTAAACTAGTTATGATAAATTAATCCATGCCCAAACTTATTTCCTGAAAATCAGATCCGAAGCACTGGCTTTACAGCAGAGGCTGCAGGATGAGACAAAACCACCGATAAATTCACTGTGAAATCATTATTAGATTCTTGTAAATGTATGTTATCTAGATCTACAAATTGATTGACAGCTGCTGCTACTTGACTTCATAACTCTTTTTCATGCCTGTGATTCTGGTAAGAAAATAGCTATTCACATGTAAAAGGAGGACATCAGTCTAACAACTGGTCTTTAATGTCGTGTTGTTGTTCAAAGAGGGTTGAGCGATGAAATAACAGTAGGCATGATAGTTGAATATGGAGACCCTCGTCCCTGTTTAAAGATGGACTGATTCTCTTCACAATGATGGCTTATTTATCTCAATTCCTCTCATAAAATATGTAGAACATTAATAGAATCATCTAAAAAAGTTAAGTCTGGTCCTCTGGACATTCAAAAAACAAAATAAAGCAAAACAACAACAAAAAAGTAGAAACGTTTCGTCTTTCATCCAAAAGACTTCCTGTATTCAGCTGAGCTGTATTCAGCTCAGTCTTATAATTAGCACCTTCTCAGAGTGGATCAACCAGTTTGCTGCTGACAACCAAAACCAGCTGCTCACATGATCAAGAAGGACAATCGGCCTAACAATGGATCATTAGCACACTGATGGCTGTTTACTATTCACAGGGGGCTGAGTGATACTAGCAATGACTGCATTGTAAGAGGGGGACAGTTGAACATGGAGGCCTCCACCCATTTAATGATGGACAAGTTTTTTTTCTTCCACAAAGATGGCCTCCTTTACTCCTCTCTCAAACCACCCTTCCTCTCTGTCCAGGATCTGAACATCTTCATCCCTGAACGAGTGACCGCTGGCCTGGAGATGAGTTTATACCACAGAGTCCTGGCCTGATGATGTTGATCTTCTGTGCTGGGCCATCCTTTTGGCCAGTGGCTGTTTAGTTTCCCTAATGTAAGACTGATCACAGCCCTCCTGACACTGAACAGCATACACAACATTACTCTGTTTGTGCTGGGGGACTGGATCTTTGGGATGAACTAGCCTTTGCCGTTATGTATTTTGGGGTTTAAAAGCCACTGGGACGTTATGTTTAGAAAATTAAACTTCTCAGTTTCTCTGATACTCCCGCAACAAATGGAATGACCACTGGTCTGGGTTCCTCCTTTTCACCTGATGGCTGACTGGAGTCCTGTTTGGGTTTCTTCTCTGCTTTCAGGAAGACCCAGTTAGGATATCCACATTGCTCTAGAGTCTGTCTTATGTGGGGTTTCTCCTTCTGCCTGGCTCCTGAGCTAGTGGGGACACTGTCTGCTCTGTGATACAGTGTCCTGATGACTCCTAACTTGTGCTCCAAAGGGTGATGGGAGTCAAACTGCAAATACTGGTCTGGGTGGGTTTGCAGTACACCTCAGTTTGCAAATGTCCTCTATCAGAGACTGAGACCTCACAGTCCAAGAAAGCCAACCTGCCATTTTTTACATCTTCTCATGTGAACTTGATGTATTTATCCACAGAGTTGATGTGGTCAGTAAAATGTTGGACTTCCTGAAATTTAATTTTAACCTAGGTGTTATCAACATACCTGAACCAATGACTTGGTGGTGTCCCTGAAAAGGACATCAAGGTTCTCTTTTCTACCTCCTCCATGTACAGGTTGGCAACAATAGGAGAAACTGGAGACCCTATAGCACACCCATGTTTCTGCCTATAATATTGCTCCCCATATGTGAA
>NC_056514.1:7416652-7418254 GCF_014905685.2 Nematolebias whitei
CCTAGTTCAAAATCATGAAGGTCAGGTTCTGAGTTTTCAGTTTGCGATGACTCATCATCGTTTGTGTGTGAGTTTATCCCCCCTTCGTCCGATGAGGGGTTGTCGGAGGCAGCAACAGCAATGTCTTGGTGTGTTTCACCGACATCTGTAATGTTGTCATTCGCGCCGTCAGATTTAGTAGCGATCACCTCGCTACATAGCGTTCCAGGTTGGATTCCCATTTCAGCGTGTATCAAAGTTTCTAAAAACCTTTGTATTTCCTCTGTCTCTTCCAAGCTCAGAGGTGCAGGGCCTTGTTCCTGGGACCTTTGTGATTTTTTCGCCTCGGTTCGTTTCGTCCGAGGTGGGGGAGGGATTGGTACGTCTTTTGGGGGTTCCTTTTCGGATTTCCCCTCATAATATGGGTCCTCTTGGATCCCATATCTTTGCGTCCTACGCATGCCCCATTTACGATAAACACGTTCATCCTCTGAAAGAGGAGCCTTTTTGTCCCAGCGTGCACCTTCATTACGTGGTTTGTTAGTTTGAAAATACTGCCTTTTCTCGCCTGTTTTAGGAGGAGGTGGCGACGCGCGCCTTCCTTCCATTTCTAGGGAATGGGGTTTAACCTTTATACCAGGAAACACCTCTATGGGCGTCTTAGCATGAGAACATGCCTCGAAAACGTTCACAGCACACTGTTGCAGGTTTGGTGGAGGAGACCTGTTCAGGTCTGTTCCTACCACTTTAGGTGAGGGTGGTTGGATGAGTCTAAAAGCACCAGGTCTGTAAAAGATTTTTGGAGGTTTTGGTGGATTATCCCCACACAGTTCAAGGTCTGTTCTGGATTTCAGACCACCTCGCCCCTCGTCGTTACTTTTATTTGTTGCTGCTCTTAGTTTTTCCTCACATGCTTTTAAGCGTTCCTGGGATGTATGATAATCACTTTGTAAACGCATAACTTTTTCCAGTAATATGTCTTTATGCACTTCGCGTTTGTGCAGATCTTTTTTAAGCACATCTATCTCACCTTCGCAGCGGGAAACTTGTGACAGTGTCACGACGTGATCCCGTCTTAATGCAAAGTAAGATTCTTTCAGCAGCATTGCCATTGCAGCCAGCTTTTCATAGCTTGACATTGTAATTTCTGTAGAGGTCACACTCTCTGCAACCTCCTTCAGATTGTCCACTAACTCTTTTGGGTTCATGCTCTCTGCCTGTTTGCCATATGGATGTAAGGAAGCTGTCAGCAGCGCTAACGCATCTTCCAAACAGTCCTTTATCCCATATGGATCAAAGTCTTTTTCCCTGACACCTGTCATGGTTATTCACCGTTCAGCACTTTTTCTGGATAAAACAATTGCCAGCTTCAGATATTTTTACAGGTAAATAATTGTATTCAAATGTCAATGAGTTTCACACTATTTTAGCTTTGGGTTTACACAAAAGTACTGTTATAAGTCAACTTATTCAAATGTGGGCAACTGTCTCAGGTTTTACCCCAATTCATGAATATTTAAGTAAATGCTTCAATGCAGTGTTACTTTTATGTGCTTATTTTTCAACAGATACTAGATTACCAAGCTCTTTTAGTGTATTTTACTCTAAAACACTGAATTTTTA
>NC_056514.1:7418354-7418539 GCF_014905685.2 Nematolebias whitei
TACCAAGCTCTTTTTAGTGTATTTTACTCTAAAGCACTGAATTTTTAATAAACCTGCAATTGTCTCTTTTTAGTCTCACAGCACATCAGTTTAAAAATGCTTTTAAACCGTTTACTTCCAGAAATTCGCTAATTTAAACAGTTACTCATCAACCCAGGTGGGTGAAAAGAGAAAAGAAAATTGAT
>NC_056514.1:7418639-7421768 GCF_014905685.2 Nematolebias whitei
TGATGATGTGTCAGGATTAATTAGTCTTTCTTCAGAAAAACTGTTATTACTCCTGTCCCCCGTCAGTATCTTCTATTTAAAATTAAATAGGAAGATGTATTTTTAGGTGGTAACTTAAACAGAAAAGTTTCTTTTTCCTGATAAGTTTACTCTTATTTAGTGATTTTGCAATTAAACGTGTATTATATTTCCAGCAAACGAGTAAACTCTCAGCTCTTATGATTATCTGTGCCTGTGTCTACCAAAAAGTTCTCATTTTTTCATTTTGCACCTGCTTGAGGATTTATCAGTGAATGAAAAATGTCCTAGTAAACGCCTCTCTGGGCATAAATACTTTACTGACTTTTAATGGTAAGATAACATAACAGTATAAATCAGCTCGAGGAAGTTTGTTAACTCAAAGTTCGTCTTACAGAAAATAAAAACGTTTAATTTCACTGAAATACCTAAAGATGAAGTGAAACTGTGATCTCAAGTTTCTCCAGGAGGGGGCAGTGTTTAGCTTTCTACCAGCAGGAGTCTGACGACTTCCTATGACGTTCGGTTGACATCCTGTTGTTAGCCGCTTAGCTTAAAGTTAGCTTCGGCTAAACTCGGTTAAAATCAACATTTCTGAACGGTTTTGAAGCGTAAACGTGGCGTTGTTTCAACAAGCACGACTTTTATGCATGAACACGAGTTTTCTGGGGCATGTGGCAAGTTACATTTAGTGATTTTAAGCATAGCAAAGCTTTCGGTTCAACCAAGCTTTACAATCTGACATGGAGGAAGTGACGTAGCCACGTCACTCATCCGGTCGTTAGCTGTTAGCTTAAAATTAGCATCGCTAGCGTTGTTCAAAAACATAATTTAATGACGGATTTTAAATTCAAACGTGGTGAAATTTTAGCGATTATGCTTCGAAGACACGAAACATCGTATCAGAATCAACTTTAAAGCGCTTTTCAGCTATTAAAAAGCAGATTTTATTCCCTATGAAAAACGAGTTTTCATTTCCGGGTCACGTGACTGAATCGTTCAATGACAGAGCAACACGACCTGACACGTCAGAGTTAGTCACTACTGACACGTCTGTCAGCCAATCAAAACGTTATACACGGTCTTTTTCAACCAATCACAGAACGTCTTTCCCACTAGCATGTTTGCTTTATCTGAACAAGTCCGTCAACTTTTCGCCTTTCAAACTGTCAAAATGCACCAATTTCTGTTAAAAAATGTAATCAATAAGCTCCCAGCTTCACGGAGTCGGCGCCCCGGTCTCAAAAACGTCTTTCTAGCTATTTAAACAACTCGTTCGAACTTTTTCAGAACCGAGCCGGACCCAGATCAGCGTCTGGAACACGGTTTAAACAGAATACAGCGTTTCCACAGCTCAAAGCCAGCTTATGTTACACATAACAGACGTACAATTTCAGCTTTCAAAAGACATTTTGACTGAATATCAGCTTCAAAGCATCTCCAGCGTAAACATGCAGCGTTTTCGCTTCAAAACATCGCTAGCGTAAACATGCAGCGTCTAGCTCCAAGCGGCGCAGCTTCAGCTGCGTTTCAGCACAGCAAACAATCTGTTATTTCTTTTTCATGCCAACACGTAATATTCAATTATTACACGCATACACAGTCCATTTATGAGCACGTTACGGGCCACCAGTATGTGGTTTGTGACGTACGGACGGGTCACCAGTATGTAGTATGACATATCCTGAGATATATTCATACATTAAACGGGTTCTTCATTTTTCTGGACTGTGTAACATGCGTGCATTGAATGTAATAAAAATGTGGACGTGAGACGTTAATTATCTTTGACTCACCAAGCAAGTGGGTCATTTATTAACAGAATCAAGTTTAACACATCACACATTTACATTAATTTGGCAGAATATGAAAATAACAACATAATCAATCAGCTTTACAACCAGGAAAACCATACGGCCATGATTTTCCGTTGCTACACCACAGACATTTCTGAAAACATCTGGATTAATTTTCTAGCAGAAAGGAGAGTTTAAAGATGGAAAGATGGAGTTTATCTGAGAGAGATTTGTGAGGGAATTTGTTTGTTTTAACAAGAACGTGCACGCTCCTTTGGAAATCAGCTTGTCCCACAGTACACTTGGTCGAGATAGAACTTTTTACCTTGCAGATGATAGCTTCAGCATCGGTGTAGAGCTCTTCTTTTGACTCTTTCAGCGTCTCCGTGAGAACAGCTAAAGACCGTGGGAGTCGTGTGAGGTTATCCAAACAGAAGTTATAATTCCCAAAATCGTCTCTGGTTCAGCTTGATTCTAATTCAGCAGCATCCATGAATGCCTGCGTTTGCATTCAGGAACTCCCAAACTCTCTGCATTCTGGATTCCAAAAACTCTGAACTCTCTGCTTGAACTGCTGCTCCATCTTCAAGACTGAGCTTACAGCAGCTTCAAGACTGAGCTGAACTCTCTGAACTCTCTTCTTCTTCTGAACTCTACTGTTGACCTGGGAAGTTGCCACATTTAAATGGGCTCTACTTCCGGTTCATTTGAGAGCTTTTTGATTGGTGGATGGACCAAAGCAGAGGTGTGGTTTGTGATGTAAGGTGTTATTAAAAGTCAAGGGAAAGAGTAAGATTGTTTAAGAACAGACAGAAAGATTGTTGGAGAAAACCAGACTCCGTGGAGCCACCTCTCCTGTATCTCGCTGTAAAAGTTAAACATGACATTTCTTTTCAGTAAACTTTCTAGTTGACCGAAGCTTGAACTTTAACACACTTACAACTTTGCTCATTGAAGACAGAAAATCAAGAAATGCATATTAGCCTGATTTCTTCTTTGAATGAGGATTAAGGATCATTATTTACTGTTTCACAGTTAATAAAAATGAGTAGTTCACTTCAACATGTAAACATTGTTTGAACTAACACAATTTGATTATCAAAACATTTGTAAAATAGTAATGATCATAGAGAATTGTCTTTTTCCACTTGATTAATTCAAGAGAGAAAGTCTCAGGATGGGTCAACCTGTATTTCTGGATGCAAATCAATGAAATGACAGTTTCAGCCCCATATGGTCAGTTTTGACATCAGGCCTAGTCCACTACAACACCACATTTTTTTGTTTGGGTAAAGATGTAAAACGGATGTTGGAA
>NC_056514.1:7421868-7423277 GCF_014905685.2 Nematolebias whitei
GGAGTTTTTAAAAGCCTCAGGAATCTTTTGCAGGTGTTTAGAGTTACGTCGTTGATTCAGATGGTTAGGTTAATAGCTTGTTTAGAGAACCTTTTCATGATATGCTAATTTTTTGGGACAGGCATTTTGGGTTTTCATGAGCTGTATGCCATAATCATCAGTATTAAAACAATTAAAGACCTGAAATATTTCAGTTGGTGTGCAATGAATCTGAAATATATGAGTTTCATTTTTATCATTACATTGTGGAAAATAATGACCTTTATCACAATATGCTAATTTTTTGAGAATGACCTGTGTGTATATGTATATATATATATATATGTAAAGGGTTTAACAGACTTCTCGAGTAATCGACACGTCAATTCCAAGGACATCTTGCAGGTTTTTATATTTCACATTGAGTATTCGCAATTACATCATTACGTCGCAATTACATCATTGCGTCACGTGTCACGTGTTCCGCACCAGGCACGGGCTCAACATAGTGGATTCCTCCAAGCAGACAGATGGCGTGGAGCAGACACAGTCTTGGCAAACCGGTAGAAATGCATCGATAGTATGGAAATATTTCACTAAAGATGAATTTTCCAGTTCAAATACCATAAGGAAACAGAAAATTAATCAACTTCCTGATTGCTTTGAGCTTGTTGTGAACCGGTGTTACACCATATTCTGTGACCACCGTACATTGTGACCGTAGGGAGTGGTGTTGCATGCACTGTTGCAGGTCACAGAATATGGTGCAACACCGGGTCCAATCAACCGAACCAGAGCCAACTTCCTTCTGAATTTGTTTCATAAACAAAAAGAAAAAAATTTTTAATTTCTAAACCTATAAAAAAAATCTATAAACATATTAATCTGTAAAACTAAACCTAATGTGCGCCACTGGGGTGGTCGACCGCCCCACTGTTTTTAGTTTCATTGTTTTACGTGCCGCACATTTCTTTTACTTTTGCAGCTTAAAAATAATAACTAATAGTTTTGGTTTTCCTATGACTTATTTGAAGTATGATAAATGGTAAGAGCATAATATACACACCAATCTTTTATTGGAGTATTTTTTGTAAATAATAAATTACTTTTTTTTTGCAGTTTTATATATTTATTTATTTATTTATTGCATTTTGAGATCCTATGACTTCATCAACTACTCGACTTCTACTCAAATGGTATGTTAATACTGACTTTAAAAATTATGTAGTCCTTCAACCCCATTTTTTTTTTTTTTTTCATTTAGCCTTTATTTATCCAGGTTAGTCTCATTGAGCCACGAGAACTCATTTTCAAGAGAGACCTGTTTAGGGAGCACATGGTAGGGTTAAGGGCCTTGCTCATGGGCCCAGAGTGGGGCGAATGAGGGTGGGGGCAAGTGTGGGTGTTTCACCTACCCCACCCACAATTTT
>NC_056514.1:7423377-7425854 GCF_014905685.2 Nematolebias whitei
GAAGTCTCTCGGATGAGAGACGAAACATTTCTACATTTTTTTGTTGTTTTGCTTTGTTTTGTTTTTTTGAATGTCCAGAGGACCAGATTTAACTTTTTTAGATTTTTCTACCTGGATTATTGAGCATGCATCAGAAAATTTACAGGAACATTCACATACATAGAAAGGCCAATTAGTAAAGTTTTATATCTAAGGAGGACAGCAGACAAGTTGAATCTTGGTTTCGTTGCAGTCTCTCATCCTGAGCAAGCACAGTGGTAACAGTGGAAAAGAAAAACTCCCATTTAACAGGAAGAAACCTCCAGCAGAACCAGGCTCAGGACAAGCGGCCATCTGCTTTGACCGGCTGGTTTGAGAGGACAGGAAGGAGAGACAGACGAACACAGAATGGTAGGTCCAGGTATAGGTCCAGGTGTACATGAAAGATTAAAAAACAAACAAACAAACAAAAAAACACATGTTAAGGATAGAAAAAATAATTACAAATGTTGAGCAGAGTAAGTAAAGACAGTAGCAGAGTGAAAAGTATGGTCAGCGTCTCCTCCAGCAGTCTAAGCCTATAGCAGCATAACTAAGGGACAGCTCAGGAAACCCAATACGACACTAACTATAGGATTTAGCAAAAAGGAAAGTCTTAAGCATATACTCTATTAGATAGACATGATTTAAACCATTTTAGAGCTGTTTCCATAATCCCAATATCATATTCAAGCCTCTGTATTAAAATATTGTGATCAGCTGTATCAAATGCTGCACTCAGGTCTAACAGGACCAGTATAGACACAAGTCCATTGTCTGAGGCCATGAGAATATCATTAGTGACTTTTACTAGTGCTGTTTCTGTGCTATGATGAGCTCTAAACCCTGACTGAAACTCTACAAACAGATTATTTCTTTGTAGATGTTCACGCAACTGACCTGCAACTATTTTCTCTAGAATTTTTTAGATTATAGTTAGATTAGATCAGGCATGGGCAAACCCCGGCCCTCAGGCCATATACATTGGGCTTTTTAATTGGCCCACCGAAATTGTCCAAAATTTGGACAATAAAAAAAAAAAAATATATATATATATATACTATTATGTTTTTTTTATATACTTTATTTTTCAGGGTTACTGAGGTCAAATTTAGGGGTGCTTAAGCACCCCCAAAGAGATTTTAAAATTGCCACTGGTTCCAATTATATTTAAAAATCTGAATTAATAGGAAAAAAAAACCTGGTGTTGTTTTACCTGTAGTTCCTGCATTTCCCCAGTAGAAGCGCTCTACAGACACTGTGTGTATTACAGGCAAATTAACAGTGGAGAAGAAGTAACTTCTTCTACACTTTTATTTTTACTTTGCCCTATGAACCTGTCTGTAAAAACGTGTTTATCAAAGAAAAGAAAAGTGTACAGTGAGTGCCAAGTGTTTAAAATGAAGTGGACAACAACATATTGTTTCACTGAGGTCCAATCAAAGGCTGTTTTTATGACAAGAAACTGTCCCGATTTTCAAAGAGTACACTTTGCTAACTGCTAACTGCTAACTATGCTAGCAACAGAAACATGGTAACAATTGAGCAGGTCTATTGTGTCCGGAGGGCCAAGATAAGTTAGAAAATAATCAGTTTATCATGCAGGACTGTGACTCGCCTTGTGGAACTGATTGATGAAGATTTAGCCAGCAACATAATGTAAAAGGCAGAGAAAGTCCTTTTAGTTACGGTTTACTGGATGAAAATAATAAAGGACACTGCTCATCTCCTATTTTTTATCTGCGGGATTAACAACAGTTTTGAGATAATGGAGGTGTTTTTGACCCTGGTGTCTCTGAAAGGAAAAACACGGAGAGAGGATTTTTATAACCGTCTGCTGTCATCAAGAGACTGAAGCTATTGTGGAGTAAAGTTGACAATGTCACAACGGACAGATCACCAGATTTAAGTGGAAAACACGTCAGTCTGCTGAAAAGAATCTAGGATAAAGTGAAAGGAAAACCTTGACCAGGATGTTATTTTGCATTCATTAGGAATCACTGTAAGTCATGCTTTGTGAGTGTGCGTGTGTGTTTGTGTGTGTGTGTGCGTGTGTGTGTAGTATGACATATACTGAGATATATTCATACATTAAACGGGTTCTTCATGTTTCTGGATGTTTTTGAATGTAATAAAAATGTGGACGTGAGACGTTAATTATCTTTGACTCACCAAGCGAGTGGGTCATTTATTAACAGAATCAAGTTTAACACATCACACATTTACATTAATTTGGCAGAATATGAAAATAACAACATAATCAATCAGCTTTTCAACCAGGAAACCATACGGCCATGATTTTTCGTTGCTACACCACAGACATTTCTGAAAACATCTGGATTAATTTTCTAGCAGAAAGGAGAGTTTAAAGATGGAAAGATGAAGTTTATCTGAGAGAGATTCGTGAGGGACTTTGTTTGTTTTAACCAGAACAGCACGCTCTTTTGGAAATCAGCTTG
>NC_056514.1:7425954-7427788 GCF_014905685.2 Nematolebias whitei
ATATATATATATATATATATATATATATATATATACACACATATATACATATATAAATACACACATATATATATATATAAACACTTACATATACATACATACATATATATATATATATATATAGTACATTGTCATCCATATTTTTGCCAAGAGATTTCACCAGTGTTTTTTATGGTGACTGTTTATATTCCACCCACTCCTGTTGCCGAAACTGCATGTGATGTCATTAGCTCCGAGGTTGCTAAACTACAGACACAGAACTCTAGTGTGTTTGTTGCAATATCTGGGGATTTTAATCATGTTTCTTTCTCTGCTTCACTTCCAACATTCCAACAGTTTGTCAGCTGCTCTACTAGAGGAAACAAAACTTTGGACTTGTTTTATGCAAATGTCAAGGATTCATACATCGCTAAAGCAAGACCCCCTCTTGTCAAATCAGATCACAATCTTGTGTTTCTCTGCTCAAAATATAAACCCCTTAATCATAAGCAACCTATAAGAAAGAGTAAATTGATGAATGGAAGCTGAAGAAGCCCTGAAAGGTTGTTTTGAGGTTACAGACTGGGATGCGCTGTGCCAGCCACATGGAGAGGACATCAATGCCATGACTGAGTGTTTGACCGACTATATAAACTTCTGTGTAAACAATACCATCCCCACCAGAACAGTGAGATGCTTCCCCAATAACAAACCCTGGATCACCACTGACCTGAATGAACTGATAAACCAGAAAAAAAGATCCTTCAGAGAGGGAGACAGGGAATTATTCAGGAGTTCACAGAAGCAACTAAAAGTCAAGATAAGAAACAGCAAGCAGGTGTACAAGAAGAAGCTGGAGAGCAAGGTCCAGCAGAACAATATCAGCGAGGTGTGGTCAGGTATGAAGAAGATCACAGGCTTTAAGCAGAAGGAGGATCAGAAGGATGGAAACCTGGACAGAGCCAATGAACAGAACACGTTCTTCAATAAGTTCAGTACAGGAACAAGCTCAGCATCCTCCTCTCTTGTCCACAGCCAAACAGATATTCCACCCTCCTTTGACCCAAGATTGTCCTGTCACACCTCAAATACTTTATCTACCACCTCGACCGTTCTTCTTCTACATGTTGGTCTTCAACCAATTCAGAAGTTGCTGATACCTCCTTTGCCTCCCCCCTCTGCATCTCTAGAAGTCAGGTGAGGAAGCAGCTGGAGAGACTGTATCGGAATAAGGCTGCATGGTGTCAGTCCCAGAGTCCTGAAGGTCTGTGCAATGCCACTCTGTGGGGTTCTACAGTATCTCTTCAACCTTAGCCTGACCCAGGAGAAGTTTCCAGTGTTGTGGAAAACCTCCTGCCTTCCAGTGCTGATGAAAACTCACCCGTCAGTCCTCAATGACCTGCTGCCCGACATCCTACATCATGAAGGTCCTAGAGAGACTTCTGCTGACCCACCTGACTAGACAACCAGGCACATATCAGGACCCACTGTAGTTTGCTTATCAGCGTGGACTTGGAGTTGAAGATGCCATCACACACCTGCTTCAGCAAAAACACTGACATCTAGAAAAGGCAGACAGCACTGTGAGAGTCATGTTCTTTGATTTCTCCAGTGCATTTAACTCAATCCAGCCTGATTTGTTTTGTCAGAATCTCCAGAAGATTCAGGTGGAGGCCTCAACAATCGCCTGGATCAAAGATGACCTGACAAACAGACCACAGTTTGTGAGACTGAAAGGTTGTGTGTTTAACCAGATGGTCAGTAGCTCAGGAACACCACAGGGGACTGTACTCTCACCATTCCTTTTTACTCTGTACACCTCAGATTTCCAGTACAAAACAGACTCCTGTCATCT
>NC_056514.1:7427888-7432882 GCF_014905685.2 Nematolebias whitei
ATAGCACACCCATGTTTCTGCCTATAATATTGCTCCCCATATGTGAAGTAGGTTGACTGCAGGCACAGTTTCAAGAGTTGACACACTTGTTCTGTGGAAAGCATGGTCCTGCTGCTCAGAGTGGTGTCTAATCTTAAACTGACCACCTCTACTGCATCATTAACAGGAATGCACATAGAGTGATGTGACATCAAAAGAGACCATTGTTTCATCAGTCACCAATGATGACATCCCTCACCTTATCCACAAAGTCCATGGTGTTCTGTATGTGGTGTTCTGAGCTGCCAACTAATGGGATGAGTACAGACGCCAGATATTTGGAAATATTGTAAGTGACAGAGTTAATCATGCTAACAATTAGTCTTAAAGGTACACCTTGTTTGTGGATTTTAGGTAAACCATACAGACTAGGTGTGGCCTCCCCTGGGTACAGTCTGTGGTACAGAATACAGTCAATAGCCTTATGAATCGCTGAAAAGAGATCCAAGAAGTGGTTACAAGAAGAAGTTGATAGATTGCCTGAAAAATTTGAAGCAGGACAAGGCTACCATATTCTGTACCACAGACTGTACCCAGGGGAGGCCACACCTCTGAGTCTCTCCCAGATAACTGAACTTCTCACCCTATTTCTAAGGGAGAGTTCAGCTACCCTGCGGAGGAAACTCATATCAACTGCCTGTATCCAAGATCGCTTTCTTAGTGATTAGTGACGATTCTTTCAGTCACTACCCAGAGCTCATGACCAAAGGTGAGTTTAGGAATGTAAACAGAGAGCTTCACCTTACAGCTCCACTCCCTTTCCACCATAACGGACTGGTACAGAGTCCACAATACTGCATATGCTGCACCAATCCATCTGTCATTCTCATGCTCCATTCTTCCCTCATTCATGAACAAAACCCAGAGATACATGAACTCCACTTGAGGCAGAACCTCACCCTTGACTTGAAGAGAGCAATCCAACTTTTTCTGACTGAGGACAATGGCCTCAGATTTGGAGGTGCTGATTCTCATCCTTGCCACTTCAAACTCTGCTGCGAGCCTCTCAAGTGAGAAATGAAGACGACAGCTCAATGACACCAACAGGACCACATCATCTACAAATAGCAGAGAAGGAATCCTGAGGCCACCAAACCAGAATACCTCCATCCCCTGGCTGCACCAAGAAATTCTGTCCATAAAAGTTATGAACATAATTGGTGACAACAGGCAGCCCTGTCGAAGTCCAACTCCCACCTTGAAGGGGCCCAACTTACTACCAGCAATGCAAACCAAACTTTTGCACCACTTGTATAGTGACTGAACAGCCCATAACAACGTGCCCACAATCCCATACTCACGGCGCACCCCCCACAGTGTACCCAGAGGAACACGGTCAAATGCCTTCTCCAAGTCCACAAAACACATGTAGACACATGTAGAACATATATTACCAGGGAAGCTAAGAAGAGTGATGCCCCTATAATTGGAGCACACCCTACAGTCCCCCCTTTTGAAGAGGGGAACCACCACCCCAGTCTGCCAGTCCAGTAGCACTGCCCCCAATGTCCATGTAAAAAAAAAAAAAAAAAAGATGTTAAAAGTAAGGACAAATCTTATTTTCCAGCAGATCTGATTTTTTAATTGTCACAAAAAAATGGTGCTGGTGAACCTAGTGGTACAGACAAGCAGGCGAGAACTCAGGATAATGAAAGATAAAGAATCAGAATTAGAATAAGCTTTATTATCATTGTACCGAGAGACAACGAGAATATGCCCGTACAGTCATCCAAAAGATGGGCAGAGTGCAGGTAGCTGCTGCTATATAGCGCACCCATCTTATCTTTTACAGAATGCATTTTTTATATAGAAAAAGGTACAAAGCCTTGAGGAGAGGATAGTGGCATTACAACAAAAGATCTATTCACAAGTTGTCCTAACAGGACACATTTTAAGACATCAAAAAACTCTGCCAGCAGTACATTTATGAACATGTTACATATGCATTTAACAACGAGGTGGTCCATGAAGCACTAACAGATAGTCTATTGTCCTGATGAGAGTTCTGATAAGCATCTACAGAAGTTGGGGGGGGGGGGGGGGTTGCAATAAATGAAGCTTTTACTTATCTAAAAAAGTTAAATCTGGTCCTCTGGACATTCAAAAAAACAAAACAAACCAAATCAACAAAAAAAATGTAGAAACGTTTCATCTCTCATCCGAGAGACTTCCCCAGTCTGAGGAGCCGTATTCAGCTCAGTCTCCCAAATAGCACCGTCTCAGAGTGGATCAACCAGTCCTGCTGCCAACAACCAAAACCAGCCGATCACATGCTCAAGAAGGACCATCAGCCCAACAATGGATCATTAGCACACTGATGGCTGTTCACTGTTCACAGAGGGCTGAGTGACACTAGCAATCACAGCATTGCAAGAGAGGACAGCCGAACCCGGAGGCCTCCACCCCTGTTCAATGATGGACGATTTCTTTTCACAAAGATGGCCACCTTTACTCCTCTCTCAAACCATCGCTCCTCTCCATCCAGGATGTGAATATCCCCATCCCTGAAAGAGCGACCACTGGCCTGGAGATGAGTGCAGACCGCAGAGTCCTGGCCCGATGACGCCGATCCTCTGTGGTGGGCCATCCCCCCGGCCAGTGGCTGTTTTGCTTCCCCGATGCAAGACCGATCACAGCCCTCCCGACACCGAACAGCACACACAACATCGCTCTGCCTGTGCCAGGGGACCGGATCCCTGGGATGAACCAGTCCCTGCCATAATGCACTTTGGGGCCCATTAGCCACTGGGACGTTATGTTTAAAAAACAAACGTCTCAGCTTCTCTGACACTCCCTCAACAGATGGAATGACCACTGGTCTGGGTCTGGGCCCCTCCCCCCCACCCGTTGACTGACTGGAGTCCCGCCTGGGTTTCTTCTCTGCTCTCAGGAAGGCCCAGCTAGAATATCCACACTGCTCCAGAGCCCGTCCTGTGTGGGACCCCTCCCTCTGCCTGGCTCCTGAGCCAGTGGGGACGCTGTCCGCTCGGCGACACAGAGTCCTGATGACTCCCAACCTGTGCTCCAAAGGGTGATGGGAGCCAAACTGCAAACACTGGTCTGTGTGGGTGGGTCCGCGGCACACCTCAGCCTGCAAATGTCCTCCATCAGAGACCGAGACCTCACAGTCCAAGAAAGCCAACCTGCCATTTTTTACATCTTCTCGTGTGAACTTGATGTATTTATCCACAGAGTTGATGTGGTCAGTAAAATGTTGGACTTCCCGAGATTTGATTTTAACCCAGGTGTCGTCAACATACCTGAACCAATGACTTGGAGCAGTGTGGATGTCCTAGCTGGGCCTTCCTGAGAGCAGAGAAGAAACCCAGGCGGGACTCCAGTCAGTCAACGGGTGGGGGGGAGGGGCCCAGACCCAGACCAGTGGTCATTCCATATGTTGAGGGAGTGTCAGAGAAGCTGAGATGTTTGTTTTCTAAACATAATGTCCCAGTGGCTTTTGGGCCCCAAAGTGCATTACGGCAGGGACTGGTTCATCCCAGGGATCCAGTCCCCCGGCACAGGTAGAGCGATGTTGTGTGTGCTGTTCGGTGTCGGGAGGGCTGTGATCGGTCTTGCATCGGGGAAGCAAAACAGCCACTGGCCGGGGGGATGGCCCACCACAGAGGATCGGCGTCATCGGGCCAGGACTCTGCGGTCTGCACTCATCTCCAGGCCAGCGGTCGCTCTTTCAGGGATGGGGATGTTCACATCCTGGACGGAGAGGAGCGATGGTTTGAGAGAGGAGTAAAGGAGGCCATCTTTGTGAAAAGAAATCGTCCATCGTTGAACAGGGGTGGAGGCCTCCGGGTTCGGCTGTCCTCTCTTGCAATGCTGTGATTGCTAGTGTCGCTCAACCCTCTGTGAACAGTGAACAGCCATCAGTGTGCTAATGATCCATTGTTGGGCTGATGGTCTTTCTTGAGCATGTGATCGGCTGGTTTTGGTTGTCGGCAGCAGGACTGGTTGATCCACTCTGAGACGGTGCTATTTGGGAGACTGAGCTGAATACGGCTCCTCAGACTGGGGAAGTCTCTCGGATGAGAGACGAAACGTTTCTACATTTTTTTTTGTTGATTTGCTTTGTTTTGTTTTTTTGAATGTCCAGAGGACCAGATTTAACTTTTTTAGATTTTTCTACCTGGATTATTGAGCATGCATCAGAAGCTTTTACTTAGGTTACACATTTCCCAGGAGAAATTGATAAATTGGCCTGTTTCAAGGCCAACTGGGGAGTCAGATTCAGATAAGCCACAATTGTTGATTTATTCAGGCAGACTATTTTTTCTAGTCAGCCTTGAGTCTTTACTGGTACTTCCAAGGTCTGAAATGGACAGATTAGGGCGCATTCTACTGGTCTGTGCTTATGAGCCTCTTCAAGGTTGTTTTCATGCTGACGAGTTCCAAAGCCCCAGGTGGTCTGCAAGTCACATCACTTACATCTTAAGCCCCCAGTATACTGCCGCGTACATCCATACGCAGAGGTACGCACGTACGTACGCAGAGGTACGTGCGTACCCCCCAGCGTACTCTCTGTGCAAAGCTCAAATTTTTAAAACTGCATACGCGTACGCGGTGTCGCACAATAAACTGCCCAGCGACGGACTGTTTTGTATGCGACACCAATGTATTAAATGCCCCTTCTTCATCCTTGAGCTGGCCTTTTCTTTTGTTTTTTTGCCAAGAGGCAGTGATCTCTTCCTCCTCCGTTGATGTCATGACTGAAATGGTGAGAAATGGAGGAATTTGTCACAAGCAAATTAAACTCAGGTCCAGCATTGCTGCGGGAGGGTCTGGAGATTTCCTGGTGGGTTGGTCTGATGTGTGGGCTGTAGAGCCAGCTCTCTCTGTATTTTTTTTTTAGATCTTTTTATTAACAACATATAAACACAGAACACCGCTGCGGTGGAGTGTAAGGAACTCTCGTGAGGGTTTGGACCAAGATCACAACACAACAG
>NC_056514.1:7432892-7441028 GCF_014905685.2 Nematolebias whitei
TGAACAGAGTGATAAAGATCAAAATACAGGGACGTGATTCATGACAGTGGAGGCTTCCAGCGCTCGCTTTTTTTCCGACCTGTCAATCAATCCAGTAGGCGTGTCAGCAAATGACCAATCGGCGACCCCTATTTGTCCTGAAGGTAAACGCCCCTTGTCTGTGAAGCTTCTCTGCAGCTGCTCGGGGTGTACGCTGGAATATCATGCCTGAACCCTCTGCGTACTGTACACATGTACGTACGCGTGAACGGACATATGCGGCAGTATACTGGAGCCTTTACGGTTTAGCTCGTAAATCAGCTGATTTTGAGTCTTCAAAGCATGAACCAAACCTTTACATAGGCAGCAGCTTGACGAGGGCCAAATTAGCTGTGGCTGTCTTCTTTGTATGTTGATAAAACAGGAACCAGACTATTCCAAAAACAGGAAACATGTTATCATAAATCTAATTATATGCAATTTTGGCGTCCTTGATTGACAGCAGAGGTAGACACATCACATTCCACTTCCCTATGATATATCCAGCTGCACGTCGTCCAAGCAGATGAGGGTTCTCTAGGACCCTGTTGCTTTGTTGAAAAGGTTTTGTCATTTGCGTCGAAAGTCCAGTTGGTCAGGTCCAAAACAGCAGTTTTCATTTCAGAAGATGTGTAAAAATAGGAGCTGCTCGATACACAGACAGAGAGCAAAAAAGCAGGAGGAGAATAAGGAGAGGGAAGAGAATCTTTGTGCCTCTTTCCAGAGCCAGTGAGGGGAAAAAAAATAATAATTTATTAACAATCCAAGAGCTGACAGGGAAGCAAAATAAACATGGCTAAACAGGAGGTGCCTACATAACAGATATATCATCACCAGTGGACATAAGACAATGCCAGGACAAAGCACTAACACAGAGACAGACTATATACAGTGACTAACAAGACAAAACACCAGTGAAGGCATGCAGCTGAAACACATCAGGGGAAATGATCAACTGGGAAACCAGTGAGTGCAGGAACAGAGAAACAACACCAGTTGGAGGCATACACTAGGAAAACACAAACCCTATAGAATACAGAATCTGAGGATCAGGGGAACACAGACATAAACACAACACCAAGGACAAAACCACAACTCCTACAATAATATTTCATTCAATCTTTATTTAGACAGGTTAATCTAGTAGGAAATGTACCAGGATGTCCATGAAAAGATGAATCTAACTGCAGCTTACTGTTGTATATAACAAATTTCATATAAATATTCACATAATGGAAAGATTTATAAATTAGCATGAACCGCTGTAAAAGCTTTGTGACTGACGTTCTTTTAAGACCTCAAGTCACTCAGAATTAACTGCAAACTGAGGTTGTTCTTAAAGCTAACTCCAACAGGTAAGACATTGTTTGTTCATATTTTTTTCTTCAGCAACAAGACTCAATGGGATTAACCTGTATAAATAAAGGTTGAATGAGAAAAAACAAAAACTTGTAAAGATTAGATTTTTATCTGGAAGGTTTTACCCAGCACTGTAACCCACCACACTTTCTAAACAGATGCTAAAAATGGCCATAAGCAAACAAGTTAGCTCACATATCCTGATGCATGCTCAATAATCCAATAAACCAAAGTTAGCTCACAGTTTCCATTCATACATTATCTTTTACTTGCTTCTTCCATTTTGGGTCATGGGAGTCGTCGGTGCCCATGTCCAGCAATCACTGTGCGAGGGGTAGGGTACACCCTGGATGGGTTCTTAAGTCCATCACAGGGACACCATCCATCCATCCATCCATTATCTTTACCCGTTTATTCCATTTTGGGTCACGGGGGTCGCTGGTGCCCATGTCCAGCAATCACTGTGCGAGGGGCGGGGTACACCCTGGACGGGTCGCAAGTCCATCACAGGGACACATAGAGACAAAAACAAATAACCATCCACTCTCTCTCTCACACCTAGGGACAATTTAGAGTTACCAATCAGCCTAACATGCATGTTTTTGGTTTGTGGGAGGAAACCGGAGTACCCGGAGAAAACCCACGCATGCACGGAGAGAACATGCAAACTCCACCCAGAAAGGCCCCCCGGACCAGGATTTGAACCCGGGTAACCTGCTCGCTGCTCTACCAGTTTTGCCACGGTGCTGTCGCTTGCAGTTCTTTTTTAATATAAAAATAAAATAAAAACTTTTCACTTCATTCATCATGTTTCCAAATCACCAAGTGCAAAATAATTTTTGTTCACCACCCTCTCTCTCTCTCTCTCTCTCTCTCTCTCTCTCTCTCGCTCTTTTTCACCCTTTCTCTCTCACCCTCTTTCTCTCTCTCTCGCCCCCATTTGCAGATTGAGAGGTGTCTGAGCATGTCCTTGAAGCGTGAACAAAGAGAGAAATATTAAAACATTTTAAAGCTGAACATCATTCTGAAACAGCAGCCCCCAGGAGAAGTTGGAGGTGTGTGTGTGTGTGTGCATGTGTGTGCGTGTGTGTGTGTGTGGGGGGGGGGGGGGATCCTGGTAGTGTACGATGCGTGTAGCTCTGCTCCCCCAAAGCATCCTCACAGTCTAATCTGGAAATGAAACACCTTGCTCACGGTGCTAAAATATTCCAAATAATATTTTTTCCACTGGGCTGACTTATGTTTTTACACACTGCAAGAACACTCGCCTACTTATTGTCCTCCTGATATGAGGAGAAAACAAGTCTTTGGGTTAGAATAAAGCAGATAAAAAGAAATGCTTCTCAATCGATACAGGAGTGTCTGAACTATCCAAAATGATGTACTGCTGATATAGTTTTTTTTATACTGTATATATTCCATATAATAAATGAACAAATGGGGAATTATGTTCATCTTAAATGTAATAGATGAGGAGATTTAATCTGGAAAATGGTTTTATCTATAAAGTAGATCATTTCCACCGAACGTTTTGTGAAGCGTGCCGTGGGGTTTGTGATGGATGTCCTTCCTCACACGCCGCCCTTGTTCTGTGTTCATTTCTGTTCACCGTGGAGGCTTGAAACTCAGGTGATCCATCACCTGAAGAATTCATCTCTTTTATGCTTTTGTCAATGTTGCATTAAAGTTGGGCCACACCAACATTTTACTGAAAGTGTTCACTGATGCTGCGTTCAAGGACATACTGATATTTGAGCACAGCAAATGTAGAAATTACTGCCCAATTTGATATATTTTATTCAGATTAGAGTAGGTTGCAAACATAGTTCCCCCCCCACCCACCACCACCACCCCCAACCACCCCCCACAGTCATTGCTGTGGGTTTTTTTTATTATTATTTTGTGCATGGACAGTAAAAATAAATTATCACTTTTTTTTAATAAACTTTTGGGTTTTGTCATTTATGTTGCGTCCACAGCGAGCTGAGACTTATTCATTCATTCAAGCTTTATTTTTAAAGCTTTATTTTATTTATCCAGGTTAGTCTCACTGAGTCACGAGGACTCATTTACGAGACAGACCTGTTTTAAACAGGCAGCAGATAAAGTACAGACAACAATAAACTACAGTAAAATGCAATTAAAATAAAAGTAGTGTTATAAAACAATAAATCAAGGTGCCATATGGGGCGGCTGTGGCTGAGTGGTTAGAGCAGTCGTCCTCCAATGCAAGAGTTGGGGGTTCAAATCCACCAGCAGTCACATGCTGAAGTGTCCCTGGGCAAGACACTGAACCCTTCATTGCCTCTGATGTGTGTCCCATCAGTGTATGAATGTGAGCTAAAATACTGATTAGTCTCTTTAGAATGATTTGTTCAATTATCTTTGTAGAGATCTAGTAGAGTTCTTTATGAATGGGTAAATAATAATAATAATAATAATGTCATCACAATGTCAGCACTGTATGTTTCCATACAATGGCGAAATTAGTCTCTGCATTTAACCCATCCACCACCAGGTGGTGCAGTGGGCAGCTATTGAAAGCGCCCGGGGGACATTTTGGGAATTAGACGTGCTGCCCAGAGACGCCACGTGATGTGCAGTGACTGGGGATCGAACCTGGGACTCTCGGGTCCCAAGCCGGCTGCCCTGCCTCTACACCATCTGGCACAGATTGTGTTGTAAAGCACTTTGAGTGTCTTGATAAGATAAAAAGGTGCTGTATAATATGGGGCAGTGGTGGCACAGAGGCTAGAAGATGGGCTTGTGATCGGAAAGTTGCAGGTTCACCTCCTGGTACCGTCAACATGAAAATGTGGGTGGAAAAGGTGAAACACCCACACCTGCCTCCACCCTCACTCGCCCCACCCTGGGCCCCCGAGCAAGGCCCCCAACCCCCACCATACGCCCCCCAAACAGGTCTCTTTTGAAAATGAGTTCTCATGGCTCAATGACACTACTTGTGTAAATAAAGGGTAAATGAAAAAAAAAAAAAGTACAGACCATTTACCATATAAAACATGGTAAAATACTAAAAACAAGAACGTAAAACATAAAAAGCATACTTAATATGTTCATAAACAAGTATAAGTTTTGTATTTTTATAGTAGGTAGATCACTTGGACTTGGTTATTTTAAAAGTAGCTCGCATGCTGAAAATGTGTGAGCACCCCGTTTTAAACCATAAGTTCAATTAAATTCAATTCAGTTTATTTATATAGCGCCAAGTCACAACAGAAATCATCTCAGAGCACTGTCACAAAGTTTTATGTCTCCAATCCCTGCTTACTACTGAGTCACAGGTTGTAGGCCATGCCCATTTTCACTCCCCAATATTTTTTCTATATTGCATAATTTGAAAAGCCTACTTTTGAATGTTTTTCTAAGGTTTTGAGTTTGATCACTGTAAAACTCCCCATCTAAAATCTAGATACCGTATTAAAAGTTTTTAAGGAAATGTATTTTTCTCAAAACCAGTAAGATATGCATAGGCCAAAGTTTTGGCAAGCTAGCTAAAAACACATTTAGTCATATCTTCTAAACTTCAATATAATATTTATGAACATTTTTTTTCCCCTGTTAGGGGAACTCATTTTGACTTACTTGTCCACAATTTTTAACCTTCCTGTAGTGTTAGCTTTCTGTTAATATTCCATGGTGTTTGGGTTCAGTTTTGACTCCAGTCTTAACATTAACACACACAAAAAATCACTCAAAATATTTTTATTGCCAAATTTGTTTCATAACTCTTGGATACTTTATTAGGTTTCCGTTTCCATAAAAATATTTATTTAAATATTTTCAGTGTGGCATCCCATGGCTGTTTGTTCAGCTTTCACCTCATTTTCAATGTAAAAAAAGTTAAATGAACACCAACAGAATGTCATAAATAAATAATTGGTTATTATGTTATCTGACTGTTACTGAGGAGTATTAGAACACAGCTCTTGAATACATTTATTTTATTTATTGTTTTTTAAATATTATTAAAAAGAGTAACAGCTTTGGCTGGGAGTGGTGGCGCAGAGGTTAGAGAAGGTGGGCCTGTGATTGGAAGATTGCTGGTTCAACTCCCGGTACCGACAACATCAAAATATGGGTGGGATTGGTGAAGCACCAACACCTGTCTCCACCCTTATTTGCCCCACTCTGGGCCCTTGAGCAAGGCCCTCAACCTGCCTATCTGCTTTCTGGGGCACCCCAGATGGCAGCTCTTTGCTCCACACAGGCTGTGGTAGCTCGGTGATCAGTGGTTGGGTCAGGAACGACACCCGGCATAAAAATCATTGCCAAGTCTTTGTGCGACTTAGTTCGCTGTGGTGACCCCTTGATGAAGGGAGCAGCCAAACAAAGAAGAAGAAGAAGCGTAACAGCTTTGGCATTGGGATTGGAATTGACCCCTGTGTTTACTTCAATAAAAAGGCAACAATTTTTTTTTTTTATTGAACTTTAATAATAGAAATACAAATACAAAGTCAAAGCAGAACAAGTATTAGTACAAAATGGAGATCTGTAAAGTTAAACAACAACAACAAATCTACCAAATTAATCAAGTACATTTTCCACACAAAGTTATTTGTGCAAGAATATGCATGTGTGCTTAGACATCATTAGACCTTGGTTCAGTTAAGAGTTACGTACTTTAAAGCAGGCATCTAGAAACCAGGAGAGAAAATGGCGCTCTATTAATGTTGAAGAATTTAATTTAACTTGGAAAGATAGTCTGCTAACATATAAAAAAGCTCTCCGTAAAGCTAGAACTTTATATTACTCATCTTTAATAGAGGAGAATAAAAATAACCCTAGGTTTCTGTTTAGTACTTTTGCTAGACAAATTAAAAGTCCCATTTCTGTTGAACCATGTATCCCTACAACTATAAGTAGTGATGACTTCATGAGATTCTTTATAAATAAAATTATTTCAATTAGAGAGAAAATTCAAACCATCCTTCCTTCTACTATCTCTAGTCCTATGTCAAATGAGGCAACTTTAAATATTTCACTAGAGCCTGATTTATGTTTGGACAGTTTTTGTCCTGTTGAGCTCTGAATTGTCAAAAATAATAACCTTATCCAAACCATCCACATGCCTGCTAGATCCCACCCCAACCAGACTGTTTAAAGAGGTATTTCCCCTAATTAATGTCCACATTTTGGATCTACTTAATTTGTCTTTAATTAATGGAAGACTCCACAAAGTTAATCATTTCACTATTGTAAATAATATCACTGTTCTATCATATAATCCTGACTTAGTGGCTGCTTGAGTGGTGCATAAGGTGGAATTGGCCATAATTAATTGTGTCCCGGCGGCTGTTGTGCTGGGGTGTGACATCACACAAACACTCCATCCATCTGTTCCTGGCCCTGCCCTTCGCTCCAATTTTAGAACTCAGTGTGGGCCGCGAGTCCAAAAGTTTGCCCACCCCTGGGTTAGATATAGGTCTATCATTGGCCATAATTTCTGAATCAAAGTCAGACTTCTTAAGTAAAGGTTTAATTACAACAACCTCTACAAACTCCTCACAAAACTTTTTACAACTGCAGGATCTAAAGTTGATGACAGGTCAGCTGTGGCAGGTTGGGAATGGAAGCAGACGTCATCCTCCTGCAGCTCCTCTATGCAACATCACAACAGAGTACCTTGACAATAATTCACACGTTTTTGTTTTTCACTTTTTTTTTGATAATTCACACACAATTAACAGTTTCACACACACACACACACACACACACACACACACACACACACACGTAGTGGACTAGGCCTGATGTCAAAACTGACCATATGGGACTGAAACTGTCATTTCATTGATTTGCATCCAGAAATACAGGTTGACCCATCCTGAGACTTTCTCTCTTGAATTAATCAAGTGGAAAAAGACAATTCTCTATGATCATTACTATTTTACAAATGTTTTGATAATCAAATTGTGTTAGTTCAAACAATGTTTACATGTTGAAGTGAACTACTCATTTTCATTTACTGAAAACAGTAATAATGATTTTTAATCCTCCATTCAAAGAAGAAATCAGGTTAATATGCATTTCTTGATTTTCTGTCTTGAAGTGAGCAGAGTTGTAAGTGTGTTAAAGTTCAAGTTTCGGTCAACTGAAAAGTTTACTGAAAAGAAATGTCATGTTTAACTTTTACAGCAAGATACTGGGAGAAGGGACTCCACGGAGTCTGGTTTCTCCATAACAATCTTTCTGTCTGTTCTTAAACAATCTTACTCTTTCCCTTGACTTTCATAACACCTTACATCACAAACCACACCTCTGCTTTGGTCCATCGACCAATCAAAAAGCTCTCAAATGAACCGGAAGTAGAGCCCATTTAAATGTTGGCACTTCCCAGTTCAACAGTAGAGTTCAGAAGAAGAGGAGAGTTCAGAGAGTTCAGCTCAGTCTTGAAGATGGAGTAGCAGTTCAAGCAGAGAGTTCAGAGTTTTTGGAATCCAGAATGCAGAGAGTTTGGGAGTTCCTGAATGCAAACGCAGGCATTCATGGATGCTGCTGAATTAGAATCAAGCTGATCCAGAGACGATTTTGGGAATTATAACTTCTGTTTGGATAACCTCACACGACTCCCACGGTCTTTAGCTGTTCTTACGGAGATGCTGAATAGTGGCTTGAAGTGGGACTTCACGCCGGAACTGATCTATCTTCAGAAAGGTAAAAGTCGACCTTCACCCAAAGTGTACTGTTGGGACAAGCTGATTTCCAAAAGAGCGTGCTGTTCTGGTTAAAACAAACAAA
>NC_056514.1:7446028-7461516 GCF_014905685.2 Nematolebias whitei
CAATAATACAGCACCTCAGACTGAGGAAGTCTCTCGGATGAGAGACGAAACATTTCTACATTTTTTTGTTGTTTTGCTTTGTTTTGTTTTTTTGAATGTCCAGAGGACCAGATTTAACTTTTTTAGGTTCCTGTAAAGTGCCCCGAGACAACTTTGTTTTGATTTGGCGCTATATAAATAAACTGAATTGAATTGTGATTCATACCTTGTGATCTCAAGGGCTGGAACATAAACCAAAAGTTTCATCTTTCTACTCAACCATTTATTTACTTCAGAAGACCAGAGGAATGATTTCATTGCTGCAGTTGAGGTACCAATCCATCAATCCCTTCTACAGTACAATCACTCATAAACAAAATTCACTAGAACTCTTTCAATTGAGGCAGACACTAACTTTTCAACCTGAACTGAGCATTCCACATTTTTAGTCAAATTCATGAGACCCTGTTAGAAAATCAACCATCCATCCATCCATTCTCATTACCCGCTTCTTCATTTTGGGTCACCGTGGTCACTGGTGCCCATGTCAAATCATCATTGTGCGAGAGGTAGGGGACACTTTGAACAGGTCTCCAGTCCTTCACAGGGACACATAGAGAAAATGAGACAAACAACCATTCACTCTCTCACTCACACCTAGGGAAAATTTAGAGTCACCAATCAGCCTAACATGCATGTTTTTGGTCTGTGGGAGGAAACAGGAGTACCCGGAGAAAGCCCACACATGCATGGAGAAAATATGCGAACTCCACCCAGGACGGCCCCCTGCCGGGATTTGATCTGATGACCTTCTCGCTGAATGGCAGCAGCTCTACCAACTGAGCCACTGTGCCACCTGAAAATCAATCAACCAACCAATCTTCATTTTTGTTGTTTTATCAGAATCTTAGAAATAAAATGATAGACACACTTTTACTATAAATCACTGAAGTGGAACTTAGTCAAGGCCGGATTAACCATATGGGCAACTGGGCAACTGCCCTGGGGCCCACGATCTCGGGGCCCAGAGCAGTGAGGGCACAAGCAAAATATCTGGTCATCACCTGGAGCCCTGCGCTGCAGAGACACTGATGTGCTGCCACTGCATTTGGGCTACCCCGCCTCCTCCCAGCGCCGCTGTTACAGCTCTCGTTTTTTTTTGGTTTTTTTTACCGAGTCTGATCCTCCACGGCACGACCTGTCAGTCAATCCAGTAGGCGTGTCAGCAACGGACCTCAATTTGTCCCAAAGGTAAACGCCCCTTACCTGATGACAAACCCATCAGGTTTTTTTTTTTTTTCCCTAGAATTTTATTAACAACACAAAACAAAACAATGCAACAACATACAAATACAAACTCGTGAAGGGTGTCATAACTACATTTCACAAAATAATGAAAGAGAAAAAAAAAATAACATAAAAAATTAATAAATAAAAAACAAAGGAGCGTGACATATGAAGAACATTGTTTTAATTAAAACAATAAGTTTTATCTGTTGTGAGATGATTCTAGCAGTTTTGAAGTTTTTTAATCTACTTAATGAAGAATATTATGACTTAAAATGGTTCATAAAACAGGAAGGAAGGCTTATTATCCCTCCTCTTACTACAGTGAATATGGTACTATAAGTACGACTATATTTATGGCATCAGAGAAAGCTGAGCTTAAGTTATCCACATAAAGTAAAATGACATCAGCATGAAAAGAAGGAATGTTAAGTTTGAGATTAATCCAGTTTCTGATGTCTGACCAAACACTTTGTATTGACATGAAAAAAAAAAAAAAAAAAAGCTTGAGGGATTCATTTTCTGATTTACAAAAGACACACAAATCAACATCAAATTTAAATTTTATTTCAAGAAACATGGCTACAGGATGTATCTTATTTATTATTTAAAATGATTCTCCTTCACTTTAGGAGATTTAAGCCATTTGACAAAATTAGAATGAGCAGAAGTCATTCTGGTTTTATACTGGGAGGTTTCTTGAAGGAATCTTTGTCGTTTACATTCATTGATAATCTTATTGCATTTGAAGTCAACTAAGTTAAAGTCATTTAATTTTAATGTGGGCATCAAACCGTCACCTTTGAATATATAATATTTTTAATTCATTGAATCAGCTGTTGGTCAGGTTACTTCTTGTTGTGCCATTAGCTCTAAAATAGTTATTGAATCAAGTTTACTTATGTAGGTAAAACTAGATGTTTAACAACCATTGAAATACACCAGAATGCAGGAAATGGCATCTACTTTATTCAAAATGTTCTGGGGGAGGACCCCCAGACCCCCCCCCCCCCCATTACAAATGCTTCTGACACCAGTGGCCAACACGTTACTAAACAAGTACACATTTGGTGTCATGTGGTGTTCAAAGTATGTTCAACTTAATTCAGACTTGATGATTTGTGTCAATGAGCATTTGGAGTTTTATATATAAAAACACACTTGGTAGTTAGAATTTGAAGTATATTTACTATATATTATGGTATTTTATTCTGTATTTTGCCAGATTATGGTGATTCTGGGGTCGTGATGATGGGGCCCTTGAAGATTGTCGCCCAGGGTACAGCGAAGTGTTAATCTGGCCCTGAATTTAGTGATTTCAGAATGTGCTACAGAGTAAAGGAGACCCAACTGGCTGCAGAAGAAAATATCCAGATATATTTTATTAAAATCTTGGCAAGTGTCTCAGAAGGATTTGCCACAGGCGGCTGTTCCAAATATTTAAACCCCCCATCAATCACGTAAACAGTTGCACACATGGAAAGCTGCACTGAGTTCATTCAACCTTTATTTAGACAGATAAGTCACATTGAGCCTAGAAGACTCATTTACAAGTGAGTTAATACTGCTGTGGCCGATTATCATTACAGGGATGATGCTGTGGAAGCCTCTTCTGCTTGTCTTTCTCTAATTGTTGTTTATTACTGTAATACAGCACATTTTGCCCACATATGTGCTGTGGTGCATTAATTGCTAAATAGCTTGAATTAATATCAGTTTAGAATATCAAAATGTGGTCTCTATATAAAAAAAATACAAATGGCTCCTGTCTAGCTGACCCTTCACAGAACGGGCAGACCTGTCATTCAAAAAAAAAAAAAACATCAACCCAAACCGTCTGTTTATTGTCCCCCACTGGGGAGTGAAGAGATCATTGGAAAAACCCATCTGCCCACCTGTCCTTGAGTTATGAGCATGAAAATAGCTTGAAAAATAATTGAAGTACTGACTTCTATTTTGGTGTGTGGCTACATCCAGGCATAAGAAAGGTTCCTTTTGAAAATGGTTTATCTTTGTCAAAGTACAAGATGGCTGCCACCATACATATCTGCCCCTCTTGGGAGCTGGATAAATTGAAAAATAAGTTAGCTACTGACTTCCATTTTGTTGTGTGGCTGCATCTACACAAAAGTAAGGTCACTATAAAACATTAGTTTGCTATGTCAAAATCCATGATGCCCGCTATCATATATTTGTAAACCGACCACCCCAATTATGTAAGGAAATTATACTTTCTATTTTTTATGTTGCTTAAATGTATAGTTTCCTCCTCAAATGATTGAGGTGGCCAAAGATTAGTGTATGGTGGCCGAGCTCAACACTGGCCACCTCCTAAGTCCATAATTGTGCTTGGTAGTAAATTAATTGCTCCCTCCATTCAACAAGATCTGTCATTCTTTGCTGCCTCGGACAAACAAAACAAACCAAAAAAATAAATAAAAAAAGCTTCCTACCTCAGTTGTGGTTCAGTGGTAGAATTCTCCCTGCCAATCAGTAGACATAATTTTTCAAAGAAGTATGCCGCTTGAGCGTAATCTGCCACCATGATTTTGCAAAGGTACAAATGTCAATTCAATTCAATTCAGTTCAATTCAGTTTATTTATATAGCGCCAAATCACAACAAAGTTGTCTCAGGGCACTTTACAGGAACATTCACATACATAAAAGCCAATTAGTAAAGTTCTCTATCTAAGGAAGCCAGCAGACAAGTTGAATCTATGAACCACAAGTAATTCTGCAGCCCGAGAGTGAAGTGATCTGTTAAGAAAATATGGAACAATAAGATCTGTAATATAAGATGGAGCCAGGTTGTTGAGAGCTTTATAGGTTAGAAGTGGGATTTTGAATTCTATTCTGGATTTGACAGGGAGCCAATGAAGCGAAGCTAAAACTGGAGAGATATGATCTATCCTACTAACTCCAGTTAAGACTCTGACAGCAGCACTTCACCACTTGCTCTTACCGAGATCGGACGCTTTTCCCTTCCCCTCCCTCTCCGCTTTGCTTTGCTGCTCTGTCTGTCTGTGAAACTGCTTTTGAGCCTTGCTTGCATTTCTTCCGAACCATAATTATGGACTTGTTTTTGATCAGTTAGTCCCTCAACACAATTGATAACATTTCTTCAAAAGATAATACAGGCTTTAGGGGAGCCAATTTGCCCTGTTGGCATGCAGGCAGCTGGATATCTCATCGAGTTGGAAGACTTGATGATGTGTCTATCTCTGCTGCCATTTTTGGCTTTTAAGGACACAGATTTAATTGGATTTACGATAACTGGTTCCGGCTTTTGGATTTGGCTGGTTGCTGGTTTTATCAACAATCAAGGAAGTCATTGGCAGCAAATTTGGACCCGATCATGCTGCTTGCCTTTGTAGTGAACTAGGCCTCGACCAAAACCTGTCTCTGAAGACCTTCATGGGACAGAAACTGTTATTTCATTGATTTGAATCCAGAAATACAAATTAGCTCATCCAGAGACTGTCTAATTGAATCCTGAATTAATCAACTGAAAGAACACTCTTCTTTTATATTATCATTACTATTTTACAATATCTTGATAATCAAAAGTGTGTTTAGTTCATATCATTTCTAATGTTGAAAGTAAACCACTCATTTAAATCAACTGTGAAACAGTATTAATGATTTTTTAAAACCTCATTAGACTTAGAAATCAAGTTAAATGTCTATTTACAAAGTAATTATGCATTTTGATCTTCTGTCTGAATGAGAAGTTAGTGATGTCGGTCAAAAGTCAGAGACAGTCTGAAAAGAAGTTATTAGAACAAACCGTATTGTTTTTAAACCTAGCAGACGGTGAAAAGAGAAACACTGGCAGCTGCGTTCCTCTCTCTTCTTCATAACATTTTTTTGTCTGTACTAAACGTTCCTAAACATTCCTGAACCCTCTCGTGACTTTTAATAACCCTTTGACATCACTAGAACCACCCCCTGTTGGTTGTTTCAACCAATCAGGAAGTATTAAGTGACCGGAAGTGAAGACTCTTTAAAAGTCGACACTTCCTGGAACTATTCAGTTTTTCTGAGTCTTCTCAGTCTTCTCGAGTCTTGGAGCAGTCGGACTCAGTCTTTGATGGAGTCTTCTCAAGCCTTCTGGAGTCTTCCACTTCTGAGTGGAAACTCTGATGGAGTCACAGATACTTGCTGTGAACCCACCCGGGCGTAACGCCTACAACCTCGAAGGGAGCTGGTCCTGTTTGTTGAACGGAGTAAATCGACACGACTTCTGACAATGACCAGCCGCTCTAACCGGAGACGCTGGAAAGGTAGCGTTGAAATGGACCCAGTACCGGAGCTGATTCCTCTTCTGCGAAGGTAACGAGTCGTTGCGCACTAAGTGTACCGGAGGTTTGAGCTGGTGTTGAAAGAAGCGTGCTAATTCTGGTCAACAACATACACCTTCCTTCATCCATCTCCCTTTAAACTTCTCCATTCCTTCCTTTAAACTCTTCTATTTTGCCAGTAATCTAGATGCCTTCAGAAATGTTCTGTTGTCTTGTTAGTAAATAGTATCTAGTTTTTATTGATCAGAACCAGATCAACAAATCCTTGTGTACATGTTTTGATGTTAAATTTTGATTCTGTTCAATAAATGACCACATTTATTCTGATGGGTCAAAAAAAATAACGTCTCGTATCACTGATTAAACAATGAACACAGTTATCTCGTCACATGGCATTAATTGAACTCGAAAAAGAAAGAACCCGTTATATTTAAATTTTTAGTAGTGAAGCGACAGCAAAGCTGTTCGTTGACATACTACTACATTCAGTGGCCCGTATGTCTACAGCAAAGGCTGACCCCCACATTTCACTACACCTTCATGATAGATTGGTTCATGCCTCGAGTACCCACACTCAAATGCTTTGGGCAGAATGGATCAGATCTCAGGGATTTTACTCAGTCACGTTCCATCGGTGTGGCCGTGTAATTTGGACATTTTGGAACCGAGTGAACCAACACAGACTCAAGGTAGAATTCATTAAGTTCTGCCTGTCCCCAAAACATCTGTGTGTTTATCTGAATTTGGCTCCCTTGGCTGGCCTTGAAGGCCCACTTATCTGAATTTGCCTGGAAAACGTGATCTGACGCTCACTACCCCTTCCCTGAAAAATTTTCAACCGATAACCAGAAGAAACCAGCTGAATAAACATTGTGTCATCATTTCATGACTCTTGGATTCTCAGACATTATCCTTGGCCATTCCCCCAACATACCTCGAGATTGTTTACGGATCTCACCGGAAGACACTGGCTGATTATTCCATCCTTATCAGAATTCTTACAGTACCCTCAAGAGCATCTATGGACATGCTCACCGCTCTTGTCATCTCCTCCCCTCTGCAGAATGTCTACATCACTATGTGTTCATTTATGCGAAGTGTTTTTTAATATTGTTTTTTCTTCTCAGGCAGGAAGAAAAAGTTTGATAGGATTTTTTTTGCCTCCAAATTCCTAAGTGTCCAGTTTCACTACTTTTTGTCTGTCTAAACAGATCTCACTTGAAAATGAGTCTTCTAGGCTCAATGTGACTTACCTATCTAAGTAAAGGTTGAACAAATAAATGAATGGATTAGCTGAAGACATTTTAAAGAAGTATTTGGATACCCATATAATAAACCATTGCGATAGACCTTTTTCACGCTTCCGGGTTTTAAAGCAGATGTGGTGTTAAACAACTTCCGGTGGCTAAAGCGTTAGCATTAGACAGTGACAAAAATGGTTCAGTCTCGGCGCGATTTCTTTTGTTCAGTTCCTGGTTGTTTTTGTGGAACAAGAAAACAACCATATCTGTCCTACCATGCTTTTCACGACGTACCCAGACCAAAGGAGGCAGTGGATCCAAGCGATCAGAAAAGATGATGGTCACAACTTCTGCATAGAGCCAGGGAACACTTGTATGTAGCTGCATTACACTCAGGAGGATTTTGTCTGCGGATCCACCACCAGCTGCTTTAAAGGTTGAGCTGTTTCTTTCTCTTCACCTGGAATAATTTCACTGCACCAGCTAAGAGAGAGTCTGTTTTCAGAGAGCTCAGAAACGGCAGCTTGTCCTCTCACAGAAAGTTAGCCAGGCTGAAGCTGCTACAGGAATCCACGTGAAACTCACTTCACCTGGTGCCACATCCACCCACAGGTAAATATCAAATTAAGATGGTACATTATAAACTTGTCATTTAAGTCATGGAGAGATCAAGTTACATGCACTGACTCACAAAATGTATTGATCTTCACGGAAATAATGTCAACAATAATAATACTAATGTCAATAAGCTCAATAATTGAAACAATCTTGCTAACCGTCTTATATTTAGTGGATTTACAGGTGCACTCCCAGCTGTCCTCATTCTGCTCAGTCCTGTGTTGGTGGACTCTCACTCCTGCTTAAATCACCATACTTAGTCAGTGTCTTACCTGAGAGAAGATTGGCTGACTGAAGGCCGGGACCAATTTCAACTATTTTTATATGTGAATGTGAGGCCCATGTTTGTTTGTTTTGTAATACTTAAATATTATTCATATTTATTTGTGTTTACTTAATTTCATATTTATGGTCCAGGTTGAAGGCAGCAGTCCAGTCTAGTGTAGGTTCCGTTCCACTCGTGTCTCGTGCATCACAGCTTGTGGGTGAATTTCTGCTCATGTTACCTTGAACCATCTTTTTGTCTTTTAGTTGACTGAACACTGGAAAGCCTCGGCCTCGGCTCAATATTTATTTTAAGAATCATTATTGCTTCCATTAGAATAGGTTTTTTAACTTAGTGTTAATAAAATGTATATTGTATCTTAGAACAGTCTCCTGTTTACTTGTAGACAAACCCAAGTGTCTTTTCTGTGTATAAATTATGCCCTTGGGTGAAAGTCCTAAGGTGGTGTTGCAGTAAGTTTATAAAATAAAAATAACATCCATACCCAAGCTTGTTACATATTGTTCTAGTGTTATGTAATTAGTTATTTAAAGCTTTTGAATTATTTTAAACATTCTTCAATTAAAACACACTTGAGCAGCATACTGTACTGTTTTTTTATTTAATTTGTGGATTGATTCAGTTGTATTGAAAGGAAAACAAGTGTAATTTACAATATCTAGTAAAAACAAACAAAAAACTTAACTATTTAACATTTTAACTGTACACTGTAAATTAATAGTGGATTATAGATATTTTTCCCAAAATTATGCAATTTTATTTTAAAGAAATTGGCACATTTATGTATTTTTCATGAGTAGCAACTATTTACAGTATTTACAGTGATTCACAGCTTGAGGCTGAATATTAAAAATATGAAGGAACAAAAGTGTGATTTGTACATTTTATGAATCTTACTGCGTTGATATAAACACATGGATGAAGGTGTTGAAGTAAAACATGTCAGCAGACTCTGCACTTCTTCTGCAAGCAAGATGAAAACAGCTATCAGTAAGCCTTGGTTGTCGAAGCTGTACCCCTGCAGAACATCTGGACTGCTCCCTAGTTCTGGCCTCTGAGAAGACATTTCCAGTGACACTTGCAGAGACTGAAGATGTCAAGTGTGGACACAAAACATGTTGGGAAGACTGCAGCATCGGAGGAAGAGCAGGGAAGTGTGGAGCCATGTGGTGCAGAATGATGCTACGCAGGACTTCTCAGGTGGGCACTGGTAAGACGTCTGTGAGCCCTGTGGCACAGGACCACATCTGGATGGTACCAGCTCCAAAGTTTAGACGAGCGATAAGTGGTTGAGACTCCAGCTGACGTAGTTTTTCTCCTGCTGTCACCCAGTGAGATCTAAAACATAAATGTTTTTAGCACATGCTTGTTATAACATATTTAGCTTTAAACAAGTAATAGATTGTAGTTTGAAGATGAGCTGAAACATCAGCAGAACAAAACAGACTTTGCTGCTACCACAAACAGTAACCAGTGAACAGGAAGATGTTACTATAAGCTCTCGGTACAGAAGTTGTTCTTCATATGTCAAAGTTCTTCAGCTGTCATAAATGAACAGGAACTCTAATGAACATGAGCCAACCGTCTTTCTGACTGTTTCAAACTTGCAGTCTGTGGTTCCTCATTTTTCTTCACGGACCTGAAGCATCTAGCTCTGACAACTACCTGTCCCTCGACAATATTTGACCTGTAGTTATGAAGAAGTAAAGCACAATTTGAACATCAAGCATCATAGCATCTCATAACTAACATCTAGTATGTTTTCTTTCACAAATTGTAATGGCAAACACATATCAGAATGTTAAAATATCAGTTAAAAGTTTATACCACGTCTGTCTCAAATATTCCAAATAATTTAGCACACTAAATTAGGCTTTATTATGATGTTTATGTACTTTGTATGTTATAGCTAACGGTTAGCTCGCTAAGCTATGTCTTTTCTTACCTCGATAGCTGTTGATATATTCTTTATGGAAAAACTTTTATGCTTTCTCAAGTTTATTGGTTCAAGAATTCACCGCTGCAATTTCCTCCACATCAGCGAAAGAAAAACCTGGCATTTGCATAGACTCGCGAAAGCCGGAAGTAACCCAGCACCAAGAGACGCTACTTCCGGTTGTCGTGATAAAGGTCTATAGTCCAGTCTAGACATGACAAATGCATGAATCAGTTTTTCAGCTTCATTTTTAGATAAGATGCTTCTATTTTTAGTGATATTACGCAGGTGGAAGAACGTATTTCTAGTAACATTTTTAATGTGGGAGAGAAAAGGCATGTCCTGATTAAAAAAAATAATTAAATAAAAAACACCAATATTTTAACATTAGAACTGGAGGCCAGATTAAGGCCATCTAAGGAGGGTGAAAGACTGAAAAAATCATTCCTATGGTGATCAGGTCCAAAAACCAAAACCTCAGTCTTGTCTGTGATCAAAAGGAGAAAATTAAGGGTCATCCAGGTTTTATGTCTTTAAGACATGTGAGTAGTCTAAGTAGCTGATTTGATTCAATGGGTTGTATGGACAAATATAATTGTGTGTCATCAGCATAACAATGAAAATGTATTCCATGTTGTTTAATAATGTTACCTAATGGAAGCATATATCAAGTAAAGAGTATTGGTCCAAGCACTGAGCCCTGAGGAACTTCAGGACTAACTTTGGTGTATGAAGAAGATGTATTATTTACATTTACAAATTGGAATCTATCAGATAGATGTGATTTAAACCATTTTAGAGCTGTTTCTGTAATTCCAATACCATATTAAAGCCTCTGTAGTAAAATATTGTGATCAGCTGTATCAAATGCAGCACTTAGGTCTAACAGGACCAGTAAAGACACAAATACATTGTCTAAGGCCATGAAAATATAAGTAGTGACTTTTACTAGTGCTGTTTCTGTACTATGATGAGCTCTAAATCCTGACTGAAACTCTTCAAATGGATTATTTCTTTGTAGATGTTCACACAAATGACTTGCAACTATTTTCTCTAGAATTTTTGAGATGAAAGTTAGATTAGATATAAGTCTATAGAATTTCTGAATCAAGGTCAAACTTCTTAAGTAAAGGTTTAATTACAGCAACCTTAAAGCGATGTGGTACATAACCATTCATTAAAGACATATTAAGTAGATCCAAAATGTGGACATTAATTAGGGGACATACCTTTTTAAACAGTCTGGTTGGGATGGGATGTAGCAGACGTGGATGGTTTGGATGAGGCTATTATTTTTGATAATTCAGATACATGTCAAACACAACCATCTTTTTTTAATTATTATTATTTCACATTGGTTGGAACTCTAAGTGCGCATGTCATCTCTGGCCCGAGGAAGAATAATTTTGAAACGACAAAGTTTGAGCAGAGGCTCAGAAAAACAGCCAAAGTTCACAGACCTCTGGGAGCAAAAAAAAGAGTCACTGTCTCTGTCTTCTTTATTTTGGCTGCCAGTCGGAGATCTGCGAGCAAAATAAACAGAAATGGTCCCAGATCCCTCCACTGATCTTCTGGATTCTTTAAACAAAAAGTTATGGGCACCAGAGTGTGGGTTTAGACAAAGTCCTAATCCTCATTATCCTCACTCTTTTCCGGTTATTGTAAGCTGATGGATGGCAACTCCCCCCGGCTTCTCTGTAGTCTTTTATCATCAAACTGACCCGTTTTTCAAGCCGGACTAAAGTTGATCCCCCTTCCAACCAAATTCGGTGTTCAGTGACTCAGGTCGTTTTCACACCAGATAGTCCGGTAGACTCGGGGTGCATTCACACTAGCCCTGTTTTGTCCGCCTTAATCGAACTTTAGCTCGTTTTCCTAGAAAGTTCGGTTCGTTTAGGGAGGTGTGAACGCGCCATCGAACTCTGTCACGGAACAAAAAGGCGAACTCTGGCCCAGGCTAAAACCTAGGTCTCGGTCCGGTAGAAGCGAACTCCAGTGCGGTTCGAGTACAGTGTGAATGTAAACAGACCGGGCCTGCTCCGCAGGACTAACAAACACGCATTGCTCTTACCTTATATGGAGCCGTCATCTGCCTTGTGTGGAAAAACAATTTTCTCTACAGTCTTCTGTCTCATCTTCTGCTCATGCTGAGTCCATTTTTGAAAAATGACAAAATATAACTCCTAAAACTGCTAAAACTTGATGCCACATCGTTTTTGTTTTTATTCACAAAAGAAGAAGAAGATGTGTCTTCAGAGGTTTTTGTGTTGTTTCTTTCAGTAGTTCTTGGTTCAGAGCCCCCACAGGCGAGCGGGGGAATAGGTTGGTTCAACAGGTTGGCTCAACTGCACAGTGCAGTGTGAATGCAAACGCACCAGCTCAAATGTAAACAAAATGTCATGAATATTGGTCCCAAACCGAACCGAGTCTACCGGACTATCTGGTGTGAAAACGGGACCTGGTCTGTCACCGTTGGGGCTGCGAACTTCTGGACCGAGTGAATCGTGGGACCTGGAGGTTGTTGTCGCTAGTCCTCGGCTAGATTTGGCTAGGCCTCGGCTAACAACATAAGCTAACAACAATAGCCTGAGAACCTCGTGGCTGGATCCTGTGCTTCTGAGAGTTGAGACCAATAATCCAGAAGTATCGTGAGTAATGCCGAGCAAACACAGAGATAGGAGACAAGTGTCGGAAAGTAATTCAGAAGATATGGAGGAAGTTAAAAAATCTTTGAACTTTTTGAGTGCTGAAGTGACTAAATTGAGTGCAAATATGACTAAATTATCAGCTAAATGTGATTTACTAACAGGACTGTCTGAAGAAGTGAGACAATTGAAAGAACTGATGACTAGTAAAGACAAAAAAATAGCTGAACTGGAACAGAAAGTTGACGACATGGAACAATACACAAAAATAGACAACTTGGTGATCACTGGACTGGAAGTTAAGAACCGGACATATGCAAGAGTTGTTGCTGGTACTAACACAGAAGACGCACCACAGGAAGAACTACAGACTATGGAGGAGCAAGTAGTGAATTTTTTACAAAGCAAACACATTGACATCGAACATGAGGACATTTCAATCTGTCACACACTGCCCAACAAATCAGATAAAGTCAAACCATCCATAGTCATCAAGTTCATTAGCAGGAAATCTAGGAACCATGTAATAATGCAAGCAAAAAAACTGAAGGGAACAAATGTTTACATAAATGAACATCTAACTAAAAAAAATGGAAACATTGCACGTGAAGCAAGGTGGTTGAAAAAACAGAAAAAAAAAAGCATCAACTTGGACAAGAAATGGAAACATCTGGATCAAACTACAGGAAGGATCTCAGGCTAAGATAATAAAAGACCTGAAAGATCTGGAAAGACTAAAATAAGCTCAGGAAATGATAGATGATAAATCATTGACACAACTTCACAAGCAATGAATAATCAAAATATAAAACAAACAAATACATTATAATATGGCAACATACGAAGACTCAGAGTTTAAAATATACAATGTTGAAGATGCGATTGATACAAATTTTTTCCCTGAAATACAAGACTGTGAATATTATAATGAAGAACAGTTTAATGACATCAATATAACTAATGGAGGTCTCTCTATTATTCACTTTAACAGTAGAAGTTTAAATGCAAATATATCCAAAATAACAGATTATTTAAAACAGCTAAACAGAACCTTTACAATAATAGCACTGTCGGAGACGTGGCTCAACGATGAAAACACAAATAATGTTCACATGGAAGGGTATGAATTATATCATGTGAACAGAAGCAACAAAAGAGGTGGTGGAGTGGCTCTATTTGTTAAAAATGAAATAAAATGTAAATTAATTAATGAAATGTCAATAGTTGTTGATAATATCATGGAAATAATAACAATAGAAATAATAAACAAGAATGATAAAAACATATTAATAAGTTGTGTATATCTATCTCCAGGATCAAATATAGAAATATTCACTGATAAAATCGTACAACTATTGGACAAGAGTTTTAATAAAAGCATTTTTTTGTGTGGAGACTTTAATATTGACCTGGGAAATAAAACAGATTCAAATAACATCAGTACATTTACAAATTCATTGTGTAGTTTAAATCTTTATCCGTTAATATCAAAACCAACAAGAATTACAACTCATAGTGCTACAATAATCGATAATATTTTCACAAATGTAACAAATGGGGATGTGATGGGAGGTATTTTAATGAGTGATTTGAGTGATCATTTACCAGTTTTCATGATTTATAAAAATGATCAAAGCATTACAAAAGAAATTACAATTAAGGAAAAAACAATAAACACATCAAAAAAAGCATTGGACAAATTAAAAGATGATTTACATAAACAAAGCTGGAAAGACGTGTATGTTGATGATGTGAACAGATCATATGATGAGTTTATGAATATTTTGGGAGCTCTGTATGAAAAGAATTGTGTGCAAAATAATTGTACAAAGAGAAATGTTGTTGACCAACCATGGATGACGAAAGGGTTGAGAAATGCTTGTAAAAAAAAGAATTATTTGTATACATGTTTCTTGAAATTGAGAACACAAGAGGCTGAAGAGAAATATAAGAAGTATAAAAATAAATTAGTAGCGATTATAAGGAAACACAAGAAGGAATATTATAGTGATTTATTAAATAAAAGTAATGGTGATATGAAAGCTACATGGCGAGTAATAAATAGTGTTCTGAAAAGTCATAAAGCAAAAACAGGTATTTCACAATATTTTTTGAAAGATGACGATGAAATCCATGATGAAAATGAAATTGTAAATGGATTTAATCATTATTTTGTGAACGTTGGATCAAGACTTGCAGCTAAAATACCAAAAGTAGACAATAATGTGAACCATTCAGTTATAAGTTGTGACAACAGTATTTTTCTTAATGGAACTGACAAAGAAGAAATAATGAATGTTGTAAAAAATCTTACAGATAAGAGATCAAAAGACTGTGTGGACATGGATATGATGTTTGTAAAGTACATAATGAGTTATGTTATCGAGCCGTTTACATATATTTGTAATTTATCATTTTCAAAAGGAATATTTCCAGACAATATGAAAGTAGCAAAAGTAGTTCCTCTCTTTAAAAATGGTGATAAATGTGTGTTCAATAATTATAGACCAATATCCTTATTACCACAATTCTCAAAAATTCTAGAAAAACTGTTTGTGACAAGATTAGATAAATTTATTACTAAACAAAACATTCTAAGTAGCAGTCAGTATGGGTTTAGAGCAAAAAACTCTACATCAATGGCTCTCATGGAAATAATGGAACAAATAACTACTGCTGTCGATCAAAAACAGTATTGTGTTAGTATTTTTGTTGATTTAAAAAAAGCATTCGATACTATTGACCACACTATTCTCCTTGAAAAATTAAATAAATATGGAATAAGAGGACCAGCTTTACACTGGGTATCTAGCTATTTAAAAGATAGGAAACAGTTTGTACAAATAAATGGTGTAAGATCTGACTTGTGCAATATCACTTGTGGAGTTCCTCAAGGCTCTGTACTTGGACCAAAGTTATTTATTTTATATGTGAATGACTTAGTGAATGTATCAGGACTCCTGAAATGTGTCCTTTTTGCAGATGACACTGTAGTATGACATATCCTGAGATATATTCATACATTAAACGGGTTCTTCATTTTTCTGGACTGTGTAACATGCGTGCATTGAATGTAATAAAAATGTGGACGTGAGACGTTAATTATCTTTGACTCACCAAGCGAGTGGGTCATTTATTAACAGAATCAAGTTTAACACATCACACATTTACATTAATTTGGCAGAATATGAAAA
>NC_056514.1:7466516-7489085 GCF_014905685.2 Nematolebias whitei
TTTACAAAACCTATTTTTATTTTACAGAAAAGAGCTGTAAGAATTATCACCAGAAAGCATTACAGTCACCCATCAAGCACATTATTTTATCAACTGAAGTTATTGAAGTTCCATGATTTAGTAGATTATAGTATTTTATCAGTTATGTATAGAGCTCAAAATAACACATTACCGTTAAATATCCAAAGAAATTTTATTAAAAGACAAAGTTGTTACAATCTTAAGGGGATAGAGATATTTGTCAAACCAAAATTCAGAACTAGTCTGAAGGGAAGGTCTACCTCAATCCAAGGAGTTGGATTGTGGAATGGTCTAGAGAGTGATGTAAAAAATGTCAAGTCAATGTGTACATTTAAGAAAAAGATCAAATCTAGATTGTTAAAAAAGTATATATGAAGTAGCTTAGTGTGTGTTTTGTATTAGAATTAGAAAAATTAGAAAGTTATTCATTTTGTTCTGTTACTTGAAAATTAATATGTCTGAAATAATTGTTTGAAAAAAGGGGCAGATAAAATAAGATTTTTTCTTCTTTCTGCTGCCTTTCATTTTAAATTTTTTTGTATCTTTTTTATATATTGTTATGTAATTGTTTTGTACTTTTTTTAAATGAATAAACTTCATACCATACCATACCATCTAGAGTCACTGAATCTTGTTAATACATCTGGATCTGCCCATCACTACAACTTTCACTGTTTTGGGGTTCTGAATGATTGTGCCTTCATTAATGTTTCTCATGGTTCAATTACGGGGGCTAATTGTCACACTATTAACTCCTGTAATTACACATCAGTCAAAAAAAAAAACCTCAAGAAAATGTCTGATAATAATGTTGGTACTGTTCTCAGGGATTCAGCCCAATCCTGGAACCCCCGCTAATTACATCACACTAAATTATTTTTAAAACATGTCAGGACTTCATTTTCTGCGTGTAAACGCACATAGCCTTCTGAGAAAACTTGATGCCTTGAAAATTGTGGTCAGTTCCTCTGGGGCAGATATAATCTTCATCTCTGAAACCTGGTTCAACTAATCTGTACTGAATAACAACCTGGTAATCAATGGATTTAACATCTATCGCTGTGATCATCAAAAAAGGCGGGGTGGAGTCGCTATTTACATCAGAGACTCTCTGGTTTCTAGTATTGTGTCTGCTAAAACAATCCCAAACCAGTTTGAGGCCTTAGCTGTAAACATCACATTGAATGGAGGCCAGATCTTATCTGTAGTGGGTTGATATCGTCCCCCCTCAGCAACACGAGGCTCTGTCCTCCCTGATAGAATTCCTTGGAAATTTAAAATTCAAAGAGATATTTTTAGCAGGAGATTTCAACATTGACTGGGATAAGTCGACCCTCCTCTGTGATAAATTCAAGGAATGTAGCCTGTCACTTAATCTGACCCAACTCATTGACTCTCCCACTAGACCAAACAAAAACTCTCCTGAAAAATCTTCCATATTAGACTTGTTTCTAACAAATATGCTTCACAAATTCCCTGGTGTAAGGGAAACAAAGATGGAAATGGACTGTACTTGCATAGCGCCTTTCTATCTTATTTCAAGATACTTAAAGTTCTTTACACTACAATCTGTGTCCTCATTTACCCATTCATACAGCACTCTACTAGATCTCTACAAAGGTAATTGAACAAATTATTCTAAAGAGACTAATCAGTGCTTTAGATCACATTCATACACTGATGGGACACACATCAGAGGCTATAAGGGGTTCAGTGTTTTGCCCAGGGACACTTCAGCATCTGACTGCTGGCATATTCGAACCACCAACTCTCACACTGGAGGACAAATACTCAAACCACTCAGCCACAGCCACCTCTTCTCCTCTCCCATGCCCGGAAGGCACACATGTTTATGTCTGAATTAAACAATGTCTATTTTTACAGACTTGAAAATGTGTGAACAAGAGAGAATTGTTTTATATTACCTGAATTCAGAGGCACTCTGTACAATTCCCAGGAGGTCAAGTCTGTTCCGACATTTATAGACTGTTTCTTTCCACCCACTGACATTTCCTGTTTTCAATTCTTGACCAATAAACACCTTACAGACTCTGAAATCCCTATCCAATCAATCAGGCACACATTAGCTGTCCTCTCTTTCCACTGAATCCATGACACATTACAAGCTTCAATCTTACATAATCTTACAAAGACTATAAGATTCTGATTGTCCACTTGGCAACCTGTTACTTGATCAAGTCTTTAGATTGTTCCACTAAGAGCCAGGGTCGCTCTGACCTATTAAGCTACTCTTTTACTCATTATTAATTATTTTTTGATCCCCCCAAACACTCAAATGATGTGAACTATAATTTAATTTCAGTTACTTGAGCAATAACTTTTTTGATGTTTTTTTTGTCATTAAAGGGCTCATTAGAAATCCATTATCTTCACCCGCTTATTCCATTTTGGGTCACGGGGGTCGCTGGTGCCCATGTCCAGCAATCACTGTGCGAGGGGCGGGGTACACCCTGGACGGGTCGCAAGTCCACCACAGGGCCACATAGAGACAAACAACCATTCACTCTCTCACTCACACCTAGGGACAATTTAGAGTTACCAATCAGCCTAACATGCATGTTTTTGGTCTGTGGGAGGAAACCGGAGTACCTGGAGAAAACCCACACATGCACAGAGAACATGCAAATTCCACCCAGAAGGCCCCTGGACCGGGATTTGAACCAAGGATCTGCTCGCTGAGAGGCAGCAGCTCTACCAGTTGCGCCCTCATTAGAAATAAGTAACTATTTTCCTACTGACAGCAGAAAGTGTCATGATTTGATTTTAAAGAAAACAGTCCTTGAAAAGATATTATTTATGGCCACATCTAACAGAAATTCTAGCCATTTTTATATGATCTATTTTCCATAATTCATAATTAAACCTTATATTCACCATTCTATATTATGTTATTTTCCACCATTTATCCATCCATCCATCCATTATCTTTACCCGCTTATTCCATTTTGGGTCACGGGGGTCGCTGGTGCCCATGTCCAGCAATCACTGTGCGAGAGGCGGGGTACACCCTGGACGGGTCGCAAGTCCATCACAGGGCCACATAGAGACAAACAAACATTCACTCTCTCACTCACACCTAGGGACAATTTAGAGTTACCAATCAGCCTAACATGCATGTTTTTGGACTGTGGGAGGAAACCGGAGCACCCGGAGAAAACCCACGCATGCACGGAGAGAACATGCAAACTCCACCCAGAAAGGCCCCTGGACCGGGGTTTGAACCAAGGACCTGCTCGCTGAGAGGCAGCAGCTCTACCAGTTGCGCCACCGTGCTGCTCCACCATTTATCATCAAAGGTTATTTTATTCCCAACACTGGTACAGGTGTATTCGCTGACATCTTAAGTGATCATTGTGTAATAGCTGCTCTCAGAAATATTAGACTTACATCTTCTAAGCCCATATTAATTCAAAAATGGGATTTGAAACTTTTTTTGTAAACAGTCATTCCTCTGGGATCTATCTCACTTTGACTGGCATCGTATTCTATTAATTGACGATGTGAACACCGCTTGGAACTATTTTCATAATAGTTTCATTTATTTTGTGAACAAACATGCTCCTTTTCATCAGTTCAGAATAAAGGGACGTGACAGTCCCTGGTTTACTCGAGAGCTAGCTGATCTCCTGCACAGGAGAGCCCATCTTTTGGCCACAGTGAGAAAATCTGGCTCAGACACTGATTGGTTGAGTTTTCAGCAGCTGATGAATAAATGCACAACTGCCATCAAAGCTGCAAAATGTAACTCTCATACTTCCAAAAACCTAAATGACCCTAAAAGATTCTGGAAAACCATCAAATCTCTCTCAGGCACCCCTCAATCATCTGACCTCCCATCACAACTTCTTGTTAATTATTTTCCTGTGTCAAATAAGCACGAGATCCTGAACTGTTTCAACAAACATTTTGTCGCTTCTAGTTCATTATTTGACACAGATACTAATGGAAAATTAGCCACTTCATATAATAATCAAACTTCTACAAATCAAATCCCTCCTATAAGTCAATCCTCAGTTAATCACACTTTCTCTTTTTCTCTGTTCTCAGTTAGTGAGGTAAGTAATCTGTTAAAAGGTCTTGATCCAAAAAATCTGCAGGACCAGATGAACTTCCTCCTTATTTCTTAAGGCTGGCCACTCATATCATTGCAGTCCCTGTGACCCACATCTTTAATCTTTCCATAACCCCAAACTCCATTCCAGACACTTGGAAAACAGCCTTTGTTCTTTCTTTGCTGAAGGGAGGTGACTCCACCTCACTGAACAACTATCGACCAATCTCCAAATTCTGCAATTTTGCCAAGGTTCTAGAAAAACTGATAAACTCTCAAATCAAAAAGTATCTGGACTCATTTAACATCTTACCTCTCCATCAATCTGGTTTAAGGAAACAACACAGCATAACGACTGCTTCACTGAATGTTCTTAATGACGTTGTTGAGCATTGGATGCTAAGGATTATTGTGCTGCACTTTCCTTAGACCTGTCTAAAGCTTTTGACACCGTGGGTCATGACATCTTGTGTCATAAGCTCTCAGAAATTGGTTTCTTGGATCACACCATTGGTTAGTTCTCTAACTATCTTTCAGATCTGAGGCAATGTGTTCAACATAATGGTACTTCCTCCAGTTATTTAACAGTCAACAATGGTGTACCACAAGGCTCAGTCTTAGGACCCACCCTCTTTACAATCTACATAGATAATGTAGGTCAAAGCATCCCTGATGCATCCTTACATTTCTATGCTGATGATACAGTTGTTTATTGTCAAGCTTAAACAGTTGTTAAAGCTTTCCAGCTTTTGCAATCTGCATTTGACATCATCCAGTCAGATTTGTTCCACCTCAAACCAAACTTGTCTTAAATGCCGATAAAACCAAGGGATGCTTTTTTCAAACAGGAAGTCGGTCCCAGCAGTTCTTCCTCCAATTTTATCCTCAAATGGTGTCCCTATTGAGTTTGTTGAATCCTGTAACTATTTGGGTATCTTGGTTGACTTGCATCTCTCCTTTAAGCTCCACGTGGAAAACCCATTAAATAAACTGAAAGTTAAACTGGGTTTCTTTTTCAGAAACAGATCCTATCTAGCTCTGAATGCTAGGAAACGCCCTATAACTGTGACTTTCCTTCCTTCCATCGATTACGGTGACATTATTTACATGAATGCTCCTACAAGCACCCTGCAGATTTTGGATGCTGTCTATCACGGTGCACCAAGATTCATAACTGGCTGTGATTATCATACCCACCACTGCACCCTGTACTCACTGGTTAACTGGACATCATTAACTTCACGCAGACTCTCCCACTGGTACGTTTTCATTTTTTAATCACTTCTTGGTCTGCTGCCTTCATACATCTCCTCCTACATGTCTCTGTGTGAGTGCAACTACAGTGTGCACTCTAAGGACATTATTACCTGCAGCGTTCCCTCAGTCTGGACTGAACTTGGCAAAAGGGCCTTCTCCTATTCAGCTCCTGTTTCCTGGAATGTCTTGCAAAAAGATCTGAAGCTCTCGACCTTGACCTCTCTAAGTGGCTTTAAGAATCTGTTGGACTTCTAGCAAGAACCAATGCTGACATGTTCAATGGGCAGCTGTGGCTGAGTGGTTAGAGCAGTCATCCTCCAATGCGACATTTGGGGGTTCGAATCCACCAGCTGTCACATGTCGAAGTGTCCCTGGGCAAGACACTGAACCCCTCATAGCCTCTGATGTGTGTCTCAACAGTGTATGAATGTGATCTAAAACACTGATTATTCTCTTTAGAATGATTTGTTCAATTAGCTTTGTAGAGATCTAGTAGAGTGCTGTATGAATGGGTAAATGAGGACACAGATTGTAGTGTAAAGCGCTTTGAGTATCTTGAAATAAGTTAGAAAGGCGCTATATAAGTACAGTCCATTTACCATTCCTGTTTTTATTTTTCTACATTCGCCTTATAATCTAGCTGTTTTTTTTACTATTTTTGACATCTTATTTTAATTTATATAAAAAAATATGTATGCCTCTTTTATGATTGTCTATTGTTGTCGCTCTTGTCCATTGTTGTCATCATTCTTTGTTGAAATGAGGTCTCTCTTGTAAATGAGTCCTCGTGGCTCAATGGGATTAACCTGTCTAAATAAAGGTTGAATGAAGAGTAAACAAAGACAGACAGCCAGCGCGTTGGAATTTCATTTCAGGAACATTTTAGTAAAACAATGCATATTAGCAAACCTTCATGAAGTCTGCACCTGGATCATGTGTTCTTGACCTCTCCACCAGATTTGCAGCTATGTCCCTGGAAATGAGCCATTGATAAACATACAGCAATTTTTGAGCATAAGATGGTTTACTTAACAAAGTGAGTCAAACATAATATATATATATATATATATATCTGTCTTCCTCCAACATCTAAACCTTCATAAGATACATTTCATAAGATTCAAGAATTATATTTCACTTAAAAATGCAGGAAGATCTGTTTAAACAAAATGTACCTTAGTACTGAGATGAGCGGAAGCTGTGGTGCATGTCCTTGACTTTCTTCATGTTGTATTTGTAATTTGTTGCAACCACAGTGAGGCATTCAAGATGTGCATGGGTTAGTCGGTTTCTCTGTTAATGTTTGATAGTGTTCATGGTTGAAAATGTTGACTCACAGGTGTATGTGCTCATAAAGAAAGACATCACTTTCTGGATCAGTGGTTTCAAAGTGGGCAAGTCTGCTTCAGAAATGAAACTCCAGAAGTGAGTAACACCTTCTTGGAGTTCCATTTGGAGGATTTAATTTGTTGGCAGCTCAATTATTTCACTTTCAAGCCTGGCACGACTGTCAGGGCAGAATTGTTTGATGGTGGGTGTAAATGAGCATACATCTACTCGGAAGGGGTTTTCAATAAAATTAAAAATGTCCTTATGTTCATTCACATCACAGAATCTGGAACCAAACTCATCCTTCAACGTCTCCAAAAGTTCAACTATTTCCCTGTGCCTGAAATGCTGCTCGAGACCTCTTCAGTCCATTTCTCTTGAAACTTTCTCTGCTCATCTTGTAGGCATCGCACCTTTCGTTTTTTACTGGGAGCACCTGCCATTTACTGATGTGCTTGTCCCCTCTCTGACATCTCCATGCGGATTTTTATTTTCTTCTTCAAATTGCAGATCCTCACTATTTCTCACTTCTGTTTTTTGTCTTTGTTTGATTAGAATTCGCTCCATTTCACGCAATGAATATTTTGAGCAAGCTAACTTACTCGCTTCGGCTTTTGTAGATGCTCCTACTTCCTTCAATGCGGATGACAGCAGGTGCAGAGACAATCGCAACCGATGAGCTGATCCATCTGAGTTTAACAGGACTGTTTTTTTTACGTCTTTTGACAAGCAGGTGCAGAGACGCATGCAGCCAGTGATGAGTTGGTCAAGCTGAGATTACTAGGACTTTTTTTTTTTACCTCTACCGGCCGGTCGGGACTGCCCCCTCCTCAACAAGTAGATAACACAATTTTATCTTGTGCATTTAATGTTTTGTTATGATTCGGGGAATCCAGAGTTGTATGAGACCCGGAACGAGGCAGACATAAGTAAGTACAAAAGTGACAGTGTTTATTATTTACAGTGAACAATATGACAGTTGTTTCTCTGGAGCTCCTGTGAAGAGGAAGGAGATGGTCAGAGGAGGTCGGCAGGATGAATAGGCAGTATTAATATGATGATATTTCTCTCTTACAGGTTTGAAGAGGTGTTTGGGCCCAACTCCAAATCCATGGGAGAGCTCCAGAGGATGAGAAGATCAAGAGTCCGGCAGGACAGGGGAGGCTGGCAACTGGTGGCAGGCAAGGCACAAGGAGAACCAAGGCAAAGCACGAGGAGAACCAAAGCAAGGCACAAGTAGAACCAGGACGAGGCACGAGGAGAACCAGGACAGGACCAAGGGTACCAGTACTGAGGAGACAGGATCGCTGAGGATAAGAAAAGCTGGTAAGTAGATTTACTGATAGGAAATGTATTGGCCGGAGACACAAATACCATTGATGGTCAATGCTCCAGTGAAGAGTAACACTGGATTGCAGCCTTAAGTAGTGGATGATCCTCATCAGGTTGATGGCTGTCAGCTCCATTCAATCAGCAGCCATCTTGGATGAGGAGCTGTAGGCAGTGGTACTCTTACAGTAACCCCCCCCCCCCCCCCCACCCCCCAAATAATCACCCCCAGGCAACCTGAGGCGTTTCTCAGGGTAGTTCCTGAAGAAGGAGGTAATGAGACTGGGATCCAAAATAAATGATTTGAAGGATCCACAACTTTTCTTCTGGACCATACCCTTCCCAATCAACGAGGTATTGGAAGCCACTACCTCTGCGTCACACGTCCAGGATGGTTCTCACCATGGTGATTGTCAATCAGGTGGGGAGGTGGAAGAAGGTCGGGAGGAGGACACAAGGGGCTCTCGCAGACAGGTCCTTTCCCCATCTTGGAGATGGGGAAAGGACCAATGAAGTGGAGTACCATCTTTCAAGGGGTGTCCTTCAGGTTAATGTCCCGAGTAGACAACCATACTCTTTGTCCAACTTGGTATGTAGGTGCCGTAGTGCAGTGATGGTCGACGAGCTTCTTGTTTTGGGCTGCAGTACGGAACAGGGCTGCCTTGGTTTGATGTCAGATGCATTGGCAGCATCAAAAATGGTGCTGGACAGATGGCACCGTGCATTCCGTCTCCAAGCTGGGGAACAGAGGGGGCATATTTCCAAGTGAGGCTTCGAATGGGGACATACATTGTACCTGTGGCAGTGGATCTGTAGGCATTATGGGCATATTCCACCCAAACCAGGTACTGGCTCCAGGCTGACGAGTTCTTTTCCGCAATGTAGTGGAGGGTGGTCTCCAGCTCCTGATTGTAGCATTCAGCCTGGCCGTTGGATTGGGGGTGGTAGCCCGAGGTAAGGCTGGTGGAGGTTCTTAGGGATTTACAAAAACAGTGCCATACCTGTGAGACGAATTGTGGGCCACAGTCCGACACCACATCGGAGGGGATGCCATGGATCCTGAAGACATGTTGGACCATGAGTTGTGCTATCTCGAGGTCCGAGGGAAGCTTGGGCAATAGGATAAAATGAGCGGCCTTGGAAAATCAGTCAATGATAATGAGTACTGTGGTGTTACCATCTGAGGCAAACCCGTGATGAAATCAATGGATATATGTGACCAGGGACGGCTGGGAGTAGGCAGGGGTTAAAGAAGTCCTGTAGGTGGTTGGGTACCCGTCTTGTTCCTGTTATAGGTGGGACAGGCTGTGATGAAGGCCTTAACATCAGGTGTCATGGAGTGCCACCAGAAATGTGTCTTGGCCAGAGAGAGCAAGCGATCGGTACCTGGTTGACAGGACAGTCTGTTTGTGTGAAGCCAGTGTAATACCTTAGAGCTCATGCAGAACGGGATGAACAGGATTCCAGGGGGTCCATTGCTGGGGTTGGGTACAGTCCTTTGAGCTTCTCTGAGCTCATTCTCTATGGGCCAGGTGAGAGTTCCAACAATACACACGGGGGAGACGATGGTCTCTTCAGGTTTGGGTACGTCTGGAGGTGCGAACTGACAGGACAGTGCGTCTGGTTTGACGTTCTTCGAGCCGGGTTTGAAAATCTAAATTTAATTGAAACGATTGAAGAATAGGGACCAACGTGCCTGTCTTGGGGTCAAACGTTTAGCATCCCTGAGGTATGTCAGGTTTTTATGATCGGTCCAGATTAAGAAGGGGGTCGCAGTGCCTTCCAATCAGTGCTACCATTCCTCAAGGGCTAGTTTGACTGCCAGGAGTTCTCGGTTACCCATATCATAATTTATTTCTGCCTGAGATAGACGTTTGGAAAAAAAAGCACAGGGATGAACCTTATTGTCGTTTGGGGATCTCTGGGAAAGCACAGCCCCCACCCCTGTGTCTGAAGTGTCAACCTCAAGGATAATCTGGCATTTGGGGTCCAGGTGACAAAGAATGGGAGTAGATGAAAAAAGCTTTTTCAACTTACAAAATGCAGTGTCAGCCTCTGGGGTCCAGCTGAAAGTTCTGGAGGTGGAAGTGAGTTGAGAAAAGGGGGCTGCCACGTGACTGTAATCTTTTATGAAGTGTCTATAGAAGTTGGCAAACCCCAAAAAGCGTTGTAGCTGCTTTCTGGACTCCGGGGTTGGCCATTCAACCACAGCCCTCAGCCCTTTTTCGGGGTCAGTCCTGCAGTGCCCACCTTCAAAAATGAATCCCTAAAAATAAACTGTGGAGACGTTAAACTCACATTTTTCTCCTTTCACAAATAATTGGTTCTCCAGGAGTCTTTGCAGCACAATTCTCACCTGTTTAGTATGTTCAGCTGGGTCGTGGGAGTAAATAAGAATATCATCAAGATAATCAAATACAAAATCACTAATGAAATCCCTCAAAATATTTACTAGGGCCTGGAAAACAGCGGGTGCATTGGTTAAGCCGAAAGGCATCACTAAGTATTCAAAATGGCTGAGGGGAGTTTTAAAGGCCGTCTTCCACTCGTCGCCTTCTTTAATGCGTACAAGGTGGTAGGCATTTCTTAAGTTGAGCATGGTGAAGATGGTGGCCATTTGTAAATGTTCATGGAGTGAATCAATCAAAGGGAATGGATATTTGTTTTTCATGGTGATATTATTCGACCCTCTGTATTCGATACAAGGGCGAAGAGTCTTATCCTTCTTGGCAGCAAAGAAAAAATCTGCCCCTACAGGAGAGGTAGAAGGGTGAATAATGCCAGAGTCCAAGGATTCATTAATATACTTTTTCATCAACTCTCTCTCAGGTCAAGAGAGGTTGTAGAGTTGGATTGTCGGCAAGGGGGCACCTGTGAGCAAGTCAATGGAACAATCGTATGGGCAATGCGTGGGGAGAGATAGAGCTCTTTGTTTACTGAAGGCTGCTGCTAGGTCGTGATAATTTGTAAGAATTGCAGTAAGATCAACTTCTTCCTCTGGAGGCGTTGTTTGTGGGTGACTGACGATTGTAGAATGTAAACAGTTCTTAAGACATTTATCGCTCCACTTCTCTACCTGAGAGATCTCCCGAGTGGGGAGGGGATATTTTTTAACAAAATTATGCCAAGGCTGGTATATGTCATCTGTTTCCTAAGGAGCTAAGGCGCAAGTACCGAGGATGTTGAGCTGGTTGTAAACACAAGGCCAGAGTAAGGGCTAGAGCTAAAAAGTTGAGGCTTTCGAAACTACCATTTCCCTCTTTGGTTATGGGAAATGTTAATGCACTGTCCAACAAGACTGATGAGCTTACCGCATTGATCGTGAGCCAGCAAAGCGACAGAGACACCAGTCTGCTTATCTTCACAGAGACGTGGCTAACCGGCTATATACCGGATGCTAATGTGGACCAGCCTGGCTTCTTTGCTGTAAGAGCTGATCGGGATCCCAATTCCAGCGGAAAAGGCAAAAGAGGGGGACTCATCCTGTATGCTAACAAGTGCTGGTGTCACCCTAATCATCTGACTGTTAAAACTGTAAAATGCAGCCATGACTTGGAGCTGCTAGCGGTTAGCATAAGACCTTACTATATACCACGTGAGTTCTCACACGTCATCACGCTCTGCGTCTACATACCTCCGAAGGCTGACGCTGAGGTAGTGCGTGTGTCTATATTTAACACGAGTATGAAGCTACTGTCCCAACACCCAGATGCATTTTTCCTCATTTCTGGGGATTTTAACCATGCCACTCTGGGCAATACTCTTGCCTCCTTCCACCAATATGTAAGCTAGGAAAAATAAAACATTAGATCTGTTGTATGCTAACATCAAGAATGCATACTCTGTTTCATCCTTCCCTTCCTTGGGCAAATCTGATCATAACCTTGTTCATTTTCAACCTATATATACTACTCTGGTGAAGAGGCCAACTGTAACCACGAGGCAGGTCAGAAGGTGGTCCCCTGAAGCAGAGTATGCACTAAGAGATTGTTTTGCCACTACTGACTAGAATGTATTGGTTAACTCACACGGGGAAGACCTGGAGGGGACCGTGGGGTGTATGACAGACTATTTGAACTTTTGTATGGACCAGGTGGTACCCGTTAAAACGGTGAAGTGCTCTGCCAACATCAAACCGTGGATCACTGCTAGAGTGAAGGAAGTTCTTAATAACAAGAAAATGGTATTTAGGAGCAAAGATTGGGTGAAGCTGAGGGAGCTACAAAAATAACTGAGAATCTGCATGAAGGAGGCCAAGGAAGCATACAGAAAAAGTCTTGAGAAGAAGCTGGAGGATAATAACATGCATGAAGTCTGGAATGGTATGAAAACTATTACTGGTTGCAGCAGAAGGGGTAGGGTGGGCTGTATGGACCTCCAGAGAGCTAAGGAACTGAACTAATTTTTCAACCAGTTCAGTCCCCCAATGACCAGCTGCTCACCCCCACTGGCCTCCCCTGATCATGTACATACTGCTGCTCTTCGAGATGCCTCTCTTCCATTCTTGGAGGTGCCCGCTACTCCCATCTTAACTCCTCCATCCGTCACAGTACATACAACATCTCCATTCGAAGAAGGCTGCAGGTCCGGATCAGGTCAGCCCAAGCCTCTTGAAAGCCTGTGCTGAAGAGCTGGGTGAACCCTTACAGCAGGTCATCAACTTGAGTCTGAGGCTGGGGAGAGTTCCTTCACTGTAGAAAACATCCTGCATTGTTCCAGTCCCAAAGAAGACCCAACCCCGAGAGCTTAACAACTACAGGCCGGTTGCACTCACATCACATGTGATGAAAACACTGGAGCGACTGGTCCTTCAGCTTGTTCATCCTCATGGGTTGGGGATGAGAGACCCCATTTCAATTTGCTTACAAGGAGAAGATGGGTGTTGAGGATGCTGTTATCTACCTCTTACATTGTACCCTCACATACATTGATGTTGGTGGGTGTATGGTGAGGATGTTATTCTTTGACTTCTCCAGTGCTTGTAATACAATCGATCCCAGTCTTCTCCAAGAGAAACTTAACATCATGTCTGTGGATACCCACCTGGTGCGCTGGATATCGAACTATTTGTCCAACAGGCTCCAGTTTGCCCGAGTTGGGGGTTGCAGATCCCCAATATTGACCAGCAGTACTGGAGCACCTCAGGGTACAGTGCTTTCACCCCTCCTCTTCACTCTCTACACCACTGACTTTCAGTACAACTCTGATTCATGCCACATGCAGAAGTTCTCTGATGACACTGCTATTATGGCATGCATTAGAGAGGGGGAGTACAGGGGCCTGGTGAAGGACTTTGCAGGATGGTCCCATCAGAACCAGCTTTCTCTGAATGCCACTAAAACCAAAGAGGTGGTGCTAAATTTCCATAGAGCTCCACCCCTTTTGCAGCCCATCATTATTGATGGATCGGAGGTTGAGGTGGTGTCAACCTATAAGTCTCTGGGGCTACAGCTGGACAACAAGCTGAACTGGACTGCAAATAAAGGGATTAACCTGTCTAAATAAAGATTGAATGAATGAAAAAAAATATGGACGCTGTGTATAAGAAGGGGCAGAGCAGAATGTACTTTCTCAGAAGGCTGGCCTCTTTCATGGTCTGCTCTAAGTTATTGCATGTGTTCTACCAATCCATTGTGTCCAGTATACTTTTTTGGGTGTTGTGTGTTGGGTGGGGGTGGGGGTGGTGGGGGGAAGCAGCACTAGGACATCCTAAGGCTGAATCGGCTTATTAAGAAGGCGGACTCTGTGGTGAGACTGGGCCTCGACTCTGTGGAAAAGGTGGTGGAGCAGAGGACGCGCTCCAAGATCAGGGTGATCATGTCCAATCAGGGACCCCTTGAACTCTGTCTTCTATAACCAGCAAAGTTCAATGAGCTCCAGACTTTGTTCATTGAGGTGCTCTACTGAGAGACTAAATAACTTGTTTGTCCCTCGGGCCATTAGGCTGTATAATTCAGCCACTCCTGGCAGGAACCAGAGAAGCTAGCTGATTATGTCCCCTAACATAGTTACTGCTTTATCTCCTCTTAGGGTTGTTTTTATATTATTTATTGATCTTTTTAATATTAGTTTTTTTTTTTTTTTTTTTTTTTTTTTTAATCTGGTGTGTTTTTATCTTATTGTTTGTATGAATGAGAGCTATAGATCGCCATATAATTTATTTCGGTATCTTATCTGTATTTCTGTCTGTCTGTCTATAAATCCATACTTATAAAATTTTGTTCAGCCTCAGAGTCAGTTAAAGCAGACAAGGACAGGTGTTGTTGATTTATTTGTATTATAGTTGACAGCAACAGTTTAAATGGGGAGGTAAGTGCTGAGGTACCCACCAGTATCTCCCTCTTTACTGGTGGGCATTCTCGTTTCCCCAAAATGGACAGTGAGGCAAATAATGCCTGGGGTTACCACTATAAATGCAGACATTAGCGTTTTTACAATGTTGTCTTTCCTCAGGTGACAGTCGTGTGTGCCCGACCTGTATGGGTTCGGGCTCAGGTAAGGCAAAGGGGTGTATTGTCGGAACCAACGGTGAAACGGCAAAACTAGGACCCGGGGAAGACTGGGACTTGTAGTTCTCTTTGATCAGTTTGTAGGAGTGTGGCTCACCTGGTGAGGTCGCAAACCCAGAAGTGGAAGGTCTTTGGGAGTTGTAGTCCCGTTCTCTTCTTCTTTCCCGGAAGCGGTCGTCGATGGCAATAGCCAGGTCGATTAATTGGTCAAACCCCTCTGTTTCATCTCGAACAGTAATTTGGTCCTTGATGTGATCAGACAAAGAGTTTAGAAAAGTAGCTTGTAGTGCTAGTTCGTTCCAGCCGTTAGAGTGGCGAGGATCCGGAACTCCAAGGCATATTCAGGGACGGCAAGTCGGCCCTGATGCAGGCTCAGCAGTCGCTTTATAGCATTCAGCGCCTGCAGAAGGCAATCAAAAATCCTGCGAAACTCCTTTAAAAGTCGTTCGTAGGGGACAGAGGAACTATTGTGGAATTGTATAAATGAATTGGCCCATCGGAGGGCATTATCTTTGAGGTGGCTGATGAAATAGTTGATTTTATTTGCATCAGTAACATAAAGGGATGGAACCCCTTCAAAGGTGAGTCTGCACTGGAGTAGGAAACCTCCACATTGATCAGGGTCTCTTGCAAAGAGTTCAGAAGGCTTTACGATTTACTGCTGAGCAGAGGAAGCCGGTCCAGGAGATTCACGGGTGGAACTGGGGGTCGATGGGACGGTAGACGTTGGAGAGGGAGGTAGAAGTTGTTGTTTAATGAAAAAGACCATACCTCCAAATTCCTGCAGGTTGGACTGAGCAGAGCGTTGTTGGGTCAGAACCTGCTACAGCATCCCTTCCAATTTGTTAATTCGTTCCACCTGAGGGGTAGCGAGGGCCTGCTCGCTCCCTGTATCATTCTTGGTCTTAGTTGGCTGGAGCATTTCTGTTATGACTCGGGGAACCCAACGTCGTATGAGACCCAGAACGAGGCAGACACAGGTAAGTACAAAAGTGACAGTGTGGACAATATGACAGTGGTTTCTCTGGAGCTCCTGGGAAGAGGAAGGAGATAGTCAGAGGAGGTCAGCAGGATGAACAGGCAGTATTAATATGATGATGTTTCTCTCTTACAGGTTTGAAGATGTCTTTGGGTCCAACTCCAAATCCATGGGAGAGCTCCAGATGATGAGAAGAGCAAGAGTCTGGAAGGACAGGGGAGGCTGGCAACTGGTGGCAGGCAAGGCACAAGGAGAACCAAGGCAAAGCATGAGGAGAACCAGGGTAAGTCATGAGGAGAAAGGCACGAGGAGAACCAGGACTAGGCACGAGGAGAATCAGGACAAGGCATGAGGAAAACCAGGACAGGGCCAAGGGAACCAGGACAGGACCAAGGGAACCAAGACAGAGGAGACAGGATCGCTGAGGACAAGAAAAGCTAGTAAGTAGATTTACTGATAGTAAATGTACAGGTCGGAGGCACAAATACCATTAATGGTCAATGCTCCAGCGAAGCGTAACACTGGACTGCAGCCTTAAGTATTGGATGAACCTCATCAGGTTGAAGGACGTCAGCCGTAGTCAATCAGCGGTCATCTTGGACGAGGAGCTTCAGGCAGTGGTACTCTTACAATTTTATTTATTTGTGCTGTATGATTCATAAAACCGCATCATAGAAGCCTGAGACGTCATGTATGATTATTGCGCAATACGTCAGCACGTTTTAAAACTTTATTGGCTGTGGTGGAGCATTGTTGTAACCTGTCACGAGAGCCACTAATAAAGCATGGCGAGCCGCATGTGGCTCGCGAGCCACACAATGAGTATCCCTGCATTAGACTGAAGAACAGCTTCTACCCTGAAGCTATTAGACTCATGAATCTCTAACCAGGATAATCACTGTGGAAAAAAAAGTCACCGTAATGCCACTTGATTTTTGATATGTGCTGCTGATTATCCATGCTGCTGATCTCATGCTGCTGTATTCATTCATACTCATCTGCTTACACAGACTCATGTTTGTTCTGCTGTTTTTTGACATATTGTTTCTGTACTAGTAGTGTTTAGTATATTCTTAGTTTAGAGTTCATGTCTTAGATCTTTCTAAAAAAGTTAAGTCAGGTCCTCTGGACGTTCAAAAACAAAAAAGTAGAAATGTTTAGTCTTTCATCCGAAAGACTTCTTCAGTCTGAGGAGCTGTATTCAGCTCAGTCTTATAAATAGCACCTTCTCAAAAGCTATGTTTACATGCACAAAATTAATTGAATGGTTTGAAATGTTTTCAGATTAAATAATTCAAATGTATTGTTTACATGGGCACAATCTGTTCATGACGAGCGTTTACATGCAGCGGGCTTTGTTCTGAACAGAAGTACTGACATGTGTAGATTGGTAAACTCTCCTTAAAAAACACAGAATCAATCAACCTTTATTTATACAGGTAAATCCCATTGAGCCTCGAGGACTCATTTACAAGAGACCTGATTTCAACAAAGAAAGATGACAACAATGGACAACAGCAATAACAATAAACAGTTATAAGAAAAGCATACTACAGTTTTTTTTAGTTTTTTTTTAACAAATAGGATGGCTAAAAGGAAAAGGTAACAAAACAAAAAAACAGCTAGATTCCAAGACAAATGTAGAAAACTAAGAACAGGAACATGTCAGCATTGGACCCTGCCAGGTGTCCAACAGATTCTTAAAGACACTTAGAGAGGTCAAGGTCGAGAGCTTCAAATCTTTTTGTAAGATATTCCAGGAAACAGGAGCAGAGTAGGAGAAGGCCCTTTTGCCTAGTTCAGTCCTCACTGAGGGAACACTGTAGGTAATAATGTCCTGAGAGCGCACTCTGTAGCTGCACTCACGCAGAGACAAGAAGAAGAAGAAGAAGTTCTACTTCCATTTTACTTCCGTGATGAACGTAAACAAACCTGAGCACCCAAAATGGACCCACGACAGGTTTTAATGACGGTGGAGATGTTGCTGCACTCCCTGTCTGAGCTACAGATAATACAGATCATTTTGAGCTCTTTCAAAGTTTCTAGAAGAAATGTTGTGTCACTCACCAACCAATTTTGTTTCCCCGACATGGCAATATTATTAACGTTAGCCAGGCGGAAATGGCAAAGTCGCACATGCGCAGTCAGGTCAGCTTTTCACGATCAGAAAAAAATGAACGGATCAAGAGTTTACATGCGCATTGTTTGGGTTATGAATCGGCGTAAACCACCCGTTTCGTTCTGTTCACAAATTATTTCGGATCACGCTGAATAAACAAAAAACAACCCGAACAGCATGTTTACATGACGCGTTTTTATTCAAAACGGCCGTTCTGTCCATGTAAACATAGCTATAGTGGATCAATCAGTTTGTTGTTGATATTCAAAACTAGCTCATCACATGATCAAGGAGGACCATCAGCCCAACAATGGATTGTTAGCACCCTGAAGGCTGCTTGCTATCCACAGGGGGCTGAGTGATACTATCAATACCAGCATTGTAAGAAGGTGACAGTTGAACATGGAGGCCTCCACCCCGTTTAATAATAGACGGTTTCTTTTCACAAAGATGACCTCCTTTACTCCTCTCTCAAACCATTGTTCCTCTCTATCAAGGATGTGAACATCTTCTTCAACCTAGATTATTGAGCATGCATCAGGATGTCTTAGAGCTTTATTACTGTTTTCTTTTACAATTTATACTTTTGTTGGATGTGACTGGGACTCTGTGTACATAATTTCATCCCACTTAATGTACCACATGAGCTGCGAATGACAATAAAGAACCTTGACCTTGAATGTATGTGCATATGTGCCTGTTTCACTTCCCTTTTTTTAAACCAGCTGGATTTTGATGACACCGTCTACTCCACTGAACTGTCCCCTCATTCTCCTCAGGTCAAGTGTGGTTGTGGTTGTCTGGAGTGTCACCTCATTGTCCTTCTCACTGGTTATTCTGGCTGTAAAGTTAGGTCTGGAAAACTGTCCAGGTGTGGCAGATGCAGGTGTCTGAACCATAGTCAGGTGGGCTGTGTTTCATATGGTAAATGGACTGTACTTATATAGCGCTGTTCTATCTTATCGAGATACTCAAAGCGCTTTACACTACAATCTGTGCCTCATTTACCCATTCATACAGCACTCTACTAGATCTCTACAAAGCTAGTTAAACAAATCATTCTAAAGAGACTAATCAGTGCTTTATCACATTCATGCACCGATGGGACACACATCAGAGGCAACGAGGGGTTCAGTGTCTTGCCTAGGGACACTTCGGCATGTGACTGCAGGTGGATTCGAACCCCCATCCCTTGCATTGGAGGACAACTGCTCTAACCACTCAGCCACAGCCGCCCGCCACTCAGCCACAGCCGCCCGCATATCCACTCTTTTCTTTTCCCCTCTGTCTTCTTCTTGTATTTTCTGAGACTGTGCATGCCTGGAACATCTCAGAAGTTCTTCCAGCCTCGCTTCAATCCACTGATGCAACTTAAGCTGACCACTACTATTGGAACAGAAAATCTATTTCTGTAGGTCTGTCTCTGTCCATCTGAAGATCTCATAATTTTCAAAAGGTGGCTTTGAACATGTTCACCTTATGGGGAAAAACTCCTTTCAACCCAGCACACAGGAGTCCCAGAGCACCTCCCAAATATGGAGTGTTTGCTTCATCAATCTAGGTGGGAGACACTAGTCAGTGTTTGTCTAGGTGACACTGCACATACATGCTTGTGCACGCAGCTGATTAAAACTGATTCCATGCACCATGGCAAACGCACAGTTGCTTACCCTCACCCACTCAGACAGGAGGAGAGGGATGCCATTTTCCTTCACATGTGAGCAGGAGAAGGAAACACCCTAGTGCCTCGGTGGGTCTCAACTTAATTGTAAGTTGTCGTCTCAGTTCTGGCCAGTTGAGACTGAAGGCAGTTGCAAAACTTTTACCATCCTCAGCTGCTGCTGCTGGGAGAAGATTCAGGGCTGATTTCTTTCAGAGTTCCTGGGCGAAAACACCAGAGTTGGCCCTTCAGGTCCCATAACCTGGATTGTGGGTACTTGGTTTGAGGTCTGCATTTGCATCAGCCAGACAGTTAAGTCCTCTTCTATCCTGTTTTTGGCCTGCTGGACTTTCATCATTTTCCACTGTCGAGTCTTAGCGTAAAAGGTGTAATGTCTGAACTTAAGTGATGTAAGTGAAGAATCGAGCATGAGATTGACAGACAGATTGGTGCAGCATCTGCAGTATTACGGACTCTGTGTCGGTCCGTTGTGGTGAAGAGGGAGTTGAACTGTAAGGCAAAGCTCTCTGTTTACCTTTCTGTCTACTTTCCTACCCTCACCTATTGTCACAAATTCTGGGTACTGACCAGTTCTACATATACTGAGCTACAATTAGATGTGGTAGTAGCTGAGGGTCACATACTCAGAGTGCTAACAGGATTCTTGAGATCTTGCAATATCACCAGATTGTTGCTAGATAAAAATATTCTCGCTGTATCTTACTTATTCAAAAAGAACCACACTTAACGGCAGGAAAATATTTTTAATTGGTAATTTACTTGTGAGGTCAAATTTTAAGGACCGGTTACACAGAGGGCTTATTTTGGTCGATGCCAGAATGCAAATAGCAGGTGGGCTGGCTTGGGGGGTGGGAGGGTCTTGGGGAACTTGCATGCTCACAACGAGGCCGACTATACACTGGAGTAAGGGGGGCAATGCCCCCTCAAACAAATGCCTTGCCCCCTCATATCAACCCTGCCAAAAATAAGTGAACGTCTAACTGGGGTTCTGCTATGCATCATGCTAGGCAGATTGTGATCTTCTCCTGTCTGTCAGTGCAGCGCCATAAGGCACTGTGTCAGTAGAGAGCCCAAACCCCTCCCCCCCTCCTTCTGAATGAGCAGTCAGATATCAGTATGCAAATGAGTCTACATTACATACTATGTTTACGTCTGGAAATTTCACGCTGGAGGGCAAAAAGACGATTCTTTTACATTGTGCATTGCCACTGTAGAACAATTACATTAGGAAAATGAAACCTGGAGATGTAGGTATTATTAATTAAGACTTCCGGTAAGATGGCGCCCGTGTACATGGCTTTCAATTCACCTCTGCTGATGGTGTTCGGATTATTTTTGTTTTTTGCATTTCACATCTGTGACATCAACTCTCTGCTGGTGTATGACAGACAACAACTTTTGAATCTTCATTTTTCTGGCACTGAAGTCGCTTATTTTGACCATTATCAGCGTACCTCTGGACCCCCCCCCCCCCTCCTCCCCCCCTGCTGGCGGACGTGCCAGCTTACCTTCGCTGCGCTCCTCACCTGCCTGCCCGGAGATCTCGCTTCAGACGCCGGGGAAAACGTGCTGGTCAGCTGGTGAAGCTGAAAGCTCTGCACGCTGCATCTTCCTCTTCAGCTGGCGGTCATGGTCTCCAGCTTCTCGCGTGCCCGGACCAGGTAACCAGCTTTAGTTGTCAGCCGTTGCGCAGCTCGGACCGACCTGGAGGGGCTGTTATTGAAAACCTGCGGCCATTAGCGCGCGCTAACTCCACCGCTGCTGGCTCCACTTTGGACAATATCCGGATGTGTTTGGTCAACGCAAGATCTGTTACCAACAAAAATTTATCCTCAGGGATTACTTTCAAGAGCACGATTTGCACTTGCTTTGCATCAGAGACTTGGATGTCTCCGGGTGAGTCTAGCGCCTTGACGGAATTATTGTCACTTAACTGTCTGTGTTTTAACGCCCCACGGCCATTAGGCCGGCGCGGTGGTGGATTATTAACAATATTCAAATCAACTTTTGACTGTAAACAACTGCCCATCCCAGTTTCCCGCGCCATCTTTGAGCTGAGCGTCTTTGAACTTGGACATTCACCTGCGACGTTATTTGCACTCGTCTACCGCCCACCTCGATCTAAGGATTTCATAAATGAGTTTTCTGACTTCTTGGCTGAAATCACACCAAAATATGAGCATCTTTTCATTATTGGTGACTTTAATTTGCACGTGTGCTGTCCTGAGAAGCCCTTGGTTAAGGACTTTTTAGATTTATTGGACTCATTTAATTTAACTCAGCATGCAAACGGTCCCACCCAAGAGTGTGGACATACAGGTCCTTCTAAAAAAATTAGCATATTGTGATAAAGGTCATTATTTTCCATAATGTAATGATAAAAATGAAACTTTCATATATTTCAGATTCATTGCACACCAACTGAAATATTTCAGGTCTTTACTTGTTTTAATACTGATGATTATGGCATACAGCTCATGAAAACCCAAAATGCCTGTCCCAAAAAATTAGCATATCATGAAAAGGTTCTCTAAACAAGCTATTAACCTAACCATCTGAATCAACGACGTAACTCTAAACACCTGCAAAAGATTCCTGAGGCTTTTAAAAACTCCCAGCCTTGTTCATTGCTCAAAACCACAATCATGGGTAAGACTGCCGACCTGACTGCTATCCAGAAGGCCATCATTGACACCCTCAAGCAAGAGGGTAAGACACAGAAAGAAATTGTTGAACGAATAGGCTGTTCCCAGAGTGCTGTATCAAGGCACCTCAGTGGGAAGTCGGTGGGAAGGGAAACGTGTGGCAGAAAATGCTGCACAACGAGAAGAGGTGACCGGACCCTGAGGAGGATGGTGGAGAAGGGCCGATTCCAGACCTTGGGGGACCTGCGGAAGCAGTGGACTGAGTCTGGAGTAGAAACATCCAGAGCCACCGTGCACAGGCGTGTGCAGGAAATGGGCTACAGGTGCCGCATTCCCCAGGTCAAGCCACTTTTGAACCAGAAACAGCGGCAGAAGCGCCTGACCTGGGCTACAGAGAAGCAGCACTGGACTGTTGCTCAGTGGTCCAAAGTACTTTTTTCGGATGAAAGCAAATTTTGCATGTCATTCGGAAATCAAGGTGCCAGAGTCTGGAGGAAGACTGGGGAGAAGGAAATGCCAAAATGCCAGAAGTCCAGTGTGAAGCACCCACAGTCAGTGATGGTCTGGGGTGCCATGTCAGTTGCTGGTGTTGGTCCACTGTGTTTTATCAAGGGCAGGGTCAATGCAG
>NC_056514.1:7489185-7490100 GCF_014905685.2 Nematolebias whitei
CCCAGGTCAAGCCACTTTTGAACCAGAAACAGCGGCAGAAGCGCCTGACCTGGGCTACAGAGAAGCAGCACTGGACTGTTGCTCAGTGGTCCAAAGTACTTTTTTTCGGATGAAAGCAAATTTTGCATGTCATTCGGAAATCAAGGTGCCAGAGTCTGGAGGAAGACTGGGGAGAAGGAAATGCCAAAATGCCAGAAGTCCAGTGTGAAGCACCCACAGTCAGTGATGGTCTGGGGTGCCATGTCAGTTGCTGGTGTTGGTCCACTGTGTTTTATCAAGGGCAGGGTCAATGCAGCTAGCTATCAGGAGATTTTGGAGCACTTCATGCTTCCATCTGCTGAAAAGCTTTATGGAGATGAAGATTTCATTTTTCAGCACGACCTGGCACATGCTCACAGTGCCAAAACCACTGGTAAATGGTTTACTGACCATGGTATTACTGTGTTCAATTGGCCTGCCAACTCTCCTTACCTGAACCCCATAGAGAACCTGTGGGATATTGTGAAGAGAAAGTTGAGAGACGCAAGACCCAACACTCTGGATGAGCTTTAGGCCGCTATCGAAGCATCCTGGGCCTCCATAACACCTCAGCAGTGCCACAGGCTGATTGCCTCCATGTCACGCCGCATTGAAGCAGTCATTCATGCAAAAGGATTCCTGACCAAGTATTGAGTGCATAACTGAACATGATTATTTGAAGGTTGGCGTTTTTTGTATTAAAAACACTTGTCTTTCATTGGTGGGATGAAATATGCTAATTTTTTGGGACAGGCATTTTGGGTTTTCATGAGCTGTATGCCATAATCATCAGTATTAAAACAATTAAAGACCTGGAATATTTCAGTTGGTGTGCAATGAATCTGAAATTTATGAAATTTTCATTTTTATCATTACATTATGGAAAATAATGACCTT
>NC_056514.1:7490500-7492840 GCF_014905685.2 Nematolebias whitei
GATGAAAGCAAATTTTGCATGTCATTCGGAAATCAAGGTGCCAGAGTCTGGAGGAAGACTGGGGAGAAGGAAATGCCAAAATGCCAGAAGTCCAGTGTGAAGCACCCACAGTCAGTGATGGTCTGGGGTGCCATGTCAGTTGCTGGTGTTGGTCCACTGTGTTTTATCAAGGGCAGGGTCAATGCAGCTAGCTATCAGGAGATTTTGGAGCACTTCATGCTTCCATCTGCTGAAAAGCTTTATGGAGATGAAGATTTCATTTTTCAGCACGACCTGGCACATGCTCACAGTGCCAAAACCACTGGTAAATGGTTTACTGACCATGGTATTACTGTGTTCAATTGGCCTGCCAACTCTCCTTACCTGAACCCCATAGAGAACCTGTGGGATATTGTGAAGAGAAAGTTGAGAGACGCAAGACCCAACACTCTGGATGAGCTTAAGGCCGCTATCGAAGCATCCTGGGCCTCCATAACACCTCAGCAGTGCCACAGGCTGATTGCCTCCATGCCACGCCGCATTGAAGCAGTCATTCATGCAAAAGGATTCCCGACCAAGTATTGAGTGCATAACTGAACATGATTATTTGAAGGTTGGCGTTTTTTGTATTAAAAACACTTGTCTTTCATTGGTGGGATGAAATATGCTAATTTTTTGGGACAGGCATTTTGGGTTTTCATGAGCTGTATGCCATAATCATCAGTATTAAAACAATTAAAGACCTGGAATATTTCAGTTGGTGTGCAATGAATCTGAAATTTATGAAATTTTCATTTTTATCATTACATTATGGAAAATAATGACCTTTATCACAATATGCTAATTTTTTGAGAAGGACCTGTACACTGGGCCTTGTTTTAACTCATGATGTGACTGTTAATAATCTTGTTATTGGTGATAATGTTTTTTCAGACCACATGCCAGTCCAGTTTGAGTTCACCCTCCCCCATCTAACTCCTAAGTTGTGCATTCCTGCACGTCGCACTTGGACCATTAACCACTTCACTGCCGCACGTTTCACAGATGTTTATAACTCTGAAATGATCATTCAGCCCCCAGTGTTTCTCACCACCACTGAGGAGCTGACATCCCAGTTCAACTCTGTCTGATAAAGACTCAGGATCATGTTACACCTGTTAAAACCAAAAAATCAAAACTCAGAGCAGAACCATGGCTGAGCGACGTCACCAAGGCCGCTAGTCAGCAATGTAGGAGGGCGGAGCGCAAGTGGAGGAAAGACAGGCTGCAGGTCTCTTTCCAGATACTTAAAGAGAGTTGGCGCTGTTATCAGAAAACAGTAAAAGCTGCTAAATCAAAATTCTTCTCTGATATAATTACCTCAAACTCTCACAACCCACGTGTCCTCTTCTCCACCCTAAACTCTGTTCTCCACCTCACTGAACCCTCACCTCTGGAAGCTTCGACTGAGCTGTGCGACAACTTCTTACATTTCTTTTTGGAAAAAATTGCGACCACCAGGGCTCTCATTTCCCCTCCAACTCATGACCCATCCATCCCACCTCAATCTGTAGCTCCATTTGACCATTTTGAACCCATCACTCTATCTTCTCTAGAGCAGGTCATGTGCAGCTTGAAACCTTCTGGCTCCCCCTTTGATGTGGTCCCCCCTCGACTACTAAAGGAGGTATTTCCAACTCTAGGTCCATCCATTCTTGATATAGTAAACAGTAGTTTATCCACTGGCGTGGTGCCAAAATCCTTTAAACATGCTGCCGTCCAGCCTCTCCTGAAAAAAACAAACCTTGACCCCTCAGTCATGTCCAATTTCCGACCTGTCTCCAAACTCCCATTTGTTTCTAATCTACTGGAGAAAATAGTTGAGTCCCAGTTGACGTGCTTCCTGGAGGATCACGCCATCTTAGAGCTTTTCCAATCTGGCTTTAGACTTCTCCACAGCACTGAAACTGCCCTGCTGAAGTTCTTTAACGACATCTTCAGATTCACAGATACCAGTGATTCTGTGCTGCTTGTCCTGTTGGACCTCACAGCTTAAATGGGGGGTTCCGCAGGGGTCCATACTGGGTCCCCTCCTATTCTCTTTATACCTGCTGCCGCTTGATGCTATTTTCCGGAAACACAACATGCCCTTCCACTTCTATGCCGATGACTGTCAAATTTACTTCCCCCTAAGACACAATGGTACATGCTCTATTCAACCACTGCTCAACTGCCTGGAAACAGTAATACATTCATTCATTACATCTAGGCTTGATTATTGCAATTCGCTCCTGTTTGGTATCAGTCAAACCTCCATTGCACGACTACAACTGGCCCAGAATGCAGCAGCCCGATTTTTAACCAGTACAGGCAAAAGAGAGC
>NC_056514.1:7492940-7506685 GCF_014905685.2 Nematolebias whitei
CCCCCCCCATCTCTCTGATTTGCTACAACCGTATGTCCCACCACGCTCCCTGAGGCCAGCGGACCAGTTGCTCCTCACAGTTTCAGGAACTCGTCTTAAGCGCAGAGGTGACAGGGCCTTCTCTGTAGCAGGACCAAGACTTTGGAACGAGTTACCTCTGCTTGTCAGACAGGCCCCCTCTCGGTTTTCAAGTCCCGTTTAAAAACGCACTACTATTCAATAGCTTTCAACACAAGATGATCTGTGTTTTGATCCTGTATGCTCCACACTGGTTTGTCGTCATTATCTGCATCGTTTTTTTTGTCTATATTCTGATTTACCTCATTTTGTATTCTGCTTTGTGTGTTACCTGTTGTTTTGTCTGTACAGCACTTTGGTTGGCTTTGTAGCTGTTTTAAGTGCTTTATAAATAAAGTGGTATGGTATTAATTTAGTGTAATGCACCACAACAAAGGGAAAATTAACACGGAAAAAACGTTGAAGAACAACTCAAAATCACTCGTATTTTTCTTTTTTCTTGCTCTCTGTGTCGGCTATGCTACACAGACTCACCATAGCAAATGACTTACAACAACGTTACACCACTAATGTATTAGGATGCAGCACCAAAAAACACACTAACATTTCCCACACAACAAACAGAACATTCAGTCTGATACAGTATAATGTTTTCTAGCTGGATGTTTATTTTGTGATTATTAATAAGTGATCATTTGAACACAGCGGTGTTTGATTAGCTAATTTAAACATCTGCTTTACTGATGATCAGTCAGAGCTGGTATGTGAGTCGCCTATTTTCTTTTTTTACTGAACCAAAACAGACTTAATCCAATGCACATCTAATCCAATGCACATCTACATGTTAAGGTTGTCAAAGTCAAGCTATCATAACTGACTTCTCCCTCTCTATTTTTATTTTTTTTAATTAAAACTTTTTCCTGACCTTGTTATCTGTTGCCGGGCCCCCAAGTTGCTGTAGCTAGCTGTTGCTAGCTGTGGGCTTCAGGCCTCATCAAGGACCCCAGGCCCACCTCCAGCTCACGCTGCTTCTGGCTCGGACTCCCTCAGAAGTAGTAACCCTCACTATCAATAAATCAAGGAAACGTGAATTCAATTTTACCACTTGTATTAAATCAAGGTGACAGGCTCTGTCCCTGTCTGTTTTCTTTATATTTATTTGTGTTCCCCTCTCTGCTCTGTATACTTTTGTTATTCTGACCCTTGTGTGATTCTGTTCCCTGTTATCTGAGTCTATTTTCTGTCACTTTCCACTCACTCTTGAGTCTGCCTCTCCAGTCTCCAGTCCTCAGTCTTTATCATTCACACCTGTCCCTCATCAGCCACCTGCCCAGGTACTCTCATTACTCACTCTCCCTCTGTCTCATAAAAAGTTTTTCTCTCCTCCACTCCTTTTCCGGTCATTGTTCTGTTCTGCACAGACAACACAGTCCTCCTGTTTCTGATTTTCATGTTCCCATCCGATTCAGTACCCATCCTGTGTTTGCCTGCCTGTTCCCATTCCTGTAAGTTTTTTTGCTGCCATGTCAGCATTTTGTTTTGTTGTTTAAAATAAATTATTTTTATTTTAAACTCCTGTCTTTGCCTGCTTGCCTGCAAATGGGTTGAAAACTCAAGGATTGTGTCACAAGGCAGGAGAAAATTTCAGTTTTACAGCGCTGGACTCTCCGATACAATTCACTGTGAGATCTTGGACTGGGAGAGCCCAGATGACACATTGCTTTACAAATATACAGGGCCTAGGCTCCGCCTTCACATCTGGGAGCACAGTCTATCACGTGGATAGAGGGGCAGACTAAATGTGATCTCAATGGATCTTAAGTGGTCTGACGTGTCAGAAAAAAAGGATACGGTACACAAAGCCTCTCTTGTGTGATATGGAGTGCCAATAAAGAAATAACATCCATCCATCCATCCATCCATCCATTATCTTTACCCGTTTATTCCATTTTGGGTCACGGGGGTCGCTGGTGCCCATGTCCAGCAATCACTGTGCGAGGGGCGGGGTACACCCTGGACGGGTCGCAAGTCCATCACAGGGCCACATAGAGACAAACGAGACAAACAACCATTCACTCTCTCACTCACACATAGAGACAATTTAGAGTTACCAATCAGCCTAACATGCATGTTTTTGGACTGTGGGAGGAAACCGGATTACCCGGAGAAAACCCACGCATGCACGGAGAGAACATGCAAACTCCACCCAGAAAACGGTCAATAGCCTTGTCCTGCTCCAAAATTTTCAGGCAATCTATTAACTTTTTCTTGTAACCACTTCCTGGATCTCTTTTCAGAGGTTCATAAGTGGTTAAGTCACTAAGGAGTGTCATAACTTTCTCATGATAGTCTTTCTGGTTCAAAATCACTGTGCACCTTCCTTTGTCTGCTGGGAGAATGATGATGTTTTTGTCCTTGCTAAGAGTGGTGAGTGCATCCCTCTCCTCTCTACTGATGTTGGAAGGTGGTGGTTTGGCATTGCTGAGGCAGGCTGAAACTTTGATTCTGAGCTGTTCTGCTTCAGCCTCTTTAATTTTGTTGTTGCGGATGGCTGATTCTGTGGCTGTGATCATCTCCACCAGAGGAATTCTACTCACATCACTCTTTACATGCATTCCTCTTGATGATGCAGTAGAGGTGGTCAGTTTAAAATTAAAATCAGACACCACTCTGAGCAGCAGGACCACACTTTCCACAGAACAACTGTGTCAACTCTTGAAACTGTGCCTGCAGTCAACTTACTTCACATATGGGGAGCAATATTATAGGCAGAAACATGGGTGTGCTATGGGGTCTCCAGTTTCTCCTATTGTTGCCAACCTGTACATGGAGGAGGTAGAAAAGAGAGCCTTGACGTCCTTTTCAGGGACACCACCAAGTCATTGGTTCAGGTATGTTGATGACACCTGGGTTAAAATCAAATCTCAGGAAGTCCAACATTTTACTGACCACATCAACTCTGTGGATAAATACATCAAGTTCACACGAGAAGATGTAAAAAATGGCAAGTTGGCTTTTTTGGACTGTGAGGTTTCAGTCTCTGATAGAGGACATTTACAAACAGAGGTGTACCGCAAACCCACCCACACAGACCAGTATTTGCAGTTTGACTCCCATCACCCTTTGGAGCACAAGTTAGGAGTCATCAGGACTCTGTATCACAGAGCAGACAGCGTTCCCACTAGCTCAGGAGCCAGGCAGAAGGAGAAATCCCACACAAGACAGGCTCTAGAGCAATGTGGATATCCTAACTGGGCCTTCCTGAAAGCAGAGAAGAAACCCAAACAGGACTCCAGTCAGCCAACAGGTGAAAAGGAGGAACCCAGACTCAGACCAGTGGTCATTCCATATGTTGAGGGAGTATCAGAGAAACTGAGATGTTTATTTTCTAAACATAACGCCCCAGTGGCTTTTAAACCCCAAAATACATTACGGCAAAGACTGGTTCATCCCAAAGATCCAGTCCCCCGGCACAAACAGAGCAATGTTGTGTATGCTGCTCAGTGTCAGGAGGGCTGTGATCACTCTTACATCGGGGAAACAAAACAGCCACTAGCCAAAAGGATGGCCCAGTACAGAAGATCAACATCATCAGGCCAGGACTCTGCGCTCTACACTCATCTCCAGGCCAGCGGACACTCTTTCAGGGATGAAGATGTTCACATCCTGGACAGAGAGGAACGATGGTTTGAGAGAGGAGTAAAGGAGGCCATCTTTGTGAAAAGAAATCGTCCATCGTTAAACAGGGGTGCAGGCCTCCGGGTTCAACTGTCCCCCTCTTACAATGCTGTTATTGCTAGTATCACTCAGCCCTCTGTGAACAGTAAACAGCCATCAGTGTGCTAATGATCCATTGTTAGGCTGATGGTCCTTCTTGAGCATGTGATCAGCTGGTTTTGGTTGTCAGCAGCAAAACTGGTTGATCCACTCTGAGACGGTGCTATTTAAGAGACTGAGCTGAATACAGCTCCTCAGACTGAGGAAGTCTCTCGGATGAGAGACGAAACGTTTCTACATTTTTTTGTAGATTTGCTTTGTTTTTTGGGGGGTTTTTTTTGAATGTCCAGAGGACCAGATTTAACTTTTTTAGATTTTTCTACCTGGATTATTGAGCATGCATCAGGATGTCACTCAGTTCAACTTTTTCTTAATTTAAGATTAGCTTAAAAATAAAGCAATCCAATTCACTTCTGTTATTATTCTTTCATTTATTTATTTATAGCTCTAAACAACACAAAAAGTTGTCTCAGGGCACTTAACAGAAACCTTCACCTAAATAGCAAATCTAATTAGTAAAGTTCTCCATCTCAGGTTACACATAGACAAATAAAGCTTAAACTCAGTGCTCTGATAGCCATTTCTATCCAGCCGGGTCATACTGCACTCTGACCAGCACAAGGATCTTAACAGCATCTCACACAGTGAAAGTAAAAACATACTATTAACACTAAACTCAGAATCTAAGGCAAAACTCTCTACACCACACGTGTCAAACTCAAGGCCCGCGAGAGATTAAACGGTCTGATTGTCATATAAGTGAAACAGGCACACTGACACAATCTGCTAGTATATTTTCCATATTTTATGCCAAGCACAGCGCTAAGTCTGCTAAAATGAGCCTTCAACTCTTAATGTGGTTATCTTGAATTTATTAAATTATATTATGTTAAATTTGCACCTATGTATTTGGGATTGCAGGTGTACGTGTTTATGAAAATATATTACATTTAGTTAAATTTATCTACATTTATACAGTAGTCTTACATTTATATCTGGCCCTTTGAGGGCAATGAGTGTGGAGCTCACTCACAAAAATACGGCTACGTTTTTCTTCTTTCAAGCTAAAGGCCAATTTTAGAACCTACATTAATTCATCTTTTCTAGGTCACAGATTCCATTACAAGTTCAATTAGTCTCATTTGTTCTTCTCTGTTGTGCTGTAAACATCCTGATCACGCAACAGAACAACTTTATTTCTCAGATTTTCTTAGGGGCCAAAAATCATCACTTTCACTCTGAGTTTTGCTCACAAAAACTACACTATAACAAAAGTGAAATGTTTTCTGTTACAAATAAAATCCAGTTGTTTTTTGTTGAACGTCTTTTGAATTCATCATGTCCTAGATGACTAAGAATCTTCACTTTCATACACTATAACAAATATTCCCCATAAACTGGATATTTTACTCACTAATTAAGCCGCTATCTTTTCCACACACATATTTAACAAACACTCCCTTCGTGGGTTGCTCAAAAATTCCACTCAACTGTTGTCATTTTAGCTCTTTTAGTATGCTTCAGTGCAACTTAGCGTGTTGTGAATGTGTGTGTGTACGTGTTTACGTGTGTGCGTGCGGTGTGTGTGTGTGTGTGTGCGTGTGTGTGTGTGGTTGTGTGTGTGTGTTCTCCCAGACAGAGAGCTGGCAGCACTCATATAACAGCTCTCATACTGACCTTGTGATTTTATTTAAAACTAAATAAAAGTCAGCTAGACCTTATGTTGTTGGCTCTGAGGAGGGAGCGATCTGCAATCTTTGGCCCAATGGCCAGCTTGACTACATCGCCAGCAGCAGTCATCCTGAGGGTTTTGTTCTTGGAGTGGCCCAGCATATCTCGGTGGACCACTAAATTGTGGAGTACGCTGTGGTCTATGGAACTGTAGTTGAACATATCTGTCATATATTCATACTGTTAAAACGGATTCTTTCATTTTTCTGGACTGTATAATGAAGTGCATTGAATGCAACAAAATGTGGACGTGAGACGTTAATTATCTTTGACTCACCACAACAGTGGGTCATTTATTAACAGAATCGAGTTTAACACATCACACATTTACATTAATTGGCAAAATTGAAAATCACGACAGCTTATAAATCAGTTTTACAGGAGTGGTAAACAACACGGCGGTTGTTTTCACTTCTAGCAGAACAGACGTGTACCACACGGCGGTGGTGAAACTTTGCTTCAGACATTTCTAAAAATATCTGTAATGATTTTAGCAGATAGGAGAATTTTAAAGATGGAAAGATGAAGTTTATCTACAGAGAGATGTGTGAGGGAATCTGTCTGTTTTAACCAGAACCGACACACTCCTTCTTTTCCAGCTTGGGCCAACGGTACGCTTAGTTGAGATCGACTCTATTACCTTGCAGATGATAGTTTCAGCGTTGGTGTAGAGCTCTCCTTTCAACTCTTTCAGCGTCTCCGTGAGAACAGCTAAAACCTCTGGAGTCGTGAGGTTATCCGAAACAGAAGTTCATAATTCCCAAATCGTCTCTGGTTCAGCTTGACTCTCTTTCAGCTTAGTGGCAGCTGTATTGAGCATGCTGCATTCTGGAACTCCAAACTCTCCTTCTTACTGCTCTCTCTTGGAGCTCATCTCTTGGAGCTCATCTCTTGGAGCTCGAAAAAACTAGTTTGAACTAGGAAGTTCCAACATTTAAAGAAGCTCACTTCCGGTTCATTTGAGAACTCTCTGATTGGTCGATGGACCGAAACAGAGGTGTGTTTTGTGATGTAAGGTGTTATGAAAAGTCAAGGAAAAGATTAAGATTGTTTAAGAACAGACAAAAAGATATTATGAAGAAACCAGACTTCGTGGAGTCACCTCTTCCAGTATCTTGCTGTAAAAGTTAAACATGACATTTCTTTTCAGTAAACTTTCAGTTGACCGAAACTTGAACTTCGACACACTTACAACTTCGCTCATTGAAGACAGAAAATCAAGACAATTGAATCATTACTCTGTAACGTATTCCAACTTGATTTCACTTTGAATGAGGATTTAAGAATCATTATTACTGTTTCACAGTTAATAAAAAATGAGTAGTTCACTTCAACATGTAAACATTGTTTGAACTAACACAATTTGATTATCAAACATTTGTAAAATAGTAATGATAATAGAGAATAGTCTTTTTTTTACTTGATTGATTCAAGAAAGAAAGTCTCAGGATGGGTCAACCTGTATTTCTGGATGCAAATCAATGAAATGACAAGTTATGTCCCATATGGTCCTAAGGTCAAGGTTTTGACCTTCGGCCTAGTTCACTACAGAACCGATAAGAACCTCTGGTTCGGTTTTGTTGTGGTCTAAACCTTCCTCTGCGTTCTGAGTTAAATAGGGGTCTGTGTGGGTGTTCATTTGTGTAGAAAATTTCTGTGTCTGCAAAATCGAGCGTGTAGAATGTGTCGGTGCTGGTTTTAGGTTGGCTGGGGTTTTTTTTGGCAAATTTCTCTGCATGTCTTGCCCATTACATCAAAGTGGACACATGATAGGTGTCCACTTCAAAGCAATGTTTTTTCATCTTTTGTTAGTTTGGAGGGGTCTATTTTGCTTTCCTTTCCTCCCATTGTTATTGGTTATTTAAAGTGAGAGAAAAAGAATTAATATATTCAGTATTGTTTTTTCTTTATTAATATAGAGTTGTGGGTGGCACCAACAGAAAATGCCTGGAGGGCGCCCCAACACTCCCCGAGAACCAGGCTTCTAGGCCAACCAGAAAGGTTAGTCCGGGTTCTCGCTTAGGATTCTAATCCCAAGAGTAGGAGAGATTTTAGATTCAAATGGACCATACCTAAAATCCTAATGGAGATTGCAGTGTAAATCGCCTCAATCTTTGAGTTACCACCGTCAGGTATCCAGATGTCAGCGATATTACTCATAAATCTCCCATTCATTCACAATAAAACACGCATTCGCACAGCGAACAATAAAACGATCGTATAAAAACTTCACTAGTGTTTGTTAACAGCCTCACCAAAATATTTAATAAGGTCTCGGTGCACCGTCTCACTGTTTAAAAAGGTCTCAACTCATCACACCTCACCTTTAAACAAGGTATCGGTTGCGTAAAAAAAACAAGCTCACTTTTTAATTTTACTGGGTCTTGGCGTAAACTTTTTTTCTTTTCACTTTGCTTTTATCGCAAAAAATCTCATACTCGCCTTTCTGGTGCCTTGTGTGACAGATAGGCCAGATCTCTGCCGGTCTGTTTCGTCGATGCTTCGAGTTGAACCTATGCACGCTGGCCTGTGACACAGTTGCGTCCGGGGCTTTTGGGTGGTTTGTTGTCGGCTTTCAGCACGTCCTTGTCGAAGCCCACCGATGAACAGATGCGAGGAGCTCCTGGCTGGCTCGCCAGATGAAAGGGTTAATCTTCTCGTAACACCTTTATAAAAAATCCACACAAGACGAAGAGTAAGTTTTCAGAACGGACTTCTGCAAAAGTGGGAGTTCAGCTCGACCAAGCGTCAAGAGATGAAGTCCGACTTCCTGCTTTGTGACGTTCATATTTATTGGGTGGAGTGGGTGTGGGAACAAGACAGTGAACTCAGCTTTCTCTGACACAGCAGAGACACAAATATTATACAAATATGTTAAAAGAAAAACGACAGAGACAGATTCGATACGGAGGCAGGATGTGCAAGGTCAGAACTAAACAACAGCATCTCTTGTTTGTAGAAATCCAGGGTCTGGCCTTAGCACACACACATGAGTTGCAAACAGGAACTCTGGGTGTTTGGTGTTTTAGTACGTAGGAAAACTGAAGTGGACTTGAGTTCACACGTTTGAAGTTTTAGCAAATAGAAATCTAAAACAGTTTTAAATGATAACATTTTTAAAATTACCCAACAATAATAAAAACAACAAGTTCACAGTTTCAAAGCGTTTGATTGACTAAAAATATATTTTACACCCCCCACCTGTATGGAATAGAAAATAGAAAAAAATAGAACCCCTTCAGAATAGAACTACCTTTATCTGGTAATGGTAATTTGATGCGATTAAACTCTCACAGCCAGATTAGTATGAATCTGAAATATCCTCCTATATTAAATACTCTGTCTGTCCCATCCTGAATTATGATAAAACCCTCATTTGATGTGTTTGACATTGTCAGCCCAGGGAGTAGAGCCAGTGACATTCCCCCTGGCATGCCACCTTTCCCAATCTCCAGAGTTGTCCCTCTATCATTTGGTATGCCGGATGAAGCCTAGCATCCATCCATGTCTGCATCCTCCACCAGACCCCAGCACTCGCTAGACACCCCTAAGGAGAAATGCACATAAACAATACAAACACAAAATACAAAAACCCCTATTACCATAAACAGAGTTATGCACATACTTACCACTAGATATTTCACTTATCAATCCAGCCTTCAAAAACCCAGTCCTTGGTCAGCGACCCGTCTGGAGCTACATTATTAGGGATAAAAGAACATCATCCTTCTCCCACTGTCTTTCAAACTCCACCAACCTGAGACAACAAATAATCTAGGGATAAGTTAGCATGCCTCTGCACATCATAATTTATGTAATCAAACCTGTCTATATACTTATTAGAAGTTATCGAAAAAACAACATTCATTATGGGTTAATTCTCAAACCCAGCAGCAATGGAATTAGCAAGTTCATACTTATCTAACACTCCTCACAGGTTGTTCCTTGCCCCCAGTTGACATCCTCAATTCTCCATTCGGGAACACCTGCAGATTATTGGGGTTTTTTTGGAGGGGGGGAGGGTACAGCCATCTACCTGCGTGGTTTTCAATTTACAGTATGTAACAACACCAACAGAGTATATATCAGCTCTGTTTTACTATTGGCTGTAAGGTTAACAGTCTAATTTATGAAGCATAATTTACTGTGAAAGCAAACACTTATCAACAAAGTCCATGCTCAATAATCCAGGTATACAATCCAACATTTTTCAGTCAGGTCATCTGGACAGTTTCTTTTTTGTGCTGAAACGTTTCGCCTTCGATCCGGAAGGGTTCATCAGTCAAGGAAATACACAACAAAACTGATTCTTCCCCCATCCGTTTACTCCAAATTGGAACAAACCAGTTCTGCTTGTGATAAGATGGACTCTTTGGTACGCCTCCTTCTCCATTGCCGGCCCTCTTCCTTGTTGACAGTCTTGTCAAACTGGTTGAAAAAAAATGTCCATGCTCAATCATCCAGGTATACAATCCAACAGTTATCAGTTTTAATCTGGCTACAGGCTTGGTCTGGACAACCTGCCAAAAAATGATTAATAGTTACATAGATAAATATTCTCACCTTGATTTCACTGTGCTTTTCCAGGGACTTGTATAAAAAAATGTTTTATGCTACTAGTGCTTAGTTTATGTTTAGTTAATGCCATTCCTAGTTCATATCCTAGACCTTATTACAGTTTTTCTTTTAGTCTAATGTTTCTGTTGGATGTAACTGGGACCCTGTGTACACAGTTTTGTTCCACCACATGTAGTGGCGAATAAAGAATCCTGAATCCTTGAACCTTGAATTCTAGTTAATAATAGTATTTGTAGTAATACTAACAACAACAATAATAATATTCTCTCTCCTTTTAAGAGGGTTTTCTGTATAAAAGAGGCAATTATGAGCAATCAAATTTAATACATTATCATAAATATTATTCAATTTATTTTAAAAGAAAATTAGCTATTCAGCTCAAAAGACTATTACAGACATAATTCAAATACACAAAAAATACACACAAAAAATATACAACAAACCCAGTAATTTTCATTCAGGTCATCTGGACAGTTTCTTTTTTGCTGAAATGTTTCACCTTCCATCCAGAAGGCTTCATCAGTCAAGGAAACTACGCAACACAAAACTGATTCTTCCCCCAATCAACTTACTCCAAAGTGGAACAAACCAGTTATGTTGGTGCTAAGACGATGTCTTTGGCATGCCCCCTCTTCTGTTGTTTCTGTTTGGGGGAAGAATCAGTTTTGTGTTGTGTGTTTCCTTGACTGATGAAGCCTTCCGGAAAAGACCAGTCACGAGAGTCTACCACAAGCTGTCTGTGAAGCTTGTTTGTATAATCTTATCAGTTCAGCTGAGCTCACAGACTCAGAGGCAACCTTTGAGCGACAACTGCACATTCAGCTTTCTACTAACCCAAACATATGACTCATGGGCATTATTATTAACATTATCTGCCAAAGTAGTTAAAAAATTCATAAGCTTTTACCAAAATTTCCTTAAAATTGTACATCACATAATTTGCAAGGCTTGACCAAAAGTTCTCTAACCTTGTCATTTCATGGCACAAACTTTATTTAAATTTAGTCATTAAAGTCAGCAACTGATAAACATTTTATTAGTGAATGCTATGCCTTTCATTATTATTGTTGTGCAATTGTGTAGTTATCTGTGCAAAGTAGGAGCACAAAGTCACATAATTTAGAATAAAAAGACTGAACTAAATTTTGTAATAGTGCAATGTGCATGTTTTTCTCTTGCCGAGTGATGTTTTAAGTCGACACAAAGATGGATTCTAAAATGCTGCTACCAGACTCTTCTATTTAAAATTTAATAAACACCCCTGATCTGTCATTTTTCTCTTTCTGTATCGAAGAAGAATAAGAGTGGTGTGTTCTTTCTGAATCTGAATGCACTGTAACAGTTAAATGGACAGAGGGTGTTCAATAAATTCAGTGCTTTCTGTGGCTGAACAGAGGAGCACTGTAATAAATGGCAGTGGTGCTGCAGGTCAGACTAACATGTTGCAACTCCTCTGCTCTTTTATATTTATATATCTAATTGCAACCTCTATTTGATTTATTTTCTTCATCTCTCTCTTTCTTCCTTCTCCATTTGGCAGATGTCCTCACTTTATTATGGCCCACGCTGTCCTTTTATTGCCCACCAGCAGCAAACTTTATGTAATTTGTCAATGGGGGAATGCACATGGATTCTTTTGGCTGCCTCTAATATGCTCACCTAAAAATCTAATCAGATCAGCAAAGAGCCCTAATCACGTCCTTGTGCTCCCTGATTGCATTTATAGACGTTCTGTCACTCCGCACTCCCACAGCTGAGCGTTTCATAATTACTCTTCTTGCATTTGTTTATTTATATCTTTCTGTACGCTGTGTGCCACAAGCTCCTTGCCAAAACGGCAGGATGAGAGGTTTATGGAGGTGAGGAGTAATAGGCTGGAAGCCTTTGGGAGAGGTTTGAAAATTATTACTAGTCCTTTTTTATTTGAAATGTTCAAAGCAGCGCATTTTGTATATTAGAATATTGTGGCGCTGCAGTCGAACGGCAATAAATTTAAAGCCTCTGGTGAGGCACAGGTTGGGTATGTTGCAGACTTTAGCAGTGTGTAGTAACAAGATTGGCATTTTAAGTCGTGGCAGCGCTGCATAATTAATCTTTTAGAAAAGGCACTTAAGACGTGTTAATGCCTCCTAGTGCATGTTAAGCAGATTCAACTCAGTCTCACAGTAAAAATATGTAGCAAACACCAGAATTTATTGATTTATGGTGATAGAAGCACAAACATCAAAGCAAGACAAATTTTAAAGGAGGAATATATATCGCCTGATACCATTTGGGCTAGATTTATGTCAGATATTCATGTCAGATTTATTAGATTATTATTATTATTATTATCATCACTATTAATAATAATAATAATAATAATAATAATAAATAATAATAATATTGTTGTTGTTGTTGTTTTAAGAATAAAAATAAATAAAAATAAACGTATATAAAATAATTATAATTAATTAATAATAATAATAATGAAAATAATTATTATTATTATAATGATTATTATTAGTAGTAGTAGTAGTAGTAGAAATGTATATATATATATATATATATGTAAGGGGTTGAAGGACTAAATATTTTTAAAGTCAATAATAACATAGTAACATTTAAGTAGAAGTCGAGTAGTTGATGACGTCATAGAATCTCAAGATGCAATAAATACATAAATAAATAATTATATTAAAACTGCAAAAAAAGTAATTTATTATTTACAAAAAAATACACCAATAAAAGATCGGAGCGTATATTATGCTCCTACCATTTATCATACTGCAAATAAGTTATAGGAAAACCAAAACTATTAGTTATTATTTTTAAGCTGCAAGCTGCAAAAGTGAAAGAAACGTGCGGCATGTAAAGCAAAGAATCTAAAACCAGTAGGGTGGTCGACCACCCCGCACCACCGCCCGCAGTGGTGCACATTAGTTTTAGTTTTAGAGATTAATATGTTTATAGGTTTTTTTTTATAGGTTTATAAATTAATATTTTTTTCTTTTTGTTTGTGAAACAAAGTCAGAAGGAACATACACACACATACATATATATATATATATATATATATATATATATATATATATATACACACACACAAATATATATATATATATATATACATATAAATATACATATATATGCACATATATATAATATATTAATATATATATGTAAGGGGTTGAAGGACTACATAATTTTTAAAGTCAATATTAACAATAACATTTAAGCAGAAGTCGAGTAGTTGATGATGTCATAGGATCTCAAGATGCAATAAATAAACAAATAAATATATAAAACTGCAACAAAAACGTTATTTATTATTTACAAAAAATACACCAATATAAGATCTGAGCGTATATTATACTCCTGCCATTTATCATACTGCAAATAAGTCATAGGAAAACCAAAACTATTAGTTATTATTTTTAAGCTACAAAAGTGAAAGAAACGTGCGGCACGTAAAACAACAAAACTAAAAACAGTGGGGCGGTCGACCACCCCGCACCACGCGTTGGTGCTTATTAGGTTTAGTTTTAAAGATTAATATGTTTCTAGGTTTTTTTTTTATAGGTTTAGATTTTTTTTTTTCTTTTTGTTTGTGAAACCAAGTCAGAAGGAACATAACATACATTCATATGTATATCCATATA
>NC_056514.1:7511685-7512477 GCF_014905685.2 Nematolebias whitei
ACTCTGTACACCTCAGATTTCCAGTACAAAACAGACTCCTGTCATCTGCAGACATATTCTGATGACTCTGCAGTGGTCAGTTGTATCAGAGATGGACAAGAAGCTGAGTACAAGGAACTGGTGGACCACTTTGTGGCATGGTGTGGAAACAATAATTGCATTTTTAATGTGAACAAAACAAAGGAGATGACTGTAGATTTCCTGAGAAACAGGAACAGGTCCAACCCTTTTTCCATCATGCGATAAGAAGTGGAGGTGATGGAGAAGTACAAATATCTTGGGGTTCACCTGGACAACAGTCTGGACTGGAAATGCAACAGTGAAACCATCTACAAGAAGGGACAGAGCAGACTGTACTTCTTGAGGAAGCTGAAGTCTTTCAATGTTTGCAGCAAGATGCTGCATATCTTCTATAAGTCTGTTGTAGAGAGCGCTATCTCTTCTGCCATCATCTGCTGGGGGAGCAGCACCAGAGCAAGTGACTTAAAAAAGATCAACAAGCTCATAAAGAAGACTGGCTCAGTTCTCGGGACTTCTCTAGAACCTTTGGAGATGATTGTTCAAAGAAGGATTCTTCATAAAATGAAGAACATTATAGACAACCCTCAGCACCCTCTTCATCAGACTGTCATACAACAACAAAGTGTCTTCAGTCAGAGGCTTCTTCAGGTCCGTTTTAAGATAGACCGCTGCAAGAGATCCTTCCTGCCCACAGCCATCAGCATCTAGAACAACTCATTAATGAAACCAGGATGATGAGTTACAACATTTAATTTCCCTCTGAGATTAATA
>NC_056514.1:7512577-7550784 GCF_014905685.2 Nematolebias whitei
ATATACAGTATATATGTACAGTATATGTATATAATATGTTTACTTAAATAATCTTTTGTTGATTGATATGTTAGTTGTATTTGGTTTTTTTTTATTGAAAAATTATTTGGGTGGTTCTTAGATTTTAGTTTTGAGGATTGATTAAGTGATTTATTGATTTATTGAATAATTGATTAATTGATTGATTGGTTGATTGGCTGATTGATTGACTTTTGACACAGATGTAAGTTTCCTACTTGCTGTTCTGTTTAAAAACATTCAGAGTCTTGAAGTTGTATTCAAAGGTTTTTGTTTGAGGTAACTCTGTCCATGTCTTCTGTATGTTCCAGGTTCAACTGATTCACTATAATCATGAGCTGTATACAAATTACACCGAAGCTGCTAAGAGCCCCAACGGACTGGTCATAGTGTCCATATTTATGAAGGTAAGTCTGATAGATGCTTTGAATAACATGTCCACCAAGGTTTTATCCACTCTAAGGTAATTGGCTTTATCTCAACACAGTTTAACCCAGCAGCTGCTACAATGACATTAAAGGGTCATTATGTGGAAATTTGACAGAACTGTTTTAGATCAGAGTTTACATTTTTCATTCAAGTGATTTTGAGTTAGAAGTAGCAGTGCAAATAACATGAGCTGGATTTCTTCGGTGTCAAAACATTACAGGACAGCTGCAGTGTACAAGACATCTGTTGACCTTTTAGTACACAAGGAAGAGGTTGTATCTTTACGGTCATCACAAGCAAAACTCAATCAAAGTGCATCCAAGTGGAGCAACACTCATATTATCAGTGTCTATACTCTGCTTTTATTCTGTATTTGAAGCTATAATAAATTCAGAAACAGAATTTAAGTTTAATTGTTAAATTTTTGGCTCAAGTGTAACTTTTTTTTCTTCCTTTTTTTTAGCTTGATTAACATGGTTGTACATCTGGAAAACATTAGACTGACGTGGGAATGATTGTAAAGGAGTAAATTGAATATTAAATTAAATATTCATAAGTTATTGGTTCAACATTTACAAAGTATTGCTTAAAAATAACCATGACAAAAATGTAGGTTGTTTAAGTTAGATTTTGTTCATTTTTGATACAAGATAACAAAACAAAGTTTAGGTGACCATTAGAAGTCTGCATGCAAAATTGTATGGTAAATACATCCGATCTCTCTACGAGTATATATATATATATATATATATATATATATATAGATATACATGTATATAAATATATATATATGTACAGAAACATTAAAGTGTTTATTGTGGTGAAGGATTATTGTATGTGGAGTAAAGGGGAGGAGTTGACAAATTTGATAGCCACAGGAAGGAAGGACTTCCTGTGGTGTTCTGTGAGAGAAGGGGTTCTCTGCAGACCAAAAGTGGGCGTTTCTGGAGAATAGGCGTTTGTAGAGGACAAACACTGAATGGCTAACTGTATTTGCTGGCTCTTTATGTAAGTTACGTCAGGTCTTTTTTAAAACTGAGGGTTTCTAAGAAACAGTGTTACATCTGCTGTCAAACACAAAAAGATTCTCTTTTGTTCTTGGGTTGTAGCTGCACCTGACACAGGCTGGCTTGAGTGTGGTCTGGGTACAATGAAATACGAAGCATCTGAAGCGAAACCTGCTCCTATTTGTCAGAAAGTCTGGTCTCAAGTAAAGATCATGACTCCTGTAACGAGATAATGGCCCAAAACAAACGCTAAAGATCGCCGGTTCACGCCCCGGCCCCGACAACATCAAAATTGTGGGTGGGGTAGGTGAAACACCCACACTTGCCCCCACCCTCATTCGCCCCACTCTGGGCCCACGAGCAAGGCCCTTAACCCCAACCATGTGCTCCCTAAACAGGTCTCTCTTGAAAATGAGTTCTCGTGGCTCAATGAGACTACCTGTATAAATAAAGGCTAAATGAAAAAAAAAAAAAAAAAAATTTTTTGTCACCACTGACGTGTCACATTTGTTACGTGTCACCGCTGACAACCCGGAAATGTGTGACGGTGTAGTGACAAAAATCGATTGGCTGCTAAATGACGGCCACGGGAGCGTACACGGGAAGACTTTAACAAGAAGTTAACAAGACTAACACTTAAAAACAATTATTTGTTTGTTCAAAATTATAGCAAAGGTGTGTCTCAGTAGAATTTTTCCTTAATAAATGCACTTTAATCGTTTGCACCAGGAGTTTCGGAGCAAGACAAAGGTGGCTTTGTATGGCAAGCCAAGTGTCTCATTAATAGCCACTTTCACCTATTAATGAGACACTTGGCTTGCCATATTAGTTGAGGGCCCTCTAGTGGCTGAAAATAGTAGTGTTTAATATTTTTCGTCAGAATGAAAGAAATCATCAGATCTCAGCCAAAATTTGCTTATAAACATGGAGGGGGGCGGGGGGTAAATATGTTGCTTCACTGTATAAGTTGCAGGCATACTAATTTATTCACACAAAAAAAAACTGTGACTTATAGTGAAATTTACGGTAGTCATTTTAGAATGATTTGTTCAATTAGCTTTGTAGAGATCTAGTAGAGTGCTGTATGAATGAGTAAATGAGGACACAGATTGTAGTATAAAGTGGTTCGAGTATCTTGATAAGATAGAAAGGTGCTATATAAGTACAGGGCATTTATCAAAATAATATTGTAAAACATTACTTATATAAAGAACAATATTAAATTGTACAACACGAAGCAGAACACTTGTGTTGATTTACAAAAACTCCTAGAACTTCAGATGTCAGTGCAGTAAAAGCACAAAAGATCTTTAGGCTAATGCAAAAAAAAATGTCCTGTGATCTAATTTGCTATAACTAGAGAAATTATACAGCATTTTATACAAAAATGCAGTCTGAATGCTGAGTGCTCTTGCTGAAATTTGTTGAAGCTGAAAATAAATAGTCAAAACACAAACAATCAGAACAAAAGCTAAAATTAGCTAAACAAATGCTAAAATAGGCAAAATAGTAGCTAAAATCTAAAATCAAGGAAACATTAATGAAAAACTTAAATTAGCAAAACAGTAGCAAAAAGCTAAGAATAAAGCATGCATGCTGAAGTAAAGTTTAGTTCACAAACATTTTTAGGAACCCCAAGAATTCTTCATTTATTTTAATGAAAAACATTTAAATAAAGTTAAATATTTCAAGATATAATAAGGTTACAAAAAACCCCCCAAAAAAAACATAGTCACAAAGATATATAAATGCTAAAATTACCTGAATCTATGTTGAAATACCCATAGTGACAGCCCATAAATACATACGGAAGAAACTAATTACAGTAAAACAAGAGTGAATATTTTGAACTGGGCTAAAGAACAAATAGGCTGTTCAGACCATTTGGGAGATAAATTAATTTTACCTTACTGATGTTTTTTTGTCACATAGGGGTTGGTTTGACTAGTCAACTAGTCAATTCTAGGACATCTTTTGAGTTTTAAAATTTCACGTTGACTAGTCGCAGTCACCACCGCCTGCCCCGCTGATTTTAGTTTTATTTTATTTAATCCACGTGGATTAAATAAAATAAAATTATAAACAACAAGGTGGTTCGAGCTGTCATTTCTAACCCGGGCCTGTGCCTGGCCCGGCCCGGCCCAGCCCGAGCCAAATTAATGTGCTAGATGGGTGGGTCAGTGTCAGGCTTTTGATTGCATCAGCGGACGCACGCAGCTGACGATCCAATTTGGATCACTACCAGCCGCTCGCAGCTGTTTGACCGCTCGCTGACCAGCTGGTTAAAAGATGCACAAAAAAGTCCAGATGGATCACTGCCATTGACCCACCTGAAGCTTACCAGCCGCCGCGTTAGTGAACGTGTGTGGCCGAGCCAGAACGGTTGAAAGGGGTATAAAAAAGTCCAGATAGAGGACTGCCGGTGACTCACCTGAAGCTTACTAGCCGCCGCGTCAGTGGACGTGTGTGGCCGACGACTGTTATTAACTACAATAACTATAATATTATAATAAGGTGGATTCCACCACCGATCGCCCTGCTATTTTTAGTTTAGTTTTTTACGTGCCACACATTTATTTTACTTTTGCAGCTTAATAATTGTTTTGTTTTTCCTGTGACTTATTTGCAGTATGATAAATGGTAGGAGCATGAATATATGCTCTTGATGTTTTGTTGTTCTTTTCTTGGTAAATAATAAATTATTTTTTTTGTGACTATGATATAGCGTGGGCAGCACGGTGGCGCAACTGGTAGAGCTGCTGCCTCTCAGCGAGCAGGTCCCTGGTTCAATCCCCGGTCCAGGGGCCTTTCTGGGTGGAGTTTGCATGTTCTCTCCGTGCATGCGTGGGTTTTCTCCGGGTACTCCAGTTTCCTCCCACAGACCAAAAACATGCATGTTAGGCTGATTGGTAACTCTAAATTGTCCCTAGGTGTGAGTGAGAGAGTAAATGTTTGTTTGTCTCGTTTGTCTCTATGTGGCCCTGTGATGGACTTGCGACCCGTCTAGGGTGTACCCCGCCCCTCGCACAGTGATTGCTGGACATGGGCACCAGCGACCCCCGTGACCCAAAATGGAATAAACTGGTAAAGATAATGGATGGATGGATGGATGGATGATATAGCGTCTTGAATTCCTATAACGTCACAGCAACTAGTCGACATTGACTCGACTTTTATCATGTTGAGGTCGACTTTAAAAAATACATGTATGTAATCATGCAACCCCTACAATAATCATGCTCAATACGAGAAGAACCGCAGGTTCAGAAACTTGGTGCATGTGCTTGGCTGAGAAGCCATTGGGTCAAAGCTACCATCTGAGGGATTATGACAGAATGCCTCTAAGTTAGAATCCTGCCTAGATGTGCCGATACCGAATCACCTCAGATCTTTGGTTGGTTTCTGATAGCCAGCTCCAGTTGGTGTGGAGAGCCGCCCACGACCAGGACAAGGTCTGGTCGAACTGCGGCTGCACCTCACCAAACGTGCACTGCATGTTTGATGAGAGTGTGGTGCTAGATGACTCCCAGATGACCATTCTGGGTTGACGTTTTGCGAGTAACAGAGGGGGCAGCTGTGGCTAAGTGATTAGATCAGTCATCCTTCAATGCGAGAGTTGGGTTTCAATTCAATTCAAATTCAAAAATACTTTATTAATCCCAAAGGGAAATTATTTGTTGTTGTAACTCGTTATCCTCATTTCATTAAGAGACGTTATAGATACTGATGGCTGTAGGCAGGAAGGATCTCTTAAAGGTCCATCCCACAGTGGATCCTAAGAAACTGGCTGCAGATGCCGTCCGATCCGTCCACCCAGACTTTGCAGGCCTCTCGGTTCCCCCGGGCTGTAGGACCGCCTGAATGCTGGGCAGAACTCCTCCCAGAGCGATGGCCACTCCTCCCAGCGGCCTGCTGAGCTCCTCATTACTGTGGACAGCCAACTGTAGGTGCCGAGGGACGATCCTGTCCTTCTGCTGTCATGAGCCGTGTTTCCTGCTAGTTCCAGGATCTCAGAGGTCAGGAACTCAAGCTCAGCTGGCAGGTAGATGAGAATGCATCCACAGAACATCCTTTCAACTCATTTGAGATTTGGGGCTGTAGTTGAGATATTATTTGAGCTTTGGAGATGTTAATCAGCTGCTGTTGGTCATAGAAAACTACCTTGTTGCCATGGTTACGCTTCATGACAAATGTCCAAAACTAAAAAAGTTTCAGTAAAAATCCTTCCAGCTGCACAGCATCCGATACCAGAGGAAACAATCGTCCAAAAACTGTGATTTACATCCAGAAAAAGAGGAATTAAAGTTTCCAAAAGCAAAATCTCTGAATGAAAGTAAAAGAGCTACTTCAACATGCAGCCACCTTGAGCGGCGCAATTCTAGAACATGTCCAATTTCAATTCCACTAGCAGTCACATGTTGAAGTGTCCCTGGGCATTGCCCAGCTCACCCAGCCGGAGATAGAGATTCTTGCCAGGGGACTGAACTTTGCGGTTGCACCAAGTAGAATGCCTCTTGTGGAGATGATCACAGCCACAGAATCAGCCATCCACAACAACAAAATTAAAGAGGATGAAGCAGAACAACTCAGAATCAAAGTTTCAGCCTGTCTCAGCAATGCCAAACCACCACCTTCCAACATCAGTAGAGAGGAGAGGGATGCACTCACCACTCTTAGCAAGGACAAAAAAATCATAATTCTCCCAGCAGACAAAGGATGGTGCACAGTGATTTTGAACCAGAAAGACTATCATGAGAAAGTTATGACACTCCTTAGTGATTTAAACGCTTATGAACCTCTGAAAAGAGATTCAGGAAGTGGTTATAAGATGAAATCGATAGATTGCCTGAAAATTTTGGAACAGGACAAAGCTATTGACCGTTTTCTGTAACACAGACTGTATCCAGGGGAGGCCACACCTAGTCTGTATGGTTTACCTAAAATCCACAAACAAGGTGTACCTTTAAGGCCAATTGTTAGCATGATTAACTTGGTCACTTACAATGTTTCCAAATATCTGGCATCTGTACTCATCCCTTTAGTTGGCAGCTCAGAAGACCACATACAGAACACCATGGACTTTGTGGATAAGGTGAGGCATGTCATCATGGAGACTGATGAAACAATGGTCTCTTTTGATGTCACATCACTCTTTACGTGCATTCCTGTTGATGATGCAGTAGAGGTGGTCCGTTTAAGATTAAAATCAGACACCACGCTGAGCAGCAGGACCACGCTTTCCACAGAACAACTGTGTCAACTCTTGAAACTGTGCCTGCAGTCAACCTACTTCACATATGGGGAGCAATATTATAGGCAGAAACATGGGTGTGCTATGGGGTCTCCAGTTTCTTCTATTGTTGCCAACCTGTACATGGAGGAGGTAGAAAAGAGAGCCTTGACATCCTTTTCAGGGACACCACCAAGTCATTGGTTCAGGTATGTTGATGACACCTGGGTTAAAATTAAATATCAGGAAGTCCAATATTTTACTGACCACATCAACTCTGTGGATAAATACATCAAGTTCACACGAGAAGATGAAAAAAATGGCAAGTTGGCTTTCTTGGACTGAGATCTCAGTCTCTGATAGAGGATAATTGCAAACAGAGGTGTACCACAAACCCACCCACACAGACCAGTATTTGCAGTTTGACTCCCATCACCCTTTGGAGCACAAGTTAGGAGTCATCAGGACTCTTTACCACAGAGCAGACAGCGTCCCCACTAACTCAGGAGCCAGGCAAAAAGAGAAATCCCACACAAGACAGGCTCTAGAACAATGTGGATATCCTAACTGGGCCTTCCTGAAGCAGATAAGAAACCCAAACAGGACTCCAGTCAGCCATCAGGTGAAAAGGAGGAACCCAGACCCAGACCAGTGGTCATTCCATATGTTGAGGGAGTATCAGAGAAACTGAGACGTTAATTTTCTAACCACAACGTCCCAGTGGCATTTAAACCCAAAAATACATTACGGCAAAGACTGGTTCATCCCAAAGATCCAGTCCCCCGGCACGAACAGAGCAATGTTGTGTATGCTGTTCAGTGTCAGGAGGGCTGTGATCAGTCTTACATCAGGGAAACTAAACAGCCACTGGCCAAAAGGATGGCCCAGCACAGAAGAGCAACATCAGCCCAGGACTCTGCGGTCTACACTCATCTCCAGGCCAGTGGTCAGTCTTTCAGGGATGAAGATGTTCACATCCTGGATAGAGATGAACAATGGTTTGAGAGAGGAGTAAAGGAGGCCATCTTTGTGAAAATAAATTGTCCATCATTAAACAGGGGTGGAGGCCTCCGAGTTCATTTGTCCCCCTCTTACAATGCTGTTATTGCTAGTATCACTCAGCCTCCTGTGAATAGTAAACAGCCATCAGTGTACTAATAATCCATTGTTAGGCTGATGGTCCTTCTTGATCATGTGAGCAGCTGGTTTTGGTTGTCAGCAGTAAAACTGGTTGATCCACTCTGAGAAGGTGCTTTTATAAGACTGAGCTGAAAACAGCACCTCAGACTGAGGAAGTCTTTCGGATGAAAAACGAAACGTTTCTACGTTTTTTTTGTCTTGCTTTGTTTTGTTTTGTCAATGTCCAGAGGACCAGATTTAACTTTTTTAGATTTTTCTACCTAGATTATTGAGTCTGCATCAGGATATGAATTAAACTGAATTTAAACTGGGTTTGGGAGACACTTGCCTCTGGAAGTGAAGCACTATGAAAGTGTGATTGATATCTCCCACATAAGTAAGCAAGATGACTTACAAAACTTTAGTGATTCTCTTTGAATTTTGTTAATAAAAATTTAACAAAACTGAGTAATTTAAAAGTTGCTGGGTCATCATCAATCTTCTCTTCTGTAATAAATCTGTTTATTGTTTAGGCCTGAACTCCATGAACGGGTAGTCAGAAAGACCACAAGTTATCGCTACATCAAAGTCAAAGTTAAATTTCTTTATTTGTCAATGTGTCTTGTCTTTATTGTCACATGTGGTACATGTGGTGGAACAAAATTGTGTACACAGGGTCCCAGATACATCCAACAAAAATATAAATTGTAAAAAAAAACAGGAATCAAATGTAAGATTTGAACTAAGAAATATGTTAAACTAAGAATATACTAAGCACTAGTAGTGCAAAACAATAAGCCGAACAACATCAGCACAAACCTGAGTGTTTGTGAGCAGGTGAGTATGAATTAACACAGCAGCATGAAATAAATGAGCAGCATAAGATCAACAACACGGATAGTCAGCAGCACATATGAACAATCAAGTGGCATCACAGTGTTTTTTTTTCACAGTGATAATCCTGATTAGGGATTTATAAGGCTTAACAGCTTCAGGGTATAAGCTGTTCCTCAGTGTAGTGGTTCTACACTTAATGCTCCTCAAACTCCTGCCTGAGGGGAGCAGGGCAAAAAGTGTGTCTGCTTTGTAAGTGGGGTCCTTTATGATACAGGTGGCCCTCTTCCTGCATCTAGAGGTGTAGATGTCTGTGATTGTGGGGACTCCAACAGTCTTCTGTGCAGCCTTCACCACTCTGCAAAGGTTTTCCTTCTGCAGCTTGCAGTCTCCATGCCACACGTTGATGATGGAGCACATGATGCTCTCCACTGCACACCTATAGAAGGAGGTGAGGACTGAGCTTCCCAGTACAGCTCACTTCAGCCGTCTGAGGAAGTCGAGTCTCTGATGTGCTTTCTTGATCAGGCTGGTAGTGTTGGTGCCCCAACTGAGGTAGTCATTCAGCTGCACACCCAAGTAGCTGCACACCCAAGTACTTGTAGCTTGAGACCACTTCCACCACAGATCCTCCTATATTCGGGGGGGTGGGGGGGTGGGGGGTTCATCTGAAGTCCACAACCATCTCCTTCATCTTCTTCACATTGATTGGTTGTTCTTCCTGCACCAGTTCTCCAGGTGTTCCACCTCTTGCCTGTAGCTGGACTCATCGTTGTTTGTGATGCATCCAATCACTGCTGCAAACTTTACAATATGACAACCTGTATGGGTAGGTGTGCAGTCGTACATGTGCAGAGTGAACAAGAGAGGGCTCAGCACACAGCCCTGAAGGGAGCCAGTACTGAGGCTTATGGTGGAGGAAGAGAAATTGTGGATCCTCACAGACTGTGGTCTGTTTGTTAAGAAGTCTAGGACACAGTTGCAAATGGAGGGGCTTAGTCCTAGTGTGAATGGTTTGTTCATCAGGTTCTGGGGGATCATGGTATTGAAAGCAGATGTGAAGTCCAAAAAGAGCATATGGACATAGGAGTTCTTCTCCAGGTGAGTGAGAGCAGTGGGGACCACAGAGGAGATGGCGTCTTCTGTTGATTGATTCTCTGTATACATACTGGTGAGGGTCCTCGCTGATGTTGATGGTTGTTTTGATGTGGGTCATGACCAGTCTTTTGAAGCATTTAGCTACTATCGGGGTGAGGGCTACTAGCCGATAGTCATTCAGACCAGTCACTGTTGAGCTCTTTGGGACTGGGATGATGGTGGTGGTCTTCAGGCATGTGGGAACTGTTGCCAGGGTGAGGGCGGAGTTAAAGACATCGGCCATCATCTTGCAGAGCTGATCGGCACAGTCTTTAAGCACCTTCCCGGGGATGTTGTCTGGGCCAGCTGCTTTGTGAGGATTAATCCTCCTGAAAGTACTCCTTACTTCGGCCAAGGTCATTCTGAGAAACTCTTCTTCCGGTGGTGAGGGGAGTCTGGTGCTGGGTGGTCTGTTCAGGTCTTCAAAGCATGCGTAGAACTTGTTGAGGGCATCATGCAGTGATGAGTCCCTAGGGTATTGTGCACCTCTGCATTTATAATCTGTTATACATGTATTGCCTCTCCACATGTTCTGTGGGTCTTGTGAGGTGAATTGACCCTGGATCTGTGCATCTGTGGCTTTGGCCCTTATTACTAGCAACCAGCTCTTTCCTTGATCACATCCTTGATCTGCAAAGTCAGCTTAATTTTAACATGTTAACTATGATGGTTCTGTTCTTACATTGCTTGGCGTCTCAAAGGCTTAACAGCAGTGGTTTGGCTTCTATTCGTCATGCCAGGTCAGTTAATTAGGAAATCACACTATGATGGTCAGAAGACATCTAAGTCCTGGAATAAACTTTTTTTTTATGCTTACAGAAAAACAGAGTAGGTGCACATTTCAGAACTTTTAAAGTTTAGTCTGTTGGTCTGACCCATTGCATTTGTCCCCGCTCCTCATGTGGCCTATTGGAAAAATTTATTGCTCACTTTTGTAGTAGAACATGACCAGAAATTAAAATTAAATTTGGAAAACATGCTTTAGCCTAAGAGCAATAGTCAATTCAAGTCAGATGTATTTAGATGTATACTGTACACCACATTTAAAACAGAAACTTTTATCAAAGTGCTGAACAAAAAGATCACACCATCAGCTAAAAAGTAACAAGATATAATTACAGCATATAGAATAAAATATAAAAACACTAAACATAGTTAGAAAAAATTAAATACTAAATCATATCACCCTGTGTCAAATGTTGCAGAATAATAACAAAAAGCATAAACACAGTCAGAAAGAATGAAATACTAAATCAAAGCAGATTACCTTGTGTTAAGTAGGAATAAAACAAAAAGCATAAAGACAATCAGAATAAATGAAAAACTAAATCTAAATCACATCACCCTGTGTTAAATCTCAATGAGTACAGATGTGCGTTCAGAAGAGTTTTAAAAGCAGAGACTGAAGTGACCTGTCTAATGTTGAGGGTAAGATTGTTCCAGAGTTTAGGGCCCATGACTGAAAAGACACAATCTCCTCTGAGCTTCAACCTGGTTTTTGGTACCACCAAAATCAGCTGGTCTTATGATCTCAAACCCAGAGAAGGAGCATAACTTTACACCTCTAGATGTAGGAAGAGGGTCACCTGCATCAAGAAGGACCCCACTCACCCAGCACACACACTTTTTGCCCCGCTCTCCTCAGGAAGGAGGTTGAGGAGCATTAAGTGTAGAACCACTAGACCAAGGAACAGCTTCTACCCTGAGGCCGTTAGACTCACAAATCTCTAACCAGGATAATCACTGTGAAAATCACATCATGTTGCTGCTGATCTGTTTCATGTTGATGTTCATGCGTGCTCATCTACTCACACAGACTCATGCTCATGTTTGTGCTGCTGTTCAATGTTTTGTGAATGTTTTTATGATATTAGTGCTTAGTGTATTTTTAGTTGATGTTTTTCTTAGTTCAAATCTTAGATGTTATCATTGTCTTTCTTTTACATTTTATTGTTGGGTGTAACTGGGACCCTGTGTACATAATTTCACTCCACCACATGTACCACATGTGGTGCAAACGACAATAAAGAATCTCTGACTCTGATAAGGATGAAGACGGTCGAAGAGGTATGAGTGTGCAAGGCCATTAATGCACTTGAATGTCAGCAGGAGAATTTTAAAATTTATTCTGACACACCCAAAAAAGCCAGTGAAGGGAGGATAGAACCAGTGAAATGTGCTCAAACCTACGAGTTCCTGTTAAAAGTAGAGCTGCAGCATTTTGGATGAGCTGGAGATGTGAAAGAGAAGCATGATGGACCCCAACATAAGGCGTGTTACAGTAGTCCAGCTGAGTTGTAATGAATGCATGGACTAATTTTTCCAGGTCGTATCTGGACAGCACAGATAGCTATCTGACTCAGCTGAAAGAAGCTTTTTTGAAGAACAGAGTAGATCTTCTAATTAAACTTGAAGATTGAGTCTAAAACAATTCCAAGATTGGTAACAGACTTAGATATGGCTGCAGGTTTACAGGATCAGTGACTGTGGCAGATGTAGGGTAAAACACAATGACCTCAGTTTCCTGATCATTAAAACTCAAGAAGTTTATAGCATCCAAATCTTGATGTCATCAAGACATTTTAGCAAAGGGCAAATGTAGTAGGAACTGTTAGCTTTCAAGGGCGGATAAATATGAGAATCATCAGCATACGAGTGCATAAAGCGCATGTGTGCTGCTGAGAGCGGCTGCCTGCCTGCCGTACTTGTTTATTCGCTTTTATGTAATTTTACCCTTTTCAAACTGTGCTTGCACTGTATAGTGTGGTTTCAGTGGGAAGCACAAGTATCTGACAGTTTACCTCAAGCCCCGGTACGTCACTGCAGTACAGCGGCAGCCAGTGACTGTGAGAACTGTACGGAGGTGGCCACAGGAGGCAAGGGAGACCCTGCAGGGCTACTTTGAGGCAACTGACTGGGATGTTTTCTGTGATGCACATGGGCAGGCCATTAACACACTCACTGACTGTGTTATGGATTGTATTAACTTTATCCATCCATCTATCATCTTTTACCTGCTTCTGTATTAATTAAGTAAACTAAGGACCCAGAAATGCTACCAACACACAAAAAAACATTTACAGGCTTTATTTTAAATGAAGACTACAGCTCTGGGCACTGGACCTCAGGGACTGATTTGCAGATCTGAAGCAGAGAGAGGCAGGTGAGTGACGGGGCAAGGCAGGTCAATTTTAGCTCAGAAAGATTAGACCAACCTGTCAAGGATTAGGACATCCCAGGAGAAGCACGGTCCAAGCAAATGGTCCAGATAGATGATGAGGTCTTCACAGAACAAACGGGTTAGAAATGACATGACTTGAATTGTTTGACCCGTGACACATGAAATGTGGGATGGATGTGCAGGGCACGTGGGAGGTGTAAGCGAACAGCAACAGGATTGATAATCTTTGCAATGGGAAATGGACCAATGAACCTAGGAGCCAGCTTACGGTTCTCCACCTTGAGAGGGAGGTCTCTGGTGGAGAGCCATACCCTCTGCCCCTCCTGGTATGCTGGGGCCGGGACACGGTGACAGTTGGCACAGCGAGAGTAGACTGCTGTGACAGATTTGAGGGTTCTGCGGGCTCTCTTCCAGACATGATGACATCGCCGCGCCATGGTGTGAGCAGAGGGGACAGTGGCCTCCTTCTCCTGTACAGAAAAGACAGGAGGTTGGTAGCCATTTACCACATGGAAGGGAGACAGACCAGTGGCACAAGATGGTAAGCAGTTAAGGGCAAATTCGATCCATGGCAAGTTCTCAGACCACTTAGAAGGATCTTGCTGACAGAGAGCTCTGAGTTTGGTCTCAATCTCCCGATTAGCTCTTTCTGTTTGACCATCAGTCTGGGGATGAAAACCAGAGGAAATACTGCGATTGATGCCAAGCAGACTGCAGAACTCTCCCCAGAACTGGGAGACAAATTGTGGACCCCTGTCCGAGACAATGTCACATGGTAGGCCATGAAGACGATAAACTTAACGGGCCAGGACTGAGCTTAACTCTTTAGCAGAGGGGAGCTTCTTGAGGGGAACAAGGTGAGTCATCTTGGAAAAGCAATCAGTTATAGTAAGCAAGACAGTGAATGAGGGATTCTGGCAAACCTGTGACGAAGTCCATTGCAATGCACGCCCATGGTCTGTGGGGAATAGGAAGTGGTCGGAGTAGCCCAGATGGTGGCCTCCTGGAGGGTTTGACTTGAGCACATGTTTGACAGGAGGTAACAAAATCTTTGACATCCTGGACCAAGTTCTTCCACCAAAAACTGCTCCGAACCACTGACAGTGTCCTGCTAATTCCTGGGTGGCAAAACAGACGAGATGAATGACAGAAGATCAGTACCTCTGAGACAAGGTGATCTGGGACAAACAAACGATTAATAGGACAATCCTTGGGAACAGGATGGTCATGGTGGGCCTCCTCAATCCTCCTCTCCAGATCCAAACGAGTGACCCCCAACCTTACAGACTGAGGAAGAAAGAAAACCTCACCACCGGTCTGTTCCTCCCCAGCTGGCTCATGTAGCCGAGAAAGAGCATCAGGTTTTGCATTCTTGGACACGGGTCTGAAAGATAATGAGAAGTTGAAACGACTGAAAAACAGAGTCCACCTGGCCTGTCTAGGGTTAAGCCTCTTGGCAGTCTTTAGGTACTCAAGATTCTTATGGTACGTCCATATGATAAATGGATGCATTGCTCCCTCCAGCCAATGATGCTACTCCTCTAATGCTAGTTTGACTGCCAACAACTCTCGGCCACCAACGTCATAATTCCTCTCAGAGGCAGAAAAACACCTGGAAAAAATGCACAGGGATGGATCTTAGCATCAGAGGGAGACCGTTGACTCAGTACGGCACCCACCCCAGTATTAGAGGCGTCAACCTCAACAATGAACTGTTGAGTGGGATCAGGGGAGTTGAGAACAGGGGTGGATATGAACAGGTCCCTGAGAAGGGTGAAAGCTTTGTTGGCTTTATCAGACCACAAAAACCTCTCCTTTGTGGATGTGAGAGCATGGAGGGGAGCAGCAATGGAACTGTAGTTCTTTATGAACCGACGATAAAAATTTGCAAATCCTAAAAACCTTTGAAGTTGCTTACGGTTTTCTGGTTTGGGCCAATCTTGAACAGCAGAAACTTTAGCTGGGTCCATAGACACCTGATCAGGGGCAATGATGAAGCCGAGAAACGAGGTTGTGGTCTTATGAAATTCACATTTCTCTGCTTTAATGAAAAGATTGTTCTGGAGAAGCCGGAGGATGACAGATCGAACATGTTTCTTGTGAGTGGTTAGATCCTTGGAGAATACAAGAATATCATCAAGGTAGACTAACACATATCGCCCCATGAAGTATCTAAGCACATCATTAACCAAAGCCTGAAAAACTGCAGGAGCATTAGTGAGGCCGAAAGGCATCAATAAATACTCATAGTGACCTGTTGGTGTGTTGAAGGCAGTCTTCCATTCGTCTCCCTCTCTATTTCTGACTAAATGGTATGCATTACGCAAGTCCAACTTGGTAAAAACATTGGCCCCTTGAAGCAACTCAAAAGCAGTATTCATGATGGGAAGAGGGTAATGGTTCTTTACAGTGATGTTATTGAGACCTCGATAATCAATACAGGGGCGTAAGGAGCCATCCTTCTTCCCCACAAAAAAGAAACTAGCACTTGCAGGAGATGAAGATGGGCGAATAAGGCCAGCCTTACAGGCGTCATTAATGTAGCTCTGCATGGCTTCGTTCTCTGGTCTAGAGAGGGAGTATAAGCGTCCCCGAGGGGGGGAGGTGCCTGGAAGGAGGTCAATGGCACAGTCATAGGGTCTGTGTGGTGGCAGAGCAGTGGCTCTGTGCTTATTGAATGCCTCCTTAAGGTCGTGATATTCAGGTGGAACTTTACTCAGGTCAGGGTAAGTCTCTCGGACACCCTCTGACGAGGAAAGAGAACTAGCATGAAGTAAGCATTTGGTAAGACAATCTTGACCCCAACCAAGCACTTCACCGGTGACCCAGTTAAGATGAGGATTGTGTGTACGCAGCCATGGAGACCCAAAGATCAGTGGTAACTCAGGTGTCTTAATAGCGAGAAACTTAATGGTTTCATGATGGTTGCCCCCTACCGTGACTTTGATGGGTTCTGTGGTGTGAGTTACCTTATGAAGGAGATGACCATCAATAGCTCGAACCTCTTGGGCACGTTCAACAGGAGTGAGATTTATCTTGAGAGTGGAGGCCAAATCGCATCCATTCATCCATTATCTTTACCCGCTTATTCCATTTTGGGTCACGGGGGTCGCCGGTGCCCATGTCCAGCAATCACTGTGCGAGGGGCGGGGTACACTCTGGACAGGTCGCAAGTCCATCACAGGGCCACATAGAGACAAATGAGACAAACAACCATTCACTTTCTCACTCACACCTAGGGACAATTTAGAGTTAACAATCAGCCTAACATGCATGTTTTTGGTCTGTGGGAGGAAAACAGAGATTCTGAGAAAACACACGCATGCATAGAGAGAACATGCAGACTTCACCTAGAAAGGCCTCTGGACTGGGATTTGAACCGGGGACCTGCTTGCTGAGAGGCAGCAGCGCTACCAGTTGCGCCACCGTGCTGCCCTGTTTTAACTTCTGCATGGATAATATATTCCACACAAAAACAGTATGCTGCTTTCCCAATAATAAACCATGGATTATCAAGGACATCAAGGCAGCTCTGAACATGAAGAAGGCTGCCTTCAGGAGGGGGGGACAGGGAGGAGATGAGGAGAGCACAGAATGAGGTGAGGGACAAGATCAGGGAGGGTAAGGAGCAGTAAAGGAGGAAACTGGAGGGCAAATAGAACTAGACTGGTTCATCCCAAAGATCCAGTCACCCGGCACAAACAGAGTAATATTGTGTATGCTGTTCAGTGTCAGGAGGGCTGTGATCAGTCTTACATGAGGGAAACGAAAAAGCCACTGGCCAAAAGGATGGCCCAGCACTGAAGAGCAACATCATCAGGCCAGGACTCTGAGGTCTACACTCATCTCCAGGCCAGCTGCCACTCTTTCAGGGATGAAGATGTTCACATCCTGGATAGTAAAGGAGGCCATCTTTGTGAACAGAAACTGTCCATCATTAAACAGGGGTGTAGGCCTCCATGTTTTTCTGTCCCCCTCTTACTGTTATTGCTAGTATCACTCAGCCCCCTGTGAATAGCAAACAGCCATCAGTGTGCTAATGATCCATCGTTAGGCTGATGGTCCTTCTTGATCATGTGAGCAGCTGGTTTTGGCTGTCAGCAGCAAACTGGTTGATCCACTACGAGAAGGTTCTATTTATATGACTGAGCTTAAAACAGCACCTCAGACTGAAGAAGTCTTTCGGATGAAAGAAGAAACATTTCTACTTTTTTTTGTTTGTTTGTTTGTTTTGCTTTGTATTGTTTTTTGAATGTCCGGAGGACCAGACTTAAGTTTTTTGGAAGAAAATTATATTAAAAAACAAAACAAACAGCCAGATTGTAAAGCAATGTAGAATACTAAAAAACAGGAACGTCTGCGTTGTTTTTTGCCATGAACTTAGCAGTTGTTTGAAGACACTTAGAGAGGTCAAGTTCGAGAGCTTTAGATCATTTTGTAAGGCGTTCCACGATACAGGAGCGGAGTAGGAGAAGGCCCTTTTGCCTAGTTCAGTCTGCACTGAGGGCACATTGCATGTAATACTGTCCTGAGAGTGCACGCTGTAGCTACACTCGCACAGTGACATGGAGGAGGAAATATATGATAGCAACAGACCAAGAAATGATTTAAAGATGAAAATGTAGTAGTGTGAGTGTCTGCGAGAAGTTAAAGTTTATTACATATAAGGCAGTTTATCACGTGTAATAAAATGCCCGTTGTGTTCTTAATAGAAACCTAAAGACTGCACCAAAACCCTATAAAAACTTCCATCCATGATCTTAATTAGTAGGATCATCAAGTGTGAAAGGGGCCTAATTGGTCACTGTTGCTTGTAAAAACAGCAGTTGTATTTTTAGGCCATTGCTTTGATATTGATTGTGATTGTAAACATAAACCATTTATTTTCAGATACTTTCATCCTTTTCAAGACTTGAATATAAGTTTGAATACAGTCATGCAATCAAATTCCAATGAGGTATCTCTATAGAGCCAATATCGGGTCATCTGGACAGTTTCTTTTTTATAGAGACGTTTTGCCCTCTATCCCGAGGGCTTCAGTCAGAGGAGTTCCAGTAAACTGTTTCCTCAAAAAGCAGAGAACTCCTTAAGTGGACCAACCAGTTTGCTGGAGCTAAGATGGTTTCCATCATCTTCTACCATACACACACACACACACACACACACATATATATACATACATACAAACATATATATATATATATATAAATACATATACATATGGTAAATGGACTGTACTTATATAGTGCCTTTCTGTCTTATTTTAAGATACTCAAAGTGCTTTAGACTACAATCTGTGTCCTCATTTACCCATTCATACAGCACTCTACTAGATCTCTACAAAGCTAATTGAACAAATAATTCTAAAGAGACTCATCAGTGCTTTAGATCACATTCATACACCGATGGGACACACATCAGAGGCAACAAGGGGTTCAGTGTCTTCCCAGGGACACTTCGGCATGTGACTGCTGGTGGATTCAAACCCCCAACTCTCGCATTGGAGGATGATTGCTCTAACCACTCAGCCACAGCCGCCCCGTATATATATATATATATATATATATATATATATATATATATATAAGCCATATAGTGTGAAGCCTGTTCTTATCCGCCACCTCTTGTGGAAGACATTTCTTGGAACAGCAGAGACTGAATGACTGAATCCCTTCTGGTGCTTCTCTAAGAGTCATGGTAAAAATGAGTGAGACGGAGAGCAGGAAATCCACATAGCAGCATGAGTGGCTTTTAATGTCTGCCTGAAAAAGGAAAAAGGTCAGAGACCAAGTAGTTTCTGTGCAATGAAGGGATGTGGAGGACAGCGTGTCTCTTTTTAATCACTTTACCCAAAGACATGTCGACAGTTAGACTTGGTGGAGTCCACTGAGCATGATTGAATGATGAACAGAGAGAAGGGAAAGAAAGAAATGGGAGAGGAAAAGGCCTGGCAGGCACACATGAAATATAAGGTGGATTTTTCAGCTGTGATCCAGTATATCAGCTCATGTGTATTGGTTGAGCTGACAGACTGGATGAGCACAGAGTGGGTTCTATTTTTTTTGTTTGTTTGTTTTTGTGAATGCTGAATCAGCATTCACACTATGGGATGATTTACAAATTTCAAAATTTCCACAAGCATACAAATCATACTTTTTGGGAGACACCCCCCCAATGCATACAGAAAAATGCTAACTTTCACAAAACCTATTTTATTAGTAGCAAAACTGAGACATTAAACACATGTGCTTACTTGGATATTGTACTAAGGTAAAATTATTTTCATTACACATTTGTACCCATCTCAAAATTATTAATAATGCGTAGTTACAGACATACAAAAAATTTATGATAAAGTACACACACCTGAGACTGAATCTCTCAGAGATAACTTTGTGAGTTTGGGGGAAAGAAACAATGTTAAATAGAGAGACACATCTTTGCTAATATCTGTGGCATACACATATTTGTCTTTAAGTGTTAATAATGTTTAATGCTAAGAACTAAAGCACTAAAAATGCAATTCTAAGAGACACTCGAACTGTTCGTGCGTCACCACGGGAGGCTGTGTGCTCCCGTGGTGACGCAGGAACAGGGTGCACGTGAAGACGACCCTCTGAACACACTAACACTTAATACAAAGTTCAATTTTTGAAATTAGATACAAAAGTCCTGTGGAGGTCAGGGGCTTTTACCTGAAAGAATACTAGTCAGTAGTGGTAACCACTAGCCAGTGTCCTCTTCTGTGCTGTTGTGTTTTGGGGAGGCAGCATTAAGAAGAGAAATGCAGGACGACTTGACAGGCTGGTGAGGAAAGCTGGTTCTGTGCTGGGAACAGAGCTGGAGTCCCTTACATCTTTGTCAGAGAAATGGTAAGCTGCAATCCATTATGGAAAATGCTGACCATCTTCTGCACGGCACCATTGTGGGAGTTCTAGGATCCCCAGCCACTCACTCACTCTTCAGCTGCAGCCCATCCCAATCAGCCACCACTCCACACCTGTGCCTGGTTTGGAGGACTACTTTGCCTGGGTATAAAAGCCTCTGCTAGACATGCCTCCAGCACTGGGACATTGTCATGCTTATGAGATTATTCCATTGACCTCAGACAATCTGCTCATCTCTGCACTCACCTTGTTCACTGCAAGGATCACCTGGAACCCTAGGACTCCTCAGACTTCCCCTCTCTGGATTTTACTATGAGAAGAAACATTACAGTAAGAGTCTAAAAATGTTAAGTCTGGTCCTCTGGATATTTCAAAAAACAAAACAAAACAAAACAAAAAATAATGTAGAAACGTTTCATCTTTCACCTGAAAGACTTCTTCAGTCTGAGGTGCTGTGTTCAGCTCACTCAGCACCTCAGACTGAAGAAGTCTTTCGGATGAAAGACGAAACATTTCTACAATTTTCTTTTTTTTTTTTGTCCTGTTTTGTTTTTTAAAATGTCCAGAGGACCAGACTTAATTTTTTAGATTTTTCTACCTGGATCATTGAGCATGCCACAGGATATTACAGTAAGCGCAAGATCCTCTCCGCAAATTGATCTGTTGGAAATCTTCCCAGGTGCTAACCTTGTCCCTGCTTTCCTTTTCAGCCTGGAGAACAGTAACATGTAAATAAGACATTTTTGTACTCCTGACTCTGTTTTTCTTCTCAGTCTGCCAATTGGGGTCATTCATTCAACTTTATTTAGACAGGTAAATCACATTGAGCCTCGAGGACTCTTTACAAGAGAGACCTGATTTAAACAAAGAATGATTTCAACAATGGACAACAGAGACAACAATAGACAGTTATAAAAAGTCATACAGATTTTTTTTAACGAATAGGATGGCTAAAAAAAAATAAAAACAACAAAAAACAGCTAGATTCTAAGGCGAATGTAGAAAACTAAAAACAGGAACATGTCTGCATTGGTCCCTGCCAGGAGTCCAACAGATTCTTAAAGTCATTTAGAGAGGTCAAGGTCGAGAGCTTCAGATTTTTTTGTAAGATATTCCAGGAAACAGGAGCGGAGTATGAGAAGGCCCTTTTGCCCAGTTCAGTCTGCACTGAGGGAACACTGCAGGTAATAATGTCCTGAGAGTGCACGCTGTAACTGCACTCACACAGAGACATGTAGGAGGAGATGTATGAAGGCAGCAGACCAAGAAGTGATTTAAAGATGAAAATGTACCAGTGAGAGAGTCTGCATGAAGTTAATGATGTCCAGTTAACCAGTGAATACAGGGTGCAGTGGTGGGTACGATAATCACAGCCAGTTATGAATCTTAGTGCACCATGATAGACATCGTCCAACATCTGCAGGGTTCTTGTAGGAGTGTTCATGTAAATAATATCACCATAATCAATGGAGGGAAGGAAAGTCACAGATACAAGGTGTTTCCTAGCATTCAGAGTTAGACAGGATTTGTTTCTGAAAAAGAAACCCAGTTTAACTTTCAGTTTCTTTACCAAGTTTTCCACATGGAGCTTAAAAGAGAGATGCGAGTCGACCAAGATACCCAAATATTTATAGGAATCAACAAACTCAATCGGGACACCATTTGAGGATGAAATCAGAGAAAGAACTGCTGGGACCAACTTCCTATTTGAAAAAAGCATTCCTTTGATTTTGTCGGCATTTAGGACAAGTTTGAGGTGGAACAAATCTGTCTGGATGATGTTAAATGCAGATTTCAAAAGCTGGAAGGTCTTATCAACTGTTTTAGCGTGACAATAAACAACTGTGTCATCAGCATAGAAATGTATGGATGCATCAGGGATGTTTTTACCAACATTACTTATGTAGATTGTAAAGCGGGTGGGTCCTAAGACTGAGCCTTGTGGAACACAATTGTTGACTGTTAAATAACTGAGGAAGTACCATTATGTTGAACACATTGCCTCCGGTCTGATAGTTAAGCCCCTTATCCACGGGTCTTTTTGGTACTCCTATGTAACTAGTTGTGGCCGATTGCGGGTTTTATCAACAATGCCTCTAGTGGTGGAACCCACCCCATTTTTGGGACCTAAATCACTGAGGTCCCAGGTCTGGTTCTTTTAGGGTCTAGTTGTGACATCAGCGCACTGTAGGTCACTGATTGGTCAGGGGGCGTATTCATTGGTGGAGGGCGGAGATTCAGTCTTCCACTGGAAATCACAATCCACCATTTTCTTTTTCACCTGCATAACAGACAACAAGAAATCGGAGGAGCTTATTTTGGAATATTTTATAAGGTAAAACAAATAATCATGACACAACCGTGGTCGAATGCTGAAGTTCAGGCATTTCTCTGTTTGCTGGCCGATGAACAAGTGCAGCGCGAGCTAGATGGAACGAAACGAAATGAAAAGATTTTTCAAGAGGTGTCTGCGCAGATGGCGGTGCAGGGCTTCCATCGCACACCAAAGCAAAGAGGAAAGCTTAAAAAACTAATAGTTGATGGTGAGTGTATTTTATTTACTTTAAGCATATTTCCTTTTCCTCATGCAACCGTTTCTTTGCGTTTTCTGAAAGTACTCTGAACAAACGAGGCTGACGCGGTTACGTCGTTATTAGTTAGCATCATTGCTAACTGTACTCTGTTGCTGTTTTTCCACTCTTATTTTGATGCAGAAAGTCCCACTGAACATGAAGGTTCGCCAGATTCTGCTTTTGACTGTCCAATCCTCCCCGCTTCTGACCCTTCCCGACCACACCAGCTCCGAGTACATGCATGCCACCGGGCACATCTACGCCACCGGGCAACACGCAGCAGAGCGGCACCAAACAGCACCCGTTACTAGGTAAGAAGAAGCAACAATCGTGTTTAACATCACATTGATCATGTTGATATGAATGTTGTTTTGTTTTTGTTGTAAAACACCTTGCATGTATTCAAACTACTTGTTTATTCAGTTGTAATGGATAACTGTTAAATTTAGTTATTCATTTATTACTTAAACTTTCATTTATGAAGTTTATTATTGAAATTATACAGGGTGTAGTGATTTTTGTTCAGATTAACGATGCTCTGTTCTTTTTCTAAATTAGCACAAACCGTTGTAAATGACTACATGTAGTTTATTTATGCCCACCTGCTTACTATCATTAAAGTACTAGACTGCTTTATGAACAGAATCATTTCTGATCTTGTGAACAAACACCTTTTGAAATTAGCAGGAACTTTAATGTAAATAATTTATTTAAAAACTCTACCTGTACTTCATCATCTAACAGCCATTTTCTTGTGTGTTATTCCTAGGCAATAGAAAGCGCAGATCAACAAGTGCAGCAGAGAGCTTCGTTTCTGCACATACAGAACAAGAGGAGATGAACCGGAAGCAGAGAGAGGAACACTTCCATTTTATTTGTGAGGATGCCAAAAAAGCAAGGCAAGAAGAAGCTGCAGCAGCGAGGAAGCAGGAGAAGGCAATTAGGAGGGAGGAGATGGCCTTGAGGAGAGAGGAAGCAGATGTTCGCAGAGAGGAAGCAGCACAGCGAAGGCAGGAGGCTGAACAGAGTGCTGCTTTCAGTCAGGCACTCCTTGGGGTGCTGGAATCCATTGCCCGTTCCATGGCAAACACATGTTTAAAAATATTTAGAGTAGATCATAGTTGATATATAGAAATGTAGATCCTGCAAGGTAAGCCCACAAATAGCCAAACATGTAGCTTGTTAAGTTTGCATATATAATTAGTGTATAATTGTTTTTTTTTTGTACAGGTCTTTATTTCTAATAAAAGAAACATTTTCAAGTCTTGAGCTTCTATCTGATCATCAAAAGTGAAGTGCTTACAGTGTTTTTTTACGTCAATAGTGTAGGATAAGTGAAGTAATTGTTTTTTTTACCTGTAACAATGCTGGTGAAGATTCTCAGTTATCCTTGACACGGCAAATCCCCCCCAAAACAGATAAAAACAAAACCACAGGACTTTTTTTAAAACTCCAAAAAGTCCAGTATTTTTATTTATGTATTTTTTTTGGTTTTATCTGTAATGAGTACTGAAAAACGTAACCATAATACAGAATGTCCATGTGTTGTAAATGAACATTGCAGTGGAGTTAAAAAGGTGTAGGACTTGTGTAATCTACGTTTACAATCATCCTCATTCAGGAGGTTTTCAGTCATTGCATGTCAAACACCTCGGCCATGATGTCCATCCTGTGGATCCAGCAGCTTCTGCATCTTTTTCACCCAAGGTCAAAAATTCTCTCCACGACTTTCACTGTGGTACAAAGGAGCACTAACTTAATATTGCTAAACAGCACTTCAATCATGAAGATAATTTGCGACAGCTTAATTTAAAGAGCTGCGTGGTAAACATAAGCTCTGAAAGAGTTGTTAAATATCAAATCAAATGTAGGTTATTATGTAATGTACGTAATATATATATATATATACATACATACATACATATATACAAATCAAATTACAAAAAGACTTTATTGATCCCAGAGGGAAATTAAATGTAACTCATCATCCTGGTTTCATTAAAGAGTTGTTCTAGATGCTGATGCTGTGGGCAGGAAGGATCTCTTGTAGCGTCTGTCTTACAAGGGATCTGAAGAAGTCTCTGGCTGAAGACATATATATATATATATATATAAATATTAAAATAGATGAATGTATATATGCATAAACAAATATAAAGTTCTTGTTGTATGTTTTGGTTCTTTGTTAAAAACAAAAATTAAGGAGTATACAGTTTTTCTAAAACTACAGCCACTAAAAAACGCAGCATATGTGATAGAAGCACAGCAGCAGTGTTTGTTTTGCCATTTTTACACGAACCTGGTAATAAGGCATGTCTGTACATTAAACAAACAAGAATAATTATTAATCCATGTTTATTTTCAAATCAACACTTTAACGTTCACTTGTATCTAAGGAAGGCTGGGGAGGTAAAAAAAGATTAAGGGGTGGAATTAGGATAAGTTACAGCTCATGAGGTACTCCATCAGAGCATCTCTGACACCTCGGCCCTGCTCTCCATCTTGTGGGACAGCGACCAGGACGGGCTGTGCGGCTGGTTCTGCTTCAAGTTCATCGACGTCATCCATTTTGGTTGTGTGTTGTTTTCCAGCTCTTCTTCTAATACATGTTAGTGGTGCTTAGAAAAGAGCTTAATGTAGCACTACCGCCACCAGCTGGTAAGGTGCGTTGATATTAATAATCCGCCCACTAGAGGTGAACAATACGCCCACTAAACGGGAACTATAGGCAAAGTGGAGACACAAAAATAGAGGTCCCACTAGAACCGGACACAACAGGCTACAACAAGAACCAGACCTGTGGATACCAGGCTTTAGAGAACCAACCAATGGTTTGTTCTGAGAAACCGATTTCTGAGAGCTTATGACAAGATGTTGTGATCCACAGTCTCAAAAGCTTTAGACAGGTCTAAGAAAAATGCAGCACAATAATCCTTAGCATCCAGTGCTTCAACAATGTCATTAAGAACCTTCAGTGAAACAGTCGTTGTGCTGTGTTGTTTCCTGAAACCAGATTGATGGCGAGGTAAGATGTTAAATGAGTCCAGGTAATCTTTGATTTGAGAGTTATCAGTTTTTCTAGAACCTTGGCTAAAATGCAGAGTTTAGAGATTGGTCGATAGTTGTTCAGTGAGGTGGGGTCACCTTCCTTCAGCAAATGAAGAACAAAGACTGTTTTCCAAGCATCTGGAATGGAGTTTTGGCTTATTAAAGATGTGGGTCACAGGGACTTTGATGATATGAGCAGCCAGCCTTAAGAAATAAGGTGGAAGTTTATCTGGTCCTGCAGATTTTTTCGGATCAAGATCTTTTAACAGTTTATTAACCTCACTGACTGAGAATGGAGAAAACGAGAAAGTGTGATCAACTGAGGATTGACATGTAGGAGGGAATTGATTTGTAGAAGTTTGATTATTAAGTAAAGTGGCTGATTTTCCATTAGTAACTGTGTCAAATAAAGAACTAGAAGCAACAAAATGTTTGTTGAAACAGTTCAGGGTCTTGTGCTTATTTGACACAGGAACAGAGTCAATGAGAAGTTGTGATGGGAGGTCAGATGATTGGGGGCTGCCTGAGAGAGATTTGATGGTTTTCCAGAATCTGTTAGGGTCATTTTGTCACGAACCAGGGTTTTGGATTCAAAATAAGCCAGACGCAGGAGTGCAAAAATTAAGAACAGCTTTTATTAATAAGGCTGCTGGTAGCTGGAGTCAGGGTCCTTAGGGCAAAGCAGGAGTCAAACACAGGGAGTCAGTGGTAGAAGGGTAATCCAAAAGGGTGGTCCATGAGTCGAGGTCATAGACCGAAGAGGAGGTCGTTACCATGATCAGATAGGCAGAACAGAACCAGATGAGGAGCAGGCAAAAACGAGAAATCCAGAAGGCAAGGCGTGAGGTCAAAAATCCAATAAAACAAGGCTTGAGGTTCAGGCATGAACCTATGAAGGCTTGAAAATCAGGGACCATGGAAGGTGTAATAATCTTGCCCTGGTGGAAAGGGAGAATGGATCTTATAAAGGGTGCAGAGCAGTTGAACCAGATGAGCTGAACAGGTGAGTGGAATCAGGGCTGATTGCTGTGATTGTAATGATTAAGTAAACTAAGGAACCAGAAATGCTACCAACACACAAAAAAGCATTTACAGGCTTTATTTTAAATGAAGACTGCAGCTCTGGACACTGGACCTCAGGAACTAATTTGCAGATCTGTCAAGGATTAGGACATCCCAGGAAGAGCACAGTCCGAGCAAATGGTCCAGATAGATGATGAGATCTTCACAGAGCAAACAGGTTAGAGAAATCAGCAGGCTGAGCAGAATCCAGAGGGCCAGGCAGGGGTCAAACCATACGATCCGAGAGCAACAACTTGTCAGGCAGAGGAGCAGGCAGGGCAAAGTAAAAACCAGGCGGGGGTCAGAAACTTGAGATCAGAGAGCAAACGTTGGCAGACAAGGATCAGGCATAAACAGCGGTTCAGAAAGGCAGAAAAGGGTCAGGATCTTTAAAGAGCTTGGTTTGGCTTGAAAAGGCTGGATCTCTTTGGCTGAAAGCTTCAGATAATCTGGCACTGGTGCAGTGGCTGAGAGAGGCTTTTAAAACAGCTCGAGATAATTAGGCAGACACAGGTGTGCTGTGTTAAGTGATAGGAGTTGAGGGAGAGCAACAAAAAAAGGAAACATGACATGAACAGTCCAGAAAACATGAATCATGACAGTGATAGGCTGAGGGGGGGTGGTGAACTGTTAACTGACAGGAACAAATGTGAGCAATGACAGGAGCTGAGGGATAAACAAAACATGAACGAGAGGGGCAGAAAACATGGCATGTCATGAAGGGAGAGGGAAGTGAGCAGATGGAGGGGCCAGCAGGGGCCACTGATCATGACATAGCCCCCCCCCGTTAAGGTCTGGCATCCTGACGGACCTACCAGCAAAGAACTAGCAAGAGTTGGGTGGGTGGAGAGGGTCCGGAAGCGGGCCCATGAAATAAGTTGGTAGTCAGAACAGCCATCCAGAGCTGTTACAGGGCTCAGGTGGGTTGCCAGGAGGTTGACCAACAATTAGCAATGTCAAGGGCGAAAGGCCGGGCGACCCTCCAATACCTCGCAATGGGGCCAGATCTGCAGCGGTCGGCGTGGAGGACTGTGGACCTGCAGCGGTCTGCGTGGAGGGCTGTGGACCTGTAGCAGTCAGTGTGGAGGGCTGTGGACCTGCAGCAGTCGGCGTGGAGACCTTGGGCTCTACAGCAGGCGGCATGGAGACCTGGGGCTCTGTAGCAGGTGGCGTGGAGATCTGGGGCTCTACAGCAGGCGGCGTGGAGACCTGAGGCTCTGTAGCAGGTGGCGTGGAGACCTGGGGCTCTGCAGGAGGTGGTGTGGAGGCCTGGGACTCTGCAGCAGGCAGCGTGGAGGCCTGGGGCTCTGCAGCAGGTGGCGTGGAGGCCTGGGGCTCTGTACCAGGTGGCATGGAGGGCTGTGGACCTGCAGCAGTTGACGTGGAGGGCTGTGGACCTGCAGCAGTCGACATGGAGTGCTGTGGACCTGCAGCAGTCGGCGTGGAAGGCTGTGGACCTGCATCAATCGGCGTGTAGGGCTGTGGACCTGCAGCAGGCGGCATGGAGGGCTGTGGACCTGCAGCTGGCGGCGTGGAGACCTGGGGCTCTGCAGCAGGCGGCGTGGAGACCTGGGGCTCTGCAGCAGGTGGCATGGAGACCTGGGGCTCTGTAGCAAGTGGCGTGGAGGCCTGGGGCTCGGTAGCAGGTGGCGTGGAGGCATGGGGGCTCTGCAGCAGGCGGCGTGGAGACCTGGGGCTCTGTAGAAGGCGGCGTGGAGACCTGGGGCTCTGTAGGAGGTGGCGTGGAGGCCTGGGGCTCTGCAGCAGGCAGTGTGGAGGCCTGGGGCTCTGCAGCAGGCGGCATGGAGGCCTGGGGCTCTGTAACAGGTGGCGTGGAGGGCTGTGGACCTGCAGCAGGTGGCGTGGAGGGCTGTGGACCTGTAGCAGTCGGCGTGGAGGGTTGTGGACATGCAGCAGGCGGCATGGAGGGCTGTGGACCTGCAGCAGGCGGTGTGGAGATCTGGGGCTCTGTAGCAGGCGGCGTGGAGACCTGGGGCTCTGTAGCAGATGGCGTGGAGGCCTGGGGCTCTGTAGCAGGTGGCATGGAGGCCTGGGGCTCTGCAGCAGGTGACAGTTTCAGAGCAATTTTAGGCGATGAACTATGAAAAGTCACTGGGGTGGGTAGGCAAAACCTGGCACAGAACATAGTTTTAACAATCTGTAACCAAGTGTCCAGATATGTTTGGGAGCTCTCGACCCCTGAGAGCCACTCCTGGTCTGGCTTAGAATCCATTTTTTGGCTGAATTACTCTTTCAGAAACCAGGCTTTTGGATTCAAAATATGCCAGACACAGGAGTGCAAAAATTAAGAACAGCTTTTATTAATAAGGCTGCTGGTAGCTGGAGTCAGGGTCCTTAGGGCAAAGTAGGAGTCAAACACAGGGAGTCAGTAGTAGAAGGGTAATCCAAAAGGGTGGTCCATGAGTCAAGGTCATAGCCCGAAGAGGAGGTTGTTACCACGATCAGATAGGCAGAATAGAACCAGATAAGGAGCAGGCAAAAACGAGAAATCCAGAAGGCAAGGCGTGAGGTCGAAAATCCAATAAAACAAGGCTTGAGGTTCAGGCATGAAACTATGAAGGCTTGAAAATCAAGGACCATGGAAGGTGTAATAATCTCGCCCTGGTGGAGAGGGAGAATGGATCTTATAAAGGGTGCAGAACAGGTGAACCAGATAAGCTGAACAAGTGAGTGGAATCAGGGCTGATTGCTGTGATAGGCTGAGTGGGTCTGGTGAACTGTTAACTGACAGTAGCAGATGTGAGCAATGACAGGAGCTGAGGGATAAACAAAACATGAAGGAGAGGGGCAGAATACATGGCATGTCATGAAGGGGCAGGGAAGTGAGCAGATGGGGGGGCAGCAGGGGCCACTGATCATGACACATTTAGATTTTTGGAGGTCTGAGATAAGAAATAGTTGTGTTTTGCTTCTTTGATGGCAGTTGTGCATTTATTCCTCATCTGTCGAAAACTCATCCAATCAGTGTCTGAGTCAGATTTTCTCGCTGTGGCCCAAAGATGATCTCTCCTTTACAGGAGGTCAGCTAGCTCTGGGGTAAACCAGGGGCTGTCTCATCCCTTTATTCTGAACTGATGAAAAGGAGCATGTTTGTTAACAAAATAAATGAAACTATTATGAAAATAGTTTCAAGCGGAGTTCACATCATCAATTAATAGAATACGATGCCAATCAAAGTGGGATAGATCCCAAAGGAATGACTATTCACAGAAAACGTTTCAGATCCCTTTTTTTTAATTAATCTGGACTCAGATGGTGGATGTTTAATATCTCTGAGAGTCGCTGTCACGCAATGATCACTCAAAATGTTAGCAAATACACCTGTACCAGGGAATTTGTGAGGCATATTAGTTAGAAACAAGTCTAAGATGGAAGGCTTTTCATGATGGTTTTTGTTTGGTCTAGTGGGAGAGTCGATCAGTTGGGTTAGATTGAGAGACAGGCAACATTCCTTGAATTTATCACAGAGGAGGGTCGACTTATCCCAGTCAATGTTGAAATATCCTGCCAAAAACATATTTTTGAATTTTAAATTTCCAAGGAAATCTATCAGGGAGGACAGAGCCTCAGGTGTTGCTGAGGGGAGATGATAACAACCCACTACAGATAAGATCTGGCCTCCATTCAAAGTAATGTTTATAGCTAAGGCATCAAACTGGTTTGGGATTGTTTTAGAAAACACAAGACTAGCAACCAGAGAATCTCTGATGTAAATAGCGAGTCCGCCCTTTTTTGACGATCAAAGCGGTAGATGTTAAATCCATTGATTATCAGGTCATTATTCAGTACAACTTTGTTGAGCCAGGTTTCAGAGATGAAGATTACATCTGCCCCACAAGAACTGACCAGAATTTTCAAGGCATCAAGTTTTCTCAGAAGGCTACATGTGTTTACATGAAGAAAATGAAGTCCTGACATGTTTTTAAAGTCATTTGGTGTCCTATAATTAGTGGTTGGACTGAATCCCTGAGAGCAGTAACAACATTATTATCAGACATTTTCTTGAGTTTTTCGTAACTGATAAGTAATTGTAGAAGTTAGTAGTGTGACAATTAGCCCCCATAATTGAACCATGAGAAACATTAATGAAGACACGATCATTCAGAACCCAAAAACAGTGAAAGTTGTAGAGATGGGCAGATCCAGGTGTATTAACAAGATTCAGTGACTCCAGATAGTCTGAGATCTGAAAATAATTGCAATAATATGAATGGTGCAGAAAAGTCTCAGACCATAAAATGTCACAAATCAAATGGGCAAACAAACCCGGCGAGGTTGCCCAACTGCATTTTGAGTTGGGCTGTGGGGGGCTCCGGCCCCCCCTACAAAGATGGATGGATGCTCCCATGAAAAGCAGAAGCTGGGTCCAGAACCAACAGGCAGAAACAGATAATTCGCAGAAAATAGTAGAGCGAGCTGCCAGACAATCCTCCTGAAATGAAAGGCATGGTCCTAGCTCGTTTCAGGCCTACAGGGGACAACACCGTGATCCGGAATAAAAATAATTATTATCCAGGTGAGTTTGGATAGAGGCCTGCAGCAACTCCGATGCAAACTCCGAACTTCTCTCGAGCACCACCCAGCGCTGCTCCTCCATTTCTCTGCATGTCACTGCTGCACCCGATAGCATGAGAAGCACCCCTGGTGAAAAACTACGAGACTGACCGGAGAGGCTGAGGCTGAAGTAGTCACTGGTCTGGTCCGGTTCTGCTCCAGTCCGGCTCCGGCGCTCCACAGCACGAGAGACGAAGAGGCTGAAGTTGTCCCTGGCCCGGTTCTGCTCTGGTTCTTCTCCGGTTCAGTTCCGGCGGTGCTTCAAAGCATCGGAGTGTCTCATCAAGGTGAACACAGCAATTCCATGAAGATGGACAGTCCTTTGTTAAAAGGTAACAGGCTGCTCACTGAGGCTGAGAACGGCTCTGTTGAAGACTAAGTCCCCCACAGCCAACTAGGTTCGGTTCTGGTCCAGTTCGGGGGACACAGGTACACTTCCCCCACACCAATGAAGACACCACGAGGGCCAGTCCAGCAGAAAACCAGCGAAATACCACCTGGTGATTCTTGTCGGAACCAGGTAGAACCACAAAGGTTCCCTAACAGGAATTTGGGACTATTGCTGTCAACATACAACTCCAGCACGGCGGCTCGGACTTTGCTTAAAGAACTACAACTATTATTATTGTGCTTACCTTGCTGCTTCTGTCAACCTCCTGTGTCATCTGGATTGTTCCAGTTTGTCTTCTTTTGCTGGATTTTTTCCTGTGCTATGCTGTGGATTACATCGCACTGCCTTTTGGATATCCTTTTCGGAGTTGTGGGTCTGCTGTTAGCAGCTAGCTCTGTGCTAGCTTCCCCCGGCTTGGTTGGCTCGTCGATGTTGACCTACTCCGCCTCTCAGCTGATTGGACTTAACAACTGCTCCATTCCACCTTCTGTTTCTATCATTAAACAACTGGGCCTTCTGCGTAGACCTCATTATGTCCATAGAGGCTCTCGGAAGAGAACTGTTTACTCTCGGCAAGCTGGGTCTGAATCCATCCCTTCCATCTGGTCTACTGGTCCTGCCGCACATCGATTACGTCATCAGAACGCTCCCTCTGTAGTCCCTGATATTGCTGAAAGAACACAGCGCACAAAGTGGCAAGGAAAACGTGGAGTGGACTTCAGGCTGCTTAAACCTCTTCTAAAGGCTTCTACTCCAACCAATATTAAAATAGAACTTTTCAATGCTCAATCACTGTCCAATAAATCATGTCTTATTCATGATCATATTCTGGAGAAGAATTTGGACCTCATGTGCCTTACTGAAACATGGCATCAACCAGATGTGTACAGTTCTCTGAATGAAGCCTGTCTCTCTGGATACAGTTATCTGCAGAAAGCCCGCTGCACTGGCTGTGGTGGTGGTCTGGCTGTAATTTACCGCAGTAATTTAAAATGATCACATTTAGCTTCGGCAGCACGGTGGCGCAACTGGTAGAGCTGCTGCCTCTCAGCGAGCAGGTCCTTGGTTCAAACCCAGTCCAGGGGCCTTTCTGGGTGGAGTTTGCATGTTCTCTCCGTGCATGCGTGGGTTTTCTCCGGGTACTCCGGTTTCCTCCCACAGACCAAAAACATGCATGTTAGGCTGATTGGTAACTCTAAATTGTCCCTAGGTGTGAGTGAGAGAGTGAATGGTTGTTTGTGTCGTTTGTCTCTATGTGGCCCTGTGATGGACTTGCGACCCGTCCAGGGTGTACCCGGCCCCTCGCACAGTGATTGCTGGACATGGGCACCAGCGACCCCCGTGACCCAAAATGGAATGAGCGGGTAGAGATAATGGATGGATGGATGGACATTTAGCTTCTCTGGACTTTTTGTCTTTTGAATGTTTGGCCTTCAACCTCAAAGCCCCCCTCCTAATGAATGTTATATTGATTTATCGGCCTCCCAAACCACATGTTTCATTTAACTCAGAGATGCATGACCTTCTCACTTTTTTCTGCGCATCTCCTGTGAAAAATATTATTCTTGGAGATTTAAATATCCACATTGATAATTCCTCTTCCCCTCTGGCAGCAGAGTTTAAGTCTCTTTTGGACTCTCTCAATCTCACTCAGTATGTTGACGCCCCTACGCACAACAGGGGGCACACTCTGGATTTGGTGATTACAGCCACTGTACCTATCAATAACTTATCTGTATATGACCTGGGTGTCTCAGACCACAGTGTCATCTCCCTGGAAGTGCCTTCAACTTCATCTGCTCCTAATCCTAAACGACTTATCCAGTTCCATGACTTTAAAAACATTTCCCCTGAGGTTCTGTCCTCTGATCTCCACTCCCTGACCACTGTCAATCATTCATCTGCAAATGACTCTGTGGATTACTACAACCAATCTCTCCAGGAGCTTCTGGACCTCCATGCTCCCTTTAAAGCAAGGCTGGTGTCTTTCTCCCGTTCAGCCCCTTGGTACACTGGTGAGCTGCGCAAGATGAAAGCAGCTGGCCGTGCTATTGAGAGACATGTAAAATCATCTGGTCTCTCTGTACATCAGCAGGCATATAAAGAACATCAGGAAGCCTACGCCTTTTCTCTTAAAGAAGCACGGTCCAAATATTATTCTAACATCATCAACAACTGCCCTGGAAACTCTAAACAACTCTTCTCCACAATAAATCATCTCCTTAATCCCATTAAACAGTCTCATGAGGACTCTGTTCAAAAATGCAACCTGTTCCTTTCATTCTTTAAAAACAAAGTTAACTCCATTAGATCTCAGCTCCATAGCCTCCCTGATCTTCATCTGTCATCTACCCGTCTGCATTCTGGGTCCCTGAGCTGCTTTGATGAGGTTGTTGAGAGTGAAGTGGAGACCATCATCAAGAAAATGAAGCCTTCATCCTGCACCCTGGATCCCTTCCCCTCGTCTCTCATTAAATCCAATCACTCTGCAATAAGCCCATTAATCACACAAATAATAAATAAGTCACTGCAATCTGGTCAAGTTCCACTGCCTCTTAAAACTGCCATCATTAGGCCTCTTCTGAAAAAATCTAATTTGGATCCAGACATTCTTTCTAATTACCGCCCAATTTCTCACCTCCCATTTCTGTCAAAAGTGCTGGAAAAAGCAGTTGCTGCTCAGCTGCAGATCCACCTACAACAACACTCCCTGTATGAAAAGTTTCAGTCTGGCTTCCGTGCAGCTCACAGTACTGAGACCGCACTGCTGAGAGTCACCAATGATGTCCTCATGGCTGCTGACACTGGTTCTCCCTCCCTCCTTGTTCTCCTTGACCTCACTGCAGCTTTCGACACTGTGGACCATAATATCCTCCTCCACCGTCTTCATGTGGGGGCCGGTCTCTGTGACACTGTCCTGGACTGGTTTAAATCTTTCCTCTCCAATAGGCTGGAATGTGTTAGTCTTGGCAATACCGAGTCCCAGACTGTCTGTGTCTCCTGTGGTGTCCCTCAAGGGTCAGTTTTAGGGCCCCTGCTATTTTCCCTTTACATGTTGCCTTTAGGTCAAATTATTAATCAGTACAACATTTCTTTTCACTGTTATGCCGACGATACACAGCTTTACATCAGGACTGGAGCATCATCTTCACCACTGTCATCTCCATCTTCACTCGCTGCCCTCTCTACTTGCCTGGAGGAGATAAGGGCATGGATGAAACAGAAATTTCTTCAGTTAAACTGCTCCAAAACAGAGGCCATACTGATTGGCACCCCTCACCAGGTTCAAACTTCAACTATAACGACTATTTCATTTTCTGGACAAGACATCCCCCTCTCCATCTCTATTACAAATATTGGAATAAAAATGGACTCTCATCTTACATTTGAAAATCACATTAAGCATCTGTTTAAAACCTGTTTCTTCAATCTTCGAAATATCTCCAAACTGCGCCCATCTCTCACTTTTGCTGATGCAGAGAAACTCGTCCATGCTTTTGTCTCCTCCAGGCTTGACTACTGCAACTCCCTGTTTACTAGAATACCCGGCAAAAACCTTCAGAAGCTTCAATATATTCAAAACAGTGCAGCCAGGATTTTATTGAGAGCTCGTAAATTTGAACATATTACACCCATTCTCCATAACCTCCATTGGCTTCCTGTCACTTACAGAATTCAGTACAAAATTGCTCTCATCACCCATCAGTGTTTATACGGAAATTCACCAGATTATCTGAAGGACCTTCTTGCTCCATATTCATCCACCCGGTCCCTACGATCACAGAACAGTAATCTCCTCCACCTTCCACGAACTAAATTAAGAACCATGGGAGATTGGGCATTCTGTGTGGCTGCCCCCTGCCTCTGGAACTCCCTCCCTGACTATCTGAGAGCTCCACAATCACTGACTGACTTTAAAAAAGGCTTAGACTATTCTTTTTAAGCAAGCCTATTCTGCCTCCACATGATTGTATCATTGATTTTAGTTGATTTTATCATTGATTTTAGTTGATTTTATCACAGTTTTTAGTTGATTTTATCACTGATTTTAGTTGATTTTATCATTGATTTTAGTTGATTTTATCACAGATTTTAGTTGATTTTATCATTGATTTTAGTTGCACTCTGTAGCACTTTGAGGTTTTGTTCATGAAAAGTGCGTTGCAAATTAAATTCATTATTATTATTATTATTTTTTTTAAAGGTCCAGATCAGATGAGAAGTTTGTTGGGGTCCAGAGAGAGAGAGAAAAAAAAAACACTGGACCTTCGTGCGATGACTCCCCAGCTCGAGGGGTCACCTCACCGACATGGTGCGCTCAGAGTGACCGGTGTGGTGGGAGCCGCCGGTCCTGGACCAAAATATATTTTTTGGATGGTCCCGTATTGCTCTCTGAGTCACTGAACACCGAATTGGGTTGGAAGGGGGACCAACTTTAGTCCGGTTCGAAAAACGGGTCAGTTTGATGATAAAGACTGCAGAGAAGCTGGAGGGAGCTGCCGTCCATCAGTTTGCCGGAAGTGAAGTGAAATATTATCAAGTCAAATATTATCTAAAAATATCACAACTATCATGAAGCAGAGGAGCTCCTTCAGTGGTAGACTGCTGTACCAGCCCTGCTCTACGGACAGATTCAGGAAGTCCTTTATCTCTTGAGCTATCAGAATATTCAATTCCTCCCCATACAGTAAAAATAGAGACTTGTAAATCTGCGGCACCCCAGACACATGTATGCGTATGAATGTATATTTACATGTACATATGCTTAACATATGTTGATCATTAATGTAGTACTCCCTACCACCTTGTGTATGTGCATCATGTATGTCTTTATTTTTTCCCCAAATTTTGTGTATTCTGCTTCTTTTTTTGATTATTTCATATGTGGTTTTTGTAAGGATGGTACCTTTCTGTGGCCCAGTTTGTGTCTGTGTTCCCTCGTGCTCCCTTATTAGTTCTATTAGTGCGACCCGTGTCTCGTCCCAGCTGTTTGTAATCACGTCTCGTCTTGTCCCTGTATATAAGCCGTCTGTTCTGTCTTGTTCGTTGTCGCGTCGTACTCGTTGGGTCTCCTGTGTTCCCCCCTGAGTCTTCCTAGTTCGTCGAGTCTCCCGTGTCTCCTGAGTCCTCCTGAGTTTCCCGTGCTCTCTCCCTGTTCATGTAAGTTTTGCTGCCCCGTCAGCTTGTTATTTTTCATCTTGATTTATCATTAAAATCCTATTTTTGTATTCTGCCGAGTTGAGTCCCTATTCTGCACTCTGGGTTTGCTCCCTGACCACAAATCCTAACATTACGATGCGACCAGACCAGAACCCAGCGGGCAGGGCCTCTCTCGGCAAACTCACCTTTTTTCTTTTTCCCTCTGCGAGTTAAGATGGACGAGCTCCACTCCGTCCCTGTCCTTCTGCCGTCCCACTGCCGCCGTAGTGGCAGAAGACGGTTCCGGAGGCAGTCCGCGGCAACCGGCCCGGTCTCGTCGGCTGAGCAGAACTTTAGAGCTGGTTCCGGTGTTTCTGTGGGAGCGGGGTCCGCCGCCTCACCTCCCAGGTTTCCGGTGGGGGCGAGATCCAGCGTCCCGTGGGAGCCCCGGTTCAGTCCTGTTCGGTTCGGTGAGTCCGGTCCAGTTGACGTCACAGGGGCGGGTTCCGTCGCGTCACCTTCCAGGTTTCCGGTGGGGGCGGCACCCGTCACCACACCCACACATAAAGACGTTCCCTTTTTTCACTCCTTTTTACCTGAGGAGATTTTTCAAATTAATCAGACCCTATTAGAATTATTTAATTCTGCTAAAGCTAACCTGTCTTCCTTTGATCTCATTTTGTCCCTGATGGAGGATTTTTTACTTTCTATCCCTGGTCTTTCTTTGCTCCCCGTGTATGATTTTTAATTATCTAAGATAGAGACTTTTAAGACCCCTGTCACTGCCATCCCTGAGGTGGATCCTCACCTCTCCTGTTCCGAGGGGGTTCCGGCGAACGCTCCTCACTTCTCCTGTTCCGAGGGGGTTCCGGTGAATGCTCCTCAGCTCTCCTGTTCCGAGGGGGTTCCGGCAGACGCTCCTCATCTGTCCTGTTCTGAGGTGGTCCCGGCAGACTCTCCTCAGCTCTCCTACTTCGTTCCTGCCGCCGCCGTAGAGGGCTCCATTCCTGCCGCCGTCGCAGAGGGCTCTGTTCCTGCCGCCGCCACAGAGGGCTCCGTTCCTGCCGCCGCCGCAGAGGGCTCCGTTCCTGCCGCCGCCGCAGAGGGCTCCGTTCTTGCCTCTGCCGCAGAGGGCTCCGTTCCTGCCGCCGCAGCAGAGGGCTCCGTTCCTGCCGCCGCCGCAGAGGGATCCGTTCCTGCTGCCGCCGCAGAGGGCTCCGTTCCTGCCGCCACCGCAGAGGGCTCCATTCCAGTTTCTGTTCCTACCGCAGAAGACTCCGTTCCTGCCGCAGAGGGTTCCGTTCCAGTTTCCGTTCCTGTTGCAGAAGACTCCGTTCCTGCTGCAGAGGGTTCCGTTCCAGTCCCAGTTCCTGTCGCAGTAGTTCCAGTCGCAGTAGTTCAAGTTCCTGCTGCAGAAGTTCCTGTTCCTGCTGCAGAAGTTCCGTCTGCTGCAGAGCTCCAGGCCTCTCCGCCGCCTGCTGCAGAGCTCCATGCCTCTCCGCCGCCTGCTGCAGAGCTCCAGGCCTCTCTGTCGTCTGCTGCAGAGCTCCAGGCCTCTCCGTCGTCTGCTGCAGAGC